>NC_059358.1:10271911-11001911 GCF_019703515.2 Myxocyprinus asiaticus | reverse complement strand
AAGTTTTGTTGCAGCACGTCGTAATTAAAACATCCATATAGTGAGTTAAAACGAACGAACTGAAACTGCGTGAAGCTGGAGGAAAATAAACTGTCGAGGTATTAGGCTAGCGTGATTAGCCTCTTAAGATATTATAGCTATATAATACTAAAGGCTAATAACTTTAAACAAAGATATTTACATACACAGTCACAGACACGCACAATTGATTTTAGGCGTGTAAATAATTCCTTAGTAACCAGTCTGAATGAAACGAAAAAAAAAATAAAAATAAATTGAGGGCTTGCCATGAGGCTAACACCACAGTGTCGCATGGCAGTTTCTGGCATTTTTAATGTATATATTCTTTAAGATTGCTATCTGGTTAAAATCAGCTTTTCCCAAGCCACATTTAAAGTCCTTTAAATTTATATTTCCACTGTTTACGGAAAAAAGGGATGCAAACGCGAGAATAATGATATTGATGCTGTGCTGCAGGAAATATTGGAAGATGATTATCAGCCCATAAGCACACATGTAAACACAATAGCTGGACAAAACCTGGTCATGATCAGTGGCCATCATACAGTCTTTATTAAACTTTTTTATATTGTCTGTTGTTGTTGTTGTTTACAGTGTACATATTGTAATAATCTGTAAAATCTTTTATGAATTGGCTAGGACCCCATTGCTGCAAAGATTTCAACTATTGACTCATGTTCTCAGACAATGTCCAAGTAGTTATGATTCAATTTTTAATTGTTATTTGGACTAAAACGCTCAAACTGACCTTTAGAAGTTATTTAGGAGAAAAGTAGTCTGTAAAAGAATGTCAGAAGTTTAATCAAAGTATAGGTCTCCAGTTGACAGCATTTGTGGCACGATGTTGATTACCACAACAAAAAAAGTGAATAATGATAACTCATCCCTCCTTTTATAAAGAAAAATAAATAATCGACATTACAGTGAGGCACTTGCAATGGAAGTGAATGGGGCCAATTATTGAATGTAAAGCTGTAAAGTTGTTTAAGTTGTCATTTTTGCAGTGGACTACTGACGACATTTTAAAATTGGATATAACTTTACACAGAAAAGGTTAGTACCTCACTAAAGTCATGTTAACATGCATATTGTTTACTTTTGAAACAGTGAGTATTTTACAGTTTAGTGACTGGCCCTATTCACTTCCATTTTAAGTGCCTCTTAAAATTAAATTGCTTTGTTTAAAGAAAAGGATAGACAAGTCGTGATACATTTTTGTGGTTATCAACATTATGCCACAAATGCTGTCGAATAACCTTAAAAGTGTACTCAGTAACTTTTTGTTTGTGTCATCTTGGACATACAGTGACACCTAGTGGAGTGGATGCAGCATCATTCAAAATCAATAGTTTTCAGTTACAGATGCCATTGTAGAAATTCACTATTTACAATCAGCCATGATTAATTTAATCCAAGAGTGAAAGTGTCAAATAACAGGATGGTTACTGAGATTAAGCGAGTAGTATTCAGATGGTCATGTGAATCTAAAATGGCAGCCCCCATGAGGGTGCCCCTGCCCCATGTAGAATAAAACAGCTTTCATAAGGTGATAATGATATGACTGGAGTCCTCATCTCATGTGAGAGATCATGATTTTATACATATGTTTAAAAATTACAATTCATTTCTTTAGGTGTAAAACTTTTTTAATGGGGAAAAAATTATTGAGTGCTCATTTAACTTTAATTGAACCCATAATATTCCTTTAAAGTATGGAGCTCAACCAGATGAAAGTGATGTTCCGCATTTAAAACAAGTTAAGCTCAATCGACAGCATTTGTGCCATAATTTTGATTACCAACATTTTTTTATTTAGACTCGTCCCTCCTTTTGTTTTAAAAAAAAAAAAAAGAAAAAAAAAAAGAAGGGCAAAAAGGCGAGGTTACAGTGAGGCATTTACAATGGAAGTGAATGGGGCCAATTTTTAAAGCAGAAATGTGAAGCTTATCATTTTATAAAAGCACTTACATTAATTCTTCTGTTAAACATTTTGAATTATTTAATATGTAAGGTTGTTTAAATTGGCATTTTTGTGGTCATTTTAAGGTTTGTTGATTTTAAGGTTTATTTTACCACTAAAATCATGTTAATGTGCATATTGTTTACGTCTTGTGGCTATACTTTTGAAACAGTGAGTATTTTAACATTTACGGATTGGCCCCATTTACTTCCATTGAAAGTGCCTCAGTGGTAACCCAGATGTGTAATATTTTATATGAAAAGTAGGGGCGAGTCAAAATTTGTTTTTGTGGTAATCAATATTATGCAACAATGTCGATTGAGCTTTACTTGTACTGAACCCAGAATATTCCTTTAAATATATAAGATGAGCTGTCAATGATGAACTGTCATTTTTTGCTCAGGTGTTGCTCCGTGTTTCTTGGTGGAAGCTCTGTACCACATGGAATCGGAACCAGCATTTCTCAAAAGTGGAAGATACGCCATCTATCTTGTGGGATGGATTTAACTTGAAGATTTACAATATGCACATTGCTATGATATTCACAAAAAGCACTATGTTGAACAATCAGTATCAGAACATCACATTTTTACGGAGAGTGCTCCGTTAAAGCCACTTCTGAGCAAGAGATCACCTTTAGTGATTCCATTTTAAGTCATTAACTGAACTCTCTTGTTTTTGTTGGGCCTGTGACCAACTGAGGTGCACATCTTGCGACTTTCATGTAGCCATGTTTGACGATCTTGAGTGGGACTCATCCTGCAACTATTTATTTTTCAGGTGAGCCATTCACAGACATAGCAGAAGGTTACAAGTTTTATTCAGAAGAGGGCAGCATTGATCCATGTTACCAAAGACAAGCAGCTCCCCAACTCTTGCAGAAAGGACATATTGTTTGTTCATTATCAGTTAAAATATTTTCTTAGAATGCCTCACACATCCTATCGTTGTTTTGTATAGTATTGAAATGTCTGTTAACGATGCCTTTGTTGTGGCCACCATGCTGCTTTTCTATAGAAAAGACTTTGCTGCCTTACAAAATGCTTGGATAGGCCCAAGTGACCTATGAAGAGCAGTGTTGGGTAAGTTACTCTAAAAAAAAGTAATTAATTACTAACTACAAATTACATCTTCAACAGTGTAATTAGATTACTGTATTAATTACTGTGCCTGAAAAGAAATTGCATTACTTATTACTAATTACTTTCTAAAACCCTTATCAACCTCGACAAGATGAAAAATACAAGGATAGACATAAAACCGTCCTTTTAATTCTTTCAAATAAATCATATAAAAGTAATATAAATTATTCATTAACTGGCCAAAGAATTTAAGGGTGCTGCATTAAATTAGAAAACATATATTTTAACATTAGATGTTACATTTCAATTTTAAATTCACTATTGTTTTATATAGAATTGCTCTATAGTCTATACAGCATTTAACGCAATTACATCAGAAGTAACTGTAATTAAATTACTGAAAAATTAAGAGAAATCCCTTACTTAACTTTTATCAATGAAAAAGTAATTTAATTACAGTAATTAATACTTAGTAATGCATTACACCCAACACTGATGAAGAGCTACTTTTGAAGACAAGCGTTCAACAATGCGATGCGCCACAATTTTTAAGTTAACCCTGTTTTCCGCTGGGCCGCATCATATCCGTATATCTTCTGTGTAGTGACTTGCAGGCGCTCGCTCAACTTTAGCATCAAACAGACAATGAGTCATTCACACTACGCCTTTTATGTTATCTTCTGTATTTATGCCATGATGCACTTTGCTAAATGCTCAGACAAAGCCAAGCTCGTAAGTTGAAGGAGCTTTACTCTTCTAAGAGCTGTTGAAGCCTGCAACTTTAATTAGGATAGCACGTGGTTGGAGGTTGACATTGAAGGCTTATATATTTTATTCAGTTTCAGGTTTCCCCTTTAAATAGGTAATAAAGTACCTCATAAATTAACCATTTTCTGCATGTTAGATTTGTTTTCCATTGCTGATATTACATGCTCTAGTCTAACAACGAAGAAAGAAATCTTTACAGTTCTTAAAGGAATTATTTACCCAAATAACTGTCTGGTTTGGTTCAGCTACGAAATCAGACATCAGAAGACTACAAAGGACAGTTCGGACTGCTGAGAGGATTATTGGTTGCCCCCTGCCCTCCCTTCAAGAACTATACACTTCCAGAGTGAGGAAAAAGGCTGGAAAAATCACTCTGCACCCCACTCACCCTGGCCACTACCTTTTTGAACTGTTGCCTTCTGGCCGGCGCTTCAGCGCTCTAAGCAACAGAACCGTCAGGCACAGGAACAGATTTTTCCCTCAGGCTATCCATCTCATGAACAGTTAAATTGCCCCATTGAACAATAACTATGTGCAATACACAGTTTAGTCTTTTTATATTTATCCAACACACCCAACCTCTTCTACCATTTCATTCATCATGAATTGAAAATTCTCTCATCATTTACTCACCCTCATGCCATCCCAGATGTGTATGACTTTCCTTCTTCTGCAGAACACACATGAAGATTTTTAGAAGAATATCTCAGCTCTGTAGTCCACACAATGCAAGTGAATGGTGACCAAATCTTTGAAACTCCATAAAACACATAAAAGCAGCATAAAAGTAATCCATATGACAGAACAGACCAGATGTAACTCCTTTTGCACTATAAATCTTGACATCCTTGGCGATCATGATTTCAAGCTCGATTACTCTTCCTAGCGCCATCTAGCACTCTGCACATATGTCAAGCACTAGTAAGTGTAATCAAGCTTGAAATCATGATCAGGCCTAGAGACTGCAATGGCAGATTTACAGTGAAAAAGGAGTTATATTTTGGTCTGTTCTTAGACAAAACCACTTCAGAAGACATGGATTCAACCACTGGATTCTTATGGATTACTTATATGCTGCCTTTATGTGCTTTTTGGAGTTTCAGAGTTTTGCATTGGATGGACCTACAGAGCTGAGATATTCTTCTAAAAATCATTATTTGTGTTCTTCAGAAGAAAGAAAGTCAGACACCTCTGGGATAGCATGAGTAAATGATGAGAGAATTTTCACTTTTGGGTGAACTATTCTTTTAAGTGTATTGTCTTCAAATATATTTAATGAGTGACACGCCATATCAGGTTTTGACTGTTTTTTTGTTTTTGTTTGTTTGTTTGTTTTTTTTACACAAAAATCTGATTCTTTAATATTCTTTATTCAAAATACAATTTCTTTTTTTTTTATTTGAAGGTGAAATATGACCCAGACTTTTCTGTGGGATTCACCAGAATATCTGAGCATCTTTGAGCCTTCTTGACATGCAGTATGTTTGCTCTTGTTGAAACCAGCCAGTACCCATTTGAAGTGAGGAAGAACAGGACTGACACGAAGACATTTTGTTCTTCAGAAAGGCATTTACATGTAAAAAAGGATACGGTCTGCAGTCAGTGATAAAGTGCCAGGGATAAACCAAAGCAGTGGGCCAACGTGCCGTAGAACGTTGTAACACGGTTTAATTGGATATCTTTGAAATACATGTATAAATGTTTTCAAATCCTCACAGAGCTTCTCTCATTTTACTAACTTTAGGAATAACATGCCGGACTATCACAAACTAAGAGCCAAACTGAGAAGGAAAAATGGTTGGCGGGCATATGCATGCCAGTGTAGCTGGCACTCTGCCGTGTCGCTCTCAGACCTGAGAGATCAACACCAACTAAAGTGGGTTTGTAGCAAACACAAAGCATGAAAACGAAAGCTGCTACAGTTCTTATGACAGTTTATCTTTTGTCCTCCAGCGAGAAATGCTTCCTCACAAAAGAGAATGCTGGCCATTTTCAAAATGTTTTTTTTTTTTTTCTGCAAAACTGTGAAATCTCTGAGGCTAAATAACAAACAAAAAAAATTCTGTCAGCTTCTCTGAGTGGAGTTTTGTTTTGTTTTGTTTTTTTCTGCATACTGTGCATGTAGTATAGATTTTTTTTACATAATTACATTTACATAAATGTGGCATATACTGTAGATGACATCATCTCCTGCTCAGGGGCATGTGCAATGTTTTCTCTGATAAAATGCTGTCTAGAATGACAAAATCCCATCCTCTAATATCACCTGCAACTGACTAGCAATAGCAAGTAGCAAATCATGGTTCTGCTGGTCTGTGACGTAAACTGAAGTTTATAGAGTCCAAAAGTCTGGTTCCGGAAGTAAAAATCCCATAAATGTTTTCTCCATAGACATATAGTTTTTTTAACGATAACTTAAAAATCTTTAAAGACAGACCTACCTTAATGTTGCCTGGGGTTGTTAATTGATTGTATATGCTTCAGTTGAAGCAATCAATCCACATTATTTCAACTTCATAAAAAATAAATAAATAAATAATAATAATTAGTAGCGGAATTCCTGGTGAAGAACTAAACTACCTGTGAATCCTGAAGACGGCAAACAAACCATGGCATAAGTATCTGTGTAGTCAGTCTCCCTACATTCTCAAACTACTTATAAAAATAAATGCATTTGTATATATCCGAATATTTTGTAAGGAAATTAAAATGTATTGTCTCTATACTTCTAATCATCAACTTAAAAATCAATAGTTTTATGTATTTCCATGGTTTTAATGGGATTGTTGTTCATTCCCTCATTAAAAACATTAAGTTTAAGCAGAAAGGAAGTGCAGCGGCTGACAGACTGGTGCAGGGCCAACAACCTGTCTCTGAATGTGGACAAAACAAAAGAGATGGTTGTTGACTTCAGGAGAGCACAGAGTGACCACTCTCCGCTGAAAATCGACAGCTCCTCTGTGGAGATCGTCAAGAGCACCAAATTCCTTGGTGTTCATCTGGCGGAGAACCTCACCTGGTCCCTCAACACCAGCTCCATTACCAAGAAAGCCCAGCAGCGTCTCTACTTTCTTCGAAGTCTGAGAAAAGCACATCTCCCACCCCGCATCCTCACCACATTCTACAGAGGGACTATTGAGAGCATCCTGAGCAGCTGCATTACTGCCTGGTTTGGGACTTGCACCGTTTCGGACCGCAAAGCCCTGCTGAGGATAGTGAGGACAGCTGAGAAGATCATCGGGGGGTCTCTCTTCCCTCCATCAAAGACATTTACACTACACGATGCATCCGCAAAGCAACCAGCATTGTGGATGACTCCACACACCCCTCACACAAACTCTTCACCCTCCTGCCGTCTGGCAAGAGGTACCGAAGCATTCGGGCCCTCACGGCCAGACTGTGTAACAGCTTCTTCCCCCAAGCCATCAGACTCCTCAATACTCAGAGACTGGACTGACACACACACATACACACACACACACACCTCCCTGTACACCATCCAACTTTTGCACATGTCCAGAGTTGCACTTAACTCATTGTCACTTTATACCTGGCTGCTACCTCAATAACTGCTATGTCCATAGAACACTATTTCATAGTATGTTATGTTTACATTCGGCATTTTTAGAAAGTGACATCTTTTTGCACTTCTCAGATTAGAAATGTGTACTGGTCGGTGCTGCACTGTCTCTCATGGTCTCTTACTGTGCCTATTGTCCTGTTTCCTTTTTAGTAATTATTGTACTGTCCTGTACTTTTTGCACACGTTTGCACGTGCACTTTATGTATGAATGTGTAGGTCTTATTCAGTCTGTGTAGTCTCATGTGGTTCTGTGTTTGTCCTATGTTGTTTTATGTAGCACCATGGTCCTGGAGGAATGATGTCTCATTTCGCTGTGTACTGTACTAACTGTATATGGTCGAACGACAATAAAAAACCACTTGAACTTGAAGTACACAGTCGTGTACCTTGGTCTTTTTGTACGATTTCAAATACTTTTTTGCTTAAAATCAAAACATGTAATGTGGAGTTTCACCTTAGAGTTGGTTGGTTTGGTTCATGCCTTAGAACTTGTTTATGAAGAATTTGATGAAGTCTCTATGGAAAACATTAATGGGAAAATATATATATAGTTCCAGAACCAGGAAGGCTGAAAAAGTGAGACTTGTGTCTCTGCAGAACAAAAATAGGCGTTTTCCAATCAGTGGGCGTTTTCTAACCGGGATGGGCGTTTTTCAACCGCTTTACACGATTTGCCTACAACACTGACATTCGCTACTTTCATTGGATAGTTCAGAAATGCCCATCCTGGTTTGGAAATGCCCACTGATTACTACATTGAGATTCCCTACTTTCATTGGATAGTTGAAAAATGCCCATTCCCATCTGAAAACACCCACAGATTGAGAAACGGCCATTATTGTTCCAATGAGACCTATACTTCGAAAAAGTGGACGGTCACTGTTCTGCTCTTCTGGCTTTTTAAAAAGGACCCATGGGAAATTGTTAACAAAGAAAAGAAAATTGTATTCTTTAAACCATTGGGAATTATCAAAATAATAATAATAATTATATAACTATATATATATATATATATATATATATATATATATATATATATATATATATATAGTATATATATATATATATATATATATATATATATATATATATATATATATATATATATATATATATATATATATATATATATATATATATATATATATATATACGTATAAGGTTAGATTAATCTTTCTATGATGTTAAATACCAGGATAAACATTAGGATGCTGGATAATTTCCATAAATTAATTAATCTTTATTTGCAGTTGTTAATTCATATGTTAATTACCACTGTTCTTGCTGAATAGTCCTTAGAAGCACTCGGGTGTTGCAAGTGCCCATTTGTGTTACATTCCACATCTGTGTTCAAATGTTGAGGATAGCATTGTTGTGAAACCTCAGTCCAAAAGAATAAATGCACAACATCCAGATTTTGAATAAGGAATAATAAGCATGCATTTCTTTTTGGGATGTTGTATGGAGTTTCTCTGTATTTTACTTGTTGATAGTCTCTTGCAGTAGCCATGTTGATTTCACCAGTTTTCAGCCTGGTTGTAGTCACTGTCTGATGAGATGTTGTCTCCTATGTTGTGCTATTGTTATCTGTTTCTAAAAATAGAAAATATGTTTTGAAAAAGTATGTTTTGTTCATCAGTGTCTGTGCTTCCAAATTTATACTGCCTTCTTTAAGGTCTGATGTACAGAAGAAGACTTCAAAAGAGTTAAAGGAATGTTCCTGGTTCAATACAAGTTAAGCTCAATTGACAGCATTTGTAGCACAAAAATTAATTTTCTTTAAAAAAATGCAAAAATCTGGGGGCCTGGGTAGCTCAGTGAGTATTGACGCTGACTACCACCCCTGGAGTCGCAAGTTCTAATCCAGGGTGTGCTGAGTGACTCCAGCCAGGTCTCCTAAGCAACCAAATTTGCTCGGTTGCTAGGGAGGGTAGAGTCACATGGGGCAGCCTCCACGTGGTCATGATTAATGGTTCTCGCTCTCAATGGGGCACGTGGTAAGTTGTGCATGGATTGCAGAGAGTAGCATGAGCCTCCACATGCTGTCAGTCTCCACAGTGTCATGCACAACAAGCCACGTGATAAGATGTGCGGATTGGCAGTCTCAGAAGCGGGGGCAACTGGGACTTGTCCTCTGCCACCCAGATTGAGGTGAGTAACCGCGCCACCACGAGGACCTACTACGTAGTGGGAATTGGGCATTCCAAATTGGGAGAAAAGGGGATAAAAAAGATATATAAATAATCGAGGTTACAGTGAGGCATTTACAATGGAAGTGACTGGGGACAATGAAAGAGAATGTGGCCAATTTTTGAAGGGTTTAAACAGAAATGTGAAGCTTATGATTTATAAAAGCATCAGCATTCCTTCTTCTGTTAAAACTTGTGTATTATGTGAGCTGTAAAGTTTAAATTGTCATTTTTACAGTCATTAGCATTTTAGGGTTTGTTGTTGACATTACATCATGGTATCGAAGTTGTAAAACTGGCTATAACTTTACACAGAAAAGGTTTTAAAGTGATTTTATCACACTAAAATCATGTTTACACACATATCCTTTATGTCTTGTGACTATACTTTTGAAACAGTGAGTATTGTAACGTTCAAAAATTGCCCCCATTTACTTCCGTTGTAAGTGCCTCATTGTAACTTCAATTTTTTGCTTTTTTTAAAGAAAAGGAGGAACGAGTCAAAATTAATTTTTGTGGTAATCAACATTATAATGATGTCAATTTAGCTCAACTTGTATTGAACCCGGAATATTCCTTTAAGTTGGGGGTTTCAGAAATGGTGAGAAATAGAGTGGAGAAATATGGTAGTCACATGGTTAAGTACAAGCGGTACCTTGGCTTGAGGTTTCTAGGTACATGGTGGTCTTTGTAATCGACAGTACTTCCTGTCATCTGTGTACTGTGGTGATTCAGGGGTGTCTGCTCAGGAAATGATGGGCTTTCCTTACCTTCAAATAAAAAAACAGGAGAAAAGACCTGAATTGTAGGTAAATTTAGACATGCCCTTCTTGGCAGAATAAGGCAGTTTAAAAGGTACAGTTAAAATGATTTATGATATAATTTAAATAAGTCTGATGTGGGGCATAAAAGTCTGAGACCACATTCAAAATCTGGGATTTAAATTAATTTAAAATCCCCTGAACAATAATAATTTTGTATTATAATAAACCTGACTGGTACCCGTTTATTCAATATTATAATAATATTCAGCTGGGTTCCAAAAGTAAGTGAATGAAGTTGTTGTTTTTGCACAACCTAATCAAAAATAGAATAGAAAAAATATAAATGCTTTTTATTATCATATATTGTTGTGTATTAGTGCATATAAATGAAAATGATTAAATATTATTCTTTCTGGTGTAAACTTAGTGAAAAACAGTGGCAAATATGACTATTATTTGATATTTTATTTCTCTATTTGTCTATTGCATTAAACATTTTAATCTAATCCTCTACTATGGCTGTTTCGTTGAAATGATGATTCCTCTTATTAAAAAATAAAATAAAACAACTTTTATGCCACTTCGGAGCAAACACATAATTATTGAGATGTATACTGAACATCGTCAACAGGCTGAAAAATATAGAGACTTTTTGTAGCCACGTTGCCCTGCTAGTGATCTCAAACTTTTGAACCCTGTTGTGAAAAGTATACCAGACTGAAGAAAGGTCTTTGCATCTATGTCAGTGTTTTGATAGCACTCTCCAGAAGATGTACTTTCTGAATCGTTCGCATATACTGCCAAAGACCAAGCAGAAAAGAATTCACAAATCCTAGAATCCCTGAGAAAAAATGCTATTGTCAATAGTGTCATATTGTTACAGTATATCAAAGGTGTACCTTGACTGATGGGTATGTGAGGCTTGCTGTAAGCAGTGTTTCCTGTCATCTGATCACTGTCCGGTGTCTGTAGAGACTTCTCAGGAAGTGATGGGCTTTCCTCGTTATCTAGAGGAAATAAAAAATTTTAGGTGAACACTACTCAACATTTCCATCTTGATTGCATGAATCCACTGAAGGTTCAGTTAAAATACCCTGCATGCTTTAATACAGGGAAGACTGGGGCTATAGTTGTCACAGAGGGAAGTTGCCACAAGAGCTACAGTATATCTCAGTAACTATAAGTTTTTGAATTAAAAATCCAAATTCGTTCTTGTTTTCTTTAGCAGTGGTTTTCTGTGTCGCTTTCAAATAACTAGTTCACATCTGTTTTAAATTAAGGATCATCTTTGTGAAGTCTTTTCTCAAACATTCCAATATACTGTATTTGTATTAGCAAATTGACATAATAAAACATGTTTTATTGTTTTACTGGATACATTAAGGGAAGGGTAAAAAATTAAATGAAGGTAGATTTTAACCAAATGGTTGAACTTTGTTACAAAAGAGTTATTTTTCAAAGATGTCAGGTCAGAGCAGGTTGCCAAATTTATTTTGGGGCAAGTGGTCATATGTGTTTTATATACAGTTGTGCTCAAAAGTTTGCATACCCTTGGAGAATTGGTAATATATGTACTATTTTTAAAGAAAACATGAGTGAGCAGGAAAAACACATTTCTTTTATTTCTTACGGGATTCATATTCAACGGTAGGTTATAACAGAATGGCACAATCATAAAACAAAACATGGCAACAAAGAAAAAAATTAAATGACCCCTGTCAAAAGTCTGCATACCCTTAGTTCTTAATACTGTGTATTGCCCCCTTTAGCATCAATGAGAGCGTGCAGTCTTTTGTAATAGTTGTCTATGAGGCCCCAAATTCTTGCAGGTGGTATAGCTGCCCATTCGTCTTGGCAAAATGCCTCCAGGTCATGCAAAGTCTTTGGTCGTCTTGCATGAACCGCATGTTTGAGATCTCCCCAGAGTGGCTCGATGATATTAAGGTCAGGAGACTGTGATGGCCTCTCCAGAACCTTCACCTTTTTCTGCTGTAACCACTGGAGGGTCAACTTGGCCTTGTGCTTAGGGTCATTGTCATGCTGGAATGTCCAAGAGCGTCCCATGCGCAGCTTTCGTGCAGAAGAATGCAAATTGTCTGCCAGTATTTTCTGATAACATGTTGCATTCATCTTGCCATCAATTTTCACAAGATTCCCTGTGCTTTTAGAGCTCACGCACCCCCAAAACATCAGTCAGCCACCACCATGCTTCACAGTGTGGATGGTATTCTTTTCACTATAGGCCTTGTTGACCCCTCTCCAAACATAGTGTTTATGGTTGTGACCATAAAGCTCTATTTTGGTCTCGTCACTCCAAATTACAGTGTGCCAGAAGCTGTGAGGCATGTCAAGGTGTTGTCATTTGTGGCACTGGCGCAGTAAAGGCTTCTTTCTGGCAACTTGACCATGCAGCTCATTTTTGTTCAAGTATCGTCGTATTGTGCTCCTTGAAACAACCACACCGTCTTTTTCCAGAGCAGCCTGTATTTCTCCTGAGGTTACCTGTGGATTTTTCTTTGTATCCCAAACAATTCTTCTGGCAGTTGTGGCTGAAATATTTCTTGGTCTACCTGACCTTGGCTTGGTATCAAGAGATCCCCGAATTTTCCGCTTCTTAATAAGTGATTGAACAGTACTGACTGGCATTTTCAAAGCTTTGGATATATTTTTATATCCTTTTCCATCTTTATAAAGTTCCATTACCTTGTTACGCAGGTCTTTTGACAGTTCTTTTCTGCTCCCCATGGCTCAGTATCTAGCCTGCTCAGTGCATCCACGTGAGAGCTAACAAACGTATTGACTATTTATACACAGACACTTACAGCAATTTTAAAAGCCACAGGTGTGGGAAATTAAACTTTAATTGCCATTTAAACCTGTGTGTGTCACCTTGTGTGTCTGTAACAAGGCCAAACATTCAAGGGTATGTAAACTTTTTTAAAAAGGAGCCAAACAACTATGTGATAATAAACGGCATCATATGATCACTATCCTTAAATAAAAGACCTTAAATATTTTCAAAATCAATGCCAAAATGTCTGCCAAGGTATGCAAACTTTTGAGCACAACTGTATGTTATAATTTTATACAATTTACTAATTACTGTTGGTTTGATCATTTTGTATGTTACCTCATGATTTTTTTTGTAGCTTTTTGAAGACCTCAAGGTGTGTCTACAAAAACTGACTTTAAAAAAGTAAACCTACTTTCACTGGAATAAAACATGTGACAATTAGCAGCAGTCTCCTCTCTCTCTCTCTCTCTCTCTCTCTCTCTCTCTCTCTCTCTATATATATATATATATATATATATGTATAAAGTGTATTTTAATAAATGTTTTTCTTAAATATGTAAATTTCATTTGAGCATACCAGACTGGAGATTGTTTTCCACATCAGTCTTTTTGTTTTCATACCACTCTCCAGAAGATGTACTGTCTGAATCATTCGCATCTACTGATAAAGGAGAATTCATAAACCTGAAATTTATTTCACTAATAAAAGACAATATTTAGTCTCAAAGGCAACCTCTCAGAGGAGAAACATTGTTAAATCGGAGGTTTGGTCATATTGATAAATTAGATGCTTACCGTGACAATTTGTTCCTGGTATGTGATTGTCACCAGGTGGCGTCAATGGTGACTTTTCAAGAAGTGATGGAGTTTCCTTGCCTTTAAAAAAAAAACAAAAAGTACAATATTGGTAGATACAGTGTTCCTCAAAAATCTATGAATATCTTTGCATTATGCAACAACATAAACAAAGTGGATTTAATTTTAAAGAATGATAGCACAAGCAAACTTTTCAGGCAAAACATTTCAGGTTAGGTTTCAAATTTTATATACTGTTCAAAATTAGGACATGTATTTTATTTTATTTTGTGATTTTCTCCCCTTTTTTCTCCCCAATTTGGAATGCCCAATTCCCAATGCACTCTAAGTCCTCATGGTGGCGTAGTGACTCGCCTCAATCCAGGTGGCAGAGGACGAATCTCAGTTGCCTCTGCGTCTGAGACCGTCAATCCTTGCATCTTATCATGTGGCTTGTTGAGCGCGTTACCACAGAGATATAGCGCGTGTGGAGGCTTCACACTATTCTCTGCGGCATCCACATACAACTCACCACAACGCGCCCCACCGAGAGCAAACCACATTATAGCGACCACGAGGAGGTTACCCCATGTGACTCTACCCTCCCTAGCAACTGGGCCAATTTGGTTGCTTTAGGAGACCTGGCTGGAGTCATTCAGCACGCCCTGGGTTTCGAACTCGTGAACTCCAGGGGTGGTAGTCAGCATTTTAACTCATTGAGCTACCCAGGCCCCTAGGACAAGTATTTTAACATTTTCCAGCTGTAGAAGAAAATGGAACATGTTCATAGTTAATGTGATAAAGTACTACCTTTTTGAGTGTGGCTTCAGTGTCCAAAAGTATCCAAATTCATTTTGTACATCTAGCATGTTCTCTCTTGAATAAATTCATCAAATGAAGGTATGGTTGTTATACAGCTCATGAATCCAACATATGATATATGTGTGCTTACGTGACTTGGGAATGTTGTTCATGTCGGTCTTTGTGTTTTCATAGCTCTCTCCGGAGGATGTACTGCTTGAATCATTCACATCTACTGCTGCATGTAGAGCAGAGAAGAATTCACACATTTCAGATTTATTTCCATACTAAAACATACTATAACCCTTATAGACAGTCTTTCAAAGGAGAAATACTGTCACGTTGTTAAATCAGAGGTTTACCCTTCAAGAGAAATTAGACATAATATTGGTGGATAATTCTCTTGAAATAATCAAATGATGGTATAATTAATAAAGGCTATTCCAAAAGCCCAGTTATGTATGATTTGTGCATACATGAGTTGTGTATGGTGTCAAAGTTGATTTCTGTATTTTGATAGCCCTCTCCAGAGGATGTACTGTCATTCACATTTACTGCTAGCAGAAAGAGAAGAATTCATTCATATCAGATTTAGTTCCTCACAAAAGTCCCTCTACTTCTCTAACAAGAATATGTAATAGAGTCAACCATGGCAAAAGAGAGAAACAAGAGGATTATTTAGTTCTGTATCTGTTTCATTGTTGATTCACACACTATCCTTGAAGTTTGTCACAAATACTTCACATTTTCAGTTAGAGGCTGGTCAGTATCCTCACAACAGTTCTTAACATGTTAACTATTCTATAATTTCTGTTGACTTCTTTTTAAAGATGCACTCAGTAATTCACAAAAACACAAAAAAAAAAAAAAAAACTAATTTATTTTTAAGACATTAAGACAACACTCTGTTTTGTTGCTCCTTATCCCTTAAGACTTGACAGTAAATGGCCACTGTTATGATTGGCTCTCTGCTCTTGACTGACCTGCTCTCTCTTCTTGCCATCTCACTGCTCACCGTTACTGGTCAGGGCAACGGAAGTGATAAGGTAAAGTAAGCACTGATGTATTGTTGTGGAGGCGCTGAGATGCAAATGTCTACCACAGTGTGACATCACAATGTGGAGGAAGAACGAGTCATTTTAAAAGCTTGGTTTCAGCAAACGCTCTTTTTGCAGTACAATGAACTCTTACAAGTGAAAGGATCAAGCAAAATTTCATGACCCCTTTAAAATTTTTCACATTAAGAAATTAATAGATTATTTTTAAAATGATGTACACTCACACGAGATGAAGACTGCAATCATATCAGTAGCCTAGCAGTTAAATTTTAACATGGAGTGGGTCGCCTTATGGGGGCTGACATGTTGAGATCACATGACCAACTTAATACTGCTCGCTTTAACACAGTAACACCCCTATTACTGGAAACTTTCACTTACTGAATAAATTAATCACGGCTGACAGAAAATAAGGCTTTTTTTTTCAATGGACTGAGTAACTTTTGCTTTTGCGTAATGATGCATCTGCACTGCTAGGCATCAGTGCAAGTCCAAGACGACTGCCAAATCGGCGAACGCAAATTAAATAAAAAATTACTGAGAGCAGCTTTGAATTCAGCCATACTGTGTCAGTTTAAAGTCAGCTATTGATTTCTTGTTCACAATTTGTTTATTACACCTCTTTATGGTAGCGAAAAAAGATGTCTTCTAGAGGTTGTATGTAAAAAGATATACTGCTTTTGTTGTTACATTGGATTGAATCCTAAACTGTTTGAAACATGAAATGCAACACAAAAGCAGCTGATCTTGTCAGTCTGTTTTAATAACACTCCTCTGAGGAAGTACTTTCTGAATTAGTGAACTCACCTTTTCACCACCATAAAGAAAGACCGTCTGTGATACCTTTGTGCATCCTTGCACATTATGTAACTTTGGCATACTCTGACAAATTCGTTTCATAATGCATAATGTCATCTCCCGTGTACATTCTCTCATATGACATACCAAGTTTAATGCCAACTAAAAAACCGAGAAAGAATTTTCCTTTATTGACTGGTGTATTTTTGATGGGGAAATTATAATTTTTTTGGCCATTTGCTGTAGCAATGTTGTCAGTGAAAACCAGCATACTGTGCGAGTAGTTTTGATGAAGTCTTTGTACTCGATCGCTGTTGTGATATTCGTAGATTGAATCATCAGAGCTGTCAGAGTTGTGAGAGGTTTGATTTGTTCTCCTGGCAAATTTATATCCATAGTTTGAGCTCAGTCTTGGACCAAGACATTCTGTGGAACAAAAGAACGAGAAAGAAGAGTCTTCAATGTTTGACCATTACAGATTACTTTCATGATAATTACAGTATTTAGTCAACAATATTTAGTTTCTAACTATTTAGTTAGTTAGAAACCACTTTTTAAAAATCTATGCAGGTTAGACAATAGAATGGAAAAACATTGAAAAATATTGTCCATTTGTTAAACAACTGTTCCATTTACAATGGTAGGAACTCCAGGCAGTGCTAGGTTTTCCAAAAATATATTTTAAAATGCAATACTTATGAAATACTAAACCATTTTAGAAAACACTTTTATATACAGTGGGGTCCAAAGTCTAATATTGCATTAAAAATGGGACTCAAAATCTGATTTAAATCTATGACATAAAATGAATAAAAAATATTTAAAGATTCTTCTTTATTTCAAGGTCACTAATCAACTCATTTGTACAAAATGTCAGATTCCCTTGCTTCCATTAAATCACACAATATACTCTTTGGAACACTCTCAAATCATTCTAGGATAACATGCATAATCAGGTTTTGCCTAAACTTGTGGAGTCCATACTAGCTTTAATGTCTTTAAAGCAAAATATGTACATACCAAATACTTAGATATTCTAAAAGCCAAATTCCTTTTCCATTTAAACTTCTCACTGATATTGGTGTGCTGTTAATATCATATCTACTGAAAAATGTAAATTAGACGCATTTCCACAAGCGGTATCAGACTTTTGAACCCCAGTGTTTATTAAAGGCAGCAAAATGTGAGAACACACCATACTGACGTACTGTCCCCGCAGCTGGGAGAAATTGCTGGTAGGTTCCTATCTGTGCATTGGACTGGTTCTCTGTGCTTGTGTGGGAATTACTGTGACATTGACAAATCACACATGCTGTTGGCAGAGAGGATGAATAGGCTTAAACTTTGTCATGCAGCACTAAGCCGCTGTCTTAAGCTTTATTGTTGTTGTATTAGCTAATATCAAAAGAACAAGTTCACATTTACATTGAGGCAAAAGGTTGGGCTCTTTTCATGTGCTTTGAAAAAATATATCCTGGTATATGGAAGAAATGTATTAAAACACTGTGTCTAGAAATTGTAAGAGAAGTCAGAAGATTAATTTGAATTTGCTTTACAATACAATATATTGAAAGACTTCCGTGTTGAACTCAAACTCAGAGATGTATTCAAAGGCAGACAAGAATAAAAAATAATAAGACATCTGCTTGTTGGATATTTGAAATGAAGAGAGCGCAGCGTAGGGTGTTTAAATTTGTTGATGTAAAATATTGTCTAAAGTCTGTTTTACTGTCTTTGCCACAATAATACACACCAATGCATGAATTAATATTATTAAGACTGAATATTTTAAAACTAAATATTTGGTTATGAGTAGGGGTGTACAAATTTGCTCTGACAAAAATTTGAGTAACACTTTACAATAAGGTTACAGCTGAAGTCAGAAGTTTACATACACTTAGGTTGAAGTCATTAAAACTATTTTTTTTAACCACTCCACAGATTTCATATTAGCAAACTATAGTTTTGGCAAGTCATTTAGGACATCTACTTTGTGTAGGACACGAGTAATTTTTCCAACAGTTGTTTACAGACAGATTGTTTCACTTTTAATTGACTATATCACAATTCCAGTGTGACAGAAGTTTACATACACTAAGTTAACTGTGCCTTTAAGCAGCTTGGAAAATTCCTAAAAAACATTTAGGCAATTAGCCAATTAGCTTCTCATAGGCTAATTGGAGTCAATTGGAGGTGTACCTGTGGACGTATTTTAAGGCATACCTTCTAACACAGTGCCTCTTTGCTTGACATCATTGGAAAATCAAAACAAATCAGCTGAGACCACAGAAAAAAAACAATTCTGGACCTCCACAAGTCTGGTTCATCCTACGGAGCAATTTCCAAATTCCTGAAGATACCATATTCATATGTACAAACAATAGTACACGAGTATAAACACCATGGGACCACGCAGCCATCATACCGCTCAGGAAGGAGGTGCATTCTGTCTCCTAGAGATGAACGTAGTTTGGTGCAAAAATGCTAATCAATCCCAGAACAACAGCAAAGGACCTTGTGAAGATGCTGGAGGAAACAGGTAGACAAGTATCTATATCCACAATAAAACGAGTCCTATATTAACATAACCTGAAAGGCTGCTCAGCAAGGAAGAAGCCACTGCACCAAAACCACCATAAAAAAAGCCAGACTACAGTTTGCAAGTGCTCATGTGGACAAAGATCTTACTTTTTGGAGAAATGTCCTCTGGTCTAATAAAACAAAAATTGAACTGTTTAGCCATAATGACCATCGTTATGTTTGGAGGAAAAAGGGTGAGTCTTGCAAGCCGAAGAACACCATCCCAACCATGAAGCATGGGGGTGGCAACATCATGTTGTGAGGGTGCTTTTCTGCAGGAGGGACTGGTGCACTTCACAAAATAGATGGCATCATGAGGAAGGAAAATGATGTGGATATATTAAAGCAACATCTCAAGACATCAGCCAGGAAGTTAAAGCTTGGTCACAAATGGGTCTTCCAAACAGACAATGACCCCAAGCATAGCTCCAAAGTTGTGGCAAAATAGCTTAAGGACAACAAAGTCAAGGTATTGGAGTGGCCAACACAAAGCCCTGACCTCAGTCCGATAGAAAATGTGTGGGCAGAACTGAAAAAGCATGTGCGAGCAAGGAGGCCTACAAACCTAACTCAGTTACACCAGTTCTATCTGAAGGAATGGACCAAAATTTAGCAACTTATTGTGAGAAGCTTGTGGAAGGCTACCCAAACTGTTTGACCCAAGTCGAACAATTTAAAGGCAATGCTACCAAATACTAACAAAGTGTATGTAAACTTTTTACCCACTGGGAATGTGATGAAAGACATAAAAGCTGAAATAAATCATTCTCTCTACTATTATTCTGACATTTCACATTCTTAAATGAAAGTAGTGATCCTAACTGACCTAAGACAGGGAATGTTTTCTATGATTAAATGTCAGGAATTGTGAAAAACTGAGTTTAAATGTATATGGCTAAGGTGTATGTAAACTTCTGACTTCAAATGTACATTAGTTATTGCATTAGATATCATGAACAAACAATGAACAATATATTTTTTTTTTACAAAATGTATTAATCTTTATGTTAGTTAATAAAATACAATTGTTCACTGTTAGTTCATATTGTTTCATATTGTATTAACTAACAAATATATATACAGGTGCATCTCAATAAATTAGAATGTCATGGAAAAGTTCATTTATTTCAGTAATTCAACTCAAATTGTGAAACTCGTGTATTAAATAAATTCAATGCACACAGACTGAAGTAGTTTAAGTCTTTGGTTCTTTTAATTGTGATGATTTTGGCTCACATTTAACAAAAACCCACCAATTCACTATCTCAAAAAATTAGAATATGGTGACATGACAATCAGCTAATCAACTCAAAACACCTGCAAAGGTTTCCTGAGCCTTCAAAATGGTCTCTCAGTTTGGTTCACTAGGCTACACAATCATGGGGAAGACTGCTGATCTGACAGTTGTCCAGAAGACAATCATTGACACCCTTCACAAGGAGGGTAAGCCACAAACATTCATTGCCAAAGAAGCTGGCTGTTCACAGAGTGCTGTATCCAAGCATGTTAACAGAAAGTTGAGTGGAAGGAAAAAGTGTGGAAGAAAAAGATGCACAACCAACCGAGAGAACCACAGCCTTATGAGAATTGTCAAGCAAAATCGATTCAAGAATTTGGGTGAACTTCACAAGGAATGGACTGAGGCTGGGGTCAAGGCATCAAGAGCCACCACACACAGACATGTCAAGGAATTTGGCTACAGTTGTTGTATTCCTCTTGTTAAGCCACTCCTGAACCAGAGACAACGTCAGAGGCGTCTTACCTGGGCTAAGGAGAAGAAGAACTGGACTGTTGCCCAGTGGTCCAAAGTCCTCTTTTCAGATGAGAGCAAGTTTTGTATTTCATTTGGAAACCAAGGTCCTAGAGTCTGGAGGAAGTGTGGAGAAGCTCATAGCCCAAGTTGCTTGAAGTCCAGTGTTAAGTTTCCACAGTCTGTGATGATTTGGGGTGCAATGTCATCTGCTGGTGTTGGTCCATTGTGTTTTTTGAAAACCAAAGTCACTGCACCCGTTTACCAAGAACTTTTGGAGCACTTCATGCTTCCTTCTGCTGACCAGCTTTTTAAAGATGCTGATTTCATTTTCCAGCAGGATTTGGCACCTGCCCACACTGCCAAAAGCACCAAAAGTTGGTTAAATGACCATGGTGTTGGTGTGCTTGACTGGCCAGCAAACTTACCAGACCTGAACCCCATAGAGAATCTATGGGGTATTGTCAAGAGGAAAATGAGAAACAAGAGACCAAAAATGCAGATAAGCTGAAGGCCACTGTCAAAGAAACCTGGGCTTCCATACCACCTCAGCAGTGCCACAAACTGATCACCTCCATGCCACACCGAATTGAGGCAGTAATTAAAGCAAAAGGAGCCCCTACCAAGTATTGAGTACATATACAGTAAATGAACATACTTTCCAGAAGGCCAACAATTCACTAAAAATGTTTTTTTTATTGGTCTTATGATGTATTCAAATTTTTTGAGATAGTGAATTGGTGGGTTTTTGTTAAATGTGAGCCAAAATCATCACAATTAAAAGAACCAAAGACTTAAACTACTTCAGTCTGTGTGCATTGAATTTATTTAATACACAAGTTTCACAATTTGAGTTGAATTACTGAAATAAATGAACTTTTCCACGACATTCTAATTTATTGAGATGCACCTGTATATATACATATATTTTATTTTTTTTTTAATTTTTTTTATGTATTAGTTTGTTGAAATTAACATTAACCAAGGTTAATAAATGCTGTAAAAGTATTGTTCATTGTTAGTTCATGTTAACTAATGTTGTTAGCTAATGTTAACATATGGAACTTTATATAATTTTTTACTAAATAATGTGAATTACTAACTATTTAATAAACAATCACTAAATAATGATTCTTTGCTAAATAATCATGAAATCATAAAAAAACGGGGGGGGGGGGGGGTGTCATGAAAAATTGTCCCTTTTTGGTTTGGTTCAATTACATATTGTTTTTATCCTTTTGATACAATTAATCATTTTCATAAATATACTCTTAACACCCTCAACACCCTCTCTTCATCTCTGGCCTAATTTACATTTTTATATCCCTAGTTATTAGGTATTTATGTTAACTAGACTTCAGTATTTCCTTCCAAACACTCTATTGTGACATTCTGTCTATTGTAAGCTTAGTGAAAAGTGTAGAATGGAAAAAGTGGTTGTACTTGCCCAGTCCTCTTTTGAAATGCACACAGACAGCAGCATTTGATAAAATAAACAGCAGTAGTGCTATAGATAAGATGAAGCAGCCAATCGTTGCTGCTGAAAGTCCACTGCCGGGTTTCGTAGACGTCACTGCGGTTGACTCTAAAGCAAAAAAAAAAAAAAAACAATTTGCTACAATGTTTATTATGCTATAAGTTTTAATATTGTATTTTCTCTTGTACAACAGAAGGAACTGAAGCATTACCTGCAGTATGTGTTATAAACCCCAAGTCAGTTGTGTTGACTGTTGTGGGTGAGATCTCAGTACTTTCTGTATGAAAAATGTTTAATCCATTGGATACATCAAAGGAATACAAATGACCAAAGACAATCTGGATTTCACAAAAATACGCTCACAGGCTGAAGCTTACATAATTGTGCCTTGACATTTCAGTACTATGTTGTAACCCCATTCAGCACACTTTTACCATATTTTTAAACCAACTGACATGGAAATTATGGCAGTATGTCCCACCAACCCAAAAATATATATATCTGACCTACATGAATTGCCTAAAAACAAGATATAAAACAGATTATAGTAACATTCCACCTCAAGAGGTCACATACGAAAACCTCAGACACCCAGAAAAATTCTGTTAATATGTAACATTTTTGACCCAAAAAATAAAGTTGCTGTGTGCACATCCAATGTAGTGATGTTGACATTAAAGACCCCATGAAATCAATTGACAAGCACAGTTTTCTTTCCTGTGCTGATTGAATTGAAACAGGGAGTTTGTGCAGGACACCCCCTATTGTTAAGTAGCCAACAGGCTGTAGTTATGTCACAGCCATGAACCATGGCTGAGTTCGGAATGCATACTACCATACTACTCATACTAAATCTGCCATATGGCAGAAGTAGTAAGAGTAGTATGGGCATTATGCCATTCCAAACTCAGCCCATGTTTTTCTATTTGCTAGTCATGGGTAGGTGGTATTAGGTGGAGGGACATTCTGCAGGATGAGTCATGAATATTTCTGGTCTATTTTCCCAGAAGAGAGACACTGTAGATTTTAAATGTATATACATGCTAAAGGTTAATTTAGTCAACTTTTAAGGGTACACTAACATATTGATAGCTTTAAAGCTAATAGACATTGACTAAAAGCAATACAACTCACATTTTGATTTCATAGGGTCTTGTGGAGTTGTGTGCTATTCAGCACTTGCCCATTTAGTATAATGAATGTGTACAGTACCTGAGCACACAAGTCCAGCATCTTCTTTATGTCCGCAGTAGTTGCTGGGCATGGAGTTGTTGCGATTGCACTCCCATAAGTTGCTCTCTGAGCCATTGCATTTCATTTTGCTGATATGGATGGGTCCCCTTCCAGCCCCAAGAAAGGTCTGTTTTCTTGCACGGCCACAGCCCAGCTGGGCGCATACTATGTTTCCACTTCTCATGTCAAAATCATCATCACACACTGTTCCCCATTGCCCAGACTGCAGTAGCTCCACCCGTCCAGCACAGCGGTCATGGGATCCAACCAATCGGACAGCTTGGTGCTCTGAAGGACAGAGGAATTACCCAATCAGTTCACAATTTTAAGACAACTCTATATTCTACTCTAAATTCTACCATTGTAAAATGTCGATAAATACACACCTGTGTCTGTACATTCTATATCTATAATAATGCCAAGTTGCAATATTGCTTGGTACCTGTACATTACTATGGAATTGTTGGTGGAATTGGAGGAAGAATTGTTTATTTACTACTTAATTAAAGGCTTTTTTTTTTTTTTTTTTCATGGAGCACAAAGGAGATGACATGAAGGTGAGAAAATGAATGATTAATTTTTATTTTTGGGTGAGACAAAAGTGGTGGGCTTATCATAACATCTCTCTAAGTCATAAAATGTTCAGAATTTTGGCCTTAGATTTCATGACTCACCACAAATTATTTTAGTTGCATTTATGCAGTCACGTTCTGCGGCTGTAGTGCAGTTGTGCAGTTTTGATTCTCTCAGGATGCAGCCTGCAAGACAAACGTCATTGCGTATTGTTGCAGAAACACCATGCTCAAAAACTTGGCCACAACCCAGATTTTTACAGATTTGGATGGCAAGCTCTTTCTTTTCCTGAGAATCCAGCAGGTTGAGGGTCACATCCACTGTAGTGTTCTGGTGAAGAGCCCTTACAACACCAGAGCAGCCCCGGGACAGTCTTAGCATGTAGGGCTCAACTAAAGTTTAGAAAGAGTAGAATGTCATTAATGGAATTAATAACAAATTTCACGAACTCGCCTACCAGCCGTTATTATCATTCTCACTGCACTAAATCACTAAAATGACCTTGCCACTTTATAATAGGGAATAGAAATATGGCTTAAAAATGAAATCAAGTCATCATTTTAATAAATGTACAGTGAAAAGGAGGTGCTTAACCTTCAGAAACTGTTGATCGTCCACCTCAGGAAGACAAAATAAATATGTGACCTACTTAATTGTTTGAACACAGTTTAAAACCCTGATTTCGATATTTTCTAGCAACTTATAAAATAAATAATGAAACAAATAAATAAAAATAAATAGACACATTTTAAAGAAATAAAAAGATCAATTTTAAATAGCACCAGAAAGGGTAACAAGGTAGCAAAAGGCCTCAATTAAACTGATTAACTTACATATCCCACAAAGTAAAGAAAAATATTGGTTGAATGGCTGAGCAAGATGACTGCTGAAAACAGAAAAATCGAATCTCAAACTTTGTATACAAATTGAAAATTAGATTATTAACTTGTCTTCCCACCATGCTTCAGAAAAAGTCCAAATCATGTTACTTCTTGGGTGCCACAGTTTTAAATAATATTTTCAATTAGGGGACATCCGTGCAGTTGCGTGTAAAATGTGTAACATGGCTTAATATGATCTTTCTGGTAATTCAAATTTGTTAATAATTAATATAATATTTTTACTTTAATGCATTTAATATCATTTCAACAGTTTATTTTAAAATTATGACATTGTTATTTTAATTGGTTTATTTTAATTGTTTGATACTGTCGAAAAGGTCAAGAAGTTGTAGGTGATACAGGCCAAAATCACTATTTTAAAGACATTTGATGTGTTTAAAACTACTTAATGTTCATGCTGGATTCATTTAATAGTTCATCTAACATATCTAATAGTTTTCACACACACACGCATAAAAAAAGTGAATATCTAAACTGTGGGGCATTGTTTTGTGTTGCAAAAGTTTGTAGCAGTACACTGCAACACAGCCACATCCCGTGAGTCACTTCCTGTGGAAATGTCATACTGTGGCATGGAGGACACTGGGGAAAGAATGTTTTTTTTTTAGAAAGTTTATGACATTGCCTCCACACAGTGTGGTTTAGCTTATGAAATTCTCCAGATTTATGACAACAGTATGCAGACTGTGTGTGGAATAATGACTCATTCTGAATATCTTGCTTTAGGCTGACCTAAAGTAAGAATAGGGTCAGGGGTCACTTGCATAATGTTCCACTCTCGATGTTAAAATAGTTGATGGAGAGACATGGATATCCATAAGGGACTCCCAACTGAATGCAAGGGCTTTTTCTTCAAGTCCTATTGCTCTGTGTGAGTGTGTATAAAGCATAATTATTTGAATGCACATTTCAATGGGATAGCTCAGACAAAAATGAAAATTCTGGCATCATTTACTCACCGCCAACATGTTTTTCCAGCTTAGACATTCGGCTATAAATACTTCCTTTAATGTTCCATGGTATAAAGTCATATGGGTTTGGAATGACATGAGAGTGAGTAAATTATGACAACATTTTTATTTGAAGGTGAAATATCTCTTTAAGCAGTGATTAATCAGTATAAAATACATTTTACTGTGTAATAAAAATATATGAACCGGTTATCTTTGGGGTGGCAGACTGCTCTCACAGTTCTTACAGTGCAATCTTGCAGTGGTCTTGATGATATCTTTTCTTTGTTCTGTTTGATGATTTGGGGACTCAAGGCTTACACCTTGATTAACTGCTTGATTCGCCCAAGAGCCAATCGGCGTTCTCTTTGAATGTTAAAGGAATGTACCGGGTTCAATACAAGTTAAGCTCAATCGACAGCATTTGTGACATAATGTTGATAACCACAAAAATGTATTTCGCCTCGTCCCTCTTTTTCTCTAAAAAAGCAAAAATATAGGGTCCAGTGAGGCACTTACAATGGAAATGAATGGGGGCCAAGTTTTGGAGGGTTTAAAGGCAGAAATGTGAAGCTTATAATTTTACAAAAGCACTTACATTAATTCTTCTGTTAAAACTCATGTATTATTTGAGCTGTAAGGTGTTTAAATAGAAATTTTTACAGTCATTTTAGGGTTTGTTGACATTACATCATCATGGTAACGAAGTTGTAAAATTGGCTATAACTTTAATCAGAAAAGGTCAGTAAGCGATTTTTTCACAACAAAATCATGTTAACACGCACATTGTTTACATCTTGTAGCTATACGTTTCAAATCGTGTGTTTTTATAACATTCACAAATTGGCCGCCATTTACTTTCATTGTAAGTGCCTCACTGTAAGCCAGATTTGTGGTTTTTTTTTTTAAGACAAGGAGGGACGATTCAAAATTAATTTTTGTGGTAATCAATATTACGGCACAAATGCTGTTGATTGAGCAGTATTTAACTTGTATTGAACCCGGAACATTCCTTTAAGCAAGCTTTTTTTATCGTCCTGAGATGGAAGATTGACAATGACTGCACCCTTGCAAACACTGAACTAGAAATTTTACTTCCAACAGAAGGATATGAGTCTTTTCAGACTAAAAGTAATCATTTAGCTCACTCTGTTTGTCCGAGTGATCCGCATGGTTTGCCACACTTTTAGGAGGATGGTCATCTGTACTGTTGAGCCCTGCTGAGATGAAAAGAAGAGATAAAAAAAAATTAGTTTTGCTCTGTAAATGTTATATGAGGTCCAGTGGACGACACTGACACTCTAAAACATGTTAGATCTGTTTGCAAAAGAAGAACAGAGCGCTCTCAATGTTTGATCCACTGCCTTTCAATGTGTTGTCAGTCTGCAAAAACAATAATCATCAAAGCCACCAGCAAACAACAAGATGCATAAAAAGAGCTGTCTCAGCACGACATAAAAACAAGCAAAACGATGTTCGCTGAAGCTTCGGCAAACCTTGCATTGAGTTGCCAAGTTAAATTCGTAGGCTTGCATTTGATGTGTAATTAAGGCGGACTGTCAAAATAAGAAAAATTAGATTAACGTACATAACTTGGAATAATGGAGTGTTGCGTGAGAGTTTGAAGTACCATTTTCTGGTTATTTGTCTTAATTGATAGGTTTACAGTTTTGTTGCTAATGAGATTGCAGATGAGTCTGAAATTTCATCAAACTAGATATAGTAAACATAGCCTAGCTTTTTCAAGTACAGTTAAATAAGTTATATAACTCTAGACCAAATTTAACAAAAGGACAAAAAAAAAACAAAAAAAAAACATGCAATTTATCTAAATTAGTCTTTACATCTGCCCCACTCAGTTACAGACAATGGAAGCTAGGGTCCGCCGACGGTCTTGGTCATTAAAATGCACTCAAATTAATTAATAATTGCATTTGTGACTAACTGGTTTGCTCTTACACCTCCAACACTGAGAATACAAAAATACTGTCCCATTTTTCTTGTCTTTACCCTTTTTGGTCTTCATTTAGAATAAATAATTACATGGATCTCAAAGAATGAAGTAGCCTAAATGTAATAAATTATATTGCTACAGTATGTACTATTTACACATTACACAAGTCAAAACTATTTTAAATGTGCTGTTTAAATGTGAAAGGGGTAAAAAGTACATTGTCGACATCTGTGTAACCTTACTGCATTCTAATACGTAATTCAAACTGGGGATAGAAAGATTTGAAATGATAAAAATTAGAATAAGTGTTAAGGCTTGTAATTATATTTAAATGTTCTTTGGGAAACTGGATTTATTATCTTACAAATATAGAGATATAGTCTTAAAGTGTAATTAATTTGTGATGACTTGTGGGATAAAAAAAAAGAAAAAAAAAAAGCTGAGAATATTTGTTAATGCTTCCTGGAATATATAGACCTACAAATCTACAGAAATCTCATACATCAAAATACAGTGTGCTCTCTTTCTGTCAGTTTTTGCCTGTGTGATGCATTCTTTACAGCAAATCTGTAGAGAAGCAAATAACATTATTCTTATAAGTTTAGACATGAATGCCTGCTTGCCAAGTTCATATCAAATGCTTTATGCGTAACCTATTTTGCGTACACAGCTTTATGCGTAACCTGTTTTCCATACACAGCCTGAATGAATTCCATCTAAAAAGGTCAGTCTATTAGGAAAATTCAGCCATATGATTTGTTGTGTTCTGATTTTGAACCATCCTGTGAAAAAGGCAAGCTCAAATAGTATTTACAGTCTTACAATTAAGAAACATTTTTTACCAAATGATTGTTCTGTGTGCCATCAAGTTAGGCTTATTTGATTAACCAATGTGTCACGGTGCAGCTAATGCATTGCAAGCACATGAATAAACCTCCAGTTGCACTTTGTGCAAAAAAACACTTTAGAAAACCGTCATAATGAAGTGAGGCATCACTGTACTTTCATTCTTTTGTAATTTTTTAAAAGGTCTTCAAATGGTACTGCACTGCATTAGTTACATTTTGCTTTATTTTAACCACAAAGTGTCTTACACAAAACCTTTTGTTTATCTAGCACTGTTGATAGTGATTCCATCTATGATAGTGATTTTCCTTCAAGTGCTACAGTAATATGAATTGTGAAATACCCTTTGAGAATTGTGCAATCTTTTTGCTCAAGTATCCTCAGGAACCACTAGATTAAGGTTTTTGTTGTCCTATGTAATACAGTATTAGGCAAAACGTTAAATACATTGACATGATAGATCGCAGTTGAACACATGCTCTCTAGATGAAAAACCAGTCTGCCTACACAAACTGTACATTTTACCTTGAGACAGGGACAAAACTTGGAGAACAATATACAGCAGCAGAGGAGGCATCTCTCAGTCTGACAGCCAGAATTATTTCTGTTCGTCCCTTATGGAGAATTACTCTAGTCTCAGAGACAGAGTAAAGTACGTGACCCTGTTCCTTCAGCATATGGTGTTTGTGCAGTTGCTGGCTGTGGTTTCCACTACGAGGCGAATTCAAGCCGCACACATGCACTTACACAAACTATCACAAACACACACCCTATTTTGCTACCGTCACAGGTCAAGTGCAAATGATGCTCTGATGTGTATGCTTTTATTTAATATTAATAGGTTTGATCCAAAATATGCTTCAAATGATCATACATTTTTTTATGAATTTTCGGCCCAGCATGTAATTAATAAAGTCAAAATTAAGATCTTATTGTAAATTAAGTCTGTCATTATCTTCAATTTATAAGAAAAATGTTTAAGATGTCAAATCCCTGTCCCCACTATACAACCATGGACTTCAGTTACACCAAAAATAGTAATAATAATAATAATAATAATAATAATAATAATAAATAAATAAATAAATAACAGATATCCATCACCTTTCCCCTTTAGCTATTTTTTGCTGAACACAATTACTGGCCAGTAGTACTGTACATATATCTGACTACAAAACCATTTAGGAGTAAATGCTCCATATTCACATTGTTATAACAGTCAAGGCTTAATTGGACCTTTCTTTCATGTAGACTTTAAGGGTGAATATTTAAGGTGATTTCTAGGCTTTTGGGGATTTTTCAAACTGAGACAGATACACAAATGTTGCAAATGTGAGTGTGTTTCACTCCATGTCATTATTTAGCATTATGGGGAAGAGAGGCCAAAGTGCTTTTAAGTCAAGTCAGTCCACTCATGGGCCATCTTGGAACTCTTGCGGGCTGCTATTTTTTATTGATTTAAGTGACATAAAAGTACAGCTCCTATCTATTTGAATGGGAAATGACCAAAATCTCCAAAATGGTTGGTCAAGATTACAATCAAATAACATATTTCAAATCAGCAGTAAAATCTAACAACACTGGTGTCATAAATTGTTTCTTTAGCTCAGATCATATTAAAAAACACTCCTGTTCAGGCTGCTATAGCTAATGCACATGCACATTCTCAAGGTAACTCTGTATCTTAAAGGTGATTGACTCTTTTACCTGTAAAGTGGGGCTAGCTTTTCTAAACCCCCCATATTGGGTGTTCCAACTTCTCCCATTAATTTAATACAAATGCTCAGTCTCAGGTTAATAGTCTCTGGAGTGGCTTAGTGGTTAATGATCTGGGTTGGTTAGGGAAAGGCCACATTTGTGACACTATTTATACCTTGAACTGTGCAGTTTGTTGAGTAGAGGTGTGCTATTACTGTTCTAAGTGTTTGAGCTTTTGATTTTTACCAGGTAGACGATAAAATAGTTGAAAGAAAAAATCCCATTTACACTTACATTGAAGGAGGGAGCGAAGACATATCTAGATATGAGCAGATTATCATAGATCTATTCTAGTGGATGGGCTCCTTTGACTTAGGCCTTTAAGCAACCAACTAGCAAACACCCACTCTGTGTGAATATGTATGTTGTTTCAGATACAAGTGTTGAACTGAGGTTGGCTAACACGCTAAATCTAGCGGAAAAATGTATGCGTTTGAAACGTCACTTCCGTCAGCTGTTGAACGGCAAATGCTTCCATGTAGTAAAAAAACATTAAGTGTTCCATTCGGGATGATACTACACTTTAAAAATGTCATACACTACATGGCCGAGTGCATAGTGTATATTGTCAGTGCAGTGTACAGTGCAATGTGAATGGGCTCCTTTGACTTGGGCCAGTAAGCAACCGCGTAGTACACCCTTACAACCGCATAGTAACATGCTAGGCTAATAAAAACACTCAGAACACCATAGCAACTGTTTAGCAATGCTTTAGCAACCACCATAGCATCATTGCTGTTACTTTTGGATGGGCAAACTTTTTATTTAAGAAAATGTAAATAAAGACATTTTACATATAGATAATGTAAAAATCTACCAATAGTGTATAATCCATGCTATAGTTGCTCTTTTAGTGTACCTTTGCTAGCCACATATTTCTGTAGTACCGCAAGGGGAGCTCCAATGTTATTGTAGCCTATTGAAAATAACACTCTATTTCTGAAAGCAATTTGTGCTTATCAGAAATCATAAATTATTGGTCTAAAAAAAAACTTCAGAATCTCCATCTTGCATAATTTCTTATTACGTTACCCCCAGTGAACTTTAATTGTGTGTGTATATATTCCAACACCTGTTCAGATTTCACATTGGTATGAGGTTTCAAGTAGACTGCTGTGATTACACTGTCAGTGACAGACAAGGTGATTTTGCCGGTAGAAACTCCACTGAGTGAAAAACGATGGCCTCTCCACAGCACAAATGCCTCTCTCTCTCTCTCTCTCTCTCATCTTAGTTAATGGAAAATGCAACAAGCTTTGGCTTTCTTACCATTATGGTTCTGTCAGGAAAGCTTCTTGCTGTGATGGAGTACAGTCCTAACAGCAAAGCTTTTGGGGACTACTTTGAAGAAAGTGAGTAGCAAGATCAGTTTTTCTCATTTGTGTTGTCATTGAATGATGAAATCAAAGACATTTCAAAAGGGCATTATTGGCTAGATATTGGTCTTGTTTAGTAAACATGTTTGCAAACCTTACCAACGTCACATTTGTGAGCGAATTGTTTTTTTGAGTCTGTTCTTTTCAATGAATCGGTCAAACCGGTTCACAGATTGGTATGAATGATTCACTATGTTCGTCTTGTCTTCAAATATTTTGACATGTATAATTAAAGTGTTTATCTTATTAACAAAAATCACATCTTTTTTTATGCATAAACATGTAAAGTTGAGAACATGATTCCTGAATGCATGAATCAGCAAATCAGTGCTGAGGGGCCTCTTCAGAAATAGGGCTGAAACAATTAGTCGACGTTATCGACAACATCAACAATAAAAAATTGTCGACAAAAATTTTCATTGACGAATAGTTGTTTGATCTCATTTAATGTAACATGTGATCACATTAAACTCTAATGATGACGTGTGAGAGCAGCACTGCAGTTCGCACCTGACTTAGGAAAGGTAGAATTTGACAGCTCACAGTCCAGATGCACTCTAAACTTTCCAAACAGCTTCAGGTGATGTAGATCACAAAGTATGAGGGAATTATAATGCAAAAATACCAAATAAGTAAATACAGAACAACTCTTGTTGTGGAATAAGTGGAGCCGGAGCTCTTCAACTGAAACACCCTGGCATTACATCTTTAATGCAGTTATATTTAATGCATTATAGCTTTATTAAAGTTCAAATAATACAGAAGCAGATCATATAAATAACTACAAACTCCAAAACCGTAATTTCTCTGTGCGGTCAGCGCCTCCCCTATGAGTTGCGAAAACGTGCCGATCTAAGGGGGAGAGATTGAAACTGCATCCAGTTGAGGCACACTCTGTCACGGGGACCCTCAACCCTCGAGCACACGCGCCTAATGCAGCTAGATTATAAAGTGATGGCTCGCAACTTATTGAATCATAATATATGTCACCGTGCATTTCTTATCGTGAAGAAAATTGGCAATATGCAGCTTTATTAAGAAGAGAGATTTTGTGACTCCAGCCAGGTCTCCTAAGCAACCAAATTGGTGCGGTTTCTAGGGAGGGTAGAGTCACATGGGGTAACCTCCTCGTGATCGCTATAATGTGGTTCATTCTCGGTGGGGTGCGTGGTGAGTTGAGCGTGGTTGCCGCGGTGGATGGCGTGAAGCCTCCATCCGCGCTATGTCTTCGTGGCAACGCGCTCAACAAGCCACGTGATAAGATGTGCGGGTTGACGATCTCAGACGTGGAGGCAACTGGGATTCATCCTCCGCCACCTGGACTGAGGCGAATCACTACGTGACCACGAGGACTTAAAAGCACATTGGGAATTGGGCATTCCAAATTGGGAGAAAAAGGGGAAAAATTCCACACAAAAAAATAAAATAAAAAATAAAAATAAAGAAGAGAGAGTTTGTGTGAGTTAACGATGGATTGAAGTGAACAGAAAGGTGAGAGTGGGTAGTCTTCACCCCATTATACACTGCAACAAAATACGTTTTTGATTTGTTTTTGTTTTAGCTTTTTTCCAATATAAATATCTAAAACTCCTTTAAAACACTTAACATTTTCTTTAGCAGCTATACTGCAGAAGAAAAATTGTTATCTGAGTATGTTGAATATAATATTAAAAATAAAAAATATTTTAAAATATCTAAAGATCCTTTAAAAAAAAGATGCATTTACCTGAGAAGCAGCATATGAGATATATATACTTTCTTTTAGAGAATAGATCTTGAATATAAGTATATTTTGCATTTACTGCACTGGCAGAAGTGAAAAACAAGTGAACAAGTGAAAAAATACACTTATATACAAAATACACTTATATTTAAAATAAATTCTCTTAAAGCAAGTCTAAATATCCTATATGTTGCTTCTCAAGTAATTGTACCTTGTTTTAAGGATTTGTAGACCATTTTAAATGGAAAACAAGACAAAAACACTTGATAACAATAGGATTTTTTGCAGTGAATTTCTTTACTGAATTAAACTTAAAAAGTATTTTTTTCCTTTAATTCAGTGAGTCATTTAGAGGTATTTTTAAAAGATGATTTTGTTCTGTTTATTGTTAGTAAGCACGTTTAATACAACCTTATAACAATCTGAATAATCGGTTAAGAGCTAATGATTAATCGTTGAATAGTCTAATAATCATTCTAATAATTGTTAGATTAATTGATTATCAAAATAATAGTTAGTAGCAGCCCTATTCAGAAAAGAATGTCTGGAACTCGTTTTCCAAGAGACATTTTCAATAAATCTGCTAATTGGAGGTCATGTCACATCGGTTTATATTGTTTTACTTATAAGTATATTTATTTAAAAAAAAAAAAAAACCTAACAAACAAATATTTATATATGCTACACATCACACCATGAAAAGAAACTTCTGTCAAGAAGTTCTGTCAACTTTTTGTTTTTGTTTGGAAAGGCAACCAACAAAGGCTGAAAAAAAAGAATCTTTCTTCATTCTCAAAAGTGAATTTAGTGACAGTGAAATATCCATTTTGACTTCCTTACCCTCTGAGGGATAAGCAAAATAAACAGAATTTTGTGTTTGTAATGCAGTGATTTTTTGGTGTGAGGCTCAGTACTTCACTTGCTGTTAAAAAAAAAAAAGTGTCTTCCCTCAAACTATGTGAGGACCTGTTGCAGCAATACATTTCAGTTTATATATATATATAAAACATCTAGACCAAGCAATTTCACATGAATCAAGAGATGTGTCATTACCATACAATACAGAGATCTCTGACTTCATCTAAATTAATACATCTAAACCAGGGTTCAATTGCATCTCTCTTCACAGGCAACTGCTATTGTCTTGCTACTACTTTCTGAAGTCTGAATGAGTCAGGAAATACACCTTTACCCTTATTACTGCATTAGTACAAGCTGAGATATTTCAATGAAGCCCAAGTTGGTTATATTTGAGACATTCAGGGTAGAGGTTTATGTTCATTCTTTGGACCCTTGCATGGGTCTGAATCTGTGCGTTTATTTGTTTGTGTATTTGCACAACAGAATTTACTCAGATATTCATATGCCTGTGATGGAGTACAGTCCTAACAGCAAAGCTTTTGGGGACTACTTTGAAGAAAGTGAGTAGATATATAAATAAATATATAATAAAGTAACAGATATTACCCATGGCACACATGCTCATTTGTATTGAAAAAGAAGGGTAAATGATCATTCAGCATTCAAGCATACAAATAACAAAATGCTGTCATTATTGCTGTTACTGTCAATTTATTCAATACCTCCAAGTAAACAACATGATCACACAGGAAATTGGCGCATTTGTTCTGAATTTCTTCCAGCTAAATTCTGACCCAATGTGCCGAATGCAGGACAAGCGCCACCTTTTGATTGTTTCAAATGTTTCATTTGTATAAAGTTTACTCATGTCTTGAAAGTGTGCATGGGCGGGACTGTAGTTTCTGCTTTGGCCACTCGGGGGGCAATTAGGAACGCATTGACCGATATTAGCTGACAAAAAAAATTGACCTCCTGTCCACGATTTACACCTTGAGATCAGTGTGAAGTATTAGCTTTTACGTATAATCCAAGAGTTAATGTATTGCAGTTTATGCCAACAATATTTTAAAAAAGGTCAATATAAAATTTTTTTGCCAAAATTACAGAAATATAATTTGAAAGCATTATGTTTTTAAAAAATAGATGGATCTGAAAAGACGGTTCACCTGCTAGAGGGTCTTCAAAGTCAAAGTAAGATCTATTTACTGTGCTGTAGGCATTAAATTCCTTGAGTCAGCCAGTGGGGGGCTGATCAGTTATAAATTAATGATCAAACAGCTGTATTTCGCTTTATGAATCATTTAAAGTCTAAAGGTAAACAAATCACACACATAATCAACCACTGTCTTTTGGGAAATAGTTTGGTGTCATTTAAACATCTCCATTCTTTGGTCCCATTTATCCAATGACAGCATGATAACAAGCAATCTATTGTCATTGTGCTGGTGATATCTGCCTCTCCATGGACAGTCAATTCAAGTGATTAATTCTTAATAATCATTACAAATAGTATGTTAGTTGCCGAAATTAAAACAGGATATGGCATGTACATGAAAGGCCCTTGAGATTCCTCAAGCGTTGCTCCCACTCTTACATGCCAAATAGCTGACCGACACAAAACATTAATTAAAATGTATTAATTTAAACACTATTGCATAAGGAGAAAGACCATGACCAATATTTGAAGTTTGAGATGTCAAACCTTTTTTTTCTTCCTGACTTCATTCAACCGTAGATATGTTTGAAAGGCAAATTCATCTTCAAATCGTTTCTACTCTCTTTACCATTGAGGTAAAAAGCAAAAATGTTGGTTACAGTAAGGCACTTACAATAGAAGTGTGGGGCCAGTCCATAAAACGTCCTGGTTACTTGCATAACCACCGTTCCCTGTTGGAGGGAACGAGACGTTGTGTCGATGTAGTGACACTAGGGGTCACTCTTGGGAGCCCGAAACACCTCTGGTCTTTGATAATAGGCCAATGAAAATTGGTGAGTGGTATTTGCATGCCACTCCCCCGGACGTACGGGTATAAAAGGAGCTGGTATCTAACCACTCATTCAGATTTTATGCTGACAAGCCGAGACATGGTCCGGCCATTTCAGCGGGTAGTTCAGCTTTGTGGCAGGAGGGACACAACGTCTCATTCCCTCCATCAGGGAACGGAGGTTACGCAAGTAACCAGGATGTTCCCTATCTGTCACTCACTCGACGTTGTGTCGATGTAGTGACACTAGTGGTCCCTATACAAAACGCCACAACTGGCTGAAATGTGTTATGTGGACTGGTTACGTGTGATGGGCAGACGACTGTGTGCCTCGTAGCCAGCGCACCAGGCCGACACGTAACCTCCCCCAACATAGTTATGAGTGTCGAATGGCCCTTTGGGGACAAGTCGACTACCCAAAAGATAGAGACAGGCTAACCCAGTCGTGGCCTCTTTTCCCCTTCTTTTTTTCCACTCCCTAATAAACAAGGGGGATTATCTGACTGGGCCGCCAGGTCTAGTCAGGGGGTGTCCCTCCCAAGGGGAGGACACCGCGGAGACCACACCTCGCCCAAAGAGAGGGGGGATATTTAAGTGGAAAAATCTTGCCGACCATGTGGAGAGTCTCATGGTAGATCCTACCCAATGGGGAGGAGTTACTATAAACATGGAGATGGGGCAGAGGGGGCTCTGCCCAAGGAAGACGCAGTTTGCCAACAGGGAAACGAATTAGCGGAAGATATACATCGCATGGGGTTACCTTACATGGAACCGCCACATGCGGAGCACCTACCCCAGAACAGGGCTCTTAGTTAGCACGTGTACTGGGCAGGCAGCGAGTCTCTCTGAAAACTCGACTGCCACAGGGCTCGGAGGAAGTCAACCAGGGAACATAGTTTGTGAACACTACTGGGAATTAATGGCGCACGTCTTCAGCTCAGAGGAGGTGAAAGGCCTTATGTGCAAGTGATACACCCGGCTGGCTATCCAAGTCTTATCCGCTTGTATTGCGTGCCAATACCTGGGATGAAACCGGTTCCACCCGGAGGTTGTAGAACCTTGCAAAGGTGTTGGGTGTTGCCCAGCCCGCTGCTCTGCAAATGTCTGTTAGAGAGGCACCCCTGGCCAGGGCCCAGGAGGCCACTACACCACTGGTAGAATGGGCTTGTAGCCCTACCGGGGGCGGCACATCCTGGGCTTGATATGTCATAGCTATGGCGTCAATGAGCCAGTGGGCGATCCTCTGCTTGGAGACAGCACTTCCTTTCCGCTGGGCACCAAAGCAGACAAAGAGCTGCTCAGAGATCCTAAAGCTCTGTGTGCGATCCAAATAGATGCGTAAAGCGCGCACCAGACACAGCAACGACAGGGCTGGGTCTGCCTCCTCCTGGGGTAGCACTCGCAGGTTCACCACCTGGTCCCTAAAAGGGGTTATGGGAACCTTGGGCACATAGCCCAGTCGGGGTCTCAAGCTCACGTGAGAGTAGCCCGGACCGAACTCAAAGCACATTTCGCTGACAGAGAACGCTTGCAGGTCTCCTACCCTCTTGATGGAAGTGAGCGCAGTCAGGAGGGCAGTCTCCAAGGAGAGTGCCTTAAGCTCAGCTGACTGCAAAGGCTCAAAGGGGGCTCTCTGAAGACCCTGAAGAACTACAGAGAGGTCCCATGAGGGAACGAGGCACAGTCTGGAGGGGTTCAGCCTCCTGGCGCCTCTCAGGAACCTGATGATCAGGTCATGCTTCCCTAAAGACTTACCGTCCACTGTGTCATGGTGTGCTGCTATAGCAGCAACGTACACCTTCAAGGTGGAAGAGGACAGCCGCCCTTCCAACCTCTCCCGCAAGAAGGAAAGCACCGATCTCTGGGGGTCTTCCTGTCGGGAAGAACACCACTTAGCGAACAAACGCCACTTAAAGGCATACAGGGACCTCATAGAGGGGAATACCCACTTCCCTTAACGGGGCAAGGGCTGCTTCTGCGACTTTCATGAAGACGCGAGGGGACAAGGACAGGCTGAAAGGGAGGACTTTGTACTGATACGCCTGACCCTCGAATGCAAACCGCAGGAAGGGTCTGTGTCGAGGTAGGATCGAGACGTGAAAGTACGCATCCTTCAGGTCTACCGCCGCGAACCAATTTTGATGCCGGACGCTCGCCAGAATGCGTTTTTGCGTCAGCATCTTGAAAGGGAGTCTGTGTAAAGCCCAGTTCAGTACTCACAGGTCCAATTTTGGCTGCAACCCACTGCCTTTTTTTGGTACGATGAAGCAGGGGCTGTAAAACCCCTTCTTCATCTCGGCCGGAGGGACAGGTTCTATCGCACCCTTCCATAGGAGGGTAGCGATCTCCACGCGCAAGGTAGCAACGTTTTCGTCCTTCACCAAGGTGAAGTGGATACCGCTGAACCTGGGCGGACGCCTGGCGAACTGATTCGCGTAGCTGAGTTGGACGGTCCGGACCAGCCATCGCGACGGATTGGAAAGTGCAAGCCACACATCCAAGTTCCGCGCAAGGGGGACCAAAGGGACAATGTCGTCGGATGTACCGGCAGGTGGGGCCTCGTGGCGGGACGGATCTCGAGGTGCCACTCCATGTTGTGGCCGTACTGAGTCTAGGGACATCGAAGCACTTACCTGGCTCCTTGTGATCATGGCGTGCAGGGCAGAGGCGGCTTGTCCAGCAGCGCTGTAGGCTTTGGCCATCAGGGACGACGTGAACCTACAGGGCTTGGATGGGAACTTTGGGCGTCTGCACCGGGGGCGGCACTCTGCGGGAATATGGTGCACCGCGAGCGCCTTATCTACCGGGGGAATCGCCGTATAGCCCCTGGCTGCCCCGCCATCAAGGGTAGTGAGGGCGGGGGAACTGAGAAATCAGGACCAGGCAGTAAAAGGTGCCTGCCACGATTTTGTCAGCTCCACTTCCAGGAAGAAAGGCACTGGAGCGGGGCGTGGCTGCTTTGAGCGGCGCCGCGAGCCCATGAACCAATCATCGAGCCGTGAGGGTTCAGGGGAGAGCGGAGGGTTCCACTCTAGCCCGATGCTCGCGGCCACCTGGGAAAGCATGTCCGTCATCTCTGCATCAGCCTGTGACCGGGCAATCGACCCCGAAGGGGGGAGCCCAGTTGAGGCCTCTGCAACCGACTGGACAAGCCCACTCTCCGATGCTGTGCTCGAGAGCTCATCAGCTTCACGGGCTCCGAACAAGAGGTCGAACTCGCTGTGAGACGAGCCGGCAGATTCATCCGGAAGCCTGATCGGGGCAGATGAGCATGCTGGGGAATGGGAGGTCCGCGGGGGGATACCCGGTGGAGGCGATCCCATTGGAGTCCCCAAATCGCCCCCAGTGCTAGCCACGCTGGCCTCAAACCCGTAGGTAGAAGGAAAGCCGCAACCGCAACATTGCCATGGTCATGTTCTTGCAGTGAGAACATGAACCATCCATGAACGCTGGTAACGACCGCAACCAGGAATAACACACAATCGGAAAGGCATCTTTAAAAAGACGCGTCTTTAAAAAGACGTTCCGTGTGTGCCGCTCTTTTAGAGAAACATACTCTTTCAGAAAAATATACTCTTTTTTCTGCCGAAGCGCCAGGGGCATTCTCTGCAGTGCACCAGTGCAGAGGAGGGAGAAGCCGCTGAAATGCGCCATCAGATCCAGCAGAGGTGAATGAACAGTCGTGAGAATTCAGCTCAATGAGCATGACCGTTCGGCTCCGAAGAGAAAATCTGAATGAGTGGTTGCATCCCAGCTCCTTTTATACCCGTATGTCCGGGGTAGTGGCATGCAAATACCACTCACCAATTTTCATTGGCTTTTTATCAAAGACCAGAGGTGTTTCGGGCTCCCAAGGGTGACCCCTAGTGTCACTACATCGACACAACATTGAGTGAGTTTCAAAAGAGTAGCTACAAGATGTTAACATGATTCGTGTTAACATGATAAGATTAGTAAGCGATTTTCTAACACTAAAATCATGTTAACATGCATAATGTTTATGCGTGTTAACAATGTAGCTATACTTTTGAAACTATGTGTATTTTAACGTTTATGGACTGGACCTTTCACTTTCATTCTAAGTGCCTTACTGTAACAGCTTTTTATTATAGACCAGGAACAAGTCAGTTATATCTATGGTAATCAATATTATGCATCAAATTAGATTAATTAAGCTTCACTTACATTGAATTAGGAATATACCTTTATATATATTAGGTAATTGCAGTCATATATAGTTGTGGCATGAATATACTGTATAGTTGCATGGCACATAAAGACACAAGGCATTTAAGGTGACTCCATCACCAATATAAACTCAGCTTGTTGGAGGTACACAAAGTTTCAAGGAAATAAATGGAGTTAAAAATGAAACACAAAAACAAGTGTTCCCTGGAAGTAAATTATATGTGGAATCTACAGTAGCACTCTTTCAATAATTGGCTCTCTTGTTTTGTCAGTGAGTCCTCTGCTCTTTTTTATTCTCCAAAAATGGTTCAGCTGTGAGGGAAGCTTCAGTATTTTAAAACAGCTTGTTTGAGGTGTATGTATTTGTCAGCTACAAGGAAGACTGGGACTAGTTGTCACATGGGCTATATCTTAGTAATTACAGTATAAGGTTTTGAGTCAAAAGCCAAATTACACAAATGTTTGTTTTCTCTGGCAACAGAAAAGCCACAGAACAACGGGAATAAGCCACAAAACAGCAAAATCTAGCCGCAAATGTATTTACCACGTTTGATGTAAACATTGCCACAGACACACTAAGCTCTACTTTAACAACCTGTCTAGACAACGTCTGTCCTATCGCCTCTAGGCCAGCACGTGCTACACCAACCAGCCCCTGGTTGTCTGACATCCTTCGTGAACATCGGACTGACCTCAGGGCAGCTGAGAGGAGATGGCGGAAATCTAAAGATCCAGCAGATCTAGGTAAATATCAGTCTCTGCTTGCAACTTTTTCAGATAACGTTAAATCTGCAAAAACCTCCTACTACCAGAACAAGATCAACAGCACCACAGACACTCGCAGCTTGTTTAGAACATTCAACACGCTTCTCTGCCCTCCCCCTCCACCACATGACGTATCACTGACAGCAGATGTCTTCGCCAAATTTTTTACTAATAAGGTTACAACCATCAGCAATACATTCTTAGCACCACACCCTGTCAAACACCTGTCTCCTGTATGCAACCCCTCTGTCTCTATGTTCTCTCCTCTAACTGACACTGAGGTCTCTAAACTCCTCCTCTCCAACCACCCCACCACCTGTTCCCTTGACCCCATTCCTTCTCACCTTCTCCAGGCCATTTCTCCGTCCATCCTACCTGCACTCACACACATAATTAACACATCTCTACTTACAGGCACTTTTCCCACTACATTTAAGCAGGCTCGAGTAACCCCGCTGCTGAAGAAACCCGCACTTAACCCCACACAAATAGAACACTACAGACCAGTCTCTCTCATCCCATTCATGGAAAAAACACTTGAAAGGGCAGTTTTCAATCAAATCTCTGCCTGTCTCTCACAGAACAAGCTGCTGGATGACAATCAGTCAGGCTTCAAAAGTGGACACTCCACAGAGACTGCCCTGCTGTCTGTCACTGATTCGCTGAGACAGGCGAAAGCTGAATCCAGATCATCCATCCTGATTCTGCTGGACCTTTCTGCAGCCTTTGACACAGTCAACCATCAGATCTAACTCTCTACCCTCTCCTCGCTGGGCATCACAGGAACTGTGCTTGACTGGTTTAACTCCTATCTCTCAGGTAGGTCCTTCAAGGTAGCCTGGAGAGGTGAGGTATCCAAGCCACATCAGCTACTTACTGGGGTACCTCAGCGATCAGTGCTTGGGCCACTTCTTTTCTCTATATACACAACATCACTGGGACCCATCATTCAGGCACATGGTTTCTCTTACCACTGCTACGCTGATGACACGCAACTCTACTTGTCTTTCCAGCCCAATGACACCACAGTGACTGCTCGAATTTCTGCCTGCCTGGTGGACATCTCGGCCTGGATGAAGGAACACCACCTGCAACTCAACCCAGCCAAGACTGAACTCCTTGTCTTTCCAGCTAACCCTGCTGTTGAACACAACATCACTGTGCAGCTGGGTGCAACTACAGTAACGCCTTCCAAATCGGTCAGAAATCTAAGGGTAACCATCGACAACAGACTAAATTTCACAGACCACATCTCAAAGACCACAAGATCATTTAGATTTACACTCTATAATATCAGGAAGATAAGACCCTTCCTCTCTGAACATGCCACACAACTGCTTGTCCAGTCACTTGTCATACCTAGACTGGACTACTGTAACGCTCTCATTGCAGGCCTCCCTGCATGTGCAAATAGACCCCTGCAAATGATCCAGAATGCAGCAGCACGTCTGGTCTTTAATGAACCAAAGAGAGCACATGTTACACCACTCCTTGTCTCACTCTACTAGCTGCCGGTTGATGCACGTATCAAATTCAAGGCTCTGATGCTGGCATATAGAACAGTCACTGGGTCTGCTCCAGCATACCTAAAATCATTTATGCAGAGCTACGCGCCCACTAGAAGCCTGCGGTCAGCTAAGGAACATTGCCTTGTTGTACCAACACAAAGAGGCACCAAAACACTTTCCCGGACATTCAGCTTCATCATACCATGTTGGTGGAACGACCTTCCCAACTCCATCCGTGAAGCTGACTAACTCTCTCAATCCTGTTGCACTTTATTCTGTTTTGAATACTATTCTGATGCTAGTGAAACTTTGTAACACGGCACTTATCATACCACTGTCTCCTTAAGAAGATTCGCTTATGTTTTCCTCTTTTGTAAGTCGCTTTGGATAAAAGCGTCTGCCAAATGAATAAATGTAAATGTAAATGTATCAAACACAGCTGAAAGCTATTTGGTTCGTTAAATGAAGCTTAACATTGTCTTTGTGTTTGTTTTTGAGTTGCCACAGTAAGCAATAGACTGGCATGTCTTAACGTCAATATTAGGTCAAAAATGGCAAAAAAGAAACAGCTTTCACTAGAAACTCATCAGTCAATCATTGTTATGAGGAATGAAATCTATACAATGCTTGAAATTGCTAAAAAACCGAAGACTTCATACAAAGGTGTACACTACAGTCTTCAAAGACAAAGGACAACTGGCTCTAACAAGGACAGAAAGAGATGTGGAAGGCCAGATGTACAACTAAACAAGAGGATAAGTACATCAGAGTCTCTAGTTTGAGAAATAGATGCCTCAAATGTCCTCAGTGGACAGCATCATTGAATTCTACCCACTCAGCACCAGTTTCATGTACAACAGTAAAGAGAAGACTCAGGGGTGCAGGCCTTGTGGGAAGAATTGGAAAGAAAAAGCCACTTTTGAAACAGAAAAACAAAAAGAAAAGGTTAGAGTGGGCAAAGAAACACAGACATTGGACAACAGATAATTGGAAAAGAGTGTTATGGATCTTAACCCCATTGAGCTTTTTTGGGATCAGCTAGACTGTAAGGTGTGTGAGAAGTGCCCGACAAGACAGCCACATCTATGGAAAGTGCTACAGGAACTGTGGGGTGAAATGTCACCCGAGTATCTGGACAAACTAACAGATAGAATGCCAAGGATCTGCAAAGCTGTCATTGCTGCACGTGGAGGATTTTTTGATGAGAACACTTTGAAGTAATTTAAGAAGATCTGAATTTTTTACACATTGTGATCAGTTGAATGCCACTTTGGTGAATAGAAGTACCAATTTCTTTCCATAAGAGCAAAATGTGTACATTATTCCAAACTTTTGGCCACCAGTGTATATATATATATAATATTCACTCATTTCAAATCAGATGATTGCAACACGCGCCAAAAAAGTTAAGACAGGCAATTTAGGACTAATATCAATCTAGAAGTGTGAAAATAAAATTTACAAATCACTCCTTTTTGTTTTTATGAGCATTTACCATATACTGTCCCAACATTTTCAGAATTGGAGTTGTAAATTGATTTGAAATCTTTGGAAATGTTGATGAAGTTATGTGAAGTAAGAGTTCTGGTAGAAACCCAACCAGGTACTCATTGTTCAGAGCACTTCAGGCAGTGCTCAATGTGGGCTGATACGCTCCGGTACACTGTACCAGCAATGATGCGAAAATATACGGTATTCAAGAAGTGGCATCCAACAATCTGGTCTCTTAGTAATAATTTTTAATTCCCCGCTAACCTTAGATAACACTTTTCAGATCATTCTCTGCAATTCTGAAACACCCTACAGTATTTTGTGAGCCCTCCTAAATGTATTCTCTATGCAGTTGATTCCTTGACTTCATTGTCTACAACCAGTGGATAAACTAAACTTTCTCATGGGCCCTTTATCATAGCAATAATAACTGCATCCCTTGTTCACCCAAACCTTTCTATGAAAAAAATGTCTCTTCTTCTTGTATGATATCAAGAATGTTCCAATAAATTAATCTGACAAAGAAGATGGCCATTTCTTGGTACACCTAAAGCCTGGATCATCAGGTGAGATTGGACCTGTAGTCCAATGGTCTAATTACACTCCTATCATCTGGAAAAAGATTGAGGATCTTGCAGACCAAAATGGACTAAGGAACCGTTTATTACTGCAATCTGTCAGACCACTTAACTGCTCCTTTTGGCAGCTTGCGCATGCTGTCTGAACCAACTGTTCTGTAGAATCTCCCAACCCATGTGCTCATGCTTTTCAAACCTCTGACTCAATTTTTCAACTAAACCTCCTAGACTTTACCATCAGCTGCAACAACACTGCACTGCCCTTTTTCTGCTCTGTTAATCTTTTATTTGTTGTTTACTGTGGCATATTGATGGTAGCTGCACATTACTCTCAGCACCATGGTCATCGCTGTTATGTTACATCATGATACTGTGAAGAAGGATGACTCAGCTTGACTTGTAAGCAGATGGCCAAAACAGCAAGTAAATTTAATGCACTGCGCACAATAACTTAAGTAATTGGTCTTATAAAGGTCATATGTTGTCATAACTGGAACTGACATATTCTAAAGCACAGCAATTAAGCATAAAGCTGTCTGAATGACCTCGTTAGGATGAAGATCATTGTGTCAGAAAAAGGTGCTAAAATAGGTAAATTATCAATCTGAGGAAAACACAAACTGTTGCATGTGTCTTTCTTTCAAGTTCTTTGTTTTTAATGATGTCTCTCTAATGATGCCAGTTCTACCTAAATACTGCGACACGTCTCTGCTCAGCAAAAACTAAACAGTAATTACTTTAAAATTGCAAAGTAGAACAAGCTCCTCTCACAATAACTGAATTAATTATCTTTCCTACAGCATTATAAATATGCCCAATTTAGCCTATAATTATGTTTCTGTTTCTACAGGTGTCTCAGATACTTCAAAGGAATCTCTGTAAAACACAGCGATTGTGTGTCTTTTCACATCAAGGGCACTTGATGGCAAGGAAATGGCATTTTCAAGTGGGCCATGTCCCACTTCTTAATTGCTTTCAAACTAATGCTATTTACTTGTTCAATAAATCCTTTATGTATGACAGCTGTAGTTTCCTTGGCAACACTTATACTGTCTCCACTGAAGAAGAATTATTCTTCTTGCTTTATAAACCGCCACAACCGTAAGATAGTGAGAGTGCACTGCACGTGAATGTCAACAAGATGTTTAAGATGTAACCAGTATACGTGTGTTTAATGATTCTTTTTTTGCATCCTGTCTCTATCTGTGTACAATACAGTGGATAAGGATGACATTATGCTGTTTTTATTTACAGACATATTTACAATATATACACCTATTCAGCAAGGGTACTGACTTGGCAATTATAAAAGGATTTATAAAGATAAAGAGGTTTTGTAAACATGACTGAAATAACAGTTAATAATCATTTACACAACATTGGATACAGTTAATGGGGAAGAATCATTTCTTGAAGATACCAGCTATTCAGCTCTCTGTGTTAGTAGTGTATATAAACATGAATATCCCTAGTAACACTGTGTGGTCATAAGAGGGCACCTATTAATGTTGTAACCACTAATTAGAAGTTATCTTGAAGCTTCTGGATAGAGACCAAAATCATTCCACCCACCACCTTGAGACAATATTTCCCTCAATGTGCCTCTGCCTGAAACACACAATTATTCAAGTCACATACATCAGACTTTTGACCTTATGCTTACCATAAAAGTCATCTTTCAGCAATTAGTCCTTGACCCTTTTTGTGGACTTCACTTTGGCTTTCAACACCATCATCCCTGCTCTCCTATAGAATAAATTAACCCAGCTCTCTGTTCCCATGTCTATCTGTCAGTGGATCACCAGTTTTCTGAAGGACAGACAGCAGCTAGAGAGACTGGGGAAATTCACTTCCAGCACATGCATGATCTACACTGGTGCCCCCCCAGGGATGTGTGCTCTCCCCACTACTCTTCTCCCTGTACTGTATACCAACGACTGCACCACTACGGACCCCTCTGTCAAGCTCCTGAAATTTGAGATGACACTACTGTTATCGGCCTCATCCAAGATGATGATGAGTCTGTATATAGAAGGGAGGTTGAACGGCTGACACTGATGCAGTCATAACAACCTGGAGCTCAACATGCTCAAAACAGTGGAGATGATTGTGGACTTTAAGAGGAACACCCCAATACTGACCCCACTTACCATTCTAAACAGCACTGTGGCAGCAGTGGAGTCATTCAGGTTCCTGGGCACTACCATCTCACAGGACCTGAAGTGGGAGACCCACATTGACTCCATTGTGAAAAAGGCCCAGCAGAGGTTGTACTTCCTTCACCAGTTGAGGAAGTTCAACCTGCCACAGGCACCACTAATCCAGTTCGACTCAGCAGTCACTGAGTCTGTTCTCTGCACTTCAATAACTGTCTGGTTTGGCTCAGCTACGAAATCGGACATCAGAAGACTACAAAGGACAGTTCGGACTGCTGAGCGGATTATTGGTTGCCCCTTGCACTCCCTTCAAGAACTGTACACTTCCAGATTGAGGAAAGGGGCTGGTAAAATCACTCTGGGCCCCACTCACCCAGCCCACTACTTTTTTGAACGGTTGCCTTCTGGCCGACGCTACAGAGCACTGAGCACCAGAACCATCAGGCTATCCATCTCATGAACAGTTAAAATTATACTATAATTACGTGCAATACACAGCCCAGTCAGTTATATTATTTAATATATCCTACCTCTTCTGCATTACATTCCCTTGCACTGTAAATAACAGATTTGTATTTGTACATACTATATGTATTTTTTTGTCTTATTGCGTATTTCTATATATACTTATATTTCTATTCACTTTTTATTTTTATTTAAAATATACATATATGTATACATAACTTTTGTTGTATTGTTTGTGCACTGAAAGCTTCTGTCACCAAGAAAAATTCCTTGTATGTGGAAGCATACTTGGCAATAAAGCTCATTCAGATTCTGATTTTGATGTTAACATGAATTTGGTGAAACTGACAAGTGTTGCAAAACCCAGGTCAACATATCATGCTGCCAGTTTGATTTGAATCTTTAAATGGGGATTCACCATTTCACCCTGTGTGGTGCAGACATAAGCCCAAAGTTTACTTCGATTTTGACGCTAACGCTCAGCGCCTGCGGCGAACGCAAGCCTGTCACGCCGGGTTCACACATCCACCGTGAGCGGGGTGTGAGCAAGGCGTGAGTGGCGTGTTTTCGTTTAGCCGTCCATATTAACAGATTGCACCGCTAACACAGCGAGCGTGATTCGCGAGGTGACGTGTTCCAGATGCGGCAGTGAGCAGATAGTTTTGCCGTTGAGCCTATTTTTGCCAAAGTTGTCGACCTTATTAAAGAAAAAACTTGGCCTAGGACCCCATAGATAACTTTATTTTCTGCGCAGAGGTGCTGCTGTTTCTCACGGAAGAGACGTGGCCAATGTGAATGTCCAGCGTGACCGCCCCGCTCATGCACCGCTCACCAAGGGTGTGTGAACCCAGCATTGAAGTATACTTAATTTTACGGTGCAGCAGTTGGTGCATGCACGCTACGACTGTACGAGATGTACGATGAATACAACTGTATTTAAAGATATCTTTATGGTCCTTCAGACTCAAGTTATACAAATGCAGGTGTCTCCAGACTTCCTCACACGCACGCTCTTGACGTGCATATCCACTGTTGTCATTTTTACTTTTGTCTCCTTTTGTTTACTGGTGATTACTTCTAGTGCATCTTCATGACAACAATGGCTCAAATGTGAGTGTTGCCACCTTTTGGACCCACTAATTAGTGCAAATAATTCCAGGTGCATGCGCAGTCTGTGCGTTCAAAGACATGCGGTTACGCCAGGTTCACACATCCTCTGTAAGCGGGGCATTTCCGTTTCACCGCCGATAATAACAGATTACACTGTTCACACTGCTAGTGTGAGTCATGAGGTGATGCGTCCCAGACGGGGCAGTGAGTGGATAGTTTTGGTGTTGAGCCTATTTTTGCCGCACGGCTCACGCTGAGGAAATGATTCTTCCCCATTAAATGCATCCAGTGTTGTGTAAATGATTATTAACTGTTCTTGTAAACTCAATAAAATGACTTAAGGAAAGAATTAATAAACTGCCGGACCTTTTGCCATTCTGTGTATAGGTGTATAATATAGACACAACATTAACCAATCACAACCAAGTGTGCTTATAAAGATGAAGTACATGTGACTGCCTGCTGTTGTCACTGAAGCAGCAATAACCTCAGCTTATTATGACATTATTAAAGAAAAAAATTGCCATAGGACCCAATAGATAACTTTATTTTCAGCGCAGAGGCGCTGCTGTTTCTCACAGAAGAAACATGGCCAATGTGAACGTCCAACGCGACCTCCCCACTCACGCCACACTCACGGAGGATGTGTGAACCCGCGCGCACTCTGAGTTCACATCCGAAGTTTGACCGAAGTATACTTTGGGCTATAATCTTAAAGGAATATTCTGGGCTCAATACAAGTTAAGCTCAATCGATAGCACGATCATGATTTCAAGCTTGATTATACTTCCTAGTGCTTGATGCATGCGCAGAGCACTAGATGGTGCTATAGGAAGTGTAATCCAGCTTGAAATCATGATCACCAAGAAGACTGCTGTCAAGATTTAGAGTAAAAAAGGAGTTACATTTTGGTCTTTTCTCACCCAAAACCTATTGGACCACTTCAGATTACATTGATTAACCCACTGGAATCTTATGGAGTACTTTTATGAAGCCTTTATCTGCCTTTTTGAGTTTCAAAAAGGCCACCATTCACTTGCATTGTATGGAACTACAGAGCTGAAATATTCTTCATTTTTGGGTGAACTAACGCTTTAAGCTAAATGTTTCATTGTCATTCCCATATTAAATTGTAATGTACAAATATATGTCTACACACATCAATAATTAATATTTTAATGGCTTTGCAATGTAAGAACCATAAAGTATGTAAATACATTAATATGGTCTATACAAATGTCACTATAGACCAGGCCTAAAAATGCAACTATTAATTTTATACAATATTTAACAGGGGGACAATCTGTCTCTTTATCCATAAGGGGGTCCTTGGCCTGAAAACTGTTAAAGACGCCTGATCTGTTTTTTCAGTTGAAAGTGGAACACAGCACCTATTAAAGTTATGTTAAGCTATAGGGAGTTATGTAAATATCTGCACCATATACACAGATGCCAGGTCCAGATTTGTACAAAAATAAATTCATTATTCATTCATCAACAGCATGTTCTAAATTCAAAGTGCAGGGAGGTAAAGATCGGAAAAGTAATCTATATAGTGCATAATTGTGTAGCCAGAGTCGTGATGCATAACACGAGGCCAATAAAACACCTCACTCACCTTCAATCTTTTAGACTTCTGTAACTTCTTTTTCTCTTACACAACCCATGTTCCACTGATAGGATGGTACTCGACAAGCCACAGGTGTGGAGCTTTTTTCATCTGTTCCTTTTGCTGAATAATTGTTTTCCTTTGTCTAAATAAAACTGCACTGCGGAACCCTGCCATGTTGTAACACAGTCAATCACATTTACTTGAGAAAAAGCAATTTCCACACTATTATCCACAGGTTTCAATGGTTTCCGCTCTACCTGGCACTTAATTGCTTTAAAATTGTGTTTGTTCATTCAAAATATGCCAATTTTGTTTGGTTAGAAGAAGAAAATTCACAAGGATTACTGTGGTGGATGGTGAATAAGAGGACACAGTATATAGGATCATTGTTTTTTGCATATTACATAACATGTACAGTATATGCACAATGTATAACATATATGAGCTGTGCAAATAGAATTCAAAACATATTTAAAGCTGAACATATAGATTGTTATTTAACACATAAGCATTTGGCGAACGCTTTAAAGCCTTTAGCACTAAGCAAAGCGATATTCCATAAGTCATTATTGCAAAGTCTGTGGACATGGCCATGAAGTTTTGGTATATTCATGCAAGCTTGCACAAAGTCTAGGTACAATTGGGTTTGGTGAAATCACACGCACAACGCACTAATGGGCTGGGTCAAGTCAAGTGCAGTTTAATTTGGAGGTTCTTCTCCGTTTATTGCACCAATTGCATTCTATTACAATAGTCCATTCGCTCAAGCACCAGCGATTTAAACAGAGACAGCATATTCAGAAGAAGTTGGTAGTGTAAATGGACTGTATGCAATGAATTAGTACAATAGAAATATGGACATGCTCCTTTTTTATGATTGGAACATTTTATTCTTGTCAGGATTTGGATGTACGCTCCGTTAAGTTAAAGGGAATAAGTATTATTAATAATTTTCATCTACTGAGACACAAATCATGGCTAGTATTAATAGTGATTGTATTGACATGCACTTCACTTCTACCGGTCGATTTTGAACAATTAAATTCATTTATTGAAACGCAAAAAAATTAAACCAAAAATATTTCTAAATTCAAATTACACTTCAAACGAAATTAAAATCTAATCAAAATAATGAAATGGTCAAAAAAATCATATAAAAAATTGTATCCTCTCCAACTTCTTTCACCGGCCCCTTTTGCAGTGACCTCAAAATCACTCCATGACAACAGGTGGAAAATTACCAATACAAATTAGGTCATAAATACAAAAGGTTCTTATAAAGATAATAATAATAATTGTAAAATAAACCATGACCTACAGATAGTTTAACACAAATCTCATACATTTTTGTTTCAAAAAAATGCTGCAACTCTGTTTGTCAGGGACATTATTTGATGTTCCACTATATTTATAAGAGTTTGGACATGAAATCTATTACCACCTGCTGGAGGATTCTTCAAACTGCAAAAACTGAATTTGGACTTGGAAAACAGACCTGCTTTTGAGATGTCTTAGCACAATGACCTATTTTTTTTTTAGGAAAATAGCTAATTGCACTTTGCGACAATTCATTAACATACAATACAACCACAGTTTGTACGAATACACCCACAGTTTGCACGCATACACCCACAGATAGCGCAAATACTCTGACTCACGGCCACTTGCGCTGGCACAAAAATTGCACTTAGAATAAGTGCTCTCACGAAAATTGAATAAGACGTAGCACACGGTCATTGCATGTAGTGCTGCACTTTGCGCACTCACAAAATAAAGCCCTGTAAGTTTCGGAACTCAAAACTTCCTTCTCTCTGCAAAAAGAGCATTTGTTGAAACCAAGCTGCCAAAACGACTCATTCTCTACTTCCTCTCTACTAGCCCACCTAGTAGCAGTTGGATGGCAAGTAGAGAGAGCAGGTCAGTCAAGAGCAAAGAGCCAATCATACCAGTGGGCGTTTACTTGTCAAGTCTTATAGGAGAAACAGCACCAAACCAAGCATTTCCAACAGTCAGAATGAGGGTGGAAAATTATCATGTTACACAAATATATTACTTTTTATATAAGTGAACCACAAAGAACATTTTAAAATGATAAATAAAAAAAAAGGCATGTCTTGACTCCTTTCATCTGAAGCAACTCCAAGTGACATTTGATCAGAACATGGGTTTCCTGGGAATCGAACCCTTGACCTTAGCATTGCTAGCACCATCACCATTACTAATGCTCACACTTAGGGTCACTCCCTGTCTACACAGTGACTTTAGACTGTCTACACTGAACGCATCGACACAAACACAAATGTTATTGTTATTTGTGTTGTTGGCTGTAGTAGCACCAGAGCATGCAGTGCAAAATGGAACGGGACACCCGTTTTCTGCAACGGATGCTTCCAGTGTAGACAGAATGATTGATTATAATGGGTTCTAATGGTTTTGACGTGGTTATTGGTTTTGGTCTCATGTCTGATGTAGACAAGTCATCAGTATTTTTCTTTTCTTAAAGGGGTTTGTTTTCCCCCTTTTTTATTTTAACTTGTCCCACACTGTTTTTGTCACAGATATGAATCATACACCAAATTGTGCAGCTATTACTTTAAGTGATCAGACTAACTAATTTTCACCTGGCAGACAATAAAATGGAAGAGAAATCCCATAGACTTACATTATAGGAGAGAACTGAGCCATAGGCCTACATAGAAACCAAAATATCACAAACTTGTGTCAGGAGTGGGCTCTTTTAACTTGGGCTAGTATGCAAGCTTCCATAACACCCTAGCAACCATCTAGTAACTCCCTAGCAACCACTTAAAACACCCTAGCAACTGCTAAGCAATGCCCTGGCCACCACCCACAACACTCTAGCATTGTTTTACACATTTTAGACATACATCTAATTTAAAATGTCCTCATATCTTAGAGCAGATAAATGTAATTTGCACATCCAATTAACACTTTCGCCAACCTTATTTCCCTTAGCTAACCAGTGTCCCACTCGTACAATGGCTGAAGTGACAAGCTTGTGCATTGTTAACACATGCTGCCTTAAATGTGCAGTTTTAACAGCACCATGAACTATAGAGATAAAAAACAGTATCAAAACATCTCACAAATGCACACGACAATCCAGAAATACATGCAACAGATCCATACACGTACACGACAATCCACAAATGCATTCAACAGATCCACACACACGCACAAGGCAATCCACAAATGCACGAGACTGGTCCACACACACAGCAATCCACAAATACAAGCAACAGATCCACGCATCAGCTCAATCCACAAATGCACACAACAAATCCACACACACACAAGGCAATCCACAAATACACGCAACTGGTCCACACACACACACAGCAATCCACAAATACAAGCAACAGATCCACGCATCTGCTCAATCCACAAATGCACGCAACAGGTCCACACATCGGCTCAATTCACAAATGCATGCATCAGAATGCACAAATATAAGCTATATACAATGATGACCGCGGTAAAGTTAGTTTTACGTTCGACGTTAGTTAGATATTCGGTTTCTCTTAACCGCGCTCTCTTCAGTCGACAATCTTACAAAGATGTCATTAGCACACTTGGTTTAAAGGGAGTACAACTATACTATATGAGCATAAAAATTGGATGCAGAACAGTCAACGCTTGGTGTGGCTGCAAAATTATGCCTGAAATGCTCCGATGCAAATATAAGGGACCGTCTGAAAACTCCACCCACTACGCTAAAACATAGGAGATGTCCACTCATTCATTCAATTGACTGCAAGTTATACATGCAAAAAAAAAAAAAAAACGTACAATACATTTTGTATAATAACTTCCCAGAGGATAAATGGAATTACTACAGGTGAGATTATTACAGTATGATCAATTACATAAGTACAGTAATAGATTATTTTAGAAAAATATTCACAAAAATTCACTAAAATGATATTTTCTCATTCTAAAGGGTGTAGTAACTTCCCTGAGGATATTTGGAATTACTACAGGTGAGATTATTACAGTATCATCAATTATATAAGTACAGTAATCAATTATTTTAGAAAAATATTCACTAAAATTCACCAAAATGATATTTTCACATTCAGAATGTTGTAGTAACTTCCCAGAGGATAGATGGACTTACTACAGGTGAGATTATTACAGTATCATCAATTATATAAGTACAGTAATCAATTATTTTAGAAGCATATTCACTAAAATTCATCAAAATGATATTTTCTCATTCTAAAGGTTGTAGTAACTTCTCAGATGATAGATGGATTTACTACAGGTGAGATTATTACAGTATCATCAATTGCATATGTAATCAATTATTTTAGAAAAATATTCACTAAAATTCACCAAAATTATATTATAACATTCTAAAGGCTGTAGTAACTTCCTAGAGTATAGATGGACTTACTACAGGTGAGATTATTACAGTATGATCAATTACATAAGTACAGTAATCAATTATTTTAGAACAATATTCACTAAAATTCAAAAAATGATATTTTCTCATTCTAAAGGTTGTAGTAACTTCTCAGATGATAGATGGATTTACTACAGGTGAGATTATTACATTATCATCAATTACATGAGTACAGTAATCAATTATTTTTGAAAAATATTCACTAAAATTCACCAAAATGATATTTTCACATTCTAAAGGCTGTAGTAACTTCCCAAAGTATAGATGGATTTACTACAGGTGAGATTATTACAGTATGATCAATTATATAAGTACAGTATTCAATTATTTTAGAAAAAAAATCACTAAAATTCACCAAAATTAAATTTTAACATTCTAAAGGGTGTTGTAACTTCCTAGAGGATAGATGGATTTACTACAAGTGAGATTATTACAGTATGATCAATTACATAAGTACAGTATGCAATTATCTTAGAAAAATATTCACTAAAATGCACCAAAATTATATTTTAACATTCTAAAGGCTGTAGTAACTTCCCAGAGCATAGATGGACTTACTACAGGTGAGATTATTACAGTATAATCAATTACATGAGTACAGTAATTAATTATTTTAGAAAAATATTCACTAAAATTCACCAAAATGATATTTTCTCATTCTAAAGGTTGTAGTAACTTCCCAGAGGATGGGCAGACTTCATACAGGTGCGATTATTACAGTAATTATAACAATAATGAATTTTTAGAAAAAAATTAATAGTTGTGCTTTTCCACCTCCACCCACATAATTATTTTGCTAGTGCCTTCTTTTCCCCTATGAATTTATACTCTGCCTGTTATTTAGCTTTTTGCTAGATCATCATGTGTTAGATCATCTAATTTCTGCCTGTTCCTTGTGTGTCTCTAAATTAAGGCTTTTTTCATCTGGTTTTCTGCCTCCCTGCCTGTTCCGACCAATGCTACTTTACGTTTTTCTTGCCCTGATTTAATGAATTTGCCCTCTGATTGGACTTTCACTATAAATTCAGTTCTGTTCTCCCTGCTCTACCCATGAAAGGCTGGGCAGTGAGAGCCTAGAAAAGAAACATACAATGAAATTATTACTTCAAATGAAAGTAAACTTGATGCAAATGGTCCTGACTGAAACAACCATCGATTAAAACCATTGTATCCCATAAAATCTCCAATGTCACTCAAAGCCAATTAATTAGCAACAACTTATTCAGTTATTTACTGAAATAAAATGAAAAACACTGCAAATTGACTTGCCTGTCACATTCTTTAAAGAAGATCCCAAATTAATTTAAAATAGTCTTACAGAAGGAATAAAAATATAGAATAATAGCAATAAACTTTTTTGGTGGAAAATTTGTTATGAATTTGTTATAAATTTTGTTAATGGAAATATAGTGAATATACCTAAGTTTAGAAAACAATTGATGACAGCATTAACATAACTTTGGGATCATTATAAAAGAGTTTTTGAAAAAATAAATACCACAGATGTCCTACTTATTTGTTACTGGGAATTATCACAGTAATATTATTGTCATGTTTTAATGTGTTTTAAACATTTTCCACCATGTTTATTAGTCCTGTCTCTTCATTGGTCTATGTTTATGAGTCTTGTTATCAGTTCTGTTTTATCATTTGTTCTTGTTTCATTGCCTTGTTATCATGTTCATTAGTTTAGTCTCGTCATTGGTTGTCTCTGTCATGTGGTTACCCATGTTCATGTATTTAAGCCCTCATGTTTGCCATTGTCTTTTGTCAAGTATTGTTTTGGTGTAACGTTGTCAAGTCAAGTCATTTATGTTTGTTTCGTTTTGGATTTCACGTTGTTAATAAACATTGCACTTGGGTTCACTCTTCATTGTCATCATCTGTTCCTGTCTTCAGCCTGTCCCAACGTTACAGAATATTCGACCACAAAATGAACCCAGCAGTTCAGCTACTGCGTTTATGCCAGGGAAACCGTTCCATAGAGGAATATGTGGAAGACTTCTGTGCCCTGGCCTGCAAGGTGGATTTTAATGAGATCGCCCTCAAGGACATTTTTCGGGCAGGCTTGAATGAGCCTGTCTACTCCAAGTTGCCTGGCAGTCAGATAACTTTCAATCTGGCTCAATACATCGATTTTGCCCTGCAACTGAGCGGTTCATCTTTCACTGTAGGAGTGGCTGATGAGGAACAATAGGTTACTAGCATAACCCCGGTTCTCTGAAACATCGAGTGGAGAGATCCACCTATGGGAAGGGCATCCATACCTGGCCTCTGCAGAAGCATCCAACTGCACCAAGTCTGGCTAGACAGACAGAAGTGCGTGACCTATGCCCGGTAAGGACCCGCCCCCTTACCTAAGACCACATAAGGACCTGCACACTCTGCTGTTCCTCAGTAAGTATATTTGCTTCTCGTGCAGCAAGCGAAGAAAAGGATCTAACAGGGTAAGGGCTATGAAGAACCCACCCCCAAGACAGAATGAGCTACCGGAGTCCTGGTAACATCCAGCCGGTAGTAACGTTCAAAAGTATGGGGAGAAGCCCAGCTGGCAGCAGAACAGATGTCCTGCAAAGAAACTCCCCTAAACAGAGCCCAAGTGGCAGCCATGCCCCTCGTGGAGTGGGCTCTGAGGCCTTCTGGAGGCTGCACTCCCCAGGAAGGACTGTGTATTGTCGTAAAATATGCCCCGATAGGCGAAACAAAGAAATTTCCTGTGCGGTGGGTAAATGTTGATGTGGAAAAACATCTTTCAGATCGACTGATGTGAACCAGTCGTTCTGATGAATAGAGCGAGCGAGTGTGCCGTGTGTTAACATTCTGAAATTGTATTTCCTCAAATGTTTATTCAACTCTCTGAGATCCAGAATAGGACGGAGAGAGCCGTCTTTCTTTGGAACTAGGAAATAATGGGAGTAAAACCCCTGATTGCATTGATCTAGGGGTACTACATGAATCACCCCCTTCCCGAGGAGGGAGGAGATTTCCTCTTTCAGAATGTGAGTAGAGCTCTCCTCTGTGTGAGAGGAGATAACACCACCAAAAGGCGGGGGTTTCCTGGCAAACTGGAGTCTGTACCCGTTCATTATGTTTCGAATCACCCACTCGGGAGCCGACACAGCCTGCCAAGCTGTTGTGTGACTCGCAAGTGACCCCACATGAACCGGGGAAGCGCTCATAACTGCATTTATGCTCGATTTGCTCATTTGTGATGCAATGGTGCTATCTAGTGGACAACTTAGGGGCAACATGTGGGGTTGCAGAGAGATATTCTCTCTCTGTAACGAATTCATTTGATTCCTTTGATTTTTGTGTTTTTTTGTGTGTGTTGGGAAACACTGGGGCCGAGGCCTTTGTTGAATGGGTGAGAGAAATGTAATAGGGGTGGTGTGGTGACACTGTTTGTGTACTTTTTCTCACTGTAAACACCTCCAGCACGGGGAGGCTCCCCGACATGAGCTGGACGAGGGAACACACATTGTTCTGCACTGAACACACAGGGTGGGCACCCACTGGTGGGGAAAAACCTCCTTTTTTGAATGGGTTAACTAGAAGGGCAGGATAGGAGTCCGGGGGGCTGGAGACCCAAGAACATGGACTCAAAGCCCCCTGAGGCCGTGCATCAGACCGGCCGTTTATGTTTAGAGTCAGAAGGGGTAGAGTTGGGGGGTTTCTTGGCCGCAGCCGCGGCGAAAGACATTCTACCCCAGGGCTTAGCGGAGGGTGGGTTACTGCTGATGAGGTGGTTTGTTGCATGGCTTTGCCTTACCAGGGTGCTGGAAAGGATGCCCCATGGCAGGAGGGTTGGGTGGCCACACAGGGGAGGGGGGGGGGGGCGCCTGGCGTGGTGCCGCTTTCCTAGGAAGGCATAATTTAAGTGCTTCGTCCTCCTTTTTATTGTCGTCGCAACATTGTTGCATCAAGGCGACAGCAGGGCCAAAGAGAGCCTGGCCAGGCTCTACCAGGGCACCCACGATGTGTCGCTTCTCACTGTCAGGGAGGCCCGAAAGTTTAAGCCAGAGCGCACGTTCTCCGGCCAATGAGAGCCATGGAACGCCCGCAGGCTTGGACGGCCTGACAGCGTTACAGAGGACAAGGTCATTAACTGTGACAATCTCCTTCCACAGAGAGGGCGTGGGGGTCCCTTTCTCTAGTTGCTGCCCCATGTCAACCAGGAGTTCAGCCTGGTATGCAGAGAGGAGGGAGGAGACGTTGAGGGCCCTGACAGCCAAGGCTGGGGCTTTGTAAGAGGCCTGGTGGATGGAGGCAAAAAAGCAGTTCATTTTGTTGGGGAGAACAGGTTTGCGGGGGAAAGTAGGCCACCTTGAGAGGGATTAAGGTGTCTGGCGATAGAAGACTCGAAGGGCCGTCATATGCTTCACTTCGAGGCCCACGAGACCGTGTTTGAGGTCGAGCGGGTCTCCCCAACAATGCCTCATATGCTTAGCACATGCAGGGAGGACAGGGAGAAGTTGTTTTCTTTGGCCGGGAGGGGATCCCAGGAGTTTCCTGTTGTACACGTCCCTCTCTTGGTCAGTGGCACTTTGTAGGGCTGGCCATTTGATATTGAGGCGAGCGGTCGCTCGCTCACAAACTTTGATGAGGACGGACTGGGGTAAGGCCACGGGGGCGTTAGCCTGGGGAGTCATGGAAGACGGGATGGCCTCCTCATCCCCCGAACCCTCGAGAAGGACCGCATCGTCCTCGTCACCAGAACCAGCCAGCTCATTGGCGAACGAGGGATCCCCTGAGAAAATGTCCTCAGGGAACGCCGGGTTGCTTTGATCAGCCCAGCTGAGAGAGACCGTGCCCCGGGAGGCACCCAGGAGTGTGTCGTCGTCACCGCTTCCACCGTCAGAGTCGGAAAGTTCGGGGTCAGCGCACTGGGTAGTGGCAACCTTGAGCCTCCGGCGCAGGAGTTTTTTGGGCAGTGCCAGGCAATGGCTACAGTTTTCCAGGAATTCTAGAGCCTCCTCTGTGTGTTTGAGACCCATGCAAACGACACAGAAAGGATGAGGGTCTCTGGCGGCGATGAGGGTGGGCAGCCTGGCTGGTAGTTTGAGCGAGCGTGGGTGGCTTGCAGCAAACAGAAACAGCTAACCTGGCTGAAGCAAGACAGTCACGTCTGGCGGAGGCTGATCTGAACGATATGTCCTCCTGTAGACAAAATTGTGAAAGTCCAATTCCATCTGAGCTGAGAGAAACAGAGGTCATGAGAAGCGAATGTCAACAGAGGAACAGCAGCACTTGCAGGTCCTTATATGCTCTTAGGTAAGGGGGCGGGTCCTTACCGGACATAGGTCACGCGCTTCTGTCTGTCTAGCCAGACTTGGTGCAGTTGGATGCTTCTGCAGAGGTCAGGTACGGATGCCCTTCCCATAGGTGGATCTCGAACACGAGATGATGAAAGAGAACTATGCACTCCTACAGTTGCCACCAAGCCAGAGTCCCCCGTCATGGCCGCCACATTCCAAGACCCAGCGTTACAAGCCTCGTCCATCCCAGAGCCAGCACTGCAAGCCTCAGCCACCACGTCTGCCTCATCATGCCATGTTGCCACGTCTGCCACATCATGCCATGTTGCTATGCCTAGTCAAGAGGCCCTGCCTTGCCATATTGCCACATCTCCATCCCCTGAGCCCACCACGGCTCCATCCCCTGAGTCTCCCACGGCTCCGCCTTCCTTCATCGAGCCTCCCATGGCTCCACCTTCCAATTCTCCCACAGCTGTGCTCACGGCTGTCCGGAAGCGGAAGAGGAGAAGGAGGACTCCTACTCCCCAGGCACTGCCTGTGTTCATGGCCATGGAGACCGTTCCCATCACTGCCTGTTCTCATGACCACGGAGGTCGTTCCCCTGTCACTGCCAGTGTTCACAGCCATGGAGGTCGTTCCTCTGTCACTGCCAGTTTGCACGACCACAGAGATCGTTCCCCTGTCCCTTCCTGCACTCACAGCCACAAAGGCTGTTCCCCCATCAATGCCAGTGCCCATGACCACGGAGATCGTTCCCTCATCACTGTCTGTGCTCACAGCCACTAAGACTGTTCCCCTGTCATGGCCAGTGCCTGAGCCTTCCACGGCTCTGCCCTCTGAGCCGCTCCCTCCGGAACCCTTTTCAACAGCCGCAGCCCAGAACTTTGTCCCCTCTGCCCCGAGGCCACCTCCCAGGCCTCCTGACCCTGTCCCTTTCCTGTGGCCGCCTCTCAGGCCTCCTGTCCTTGCCCTATGGTCACCCCCCAAACCGCTGGACCCCGCTCCCTTCCTGGAGCCACCACCAAACCCACCACCGGCTCTGTCCTGGTCTCCTGCTCCACACCCTGTCTCACCAGGCCATGCCTCAAGGACCCCAACCCCCCAGCTCCCTATTGAACTCTGTTAGTTTATGTTTGGGCATCGGGCATATGTCATGTTTTAATGTGTTTTTGTTCATGTTTTGTGTTCATGTAATTAGTTCCTTGTTCCTGTTTCCTCTTTCTTGTCGTGATTTCCTGTTCCCGCCATGTTTCATGCATTTTCTTCTTACTGGTTCCTTGTAATGTGACTGTCATGTGACCCTCTTGCTCCACCATGTTTATTAGTCCTGTCTTTTCATTGGTCTATGTTTACGAGTCTTGTTATCAGTTCTGTTTTATCATTGTTCTTGTTTCATTGCCTTGTTATCATGTTCATTAGTTTAGTCTCGTCATTAGATGTCTCTGTCATGTGGTTACCCATGTTCATGTATTTAAGCCCTCATATTTGCCATTGTCTTTTGTCGAGTATTGTTTTGGTATAACATTGTCAAGTTGCTTATGTTTGTTTCATTTTGGATTTCACGTTGTCAATAAATACTGCACTTGGGTTCACGCGTCATCATCTGTTCCTGTCTTCAGCCTGTCTCAACATTACAATTACTTTTATATCAGGTCTCATCTCACTTCATATAAAATGAAATATCTGATGAAACAACCAGTTGGAGAAATACTCATACAAACACATCATTCATCTATCCTCTAGGAAGTTACTACAGCCTTTAGAATGAGAAAATATCATTTTGGTGAATTGTGGTTAATTTATTTCTAAAACAATTGATTGCTGTACTTATATAATTGATGATACTGTAAAACTCTCACCTGTAGTAAGTCCATCTATCCTCTGGGAAGTTACTACAACCTATAGACTGTTAAAATATCATTTTGGTGAATTTTAGTGATTTTGTTTCTAAAATAATTGATTACTGTACTTATATAATTGATCATACTGTAATAATCTCACCTGTAGTAAGTCAGTCTATCCTCTGGGAAGTTACTACAATATTCTGAATGTGAAAATATCATTTTGGTGAATTTTAGTGAATATTTTTCAAAAATAATTGATTACTGTACTCATGTAATTGATGATACTGTAATAATCTCACCTGTAGTAAATCCATATATCCTCTGGTAAGTTATTAGAACATTCTGAATTTGAAAATGTATTTTACCGGGGTTTTTTTTTCTTTTTTTTTTCGCTTGTATAACTTGCAGTCAATTGAATGAATGAGTGGACATCTCCTGTTTTAGCGTAGTGGGTGGAGTTTTCAGACGGTCCCTTACATCTGATAGGCAGTCAAAGTGCATCGGAGCATTTCAGGCATAATTTTGCAGCCACACCAAGCGTTGACTGTTCTGAAAACAATTTTTATACCCATACAGTATAGTTGTACTCCCTTTAAACCAAGTGTGCTAATGACATCTTTGTAAGACTGTCGACTAACGCGGGTAAGAGAAACCGAATATCTAACGAATGTCGAACGTCAAACTAACTTTACCGCGGTACAAAGATGTCTTTGCTCACCTTACAGTCATCAAATGTGCACACATACACTGAGACCTTTACCATTGGTATTCTCCCAAAAGGATGTCCATGAATGTGCTTTTGCATTTTTGGATTGTTTTGAGACTCTTGTTCCGCAAACTTGATTCATAAATACGAGCAAACTGATCTGAACCATTTTCCGTTCATTTTACGCTAAATGAAGATGTAACCCATGTTCCTCAAGCGGACCTTCAAAGTGGAATCCTCCATTGGCTGTTTATAACGTTTTTTTAAGTCACTAAAGACAATTGTACTCTAGACAATATTTCCGTCTAAATATATGAATTAAAATGATTTGTACTGGACATACGAATGGAAATCTGTCCCTGTAGCCTCTATAAATAATCACTGAAATCTCCTAATCCAGTAATCACAAATGTTCATCCTGACCAGGACTGAGAAAAGTAATCTCATGAATATTAATTAGGTCACGTGATCTACAGCTCTACACAGGTTAACTAACGTCATAATAATCTAATTAATATTCATGAGCCACGCCCCTAAACGTTCGCTCATGACCCAGAGAGTAGCAAACTACCAACATACAGTATTTGATCACAGAAGACTCGTCAATGACACATATGTCAAAGCTTGTCCAATAAAGAACAAATAGTAAATACATCAGACCTTGAATGGTTGTTAGTATGAATGTAACACAGACAGAAATCGTTTTGTTTAGAATACATACCAAAATAGCCCACGGCAGTGTGGATAGATAAATTTACCATGCAATCATGTTAAAACTACTAAAACAGTCAAGCAGAGATCTATATAAAATTAAATGACACTCACCACTATCATCAAACCACTTAAAATGCCCTCTTCATGGTCTCCTTGAAAGCAATCCCTCAAATAATTCTTTGAAACCTAAAAGGTGTAGGGGATCATCGTGCTCTGTTCACATTGTCATCGTACAGTTCAGTCTGTTACAATTCACTGACGTCCTCAGCTGATTTGATTAGGCTGATCTTCGAAAACAAACTCTCTCCGGTTTAAGGGTGAATTCAATTCTAAGCATTAAGAGTATGGAGCCAATTCAGACCAGTAATGCATATACATACATATTTTTATAATGTGAACCAACATCCTCATGTGATTTTTTTCCAATGTTAAAATAATGTCTCTTATTGCAGAGACAATTATAGCCTACAGTAAGTAAGCCATTTGTAGGTTGATTTCCCCCGAATAATGTAAACTGGCTCTGTAGCGCTGTCAAATCTTTGTTTCCTCCTTCCCCCCCCAATAGTGGTGGGCCCGGGGCTGCAGCCCATGTTGCCTTTGGGTAAACGCGGCCCTGGGCTCTGAAAGCTGGAGGAGCTGAACACGAAGCATCGGCTGAAACCAGGGGAAATAAATAGAGAAAAGAAAATTGGATGTATCTGGTCTAAGCTAACAGCAGGTGGTGGGGGGGGAGTAACCACAACCTTCTTGTTACGGTTTACCCAACCTAGATTGGGACGAATCATAACAAAGTAGCAGAGGGCCAATCCACATACATTTGGAGATTAGCTTGCTTATATTTGTGAATGAAGGCTACGTGCAAGAGTCTCAAAACAATCCATAAATGCAAAAGCACATTCATGAACATCCTTGAGGCAGAATACCAATGGTAAAGGTTTCAGTATTTGTGTGCACATTTGAGGACTATTAGCAGAGACATCATCGTATAGCTTATATTTGTGCATTCTGATGCGTGCATTTGTGAATTGTGCTGATGTGCGGATCTGTTGCCTGAACTTGTGGATTGCCGCGTGTGTTTGTGGATGTGCGTGTGTGGATCTGTTGCATGTTTTTGTGAATTATGGTGTGCATTTGTGAGATGTTTGGTACTGTTTTATCTCCATAATGAACTTGACTGTATATATGTAGTTCAGTTTCTTTACAGCAAAGAGCATTTTGGGCAATGTTGCTGGGGTATTATAATGCAACTAAGTAAATAAGTAATATAAGAGCTCAGACAGTTCTAAATTGTGTGGGCGTAGAGCAGAGTATTGAATAGTAAGGAAGGGTGTTTAAGGAATGTAGAAACTATCTTCCTCCCAGTTTCAGGCATAATGTCATCACACACAAAGAGCAAAAACATGTTCTGCATCTTTAAAAAGAAAACACCCAGATGAAAGCTTTATAACCTGTCTCTGACACACAGACAGGGCTGCAGTGTGTGGGTGCACATCTTCTCATAATTAGAGTTTGATGCAGATGACCCCACTCCTCTTAAAGTGAGACTCAAAGTAACTGTGTCATGGACTAATTTCCTTTTTCTTTTTCTTTTCTTTTCTTTTTTTTTTTTTTTTTTCTTGAGCAAAGGATTGAAAATAGACTTTGATTTAGTTACCAACAAGTTGTGCCAGGTATGAAATGGAAAATTAAAAACATATTTTGTCCTTTTCTGTTGGGCAGATAGAGGAGGAAATGGATACATAGGCTTAAACTAACAATACAGGACCCAACAATAAGATTTGTCCTACTGGTTCAGTCAGAGCAGTAGTTCAGGCAGTTCACATCAGGAGACCGGGGCTAGTTGTCACACCACGAAAATTCTGCAGGGTATTTTTATATTTGAAAGTCAATTTTTGCATAGCCAACATTTCAAGGTGAGACTATAGTGTGTGTGTGTGTGTTATATATATATATATATATATATATATATATATATAAAACACACACACACAATCATATTCAGTGTTTTTGCCCAGGGGAAAAAAGATGCAGTTCACTGAAGACACGTTGAACTTTTGTCAATATGCCCCAGTAGTGGGGCATATAGTCACTATATATGGGGCAAGTTGTCACAAATTAACTTGCAACTAAACCAGTAGCATAGGTTTCATGGGAACCATCATAACCACCAAAATAAAGTGTACACCTCTCTTTAAATCTACACCTGCATTAAACTTTTTATATATTTTTTTTTTTTCAGCAAAATTTTTAATACAAAACAATAAACACAAAATGATTAATTAAACAAAAATGGAAATGCAAAAATACTGAAACAATTTTTTGGCCAACAACTATTGTAATTAATAAATTGTATAAATTTCAAAGTCAAAGCTTTTATTGTCATAGGCACAAAGTACAGTGTACTAAGTACAAGGAAATCCTTACTTGGTGCTTGCAGAACTAATACGACATTCAGTGTGCAATATCAGCAAACAGACAAGGAGTGATCATAACTTACACAAACAACAAACACTTGCATAACTTACACAAAGTATGACGTTTAAAACATGTGACAACTTGCCTCAATCAAAATGTAACCACATGACTTAAAAAAAAATAACAATTAAAAAAAAAAAAACTTTTTTCCTAAGAACACAAAATCTTTTAGTAAAAATCTTTCTTAAAATATAGTTGACCCTTGCTTGAATGTATGAGAGTGTTGTTTATGTTCAATTGTTTACCCAAGAGCTATTAACAAAAATTATGATGATAGTGGAAAAATTACTTGGGACGCTCCAATTCACAAAAACTATTCTAATTTAAGACCGTTTTGAACTAGTTGTTTAAAACCAACATACAAAATCTCTGCTAGAGAAAACACACATACTCGATTGGACTTTTGACTCAAATCTTATTGTTACCGAGATATAGCCCATGTGATAACTAGCTCTGGTCTCCTTTATATATATATAATCTAACTGGGGTTTGGAATGACATGAGGGTGAGTAAATGATCACAGAATTAGCAAAATATGAAATATCACTTTAAATCAGCACAATTTGCAACAACAATGTTCAATTTCTGACCCAAAACTCCCTCACAGGCCCCAGTCCAGCAGGCCATCTTCATTGTTGAGCCCTACTATGACATAGCAGGTGTCTACCTGGACCTAAAAACTCGAATAGGCTCTAAAACATATAGCACATATCTATAACGACTCCGAATGTACAAAAATTACACAACTGTTCGCTGCCAGTAGGTGGCACACTTTAGCTAGGATTATAGAACAGTGTAAAATGTATCTTTTTTTATTTATTTTTTATTTTTTTATGGTAAATCTCAATTAAGCTGCGATTCTCTGTTAGTTCTGTCTCCCTTCCCACCCACACACAAACAGAGAACTCACTGAGATGAATCAGGCACTGGCTGCACGTTATGTCCATCTTAATTAATGTAGCTGAAGATAACTGAAGTTATGCAAGAGTATCACAAAAATCTATCTCTGCATGAGACCAATTAGTTGTTTGCAGTAACTAGAAAGGACATTCATAAGCTGCTTAAATTGCATGTACACACATACACACTTCTCATGGCATTAAAGCCTTAAAGGAACAGTCCACCCATTATTTACTTATTTTATATACCTGCATTCTAAACCCATGTAACTTTCTTTCCTCAGTAGAATATTAGAGGAAATTTTGAAGCGTCATATAACAAAAGTGACAGTGACCAGGGGCTGTGAGCTGAAGCTCCAAAAAAGACAAAACAATATGATACAAGATACAAGTTCACCCAAAAATGAAAATTCTCTTTACTCACCCTTATGCCATCCCAGATGTGTATGACATTCTTTCATCCGCTGAACTCAAATGAAGATTTTTCGAAGAATTTCTCAGCTCTTTTGGTCCATACAATGCAAGTGAATAGGTGCCAACATTTTGAAGCTCAAAAAAAAAAAAAAAAAAAAAGTCAGCATAAAAGTAATCCATACAACTCCAGTGGTTAAATCAGTGTCTTCAGAAGCTATATGAGAGTTGTGGGTGAGAAACAGATCACTTTCACTTTCTTTTTCTTGGGTTTTTGGTGATTCATATTCTTCATGCATATTGCCCCCTACTGGGCAGGTAGGAGAATTTCTAGCAAAAAATTACTTAAATATTGATCTGTTTCTCACCCACCCCTATCATATCGCTTCGGAAGATATAGATTAAAACACCGGAGTCATATGGATTACTTTTATTTTCCCTTATGTAGATTTTCGAGCTTCAAAATTTTGGAACCCATTCAATTGCAATGAATGGACCTACAGACCTGAAATATTCTTCTAAAAATCATAATTTGTGTTCTGCAGAAGAAAGTCATACACATCTGGGATGGCATGAGGGTGAGTAAATGATGAGAGAATTTTCATTTTTGGGTGAACTATCCCTTTAAGATGCGTGATGCGTAAATGAGATTTGAGAGGTACAGTGCGGGTTAAGATTTTCAGTAAATAACAAACATTTCAGTACGTTCCTCAAATAAAGGTATCATAAAGGCTTTTAAAGACTTTATATTCAGTGCATGAGTTGAATGGACTACTTCTACAGTGCTTTTGTTTGTCTTTTGGAACTTGACAGCCCTGGTCACGGCCTGTTTTTGTTGTATAGAAAAGAGCTGTATGAACATTCTTCCAAATTTCTCCTTTGTGTTCCAGTCATACGGAACTGGAATGTCATGAGGGTGTGTAAATTATGACAGAATTTTCATGTTTGGTTGAACTATAAGATGATATATTATCATTTATGTCAGCTGCATAATCTGCATATGCAGGGTAGGAGAGTTTGACACTTCTAGAACAGGGCCCTGTAAGAAAACAATATCCCAGATTATACAGCACAATGCACTAAAGTTAAACCTTTTATGTACAGGCGCACCCAAATATTATTTGCGGTTTGGTAGCCAGAGTAATTTAAAATTTCCACAAATTTGAGGACGGTTTAATTATTATAAGAGTCATACCTCTAAAACTTATTAAAAATCCTTCCTCGCATACGTTGATTTTGATGATGGCATTCAGCAACATTTAACCGAATATTATTGACATTCAAGTTACAGCAGTCAGACTCAAATGAGGGATTATGCAACCCGTTAATTTCAATGCATAGTCATCGACTGCATGAAAAGTTTATATATATATATATATATATATATATATATATATATCCCTGACATCAGTTTTTTATGTTTGCCATGGTTTGTTAAAGAGTATGGCACTGCCACATTAAAAGTTTGCACTCCTTAAAGTGGATTAGATTAAGAGTTCGATTTTATGGCAAATCTGTGAGATAACATTAAGGCCAAGAGTTGCCTGCAAGAAACATTAATCAAATATCTCAATTCAAATATCCCACTGACAATTCAAAACACCACAAACAATTTACCTCAAATGAAGCAACAGTATGTTAGTGATATTACCAGTGGTAAAATGTGTTCTTCGGTACAAACGTTCTGTTAATGGCCATTTATTTTTAGCATGTTTCTCAACATGTAGGTTAACTTCCCTGTTGAAAAACAAAACAAAACAAAAAAAAAAAAACAGTTAACACCAGCCTAAACTGTTTGGCTAGTCATAGCTGTTTTAAGATGGTCTCAGCTTGTTTAAACCAGACTGATCTCAGACCGTCCCCGAAATAGTGTACTGTCACAGTATTTAATGTATTTGAAGGACGCATTTCTGGTCCGGTAAAACAGTACATTCTTTAAGTATGCATGAAAGTAACATGAATATATTTCAGACATCATCCAGGTATGTTGGTATTGACCTTGACAATATATGTGACGTAATAACAGCTGTGAAAATAATCCACTCTGGTTTTGTTAAACAAGCACCATTTAACCATAAGGAACAACTTTCTTTGTAGCACTTACAGTTGAGAAGAGCTGTCTGACTCACATTTTTTTTTAAATCCAACATTTTGAATGTGACGTTGCCTCAGCTGCCAAGGAATTATGGAACTGTAAAGTGTCCGGTCGATCTGCACTTCAAAATCTCACCAGAAATAGGTCACCCAGGTATTTCTTGCCTACTGTTTTATAAATACAGGCGATTCGGACATACTACTCCAATGGAATACTGTTTTTGACATCCTTTATAGTAGGGAAGTACGGATATTTGGACGCAGTGACTGAATTTGGTGACAGTGGCTGAGTTCAGAATGGCGTACTTCCCATTTTACTCTTACTACTACAGTCATGTGTGTCTATGGCAGAAATAGTATGATAGTATGCTCTTAAGCTGAAATTGGTATATGTTTACTGAAATTCTAAACACTGCCCACACTGGCCGAAGCTGGAAGTGTTGTTGAATGTATGGGCACGTGTGAGCTGCAGTTTTGGGGGAAATATCTGCAGATTGGTGGCGAAGGGATATGTACAGGGATGTTTTTAGTTGTAAAATATATAACACAGTCAACAGGAAGTCATGTTATGAACTATATGCTCTATCCCAAACCTCAACCCTAAACCTAACCGTCAGTAAAGTAAAAAATGTATTGTAGTGGGAAAATACAAACTCCGAATTGTGCTAATCAGTGATGTGAACTTGAGTACTTTCTGTTCCTAAATACTTGCCAGCTACAAAATGCCCAAAAGACCCCGTTTACACCTGGTATTAAGATGCATCCCGGGTGATCCGATCACATGTGGTCATGTGAGACACATTGCTGTTTATACTTGGTTGTTTAAATGCATCTCCTGTGACCACATGTGATTGGATTTGGAGGGGAGGGACTCTGTATCATGACAACATACATCAATCACTATGTCAGTGTGTTACTGCATGACATTAAAGAACAAAGTCAGAAAAGACAAAAAGCGCAAAAAATAAAACGGCGCTATTTCTGCCAAATGCATCTGAAATTTAATCTAAGCACAAAAGCAACATTTCGAGCAGAATTATTTTAGTGGATTACCTGTTTAAACCTGAGCTGCAGATGTTCATGCTTCTCATAAGTGTCCGTGCCTGTTGATTTCAGACACACTGAAGAAGATCTGTAAAGTTCTCATGCTTGCGTATATATCTGCTATTTCAACTTTTCCGTTCAGAAGTTTATTTCTTTTTAAAGCCCCTTGTAAGCAGCAAAGTTTCAACTCTTGATTTAGCACAGACGTTAATTGACAGGTGAGGGGTGCCACTTCGCTGTTGCCGGGACACATTCAGGCAGCATTAGCGTGTACACCTCAAATGTGATATGGTTACATGCGTTTTTGACCACATTCATGTGTGATGATCCGATCATAAAACGTTTTAGACCCCGTTTAAACCTGTATTTAGCGCTGACCACATGTGATCGGATCACCCGAACCGCATCTTAATACCAGGTGTAAATGGGGTCTAAATCAAGGCAACTGATCAGCCTGACTAGGCTGGGTTTAGCTATTTTTTTGTTTTTACAGCAGGGTTGACTTGACACAAGGTGTGCGTGTATTTGCATTTCACCAGTTTGACCACAGCTCTTACAATCAGAATTTAGTGCTGTTTTAAAATGGCTTATTACACGGCTCTCTTGAATACTCAATTCTGATTGGTAAATGGTGCCATCCAGCGGTCAGATATTGCTCTGTAACTACCGCACATCCGGGTTCTGTGAGCAGTCTCTCCTGCTTCTCGGCTCACTGTGCAATCTCTTCAAGTAAGCTAATAAAATAATTTCAACGCAAATCAATGTTTCATGTCCATTTATTGATTTATTTGGCAAGTAGTCTTATAATAAGCGATTATTGAGGAGTCAGACAGTCATTTTCACACAAAAAAACACCAACAGATCTCAGAACTGGAGGTGGATTTCAGCTGTTCAGCGATTTCTTCTCAAATTGCATAATTTCAACGCAAATCAATATTTTATGTCCATGTCTTTATTTATTTGGTTAGTAGCCATGTAATAAGCGACATAATGTACAGTCAGTCGGTTGTTATCGCAAAATAAACCCCTTCAGGGTGATGCAAGACATGATACACTCCTGATCACCCTGTCTGGGTTTATTGTGATAACAACCGGCTGACTGTGCATTATCCCCTACACATTAACCCCAGTGTCTGTAGGAAAACAGCTCACCACAAGTAATCCACTTTTGCTACCATATGACATCACAACTGAGCTGTAGAGACAGATTAGACACCACACTGACATGCTTAACCATTACTCAGGTGTGTAAGTGTTTTGGTTTTGAAGTCCTACTTCTAGTAATATTAATACTGCTGAGGCTGAGCCACTGGTATTTTGCAGTGTAGGATTTGGTAAATGTGACAGAAGACAAGATGCGAAAGTTTAAGCAATGAATATATTTCCCCAAAGTTAGTATCTCAACAATGATATGATGGATTACATTCAGTTTTCAGCCCTTTCAAAGTTTTGAATGAGAATTAAAATGGCAAAATTGACAAGAAAACAGAAAATCCCCAAAATCCATCCGAGGAAATCATAAATTGCACAAATCTTTAAGAAATCAAATCAAAGAAACAAACAGAAAGTAACTGCCAATCCTGTTACCCCTCCACTCTCTGCTTTTATCAGTCGCCAACTGTGCCATTTGATGGCAAACTTACATTGTCTTAAGTTTGACATAACCTTTGAAAAATAAGAGAACCACATATTCTCTTGCAATTTGCAGCCACTCTTGTGAGTAAGACATGTAGCATTCCCCACACACATCCTACCCCAGCCCCTCCCATTCTTGCCCTCCCCTCTCTTGTGGTTTGCAGAGAGAGTAAAGTGCTGGTATCTGATCCAGAGGTGTTCAGGAAACGCACACATGAACCACACAGAAAATCTATGTGCAAAAAAAAAAAAAAATGCAAGCCTGTCTAAGTGTGTATATATAAAAATAAAACTGTACAAAGTTTACAACATATGGAAAATTAAAACAAAAGCAATCATTTCAGAATATTACAACATAAGTGTAATTAAAACAAAGCAAAAAAATAATCTCAGAATATCATCAGGTTAAATTTGGGAATGATTAAACAATTAATTAAATCAAACATTGCTCAATCACTATTTTGGAAGCTGTTGTACTCCAAAAGTACGATTAGATTATTAGATAAATCGCTGTAAACCTATATCTAAATCCCAAATATGTCTCTTTCTATTTGTAAAAGCAAAAAATACTTTATCTATCTTTGCATATGAATTAGATGGTCTATAAACAGTCAGGATTCTTAAAGCTGGGGTACACTTAGTTTTACTGCATGCCATTACGTCTCGTACATGGTGGAGTGCTCAGCCTTTCAAAGTATACTCTTTTGACCGCAAGCCCACACTGTCTTCGTTTTGAACCATGTGCGCTATGACTGCTTTGTGATCTTCTTTTAGCACAGTCAAAGGCAGGCGCATGTGTCAAAAAATGCAGACTAACTATGTGTAAACCTGTGCTGATAACGAAATCTGTGTTAGCACACTGCTTAAGACGTACTGGTACGTGGAAGACCGAAGTATACTTTGGTCTTTAGCCAGAGCTAGGTTAACTAAATATCCCTCTTCAATGTCAGTTTTGTTATTCTGACAAACAATGTATGCCATCTTCACCCGTGATCAAGTATTCAGTACTGAGACACAAGGTTCTCCAGCAGTATAGCTGATTCTCTCACCAGCTTGACTTAAAATAAAAAGGACTGTAAACCTGGCAGAAGCAAATTCAGATATTTAATGAAACGCTTTCACGGTCTTGCCTTCAGACACAGTCATTAATAAAACCATCACTTTGGAAAGTTGTTATTGAAGTGTTTCTAGTATGAAACAGCCTTGAAACAAAAGCAGGCTGTGTGGCAGTCATTTCCTCATAATTCTTTCAATTCCTGTTCAAAAAGAGTAAAACTGACTGTCAAGCCAACATGTGACATCGGCAACACAAAGACTCCAATGAGACAGCGGGGGAGAAAGGATAGGGCGTCCTTCGCTTTAGTGACGTGCACTTCCCAGTTCCTGTGGGCTGCATGCTAACTTTCTGTAGAGTGTAAGTCAGGGCTGAAAAGAGACGCCAGCGTAGTTCAGAACTCGTGGGGTACTAATGCAACATCATGAGTAAGCAAGACACTGCTGTCACAAAGACCCGGAAACAATCTCAGGACATATTCAGACAACTGAATTCATCATACTGTCCAAAAGCCATTTGGAGCCAATGTAATCATTTAAACTGTATTCACTTGAAACACATCTGTACATATTGTCTTGTTTTGATCATAAATGCAGTCACATGAAAAATATGGTATATCATAAAAAAATAGTCATTAAATTGGACCTGTGTGCCTTTAAACAGGGTATGTCAATAAATCTGTACTTATGATGTGCCATCAAATGGAGGCATGTCTCAAATACAAGGATCAATTCAGAAGAGGAGCATCAATAAACTGTAGCCTAAATAGTTGCTTCACCTGGATCTACTTCCTGAGGATAAATAATTTTGAAGGCACTGAGGCAGCAACGACCTTGTCAGATGAAATTTGCAATAGACTTCCTACACCACAGCATTATATACACATTTACAAGCTTACGAGAGCGTCTATCTAAATTGTCATTTGCAATTACTGAAAACAGTCCACAAACCAAAGTAACAGGAATTTCATTAGGAGACCTTCTCCAGAATGCAAACTTTTATGATTTGTTAGTGGTTAGTTGCAATAAAAGCAGCTCAGTGTGTAAAACAACTAGTTATAATGCTACTAATGCATGGCTTCACCTGAGGATTTGTGCATTGAATGGATGTCTATGAACAGTCCGCAATCTTGTGCATTATTCTGATCAACTGGAAGTTTGTCTCTGTAGTTCAACTGGCTGTAGCTTAAGCTACAGAGAGATACATTACACTTGATCAGAATAATCTATGAGAACAATCTTAAAGACATGCCTTTTGCATATAAGAGGTTAAAACTACAAGCGAGAGGTGCATTTGAGATGTGCTAGAAAGTAGAGCGAGTCTGCAAAGTAGTGTTCAGGAATACAGAGGAACTTACAACAATTCCTTTCAAACCTTTTTTATATGCACAGGGTTTTTAATTGTTTAGGGTACGTTTACTGTGTTGCTTCAAGAGTATTACTGCCACAGGAATAAAATGGTTGGAAAAACCTTTGCAAACCCTGAAGAAAACTTTGAGAGACTAAAATATTGGGATCTGTGGATTGTCAATAGTCCTAAAAGGGAGCATGCAGACTGACACCCTCAGTCACTGCTGTCATCCTCATCTTCGTCATCAGAGATGTTGTTGGTGGAGAACTCCGAACCATGCCGACTGTAGGAGTCTGAGCGGGGGGGCAGGGTGGCACCCGTTGAGAGTTGTTTGTAACAGAACTCACACACACGCACCGGTTTGGATGACTGACTGGGAAGCAGGAACTTCTTTTCTGAACAGGGACCGCACACAACAAATCCGCACTTCCTGCAGTGGTGACGTCTGCTGACCGGCGTGAATTTCACCTTCTGGCATCGCATGCATACAGACGCCTCTGAGTCGGGCACCCACACTGCCGCGTGCTCCCCGGTAGGAGATTTCCCGCTTTTTTGTAGCAGATCCGAGACGCACTTGCTGATGTGGCTCATCCACTCGGATTTCTCCGTAGCTGTGGCGGCGTAGACGGCGAATGACTTGGTGGGTGTTTTAATGAGCCAGCCATTGCGCAGGTCGCCCTCATCCTCTACAGTGTCTATGGTGACAAACTCCAGTGGGATTATGTGTTGCCTGTTGTACTTTTTCTTCTGGATAACAATGTTGCCGTACACCAGGATGTCATTGAAGAGGAAGAACTGCCGGGCTTTGGGCTTTTTGCGGCACAATTTTGTGAGAACGCCTTCTCCGATGAGCACTCGACCTGGGATAGCCAGCGGTTGGCCTGCCGTGCCGAAGCAGGCTTCAACGACTGCAATGCGTTTTGAGTTGGCCTCACTGTTCGCCAAGCGGTCCACCATCTTTCAGATACCTAGGAAAAAATGCACGAGAAAAATGAAGTGTTATTATAAGAGAAAAAGGAAGAACAAGAACTGATCATAATGGTTCGAGTTTTCTGACAATGTTTCCACACTTAAGAGATACCACAGCAAATTAAAGCAAGAGCACTTCTGGTTTATCACAGGGACCTTTAGAAATAGCAAAATCCTAACCAATTCTGTATGCCTCTAAAATAGTTCTCACTAAAACTTCTCAATCTCCACCAAAGAACATCAACAGCTGCCTATGTAAATACAAACACTTTTGTTTTAGAAATATATATTTATATACATTATTGTACAAAAGTTTTAGGCACTTGTGAAAATGTTGCATAGTGAGGATGTCTTTAAAAAAAATTACATAAATAGTTTTCATTTATAAAGTAATGCCAAAAAACGACAAAGTCCAGTAAACATAAAAAAAGTTAAATCAATATTTGGTGTGACAACCTCTGCCTTCAAAACAGCACCAATTCTCCTAGGTAAACCTGGGCACAGTTTTTCTTGGTTGTTGGCAAATAGGATGCTCCAAGCTTCTATGAGAATTCTCCACAGTTCTTCCATCTATTCAGGCTGTCTCAACTGCTTCTGTCTCTTCAATAATCCCAGACGGACTCGATGTTCTGTGGGGGCCATACCATCTGTTGCAGGGCTCCCTGTTCTTCTATTCTATTATATTTGCAAAAGGAATGTTTGAGAGTCTAAAATTGTCTTATTGACACTAAAGATGGTTATTTATATCTTTAGCTTAAGACAAATGTTTTTGTGAAACATCTTTGTGCATAAGACATTTTTACAGAACTGTGTGTGTGTGTGTGTGTGTGTGTGTGTATAGAGAGAGAGAGAGACCACAGAGTAAAATGCAACAGAAAAAAATGACATGGTTAGTTACCTTTTCAATAAACTCTCAAACTGTAGCTTCCATCACCACATAGCTGTACCCTTTCACAGTGCTTTTAGAGAAAAACAGACCTACATTAGCTATTCAACAGGATCTGATGGTTCTCACATTAAATCCTGTCTGTCCACCTTTTTAGTCGCATCTGCGCTGGTCTAAGAAACTAAACTACACTGCACCACTTAGAAATCATTTGGGAGCAAATGATAAATGCCTTATAATACTACTGATTCGTTTAATAAGCAGTTGCTAAAATCAAGCCTATGTGTTATAGTTTCACCCTTGTTTATGCAGTAGCCTGCAAAACAAATGACCTAATTCAGGGCTTTGCACCGAGGCAGCTCAGATGGCAGAGCAGATCAACAAACATGATAAACACAGTGAAATGTGCATTACAACTGGTGGGTTGCGACACAAAAATGGGTCTCAGGTCTGTTCTGATGCGGTCGTGGGTGGCAAGGAAAAATACAAATTGACACTGCGTAAAACAAAGCCGTAGCCACAAGTGTCCCATTGATTAAGGTTAGCTGTTTTTACAGAATTTATATATATATATATATATATATGTAAAAATCTGAATTCTTAATTGTAATAATTTTGCATATTGTTGGACCTATGCAGTTTATAGTAATATTAATAGCACTACTATATTTCTGAATTTTGTGTTTCAATTCAAAGAGTTCCCACAAAGTGTATTGTCTCTTAAAAAAAATATGTGTAGTGGCAGGTCTGTAACACAAGTTCATTTCTCGATCTAAACAGCAGAATAACTTTAGACTGAACATTTTCTAATGTCTGGACTCCATCTGCAGGGTGTTATGATTATACATACAAATGTTTTGATATACAGACAATGAGTACTTTATATGAAGTGAAATTAAGTTAAAATTTTTACTGCCAGTGTCATGTCCGTAATGCTGGAATTGGAACAAAAATATCCTTACAAACAAATATTGAAATGTATTAATTAACAGATCTCAATATTTGAGTTCAATTATATTTTTTGTGTAATAAACCTTTGTACAATAAATATTTGTGGCACTGTGTTGGGTCATCACTTGATGTCTAATGTAAAATCCGGGTCCTGAAGCAAAACCTATTGAGAACTACTGTCATGGGTGGTAGGGTCCTTTTGTATTTGCACATGAGACCAACCAAAGTACGATTCACAACTCTGGTATCACATTGTTTCCTCTTTATGAACAAAAAACTATTACAAATGGCAAGGTTTCAGCTTCACATTGACAGCGTATCCAAGATTCAGAGAGCTTGAATATGGAGAATATGTGGCCTGTAGAGGCCTAGGAGAACAAACGGGTCAATGTAAAGCATACCCACCAATGGCAAAGTCACATGTGATCGGCTATATGCCAGGGGATTAAGAGATCAGAAAACAATACTGGGCATTTTTTCAATTTCTATCATGTCATGAATCATGCAAACCCCAGTCCTGTGTCCAAAATGACAATTGTATAGTAATCGGCTGATATGATTTACAAAACAAGCCCCTTCACCAAGAGAGGAACACCATGATATTTAATACATCCTACACTTTGACCTCAATGTTGAAAAACAAAGCCTGTATGTTTATAACGTTACACACAAACCACATATTTATCTAATGCAGTCTTCTTCAAGCATACCACCCACATATGCAGGAAACACCCTCACACAGCTAAACTTCCCCAGCTGTAGTTACTACCAGTGATAAATCGATATATCATCCAAGCCAATTAATCAGGTGCAATTTTTCATTATTAATAGTTGCTATTTCCTTAATCAAGGTCCAGATCTCATTGTGAAAGATTCGTCTTCTTTGATGTTTTGAATCGGCGACTAGTAGTAGTGGTCGACTGACATGGGTTTTTTAATGGCCGATGCCGATGTACGGAGAGCAGGGTTGCCGATAGGCTGATACAATGCCGATATGTCACACAATTTAATATAGTAAATAACAAACTTGCAAAAAAATATTTCATAAAAACCACTGTACATACAGTGCATAGTAAATAAGACATTTACTTATAACACACGTGAAACATTTTTACTTTGAAGTTGTACTCACGCGCTCGTGCGGGTCCAGCGCGAGCGGCAATCTCCTGACATTTTAAACAGCTTGGATCGCCTGCTTGGATTGTCACAGACTGACCATCATGATTTGTGAATCAGAGGAACTTTTGGTTCTGATCCTGAAGTTTTGATTCTGGCTGATAGAATACATGCTTCAGAGGAATATATTAGCATATTAGTGTAATATATTAGTGGAATATGTTTTCGTGAGGTTTGTGTATTACAACAGTTTAAACGAGATATCAGCATATTTGCAAATGGTCTATAAGAGAAGTTTTATTGACATTTGCCTTTTATCGTTAGAAAAGAAAGTTACAAGTGACAGGGAACTGCTGAGGAGAGGCTGATAGAATACGTGCTTTAGAGGTAAATAAATGAGCGCTCCACAGGATGCTGGATCGGCTCAAGTTTTGTGAGGTTTGTTTATTACATCTGTTTAAACGAGATATGTGCATATTTGCAGACGGTATATGCTATTTTTTTTATTGATATTTACCTTTTTATCGTTAGACAAGACAGTTAAAAATTACAAGTTCAACTGTTGAGGAGATGGAGAATGTACCAGGCAAGCACTTTAACATTATGAGTTCAAACGCGTCTGCCGCGGCTCTCATAAATGAGACCGTGTTGCACACCGGTCTATTATTGTAGTAACACGATGACTCCTAACAACAAAACGAACCGTGACTGGTTGTTTACATGTCTCAAATGCTTCACATGCAAGCTGGCAATTTTCGGCGCCCTAAACAAACACATCGGCGAAACAGGAAAATGTATCGGCCGATGCGATACTTAATCGGCCTCGGAAATATATCGGTCGACCACTAACTAACTAGTAGTCCAAGAACGCACGAACAATGGTCGTGTAGTGTGCGCACTCCTGCAACTTTGGCTGAAGAGTCGTCAGGTGTGCGCCCTTTCCTGACGAGTGAGACCAGCAATGAGCAACAGCCAATGAAATACAAAGAGAGCGCAAGAGGAGAGCAATGCATTGAGAAAACAAAAGAGATGACAAAAAATAATTAGAAAATAAAATAATGGGTGCAAGCGCTTCTTTCATGTTGTTTGCTTACATGTTATATGGAATAAACTTCCCCGTTGATATGTGCGTGAGTTTGTGAATTAATTTTGGGATCATGGTTTCAGTGGGGGACAAATGATTGGTGATCAGTCATGTAGTGTACGCACCAACATGACAGAAAACAAAAGACTGTGCGTTGCAGGGCACCGACGGCAAGTTGTGTAGTGTGTGCTTGGCTTAAAACGCTGTTGCTGCCCTGGAATGAAAGTCACAGTGTACACTATTCAAGTTGTAGTCCAACCAATTAGACCAAAAGTTATTGCCCAATATGCTATTGAAACCAACCACAAAAGTAAAAAAAATTATTTTTATGTTGAAAAAGTTGAAAAGTCACATCATTTTTGTGACTGACTAATCACTGTTGTCACTTTGGAGTACTTGTGCCCATTCCTATTCCACACCAAGCACTTAAAAGACACAAAACTGGAGTGCTAGGCTAAACGCTTGGTGCTTGGGAATCATCTGCAGACTGACAGGCTAGTGATATGAAAATTGAAAGGACAAGACAAAAGCAGTCAAGTAAGTTTTTAGAAACAGAACCCCTTTTAGAACAATTCTAAGTAAAAGCAAGAACATTTCTAGTCTTTATTGAAATAAAGCAATCAGAATTGCTCTTCATAACTTATTACATTTACTAATGTGAGGGGCAGAGGAGCTTTGTGTTTCTGAAGGCCTGTGCAAAGGCTGTGTGCATGGCTCTCTGAAAGGACACCACCACCTCTTACACAGCTGCACTTTCCTAACTCACTTCCTCCTTTCACATAAAATGAAAACTACTGCAAAGGTATTCCACACACCTTGTATGTACTGTATGTGGAGGGTAACATACAAAATCAATAGAAGAGCCAAACATAGTCCAGTTACCAGTATTTTAATTTTAACAGTGCAAACTAGTGTTTCTTTGAGAAGTAGAAACTCTGTTTTACATGTTTCTGCAGTAGTTGTCCACACCACATTAACCTTTCAAAACCACAACCCGGACTTCATAATCCATATTCTATTTGATTGCTAAATAGAGAGATCTAATTTAAAGATCACTTGTCAGAACAGAGGACAGGAGACATAGTTACATAACATAGGGTCATGGCAATACCATAGGAAGTACTTTGCCTACAAAGCCAAACATGCCAGAACATGCCATTCCTGAAGCATCTTTAGGAGCTAAAGAGTCTTAGAGTTTTTAAATCCACTATTGATAACAAAGCAAGGACAAAATGTGTCACATTGTGTTCTAGGGCTGTGACAAACCAATCATATACTGTACTTATTCCAATATCACAATTCATTATCCTCACTATGTCACATTGATACGTTGAATCCAATGTATTGAAATGTTTAAAGGGGCATTCAGTAATTATTTATCTAGCGTTAGCATTGCTCTTCTTCGTGTACTTCGATGTGACAGTGGTGTTAGACGCTGTACTGCCATCTTTCGACGTGGATCAGCATGCTTGTCTCTGCTGACCCCCCCCCCCACATTTGCATCTGGAAAATGTCAGAGTTTTAAGTAATTTGTAAAGTTATTTATTACTACTATAATATATTTGCTTTGCCTAAAAACAAACGTCAGATTTCAAGCAAACAGACTTCTACAGTTAAGGACAGATTCCAGATGTTCCATGGGCTGAGTTTGAAACCAGGAAAATAATGCCTTTAGAGGCTGTAAATGGAGGCAGGATGAAAATAAGGTGCTTTTCAAACTGTTCGGAGATCAGTTTCTTTAAGAGATCCATTCATTCAAAACATCTGTCAGTTAAGCCATTAACTGATTAGGCAGCAAGATGCAGCCATTGTGTTCTTTTTGCTCTTTGCATCACAACAATGCGCTAAGCATAGACATGCGTATCTACATAGGCAGCAGCCAATGAGCGTGAGGACTCTCTTCTTCAACGTTTAGTGAAACACAGCGGGTCATGTGATTTCAACATGGTAAAACATATTGAAGGGTGTGACCCACACCATGTATAATAAAAACACTTTTTATAGAAAACTATTATGAGTACAGTCTTCATCTCATGTGAGTGTACACCATTTAGATCACTCTTCTCAAAAACACAATTCACTTGTTAATGTGTAAAACTTTTTAAATTAGTCCCAAATTACTAAATGCACTTTAACGGGTGCATTAAGACCATCAGGCAGACCATATAAATTCTACACCTCAATACAAAGAAATTATGATAAATCAGGGATATAATTATGTATCGTGACACATTACAACTAATTTCACAAAGTGTAGGGATGTGTGAGACTTGTCGACTAGTGGACTAAACAATAGGGATGTGCACGGACAGACATTCAGTTAACCGTTCGACGCGGCACTATCCAAATATCAAAATCACTATTTGGTTATTCTACACATGCAATACAGGTCTGCAACCTGATGAGCTCAACAAGTTCCGACAAACCATCAGGTTTTACGGCCAGGTTTGGGTCAGTTTTTCCAAGTATAGGGTGAGTTAGAGCAGTGGTTTTGCTTCGGGACCCAGATTTTACATTGGAAGTCAAGTAGCGACTGACTATAGTAAAAACGTAACCTGTATTTAATGTATCCTGGGTCGCATTTCCTTTTATCTTGCATAGTTTTGTTCATGGTTTTTAAGGGCATGCATCATGTGACATTATTTTTGTTGTTGATGTCAACAAAATCTACAGGAAGTTTTCTCTCCCCCCTTTTAAAAATGTAAGAGCATATTTATTTATAGGTTATGAGCCCATTATTATCCCGTTTGTTTCCTAATTTTTCAAACATCATTCAAACAGAGCATACATATTACAAAGGAGGAAAGGCTCCATGGTTAGGTTAATGTAGCTAGTCTTAAATAATAGTAATAATAATAATAAATTATAGTATCCAATTGATGAAAAAAATACTAGCCGAAACACATATTGAAACTTTAACTACAACTGCCCCTGTTGATATAAAAAATTAGGTCTGATAGAGTCTACCTATAGATTATTTCATATGAAACTATAGCATTTTGTATAAAATATTTTACTCATATAAAATTGTGAAACTCTGTAAAGGTGATGATGTATAATGATTTTATATAATTTTTTAGCGCATAACACAGTGTTGCTCTTTTCCTCAGTGCCGTTTGACATGTCGGGGCTGCCTGTTTGATCGGTTTGACTTGACTTCCTCTGTGACACTTTAAACTAGAAAAGTCTTACAAGAATTGAAATGGATCACGTCAGTTTTAAGGTCTGCGCGCCGCAATATCGAGGGAATATCGCAAGCCAAAAGGCTCACAATACGTTATAGACTAATCGCGTTTGGTTACACAAATACGTGCGTTATTTGCGGCGTTTTTCTTATAGTTTAATGAGTCCCGCCCGCTGATCTCCACAGCCAGTAAGTTTGAACTGTTCTCACCCAATCAACAATGAACTGAGTCAACCCAGACAAGTTCATCGCTGTCAAACAAATGTTCCTGTGTGAAGTAACTTGTCTGGTCTGACACAGTTCATTGTTGATTGGGTGAGAACAGTTCAAACTTATTGGCTGTGAAAATCAGCAGGCGGGACTCATTATACTATTAGGAAAACGCCGCAAATAACGTGCGTATTTGTGCAATCAAAATGCCGTTTTAGTCTATAACGTATTGTGATCCTTTTGGCTTGCCATAAGGGAAGGCCGGCTGTTGCGCTCGCGCACGTCAGGGAGCAGAGGAGATCATTAGCGCGAGCTGGTAACGTTACACTCGCGCGAAAGCTTATCGCACCGCGAAAATGTCGCAGTGCAAATGAGAAGCCGTTTAGCTGAATGTGAGCTTATCATTAAATCTCTTCATTAAATATTATATTATCATTAAAAAATAATTGTTCTTTCCCAGATGTCCACGACCCAATTTTGGGTTGTGACCCACCAGTTGAGTAGCACTGAGTCAGAGGCTGTTCAAACATGCTTATGTGTGCCTCTGCGCTGTTTTTCTGTTATAGATCAGTGATACTGACACGCACTGGGTGGACGTATTTGTTGTGATTACTGAATCTCACTTTTTTTTTTCAGTGCCTCTCGCAGGATCGCCACATTTTTACACACAGAGTAAAGTTAAAAAGACTTATATTTTTATAAATGCATCTCAAAACACCTACGTTGTTTTTCATTCGTTGTGCTGCGTTCTGAAGAAGAGTAGTCTACTTTAAATGACTGTTACACCATTAAACATGAGTCCAGTTTGTTTTTTACCGGCAACATTTCAGCGCTTGATAAACGGTAAGACCGTGTTTGTCCCCTATTGCTCTGGTGTGCATATTTAGTCCACTAATTAGACACATTTTATGTAATTTGATTTGAAATCATTTAAAAATCAAAGCACCCCAAAGAGTCTATTTAACTGATGCAGTGTGACTCAAGGCACATGATAATATTTGCATTCGCTCCCTCGTGGATGTCTGAACCTGCCCGTGCAGAGCGCATATACAGTAGGGGTATAACGATGCATCGATCCAATGACCAATGATCCAATGTTATCGATACAAAGCGTAAATAGCAATATGAACATTTTTTAAGATGTACCTTTATTTTAATCTTCTCATGTCAGCCACGTCTGTACGCATTTCCGTCAGGCGATGAAGCAATCTTATTACATTCATTTGACTTTATAAATGCTAAATATGCTTTTCATGTGGGACACGGATGTGCGTGGGTCTTTGAAGCCAAATTGTGCTCTGCTATCCGTGCGGCGTGTGCTCGCGTCAACCGTGCTTCCCGCGAAATGCGAGCTCCATTGACAGGATCCATGCGAGCGCATCAACCAGGCACTTCTTAAAATATGAGCTCTCATGACAAACGCAGAGTGGCTCACATGTGCGATTAATTCGGACTTCCACTGATATCGTTGCACATGCGACCAATTTTAATTTTACATGAGAATTTGCTATTTTAAAGTACCATGGAGCATTTAAACCATCATGTGAAACATCTTGACAACGCCAACATTCTGAACAGCACTAATGAGGGAAAAAGAAATCACCTGCTCAGCTCCAGCATCAGTTATAAGACTTACACATCTACACATCAACACCCTTACTAACATTTATCCCAGTTAACAGTAACAGAATTTTTCATTACAACTGTGGAAGTTGGCCACAGATTGCATGGATAGTTGGAAACAAGTCATGGGTATGTAAGTATTTTAAATTAGACTAAACTGAAAAATTAGCTGTCATCAAACAAGTGATGATCACTTGTGTGTGACTTTGTTTTAATATTATTTATCTGTATAATTTTTTTCAACCTTATTTTGTTGTGGATGTCCCAATGTGTATACAGAGAGCTGAATAAAATAATCAAATTATATTTTGGTTGCATTTGAGGGCAAAAAAATAAAAAATGTAATTGTGTAAAATAGGCACATAATATAGGAATATCGATCGCAGGCCCCTGAATCTAATCGTATTGTGGCAGACTTTGAAGTATCGGCAAATATCGGATCACAGGCCAAGAGAATCGATTCAAGATCGTATCGTGATGAAACGTCCGATTTACACCCATAATATACAGGTAGTGACAGTTTGATTATTTTTGTTTGACTTTAATGTGAGACTTTATCATTTGAAGATGTATGTATTGTGCTATTTAGACTCATTTTTCACTGTGCACTTTATTTGCTGCTGTTTCGAGTAGTGTTTGAGGAAATTCCATTACAATAAACATTCTTTATTCCCGCGTTCCGACAAAAAAAAAGATTAACCATTCGAATGTTAAAAATGATAATTGTGCACATCCCTACTAAACAATACTGATGTTGCTCGTTGACACTACAATTACTACTGTAGTCATTCAAAAAAAATTCCATTAGTAAATATGTTCAACATATTTTACACATTCATGTTTGGCTTTACATTTTTACAAAGGATGCGCTTAAATTATAGTCATGTTAATGTTAAATGTAAAATATAATTAATAATACAATTATTTTTAAAAAAGAGGATATCTGTAGCAGATGTATACAAAGTTTCTTTTCACCTCAAGTCGTGCGTGCTTCATCCCTCTCTCACTCACGGCACGTGCAGGAAAATGTCTTCTCGTAAGACGAGTAAACTAGCTATGGAAATAACTGGTGGTGCAGAAAGCGGATTTACGAAACGATATCTTGCAAGTCGCCATGGATGTTTTCACATTTGCATCTTCTTTAAATCTGTGCATGCTTATAAGTTATTTTCCCACCAAGCTGGCTTTTTCAAGTGCAGCATTATCGCCTCAGGTGAGTCAGGTCGCGTCTATCATCGGGCCAGGTTGACATGTTAATTTTGCCAACAAAAATGAATGCTGAGTAAGTAGCCTAGAAAAATTACTATTTTAGGCCAGGTATGTCTTATTTTCATATTATTTTTACACTGATGATCAAGAAGCCTATTTTCAACGATGCCTTGACTGTTTTAATATGTAAAGTAACTTGGTGAATTCCATTTAGAATAGTCAATTAGGGTTGCTCTATTGGTTATGCAGTACTCTTTCAGCTGTTTTCAATAAATATGTATGTATTCGCTAACGTTGAATCAGTGAATGTGTGTCTTGTTCTTTATTTCATGTACAGTGATCATAATGCAAGTCAAGCACGTTTCAGATAAATGCACCTTTTCAGTGGAATTCAGTGTCAGATTTGGCTGTTGAAATAGATTAAGTATTTTAATGGGTCGCATAAACACAACATGTTTTTTGACGGTTTTCTGTTGTGTCTGAAATTATAAACAATGATAAACTGGTGCAAAACTGTGAAAAAAGATATTCTAGTTGCAAAGATCGTAACAGATGCAATATGCTTGCAAGTCTCTATCAAACACTGTAGCCTCTCAAACCACAACAGAGAAACAGGCATACGTTCCCCTCAGTAGATACAACTTCACTAGATTCCTTAAGCTATAATTACAATTGCTGAAGCGCATGAGTCCAGCTATCAAGTCCCTGACCGAATTTGCCAAAATGGCCTTCTGGCAATGACTAACTGAATCTGATCTGGAAGAGAGGCCTGGAAGGCCAATGCTGGGCACACTGGCTGTGTAGAGAAATGTCATTCTAATTCTATGAGCCTTCATGACAGAGTCTGATGGATGTGTGCCCAACTCCATAATTAGACTCTCCAGTATGACTCACTACAGCATTGGCCATAGCCTCTAATTCACCCAGGACTCAAACCCTCTAAAAGCCCTTTCACCATTCTGCAGGCAGAAAACAGAATGTTTATCAAGGAGTGTTGAAAAGGGTTTGTCTTTATATATATATAAAATATGTTTCTACCTCTTTGTTTAACAATCCTTCCATGACTTGTATTCAAAAAATATCCAGCAAATAGTTTTAAACATTAAAGTGCATATATGGTGGGCGTCATGTGTTCTTCCTCCATCATTTCACAAAGTTGCTCTACAGTACATCAGCTGTTATGAAAATTGCATCTTGGCACATTCAAGGCCTTGTACTGGAAATTGAAGAGAATCAGCAGGTGCAGACCAGACCTCTCTCTTTTTCTGCAGAATGCTAACACATTGCAGGTCTAACAGCCAACACCTGGCCCTCCAGAAGCCAAGCAACTTGATAGTCCATCTGCCGGAGCAAAGCAAGAGCTCTCAGACATTCAATTACAACAACAAAACACAAACGGGTCTATAATGGAAATTTGACTGCATTCTCTGATGCAAAATCTATTTGAATATTTGAACAAATCACAACTGTGTGCAGTCGATGAAATGACACTCTCAGTGCACCGCCATCTTGACCTTTTTAAAGTTGTTATTTGAGTTTATTAGGACATGTTTAAAACTCCAAACACAGCGTGTTTCAGTGCGACACAAATTAGCTCAAAGTATGCTATGACTCTACTGATCACTGACCATTCAGCAGACATATCACCCTGTAGCTCAAGACTGGTTGCCCACTGAAGCTAAGCAGGGTTGAGCCTGGATGGGAGAACTCCTGGAGAAAACTAAGGTTGCTGCTGGAAGAGGTATTAGGGAGGCCAGAGGGGGTGCTCACCCTGCGATCTGTGTGGGTCCTAATGCCCTAGTATAGTGACGAGGACATTATACTCTAAAAAGGCGCAGTCCTCTGGATGAGACGTTAAACCGAGGTCCTGACTCTCTGTGGTCATTAAAAATCCTAGAGCACTTCTCGTAAAGAGTAGGGGTGTAACCCCGGTGTCCTGGCTAAATTCCCACCACTGGCCCTTCTCAATCATGGCCTCCTAATAATCACCATCCACTAATTGGCTCTATAACTCTACTCTCTCCTCTCCACCAATAGCTGGTGTGTGGTGAGCGTACTGGCGCACTATGGCTGCCATCACATCATCCAGGTGTATGCTGCACACTGGTGGTGGTTGAGGAGAGTCCCCTGTTCACTGTTTAAATCGCTTTGAGTGTAGTGTCAGAAAAGCACTATATAAATGTAACGTTCATTCATTCATTCATTCATACCACCCCTGGAGTCACGAGTTCGAATCCAGGGCGTGCAGAGTGACTCCAGCCTCCTCTCCTAAGCAACCAAATTGTCCCAGTTGCTAGGAAGGGTAGAGTCACATGGGGTAACCTCCTCCTTGTCGCTATAATGTGGTTCTCGCTCTCAGTAGGGCACGTGGTGAACTGTGCGTGAATGCCGCGGAGAATAGCGTGAAGCCTCCACACGTGCTATGTTTCCGTGGTAATGTGCTCAACAAGCCAAGTGATAAGACGAATTGACAGTCTCAGACATTGAGGCAACTGAGATTCGTCTTCCGCCACCTGGATTGAGGCGAGTCACTATGCCACCATGAGGACTTAAGAGCACATTGGGAACTGGGCATTCCAAATTGGGGAGAAAAGGTGTTATTACACTGCTCAACAAGATTGTCAGAGACAACATCTACGCTGAAGACGACACGTAATTACATTTTATTGTATGAACTGGCTAAACTTGCTACGTTCTGTAAACTGTTAGTGGAATCATTATTAATATTGGTGTAACAGATGGTTGTATCTGGATTTTTGCCATAACATATAATATTATTGATTGAGAACCCCACCATTTTACTTAACAGATAGCTGTGATCTTCCAAACTTAGTGAGTAGCTGGTCAAAAATCCCCTTACAGAACAAAACAATGCACAAAATAAGATGACAACAGTGTAAGAAAAGCTAACAAAGTTGGCAACAACTTACTGAGATCAGCTGCAGACAACAACAGCAATTCACTGTTTATCATGAGCATTACTGGCTGAATCAATGCCCCGGTGGTTTAGCATGCTGGTCGGTGTCCAAGTCCAAAACTTCATTGCTCCGTCCACTGTCGCTTTTGCTTATGTCCTTCTTACGGTCCCAGTACTCCCTTAAGTATTTTTCAATTTGTTTATAATTTGGTCAGTTGTCCGATTGAAGGCGACATGCATCATTTCTTGCTGTATCTTCATTCTCGTAGAGTATTTTTTTCCTTTGCGATCTCTCTAGTTTATCTCAGATCTTCATAAATACCATATCGCAAGAAGAGCACTCGATTTGTCATGTTACTTGAACACTTTTGATGCCTGATCATTTTGTGTTTTTTATTGTTATAGAACTAAGTTCTCCTTGCTGCAGACGGTAGCTACTGTTGTTGTTGGAAAAACTTTACTATGGTGACAAAACATTATCCCACCATCTGTCCCCTGATATAATCGGTTCCTGCGTAGAGCCCAGCAAGCTTTTGGGGCCAGTGCAGAACCAGGTTTACGGCCCCCGGAACGTCCTTTTCTGCAGTGGAAATGCGTGGAACAGTTCCAGAATTCGCACTGGCCAGGAACCTGCACCTGAACCATGTCGGTGGAAAAGGGCTATGAGGGAGCCTACTACAGTATGAACTGGATCCATGCCTCCTCAAAATGTGTCGGGAAGATGATGTGGGGTGGGAAAGAGATTGAAAAGGCTGTAGAAGATGCTTGTAGATTTACAGCTTAGGTTCACAGGGCTGTACAGTGCGAGCATTTGCGGGTGGAAATTACTCCGTGCTAATGTGGAAAATTATTATTTAGTTTAGTATTTTTAGTGGTGGTGCTTTTAAAAAGGTGAATGGAGAGGCACATCTGACAACGCATTGTGTTTATGTGCTGTTTGACAATGAACAATGCGGTCAGACCGATGATGCTTTAATAAATATTTGCAGTAGAAAAAAGCTCAACAAAAAGTTGATGTCAACTGGATGTAGCACACTGATGATATTACCCATCAAACAGTTATACACTTTTGAATGCAGACTTGGAGCGAGGATCACCCTGCGAGTCCAAGCGCATCATTCTGCATCTGGTATGCGCATAACTGGTTTTGTGCCGCTCTGTTTTGGAGCCTGTCTAACATGAGGACTCTGATAGTTCTGTGCAATAAAAGGTTATAACTATTTAGCCTATTTGTTGAATATCTGTTATTGGAGGATTGCTTAGAAGCCATGTATACTGTACCAGAGAACCACATCTGATCAGGGTCTGCTGAACATGCAACCAAATTTTACAGGCTGCCTAAACTGATTAGTAGATTTTTAACTATGTAGTTTTGTACATCCATACTTTAAGCTAATCCAATGTTAAGCCTACTGGCTAAATTACATAAGTAATATTCATGAGCAAACCCTTCACCTTACAGGGCTCATCAATAAGGACTGCCCAATGGCCCGGGACCAGTGTGAGAGACGTTTGGGCTAGCTGCAAGAATTGTCACTGGTCCGACCGTTGCGTGAGTGCACAACAGCATGCAGATACCGAGCGCACTCTCCAAGAACTGTCCTGACTCTTTTCCAATTACCAATGTGCACATATTGGTGAATTAGTGATCCACACATTGGTACACAAGAAATCAACAGTTTATTTATGTTGCACTGTCCATCTCTCTCCATGGAGCTTAGACACTGTTTAATGTGCACGTGCACTCGCAAAGGGACAGAGCACAAGTAATATTCCCACAGTAAAAAAAAAAAGAAAAGCATTTTTTCTTTCATTATTTCGCCTTTAGAGATGAAGCGCTGAATGAAACCTAATAAACGGTGTTAAACCCCGGTTATCCACATGGCTGGAAATCATGAGTTGCTCAGTATCCAAAATGTAAGAATACATTTAATTAAGTAATGTTTCAAAATGTAATCATTAATTCAACATGATAATGGTGTTTGATATGAAAAGAAGCAAAATCACTATGGCTATTGTTATTTTCAAAGCTGTTCAGCTGAATAATAAAGGTGATTACTTAAAACAGTCATCCTCTTTACACACCTGTACATTTCTCATTTCTGTAATCTACAGGTAATTTCTTTCTGTGCTTTGAGTATCAGTCAGTTTTGGTCTTATTTGGGTTGTCTAATTTTATGTTTATATCCACACTCTTAATCAATAGTTTAGGCCAGATAGCTACCTACTGTATATTACAAGTCACAACCGATTTAGTAGCAAGGTCTCCTGTATTAGGAATTCATGTTTTATTATATTGAGCCAATGATAAAATCTTTAACTCAGTGACTAAATCCTGCTTGTGAAAACACTACACATGGCCCAAAAGTTGACAGCATGACTAAACGGGTGATCAAAAACCCATAATTTGCTAAAAAAACATGTGTAAATGGCAGGACGGCTGAGTTTAATATGTTGTATTTATGAATGTATATCTGTAAAGTGCTTATATGTGGTTATATAAGGCATAAATCATATCTTGAAAATGATAAATGTGATACAATTTTGGGGGAAATTGACTTAAAAATGTAATATATAGCCTATATAAAAACAATATTTAGCTTCAGAAACATTATTTTAAAGCCATTATGGTAAAAACAGCTATTTTTTAATTTTTGTGTCGGGGTCAATAGAAATAATCCTTAGCGTATAGTGGTCAACTGATATAGGTTTTTTAATGGCCAATGCTGATGCCGATGTCCAGAGAGCAAGGTCTCACACAATTTAATATAGTAAATAAAATAAACATAGAACTGCTAAAAAAAAAAATTAAAAGAACTTATTTAGCACTATATTTACTCAATTTCACACAAAACTTTAACTTTGTAAAAAAATAATCTAAAAAAATAATATTGTATTTTAAATGGTAGATAGCAGTTTCTTCTGATTTCGGTTTAGTCATCAAATTTAGTAATTTATTTGCACATGAAGAAATTGTTAATATATTAGGAAGAAGGAAATAATAGTACACACAGTAGTCCAGCAACCATGGATGGCATGTCCATGTTATCAATTGCATTTTCTAAAAAAATACAGAATCAAAACAATTGTACATATAGTGCATAGTGAATAAGACATTTACTTATAATACACGTGATGCGCTTTTACTTTGAAGTTGTACTCATGCGCTCATGCGGATCCAGCGTGAGCAGCAATCTCCTGACAGTTTAAACTGGATTGCCTGCTTGGATTGTCACAGACTGACCATCATGATTTGTCAATCAGAGGAACTTTTGATCGTGATCCTTAAGTTTTGATTTTGGCTGATAGAACACGTGCTTCAGAGGAATATATTAGATGAGCGCTCGACGGGAAGAAAAAGCTGGATTTTGGTGAGGTTCGTGAATTACATCCATTTAAACTAGATATCTGCATATTTGCAAACAGTATATAATAGAAGTTTTATTGATATTTGCCTTTTATCATTAGAAAAGAAAGTTACAAGTGACAGGGAACTGCTGAGGAGAGGCTGATAGAATACGTGCTTTAGAGGTAAATAAATGAGCGCTCCATAGGATGCTGGATCGGCTCTGATTTTGTGAGGTTTGTTTATTACATCTGTTTAAACAAGATATGTGCATATTTGCAGATGATATATGATGTTTTCTAATTGATATTTGCCTTTTTATCATTAGACAAGACAGTTAAAAGTTACAAGTTCAACTGTTGAGGAGAAAGATGGAGAATAAAACAGGCGAGCACTTTAACATTATGAGTTCAAACGCGTCTGCCACGGATCTGATATGCATACCAGTCTATTATTGTAGTAACATGATGGCACCTAACAACAAAACGAACAGTGACTGGTTGTTTACGTCTCAGTCGCTTCACATGCAAGCAGGCGATTTTTGGCACCCTCAGGAAACAGGAAAATGTATCGGCCGATGCGATAAATAAAAATCAGAATATCGGGTGATTTATCGTCCTCGGCAATATATCGGTTGACCACTAGCGTTGAGCCCTGCCTTAGTAGGACTAAATCACAGCATAAAGATATCTCTTATTTGACAGCCCTTTCAAAAATCGAGCATTAACTGCAAATTTGCCGCAAACTCGCGGCAAACTGTCCATTGTTGCCAAAGGTTTTCCGGAGGTTCACCACTACCGGTGAAGAGCTTCAAACTTCTGGCAAACATTTGCGGCGAATCACAAGCTCATTTGCATGTGAAAATTATGAGTGGCAAATTCGTGTCAAGTTTGTGGCTAGTTTAGATTTTTTTGAAAAGGTGATCAACCTTGTCTGCTGTTTTTCAATGGTGAGTGTGAGGTGAACAGTATAAACCTGAAAAAGTTTAACCATGAAGATGTCCAATGTGCTGTCATTTATCCAGTAGGTATATAATCTTTCTGATTTTTGTAGTAATTCGTAATTCAGTTTTTCAGCACCTGCTAATGCATATGTTGGGTTGTGACACAGTAACATTACATTTCCCTTTTTTTTTTCCTCTCTTTAACTGTGCCCCTAAATGTTTGACCATGCCCCTAAAATGTTTTACTTGGGGCACATGTGCTCCTAAACAAAATTGTTAGCGTACAGCCCTGGTCCATTACTCCATTCATATTGATTAATGAATAACACTTGCTTAATCTCAGTAACTGCCCTGTTATTGGACAGGTTCACTCATGGATTAAATTAATCCTGGCTTACTGTGCATAGTGAATATCTACAATAGCATTGATAACTGAAAACTACAGTGTTTGAATGATGCAGCTTCTAAGCCACTAGGTGTCACTGTAAGCCAATTTAAGTCACTTCGACATACTTTAAAAAATTACTAAGTGCACTGTTAAATATTACCACAATTATAATTATTTTCAAATTTTAAACTCCGCAGATTTTTTGTTTAAATAAAGTTGTTTCCTTAGTCCAAAAGAGGGCGCAAAGAGTACATTTATACCATACAGCACCATGTTAAGTAACTGACCCTTCGCTAAGCCCTGCCTTAAAAGCGCTTCTGACCAATCCTGTCTTAGCAACTGTTGCTGGCTGCCATTTCTCTGACAAGCATTTTCCCATTTATAATGAGAGCATGTGAAACACGTTGTTGCTGGGTAACTTGGAATAGGGACTAGGGTTGCGTGGTTTACCAGTACTAACGAAGTACCACGATATATAAAAAACAATTAAACGGTACAATATCATCTTGTTGCTAATTTTGTTACCATATTACACTATACTGTCATTAGCAAAATTATATGAGATGTGACAAATTTGAGAAGAAATCAATGACAAATTGAAAATAAAATCCTCTGGATATGGCCAAGTGTGATCATTAAACAGCAGAAGGATGTAATTTAATTAAATAATATACAGTCGCATGTGCTGCATGCTACAGAACGAACAAGAGACTCTGCTCTGTCATATGATTCCCACACACACACGTGCACATACGCACACACACACACACATGGGCGCACGCATGTGCGCACACTCACACAAAGGCAACACGCTGATGGTGCTTAATTTTCATGCAGTGTGTTTAGAGTATAAATGGCTGTTAACACTTAAATTAACTCCTCGGATGCAGCTAGGAGATTTCAGCTCGAGAGTCGCGATGGGAGTATCCCAGCATTAATGGGAAGCTTTATATATCCAACCCGTAAAAACAGGAAGACCTCAAAGGTCTGTCAAAATAAAAGTCCCACTAACATGAAAGCTCTATTCAAATGGATGCGTGAAATTGAAGACAGAAAAATATAACTACTGTATAAAAATGTAATGTATAAAAATGTAATATTCAAAAAGTAGCAATAATACTCATAATAGCAGTTGTCATACTAAATGGATGTTTTATTATTATTATTATTATCTGTAAGCAATATCACAAACGCAAGCAGCATTGCCACAGGTAATCAGATATATATATATGATATTTTTATTTTATTAAAACTGTATGTATCAATTTGATTAAACACCATTTGATCATAACATTTAACATGGAATCCAGAAAAATTCAAACAGAAAATGCATAATTTGAATCTGAAAGACTTAATGCAGTTCATTTAATCGTCATTTTCTATGTAATTTCATAAAAAAATCTGAGGCGTTTTATTTGTTGATTATAATATTGATTTAGTATCGATACCGAGGTACCAGGGCTGATGTCGTACCAAAACCAAAATTTTGGTATCGGAGCAAACCTAATAGGGGCACGAGGTACCCAGCGAGGACATGCGTAAAGAGCATGACATGGAATAAACTATTCCATTCCGCATTCTCAAATGAGCATGTATAACATCAGCAAGGACACCTACATTTGCTCCAAGGTTAATTAAAGCTAATAACTTTATATATTGATTCAGGTCTTAATTAAGTCGATAGTAAATAAAGAGTTCACAGCATCATAGTGAGTGTGTTATGAGACGTTATAAGCAGTTCTGTTCTCTTGCACTAATGTTATCAGGTATGTAGTCACCATCAAATGATGCTTTTCTCTTTGCAAGTGAGCATAATGATCGTTTGCCTCAGTTCTGATTCACAGACTTCAATCAAATTACTGTGTAATTTAACTATTTTTTATTTTTTTTTTACAAAACAAGTCAGATAAATAAGCTTTGAAATGTCACTCTTCATTCTAGCCCACGTAATAATATTATCCATTATGTTTATGAGAATATTTAGCCAAAAACCACACCGTTCACTGCAATATCCCATTTAATCCAATGGAGAGTCCTGCAGAGCGTGTCAGAATGAGCAACCATAACCAAGGGGAGCGGAGCTTAGCGAAGGGTGCAAAGAACATTCCTTGCTGTTAAAAAGTGCATTCCATTTAAACTAATGTGCATAGAATAAAAAATAATGTTTTAGTTGGTTCATATTCTAAAATGTTAAGTAAAAAGTAAAACGAGGTGGGTACACTACCACAGACTCAAGCTTAATAATAATGGTGATACCGCAGTGTTTTTCATTTATTAACGTTGTATGTACGGTAGTAATATTCCCAGATAGCAGTCCTTTTGGGCTGAACTCAGTGGTGAAGCGGTTCAGACTCTGAGCCCAGGACAGAGGATGTTCAAACAGTAGGAGTGCAACAGTAAGAGCACTAACAGAATGAGAGGACCTCGAGACTCACATTTTTAAATTGAACTCCTTTTCTGACAAAGCACTTTAAATCCCATTGCATAATCTGATAAAGGCTGATAAAAGAGCAAGAAGCAACGGCCATAGACCTCCACTTAAGGCAAGGGTCTTCAACAGGGAGTCTGCAAATTATTGTTTGATCCACCATCTGCACTTGTAATAATCACTCACACGTGAGCGATAGCTAGAGATAAGTGTATGTATTATAATCCATCGACATGTTGAAGTTCCTCTCACCTGCATGCCAAATCTTCCTCTTTCTTGCAGTTGAGGGTCACGTGAGTAAACGCATCTGCTTTGCGTTGGTCGCGCTGTGTGGTTGACCAGGTGACAGCCTACAGGTACTTTTATTATTAGTAGCGTTTTGCTTTCAGAACAATAGCCTACTTGACTGGTGTGAATAAATAGTTACCGCTGAGATTATCAAACTGGCATGCACGGTCCTTAACGTTCCACACACACAAGATGGTGACTCTCAAAACAAAATAATTAAAGGTGCACTAAGTCATTGTTTTCCTCCTAATGAAATTTAATTTTAAAATAAATGTATAAAATTGATCACTCACATGAGATGAAGTCCATATTAGTAACCTTATAAAAATGTTGTTATTCTGCATGGACAGGGTCTGTCTGTTTTTTCTTTTTATAAAGGAGGGGGTATGGAACAGTGATTAACAAGGAAAATGAAAAATGTCACTTCATATAAAGTAAAAGTTGCAGACCCCAACTGTACATTACTTAATGATTATTTATAATGTTTATATTGCAAAGCAATTTAAAGTATGTACATACAATAATATGGTAGCCTACTATACACATTTTTATAGGCATAAAACACAACACTCAATTTTATACAACATGTAGCAGGGGTCCCATCTCTGTCTCTCTACCCAGGGGTCCTTGGTCCAAAAACTGTTGAAGACCCCTGACCTAAGGGGCTGTTCACAACGAATGCTTTTGCAAACATCCAGTTTATCATTTGCTTTTCTATGTAAACACATGCTAGAAGAACACCTTTGATTTTTTTCACAGCGTTTTGTTGATTAGCCTATTCAGTGTCTCGTGCAGGAGCACTGTGTATTTTAGATGCCGTGTCAAGTTAAAAAGAACTTCTTCAACCCTTAAAAACACCTCTGAAGTCACCTGTTTTCTTCTTTCTTTCATTTGCCAAATGTTGAATTTTAATACGATAGCACTACTGGGTCTTGATGCTTTTTAACCATCTCACGCCATGAGCCTGTCAAATTAAAAGTTAGCCTTGTTATTTTAAGGCTCATCTCATGATCTGTCCATTCTGTTCCATTGATTTGTTCTCCATCTACCTGTTTTTGAAAGGAAGAATGCTGGTGATGCAACGGAGTGAAAGTCACCGTGTGTATTGAGTGTACAGTGGTGATGCAAACTGCTGATAAATTGGACCACAAGCTCCCTTACAGGTAAACAGACAATTTTACAGGATAGTTGGTAATTACTACAATACAACCTAAAAATTTTAATCAGCACTTCTGTGACCCAGTCTCAACCAAAACTGCATGTCATGAGCTTCATAAAGCTAAAATTTATGGTAAGGCAGCTTCCAAGTCCAACGCATAAAAATGGAAACCATTGTAAGCACAAAACTTAGAAACTTAAAAAATGATATAGTAATATGGTCTGCTAAGTCAACCTTTACCTTATTTCCAAAATCAGAAATAGCTTTAAGATGGGTTTACTTTCAAAAAATCTTAAACCCACACTGTGTACTGCCGACTGTTAGTCATCGTGGAGAATAGTGTTGTCACGGTACCAAAATTTCAGTAGTCGGTACCGGTACCAGTGAAATTTCACGGTTCTCAATATCAATTTCGATACCACAGCAAAAATATGCTAATATGATAATGTGCTATTGAACACACCAGTTTAGTTATTTTTAATTATTTAATAATTATTCTTATTTTCTAGAACTTTCCAGAACATTTTTTAAAGTTTAATTTAATTTCATCATCAAAATGGTGTCTAATCAATAAATTCATAAAACTTTTAACAAGTGAAAATAGAACTTTTCAACAAGCATTTTTTTTTTTGCCAAACTTTCTTCTTGCTTGTGATATTTTGATTTAATATTATTATTATTAGTATTATCATTACATTGAATATAACATTTTACTATACAGTTGTAATATTTTGTTATTCAATTTCTTAAATTTCAGGCATCTAGATTTTATTTTGAATCGTGCTTTTACTATGATGTGTGTTTTATGCCGGAAGCTTCACTTTTCCATATAAACAGTTCATGGGCCCAATGTGATCATAGACCTTTTTCACACTCTGTGTTTTGGAACGCGGAATTAAACGTTTGCAGGGTAAACTTCGACAGTGGTGAATGGGAGTGAATGGGAGATCACATCAAATATTATTTTCACTTACCCATTTGCTCCAAGACCAAAAAAAAAAAAAAAAAAAAAAAAATCCACTAATACGTTTTAAGAACTTTCCAGATGAGGAAAAACAAAAAACAGAGCAGTGGATTAAGACAGTAAAATGGGAGAATATGCCAAATGTACTGTCACTCTCTCAGCAGCTGTAGTAATTAGTTTTTTTTTTAAAACTAATTCCAGGGTAATATAACAAAGCATAATGTTATAAATTTACACTCAATGTTTAAAAAATGTATAATATAAAAAAAAATCTGCAAGATTTACGCTACTAAATAAGGTGGAAACGCATCATCACAGCCTGTGAAAAAGGTCTATTGAAGACTTCTAAGTCACGTCTGAAATCTAATCTCTTTACACTGGCCTTTGAGTCTGACAAATGGAATGCAGGATACAGTTTTGGAGTGTTTGTATTTTTGTTTAATGGTGTTTATGTGGTAATTTTGAAATGTTATGTTTTAAATTTTATTGCTGTGAAGCACTTTGGTCAACTCTGTTGTTTTAATGCAATATAAATAAAGCTGAGCTGAGATTAAAGCACAAATAATGTGATTTTAATTATATGAATATATAATTAAGAAGACATTAACTTAACTGCTGGAGTTGTATTGATGACGTTTATGCTGACTATCTGTGATTTTTGGAGCTTCAAAAATCGGATCACCATCCACTAGAATTTTAAGGACCTACTGAGCTAAGATATTTTTCCAATTTTCTTCAACTGTGTTCTGGTGAAGAAAGAAAGTCGTACACACCTGGGATATCATGAGAGTAAGTAAATAATGAGAGAATTTTCATTTTTGGGTGAACTATCCCTTTAAGTACCCCACAGGACAAGATAACTCAACAAACCTGTCAAAAGTATCCGTGATCATGCTAACACCACAGCTACATTTACAATAAAACTGCTGATCTGATGTCACTTTGCCAGACCTTACTGTAATGCATCAACTAAACTATTGAAAAGCACATTTCTGGGCAAAGTAAATCCGGTTAAATGATGCCCTTCAGTGAGTAAATATAAAGCAGTACTATTGTCAGCTACACCATAGAATATTTTTAACTGATAAAACCTTGATTAGTTTCACATCTTTTAGTCTCTCTTCATCAACTTTATATCAAGATATAAACCAGGCCTTTGAGTGTACCATCTCTAAATCAAGCCTTTCAGCCCATAAAATAAGATTAAGCTTGCACAAATATACACACAAAATCTAACATGTATCCTGTCACATCAGCTCACCAAAATAACCCACAGGTAACACAAGATAAGATCATGATTTCGAAGATAAGCGCTTTACAGATGAAAGGAAAAGAGCTATGAGTAAAGATACATATTTAAATTCACTATGCATTCTGCAATATAGGTTAGCAAGTTCTATGGCATAGTTCTCTCCCTCTGTTCAGCTAACAATTCTTTAAATTAAAATAAAATACAGAAAAGATCTTGTATCTATTAATTGGCAAATACCTCTGCAAATAAAACATGAGGCTTTAAACCTAATGATTATAGAGCATCTGCTGCTCAGTGTTCTGACTTGAACAACCCACCTATAAGTGACAATAAGCACCATATTATCCCTGACTGAACAACAAGTTCAGGCTACTGGAGGCTTAAATTCACTTCCTCCCTTGTGCAGCTCACACATAGTTTACTAGAGTGCTTTGGAATCTAGCCCAACATGCAATGTCTGCTGCAAAGACATTTGAGTAAGCCGGGTTTAGGAATGACGGCAAACGCCGTTTCCAGGTACTTCGTTAAGATGAAGAGCTAAGTCAGTTACCTACAAATCATCACTAGATCTGTTCTATGGATTAAATGGTATACACTGTTTACAGTCCCCAAGAGTTAGGGCTATGTTTTGATGGCTTGCCATAATTTATTGGACTTGGGATATTTGACAAACTGAGATTTGACAACACTTTAAACTCTAAAAAAAACTAAATTTAAACTGTGAACTGCTTGGAAGGGGGGATTAAATATGCCCTCGTCAGACTTCTGTCTGCTGCTCTACATTTGAATATGCAAACATTCAAACCAAATATGAATTGTTGCACTCTGCACTGTGACCAAGTGACCTAAATAGCCAATAACCTGAATGGAGGACAAAAAGTGGTAAGCATTTTTATTATCTTGAGGGGTCCAATTTCATCCTTTGAAGCAAGTGTGAAGCAAAGAATCTGTGCAGAATACCAAACATTAAATTGTAGTGAGGATCCCATTCAATCACAAAAATGGCTGCTTCTTACACATCAACAGGACAAACTTCAGTGAATAACTGAAAATAAAGCATTAAACTACTTTTTAATTTGACTTTTCTTCCTTTCTTTAATGTCGTGCTGACACAAGGCTGCTGCTTGACCATATGTTTGAACCCATTATTACAGACATGACTAGGTCAGCACAATTTCAAAACCCTCTACTTTGACAACTGAGACAGTCTTGAATTAGCACTGGCTGCCCCTTGTATGTACAAAAACAATTTGATTATCCTCTGCAAGATTCATTCAGAACATTTTGAATGGCTGACTTATCGTCTACAACGGGTTTGCATGAAGATTATTTATGGCCTTAATATTTTAGAGCACTACCATTCTAACACACCAGACAAGCTGTGGCCAATGGCAAAGACTGCAATTAAAAAAACAACGAATTAATTATGACGGAACGAAGCTTTAAGTCACTCAACTGATGTATCGATCAATTACATGTTAACTGTGCTAAAGAAAGCTTAATCTATGTGGATTTTACAAGGATAAGGAGACCAGATCACATTTAATATAAATTCAAAATAAGTAGAAGGTATCCAGTAGAACTAATACAGGCAATCATTTTCAACCATTAATATGCCATTTGTGCAAAGTTGGACAAATGGCACTAAAGATAAGCAATACGGCTACACGAAGGAATGCACAGGGGTAACATCTGTTTTTCTCATCCTGAAATGTAAATGTATTTACTAAATGCACTTTTCGTAGCTTTGCATACATTGTCACAAGGCACTAAAGCATAACCCTTCAAGTGAAACAACAGACTGCATTTATATTTTTCTAAGTGCAGGTGTGAATAAATCAAACCGCTCTAATATCACATCTGTACAAAATGTAGAAGTGAAACTTCCATGACATAGGCCTGTATGTAAAAACCTCTTAGGTCTTAATATGACAAAGCTCTAAAATGAATGCTCAATAGGGTCACTCATGAATAGCTAAATGGTTATGTACATGTATGTCTACAGTAAAGCAACATAATAAGTAAATGTAGCAAAAGAAACGTAGGACTAACCTAACAAGCACCTGCTCTCTAACAAGATAAAAGACAGACCTGGGCTGCATCCTTAATATAATGTTTGTTTAGTACTTTTTTCCTGTAACTGGAAACTACCTTAGGCAATTACTTCGGGAAAATGCTGCTCCTCGGTTTCCCCATATGACTGCTACTAAGGACAGGATTGGTGGTTTTCACTTTGCAGTGCTCCACTGCCTTCGTCACTGTCAAACAGGTTTACCAAAGTATGACAAGCCTATAATAGTAACTTTTTTTTTTCCTTCTTCAGATGACCAATTTTTTTTTTTTTTTGTACTTTAACTTAGGTAACTTTAACTTCTGTTCTATGATCTCCAGACTCAAGGAACTCAACTAGCGAACTACAACCTCATATTATTTGTTAAAGATAAATTAATAAATTGGGTTCTGACAGAATTAAATGTGTTTAAATGAGAAGTTTAAGAGACATGTCCCAGCAGATAATCTCTTAAATTGCTGCTAGTTAGTTTTAAATGGTTGTCAATGTTTCCTCTCACGCTAGCATGCTGCTACAAGCTAACATGACGATTTCAGTTCCCAGACGGCACTAACAGTTGTTTGAATTTTGACGACGAAAACATCGAACTTATTTGACTAAAACACATTTTAATGCCATTGATTTATACCAAATAATTAGACAATAAAACAGCGTGCTTGGTCGTCCGCAAACTAGCCCTGACAGACACGAATGGAAACTAGACGATTCACGAGCGCTCCGCAAGTTAAGAAAAAGGCAAGCGCGGACTTACCTCAACGCAACAGACCAACGGCTGCAGAAGCCAAGATGCCCAGAGTCAATGGTAACTTTTCCCGCGGGCAAAATATTTAAATTCCAAATTTGAAAAAGCGACCGTTGGAAGTTCTTTCTTCCCGGGCAGCCAAAGTAGGAAAGTACAGTTTCAATATGGCTGAGGGCAGGAGCAGGGAATAAAAGCGTCACTAGCGTGACTCTGGGTCGGTGTTGATGTGGGAGAAGGGGCAGGGACTAATCTGGATAAACACTAATCCTCCTTGTATTTAGCGTGGTGCAGTTTTCCTGTAGTCCCTTTCCCTATTCTTACTGTAAACTTGCACTTTCTTGTTTATAAGGAGCCGCCTCAGTTATGTCATTGCTTGTGAATAACAACACTATGCAATGATACATCAAGTTGTGTCGTTGAGTAGTAAAAGTAGTCCCAAACGATAACAACAATGTTTTGTTTGTTTTTGTTTTTTTGTTTTTGTTGTTTGGTGCAATAGTTATTTTCTAACTGTTCTTGGCATTTATCCTTTTAGTTTACAAGCAGTACAAGTAATTGCACACATCACATGCCAATATTACATGAATTTTTAAGCTTGCAACCAACACACACCCTCTTGTTTAATCTTCTCATGCAAACATGACATCTGTGAAACCATACAGAAGACAAAACAAAAAATCTTCTTAATCTTATTTTCATTGGTTGGTATTATGACTGCATTGTTCTCTTAATAAATTAAGATCCACCCCAAACTTTATTCACATACAGTAAGTGACCCCACCTCTTACAGTATCTAGCTTTTTCCACACTGCATTTACAGTATATTAATTTAATTGACTTTTTTTTTTTTTATTAAAGTGACTGAAAAGTACAGATATTGCATGGAAATGTCAACTACTGTTCTGAGTACAGCATAAGCTTCAATTCAGTACACAGGTAAAGTTTAGACATGTCAGCTAATATTGCTCTGTTTTCATTGTACCAAAGCATCCGAAGAATGTTTTCCTGTGCAGCCATTGGTGATTCAGTACAAATATATCAAGACAGGTCATTAATTGTATTTCTTGTCTTTACAGAGAATGGTTTTGTCATCTAAACATGAAACTTTGCAGCTGTGTCTCTTTGCTGATTAAAACTTTGACAGTAGTGATCTCATGGAGCGACCTGCCTTGGATAGCTCAACGTTTTGTTTTAAAGGTGCACACACAGTATTTTCTTCCTCATAAAAAAAAAAGTCTTACTACTAAATAAATGAATTGTAATTTTGAAACATATAAATGAAATAATGACCACTCACATGAGATGAAGACTTCAGTCATATCAGTAACCTTATAAAAGCTGTTTTATTCTACCTGGAGAGGGTCCCCTCATGGCGGCTGCCATGTTAGAATCACATAACCAGCCGAATACTACTATCTTAATCTCAGTCATTGCCCTGTTATTGGACACTTTCACTCATTGGATTAAATTAATCATGGTGGACTGTGAACAGTAAATTTCTACAATCACAGTGATAACTGAAAACTATTGCAATTCAATGATGCTACCTCCAGGCCCCTAGGTGTCAGTTTAAGTTCAAGGTGACCTACAAAAAAAAAAAAAAAAAAAAAAAAACAACTACTGAGTGCACCTTTAAAGACTTTTGATTTTTTTTTTTTTTTTATTCATGCTATTACTGGAGATTATTTCTGGTGTAGAGATGGCAGTATGAATAGTCTCTGAAGTCCTGAGTTTTACTGTTGCCTTTATGAAGACATTTTGAATGAATCATAATTTTTAGGAAGTCTAGACTTGGATTTTTACCATTTTTAAAACCGATTTTTATATGTAAGTTAAGTTGCCTACCTAGTTTACCATTGTCCACTAGAAAAAAGTTAATAAGGAACATATTTGTACTAGGTTACTAAATATAAAGTGGTAGAGCCTACAGTTTCTTCAAGTCACAAGTTACACTGTTCAGTCATGGAAGTCACTTTTATATCGATTGCCTAACAGATCAGATGGAAGATTTTATTATTATTATTTATTTATTTATTTTTTTGGACATAACTTTAGGGCGTTAACATTTGTTCCAACCAGTAAACAGAAGTGCAAATTGCCGTGTAACTCTTTGCTGCCCCCAGGTGCCTGCCTGTGTCAGTCCTGTCACCCCTTGTTACGATACAAACAATTGCATCATACTGAATGTGTGGTTTTATTTATCAGTTATTTTAGCTCAATCTAGTTTCATATGCATATCCCATTTTTGACACAAGTGTGGCATAGCCTATTGCTTGTTGTTCATGGTCCACATGGAAAAGTAAACAATAGCCACTGGGAAATCTAGTGAATGCAGCTTAATGTGCACGTCAGACTGGACTGGCATCACTGTCCGCGCGCAACGCTGTTCCTATACGTGCAATTTAAAAGCGTGCGCATACGAGCAGTCAGAGGAAGGCAGCTTCAGTGGACATCTCATCATTTCTCCAGATCATACAAAGTTTATTAAAAAGCCTTAGCATGATATCGGGTTTCCAGACGCGCACAGAATATATTCTCCGTTTTGCTGAAAGATGCCAGGAAGTTGGAGAAATTGATTTTCGGTGTAAGGTATGTCCATAACAATACGTTAAGCTTGATGCTTCCCATTTACGCATGTTTTAAATTATTTTCCTTTGCGCTTCTTGCATTTTCTGGCTTTCCAAGTGCCATTCTGAGATCTTGATCAAAACGTGATTTCAACTCGTCATAACACTGAAATCATTAAAACGTTGTTTTGTTTTTTTGCCAGGAGTGAATTTCTCCATTGGAACATGACTAGGTTGTCGTGCCTTGCCTCCGAGCCAAGAGGAGAAATATCACTGTGCGACTGACAGGAATTTTACGCACCGCTGAACAAGGATGCCAGAGGAGCTTGCAAACTGCAGTTTGTGTTGCTGTACCATGACCAATAAGATATTCATGGTGGTCTTCATGATATCACTCATACTTGCCATACTTTTTGGAAACACTCTGACATTGGCAGTGGTCTTTGGAACTAAACACTTCCACACTCCACAGGGTTATTTAAAAGCATCGCTGGCTGTGGCAGACCTGGCGGTGGGAATTTTCGTGGTTCCTGTGTCCGTTTACGCAGAAATATCTCTCATGGTCCACAATTCGAAACCGGAGTGGACAGTGCGCAATTCCCAAAATACAACTTTTCACCCTTGCAGTTTTATCGGACCGGTGTTTGCGGGATGCACTTTGGTTTCCATCACAACCATTTTCCTCCTGACCATTGAAAGGAGCATCGCCGTTTTGAAGCCGCTCCACAAGGAATCTGTCATCACCAAAAAAAGAACAAGCATACTAATAGTCTTTTCATGGATGGGGAGCTTTCTCTTGGCAACATCCCCGATAGTTTTCAGCAATGAAATCACACTGGAGTACAATCCTTGCAGTAGAATGTGCAATTACGCATTGGGAAGCACCGACTTCCCATCCCAGGCTTGGCACATTCTCTTACTCTTCCCTGCATTTGACTTTACCCTCCTCGGGGGAACTATTATCATCAATATCATATCCCTCACAACAATTCGCCAGCACTCAAAAAGAAGAAAGCACCTCGCTGAGACCGAAAGGCAAAGCGCAACAAAACCAACCTTCTCTGACATCAAGGCTGCCAAAACGATAGGGACACTGACACTGGCTTTCACCATGTCTTTCACCCCTATTGCCGTGTTTGTCGTTGGAAATGTGTTTGGAAACGAATGGTGCACTTTTTCGTTTTTTGCCTTTTGGATTTTGACCACAAACAGCTGTTGTAATGTTATTATATATGGTGTGAGAGACCAGAAGTTTAGAAACCGCGCAAACCATATGCTCATATCTGCACACTTGAAGAATGCGCCAAAAAGCTGAACCCTAAATTGGGGGGGTTACATTCACACAGACCTGCGTCTACCTACTTATTATTTAAGCGTCATTTAGCTGACGCGCAACAGTATATTACAGGGACCCCTGGATGAACCTGAAGTTTAAGGGATAGTTCGCCCAAAAATGAAAATTCTCTCATCATTTACTCACCCTCATGCCATCTAAGATGTGTATGACTTTCTTTATTCACCAGAACACAAATGAAGAATTTTAGAAGAATATTTCCGCTCTGCAGGTCCATTCAATGCAAGTGAATGGGTGCCAAAATTGTGAAGATCCAAAAATCACATAAGGGCAACATATAAGTACTCCAGACAACTCTGGTGGTTAAAACCATATCTTCTGAAGCGATATGATAGGTGTGGCTGAGAAACAGACAAATATTGAAGTCCTTTTTCCTTCACTTTCACTTTCTCCTTCGGTTTTTGGTGATTCACATTATTTGTGCATATCGCCCCCTACTGGGCAGGGAGAAGAATTTATGACCAAAAATTACTTAAATATTGATATTTTTCACCCACACCTATCATATTGTGTCTGAACACGGATTTAACCAATGGTTTCATATGAATTACTTTTATGCTCCCTTTATGTGGATTTTGGAACTTCAGAATTTTGCCACCCATTCACTTGCATTTTATGGACCTACAGAGCTGAAATATTCTTCTAAAAATCTTCATTTGTGTTCTGCAGAAGAAAGTCATACACTTCTGGGATGCCAGGAGGGTGAGTAAATCATAATAGAATTTTCATTTTTGGGTGAACTATCCCTTTAAGTGTCTTGTAAGGGTGTAATGATGATGGACCATCCCTTGTTGGGTTCAAACCAGCCTTTTGGGTATCAGTCTAGATCTTTGACTATAAGGACGCACCAAGCCCTTTGATGCCAGGGTCGTATAATGCCTTCATAATTGCCTGTTGCGTGGCATCTGCTGCTACCCTTAGATATATTTTAGGCTTTGCATGACAAATTTCATCAAGTCACAAAATTTCACCATGCATTTGAATATGTCCAAAAGCATGGAACACGATAATCCCAAAATGTCTGTGTCAAAACTGACATACCACCAGAGCTCTTGATACATATTTGTACATCAGTGCGTGTGTTGGGTATTGATTCACTTTTATTGCGTCTTTTTATTGTGAAGCACAGATATTATTTTAAATATTGTGTGACTTAAATAAAAATGCATTTAAAAAAAAAAAAGAAATACACTCAATAAGAATTGATACCTTCACAAAAGACCAATATAAACACTTGGGGGTGATAATGTACAAACCATTATAGGGGTTTATTGGTATTTGGCTGCAGTGATTTTTCATAAGAGCAAAGATGCAATAACAGTGCCAAAGGGGTGTCATCTAAGACAAATACATTTGCTTTTCAGTGTATTCACATTCAGTATATTGCATCATATGCATTGCCTATGCCTATTTTAAACACAATATTATATTTCCTAATGCAGAAAGGCCAACACATTATACCAGCTATACCTTAGCTGACATTCAGAGACTATTCATTTATTTATTTATTTATTTTTTTGCACACATATACTATGCTAAAGCATTCTGAAATGAATCTCAACCTAATCACATTGAAAATTGAAATGAATCTCAATTATGGTGTTTTTTAAGTGCATCTTTGAGCATGACCATGTACTTCAATTTTCTATATATCAAGTTCTGGTGAACTATAAAACCTTTTTGTCTTGAACTATTATCCATATCTGCCTATTTTTATAATTGCATAAAACATACACATTTTATCATGAAATATATTGAGCTGCTCAATCTCAGTGTTTCACATGTGCCTTTAGCCGGCTCAAATGGAAAACTTGCATGTCAAAGACAATCTCTCATGCAAACCCACTCACACAGGCATGATGCAACAACTACTCATGCATCTGAAGAGTAGGCAAATGTTGCTGACATTAATCTTAAATCTGATTTTTTTTTTTATCTTGTTTCAGAGATTAATGTCTGATGAACCTCAAATCATTCGTCTCCTAGATTTGACAAGCCTGAAAGGTCCAGTTTTGAACCCAAGGACTGTCCAATTCCCATAAGACCTCAAGAGGAGGGCAGATGGCCTGGCTTTAGCATTTTTTATTTATTTTTTATTTTTATTTTTTCATTATGCCATTTTTGAGGAGCAATAGCAAGATTGTTATTCATCACAACAAAATATGGCAGCTGCCTTACCCTTAGGGCCTCTGGTAAACAGTATGTTTCTTTATTTAATTTTTTCAATACACATGTTGTAATGGAGGGAACCCTCTGGACAGCATGCCATTCACGTGTCCGTGCAGGAGGCCAGTACATATGGGTTTGTGTTCACCTCTCACTTTATGGTCAAAGAATAGCTCAAATACCCTTGCGTGGATGTTTTTGGCTGGCTAGAACAGGATTATTAGGTCTGTTTCTGTGATATGCTAAAAATTTCCCTATTTTTGATTGTATAAACAAAATACAAAGCCCTTAAATCGGAATTTGTAGCACTCTAGTTCATCTTATTTTATTCCTTATTTTACCCCAGTGAAGATCATATAAAACAGTACATTTTTAAAAGCATCTGGGCAAGGAAGAAAATGACTGCCTGAAGTGGTTCTTATTAATCCTAAATTCTTGGTTGTCCATTTACACCCTTCAAAACAACTCTGTCTAGACTAATGCTTATGAGGTCATAATGAAGGATGCATGTCTGACATCTATAAAAATATGTCCCAGAATTGCCTCTGTAACACTGGCACATTATACTAGGAGGAAGGTCGCATTACGCTAATTTCTCTTTGCTGTTGGCTTTATGGTGCCATGGAACATGTGAAAGTCACATACATGCATGACGTATTGGTTTATTCTGTGACAGTTTTGTTTGTGATCATACAAACATGAAAAATCTTTATTTTGGTAAACATTTATTTAAAAGGTGTTATTTAAAATGTGTTTGGTAAACAAACAAATCAAATAACCATAACCAAAAACAAAAAATTATACATAGCTACACAAAAGTGGTGCAATGACTAAATCCAGTGCAATAAGTCAATTTTTATTCATTCTTTTTTTTTTTTTTTTAGATTTCATAATTGCTCTATTTGTGCAATCAGTGCCCTTTTTTACAGGTTTGTCCCTGCTTGAAGAAAATTACCCTACATACGTAACTGCGACGGAATCCATGCGAAAATGAGTAATGACAGCAAATGTCAGAACAGTAGATCAGTGACACAATACCCCTCATTATATGGCAGAAATACTAGGGATGAAATGCATTCAATGGCTTCATATGACAGTAATCTAATAGCATAAAAGTACCTGAAAGAACAAAAAGCCTGAAGTGGTGGATATTCAGCATAGGGTTTGTAAAAATGCAGATGGGCTCAGAAGTAGTGCCAAAGTAATTTAATGTAAATGAGCTTTTGTTGGTCACAGAATGAGCAGAAGAACAGAACTAAGGGCATTATATGAGTATGAAGAGTTGGTAGCAGTAAGTAGATTGTGTACCTCAACTGGTGGTGCATGACATTAGCATTGCCAAAGTCATGAGTCTGATGCCTTTGGAAACATGCATGCTAAAAATATATATATATATTTAGAAACTCTAAGTTGTAACCCATGCAATTCCCCTTAAGCAAATACACATTTAAAGCTAAATCCCTAAGCTTTTAACAGCCAAAACAAAACAGCACTCCCATCTTTAACATATTTATACAAGGCTTAAAGGGATAGTTCACCCAAAAATGAAAATTCTGTTGTCATCTTTTCACCATCAGGTTGTTCAAAACCTGTATGACTTTCTTTGTTCCGTGGATCACAAAATGAGATATTAGGCAAAATGTTAGGGACTGTGTTCCATGGAAAAAAGAAAATCACGCAGGTTTGGAACAACATGAGGGTGAGTAAACAATGACAGCTTTCATTTTTGTGTGATCTGTCATTGGAGTACATACTGATAAGTCAGTGCTGTTCTTTGGTCACAGTTGCAAACACTCTAGGCTTCTAAGATAACTCTCATTCTCTGTTCTGAGATGATATAGCTTGTGAAGAAGCTTTTAGATACATTCTTTGCAGAACAAGATGAGTAGCCTACTGCTGAAAGCGAGAACTCAGTGGATTCATTTAGCAGCTGTAGAGGTGGCGCCATTGGTCCCAGATCCTTTGTTTATTGTGATTCTGTAGTATACAAATTGCCAATGATATTCCTAACATCTCACACACTAATTATAATTTGTTTCCTTTTCATACTTTGCCTTTTTTTAAGTGCAGGCAGATTCAGAAAAAAAGGGATGTTCAGTGTCAATGAAACACTTAATTAGAACAGAGATATTAGCAAACACAAGCACACAAGGTGTGGATGGGCTTTTGATCATTTTTGACATGTTTTTGATATCAACTTGTTTACCTGAAGCCAATTATTTCTTTAGTTGATGAAAAGTTTTTGCCACTTTATAAATAATGTGCACATTATTCGTCTCTACTCCTAAACTTTTTTATTTACCCTGGCAACCAAGGCATTTGAGCTTTATTTGAATGCGAATAAGAGCACTGTGTTTAGCTTTGAATACAGAAGTTGTCAGATCCATTTTAGAGGTGCAGTGCATCAATTAGAAACTGTTTTCAAAATGCATCACATCTCCACTGGCCAGAAAAAGCTAAACAATTGAACAGTATCCTAACTTCCTGGGAAGAACTTCTCCATTCTCTAATGCGGTGGTCCTCAACTGGTGGGTAGTGACCCAAAAATGGGTCGCAGGTCTGTTCTGATAGGGTTGCAGACAGCAACCAATGCTAAATGGAAATAATAAAAATGCAACTAACCATAAAATTGTGCATATTTAAGAAAAATATAGTTATAGATAATTCATTATAGATCAACTTTTAAAAGGGAAGGAAAACATTTTACATATATTTTGTTGTTGATGTCAAACGTTGTGCATCCATGCATACAACCAAACACTATGCTCTTTATTTAGCAAAACTTCATCTGTCACTTAGTAGAAGCTAGCCAAATTAGGCAGATGCCAACATAGAGCAGTTAATTAACATGCCCTCATCATACATGAGGTAAAAGAAAATGCAAAAATTCACAAAATTCAGGAACCTTGAAGAAGGCATTAGTGCCAATACACGATAGCTTATTGCTGACAGTTTTTAAATTGCTTCTACTCTGAAATAGCCAATCCAATAAAGGCAGTTTTATCTTACAACTGAAGTGGGCCTTGGAACCTATTTTTCGATGATAAAAGAAAATACACTCAGTGACCACTTTATTAGGTACACCTGTACACCAGCGGTAATATCTTAAGAGTAGGCAAGGGAGGCAATGTCTCCTCAAAAATTCAGGTGAGCAAAATAAATGACTGTACATAAATAAAACATAAAATATTACAAAATGTAATCAAACAATGTGTTGAATTTTCTAAGTTCTCGGGGTACAGAGTTAATTGGTCTAAATCCGAAGCTTTGGCTCTGACAGTGTAATGCCCGGTAACGGCTTTTCAGCCGGACACCTTTCAGTGGCCCAAACAGGGCATTAAATATTTGGGTATTTTATTCCCAGCAAATTTATGTGATTTAGTCGAGTTAATTTTGACCTGTTAATAAAAAGGTTTTCAAGTGGTCTGGGCAGGTGGGCTTCATTACATTTATCTATGATTGGGAAGGTTAATGTTATAAAAATTTATTGTATTCCAAAATTCAACTACCTACTACAGTCTCTCCCCATTTAAGTTTCCCTCTTTTATTTTAAACTATTTGATAGTATATCTAAATAGGTAGTATAGCTAAATCTTTATCTGGAATGGTAAACATCCTTGGATGCATTTTAACAAGTTACACAGGCCAATTGACAAAGGTGGATTAGGTCTCCCCAAGATTTTGTTTTACTATTATGCTTTTGGTCTCAGACATTTGGCGCATTGGTTGCTTCCGCCTCAGAGAGCCCCTCCCTGGCTCTTTATTGAACAGGAGGTCCTTGCTCCTATCTTGCCATTGCAAAGTCTTTCTACCAAGCTGCCCGGAGAAGTAAAGACACACCCCGTTATCTCGCACATGCATTTAGTGTGGACAAAAGTTTCCCCCGTGTTCAATTCAGACATTTACCTGAACGTTGCCGCAAGTATTTGGTTAAAACCTAAATTGTGCATTAACAAGTCCCTTTCTAGTGGACAGAATGGGTTGAGAAGGGTGTTGCTACGCTGGGTGACCTGTTTGAAAATGGAGCATTGAGATCTTTTGAAAATATTATACAGTGGTTTGGGATTCCCAGATCTCAATTCTTCAGGTACTTCCAGCTGCGCCATCTACTTTGCACCATCTTTGGGTGTAGTACGCAGCCCCCTAAAGCGGCAGACACTCTTGAGATGGTGCTTGCTGCTTTTGGAAAGGGTCACGAGGCTTCAGTGTACTATTCCTAGCTAATTCAGAGTTTAGGGGACGGGGTTTTAACATCTCTTAAGAAGTTATGGGAGAGAGACTTGAATTTAGGACTGGAAGATGGAGAATGGGGTAAGTTTTTAAAAAACGTCAAGTCTGCATCTAGAGATGCAAGGGTGTGCCTCATTCAATTTAAGATTCTGCATCGTTTTTATTGGACTCCCTCCATATTGTATAGGCTTGGCCTTAAAGACACACCTACTTGCTGGCGATGCCAGTTGGAGGATGGGGACATAGCCCATGTTTTTTGGTTCTGTATTAAGAAACAAGAGTTTTGGTCAAAGTTTCAGAATTTTATTCTGAAGGTCTTGAGCACTCAGATTTTATTTTGCCCCAGATTTTGTATTTTGGGTGATGGGGGAGATATTAATATAATGAATTAACATATAAAAAACTGGGTCTTTACTAGTTTGAGGATCGGCAGGCAGGTAATGCTAAGGGAATGGAAGTTGTCTGATGCGCCCTCATTTCATGAGTGGTGCACCGAGCTGGGCATAGTGGCGGCGTTTGAAGAGATGTCACATAGACGGCTGGGCAGTTTGGATGCATCTGGGAAGAAGTGGGGCACTTACTTGGCATTCTTAGAAGGTTGCCAGGGAGGAGCAGTGGAGAGGGACGAGGTTGATTAAAATTATATGTGGAACCCTTTTTTTTTTATGTTGGTTAATTGTATGTTTTTGTTATGTCATAAATTTTCTTTGGACTGTTTGTTTATATGTGTCTGTTGTTATTTAATGTTTGACCACTGGGATGTATGTAGGGTGGGGGGTGGGGAACATAATGGTTAAAAGTCGATTCCGTGTATTCTTGTGTTGTTTAAATTTGTCATCAACAAGGCGTTTTTGTCCGCAGAACTGCTGCTCACTGGATGTTTTTTGTTTTTGGCACCATTCTGTACACAACAGTAAACTCTAGAGTCTGTTGTGCGTGAAAATCCCACGAGATCAGCAGTTAAACTCAAACCAGCCCAACTGGCACAAAAATCATGCCATGGTCAAAATCAATATCACATTTTTCCCCATTTTGATCGCTGATGTGAACATTAACTGAAGCACCTGATCTGTATGATACAATTGGCTGATTAGATAATGATGAATATGAATAAGTAGGTGTAAAGGTGTACCTAAAAAAAGTGGTCACTGAGTGTACAATTTTGGTAATTGGGCCTTTTGAAAAAAGAAAGTATTACTGCACAACTCAAAATAAAGGCTCTTTTATTTTTCTTACCAACATTTTGGAAATCAGCCTTTTTCAAGGTTTGGGCCACCACTTGATGTCCAATGTAAAATCTGGGTCCTGAAGCATTTTTATTTTTATTTTTTACAATTAACACTCTCTTTTAGGTGAAAAACTTTGGAACATAACTATAAACCATTGGATAAGCTTCCAAAATTAGTAATCAGGCAAAGAAGAATCTTGGCCCTTAAAAGCACAGGTCTGGATCAGGTCACTATGTTTGTTCTTGGTTTGAAGAATGGTTTTATAAATTAAAAAAATTATTCAGGATGATTCTGACATTTCTGTGTGAAGGCAGGCAATTATTTGCAAAAGGTTTTTCCAGATGATAATTACTTGTAATGTGTCTCCATTCATTATAACACCTCTATTCAGTGGGGCAGAACTTATTCAGTGACCCCCAGCCAACTAGATAAGATTTTGAGAACAAACTGAGCTTTAAATGCACTTACTTGAATTTGAGTATTAAATGTGTTTATTTGAATAGCATTATTGGACTGTTCACATCTCTATATGTAATCACACAGCTTTTCTAGTTTCCTTTCTACTTACGGTTACTAAATAAGATCATTTTAATAGTTGTATAATGCAATAAAAGTATCAAACTTGAACTAAACCCATCCTGAAACACTATTTAGTTAATAAGGACTTTAATTAGGCTGAGCAGCAGTCAAATATGCATTGTCAAATAAGAGGGTTTCAAACCCCTGCTTGAAGAAGCATTTTAACGGTTCCAGGAGCTTCAGACATAAGATAATTATGAGTGGACTGACAGTCTAAAATCGAAATATTTTTTAATGAGGAATTACAAATCAATAAAATGAGTGATATAAAACTCATTAGAGCACTAATGAAGGTGAACTCATATTCCAGTTCTTTTGTCACAACTATGAGGTGGTGACTGGGTGATAGGTGATTTGTGTTATTCTACACAAATAAGGTTGAGTCTTTTAATCAGTCAAACGTGTACCTCAAAAGGTAAACAAAGAAAGGGAAATTTATCAGCAGCTACTCACATTTTATGTACACGTTTGCAGAGTTATTACAGGGTTAAATTCCATATATGCTGCTCATCTGATGAATAAAAAAAACAAAAAAAAAACAAATTATCTACAAAAGGTCAGTGTCCAGTTTCCTTGTATCACAGCTGTGGTAAGGTGACTGAACAAGGTATATCACAATTTAGTTGTGTTGCACTACCTGTGTGAATTAGAGTGCCACCCTTGGTGCTTGTTTGTAGTCTTTATGGTCTAACAGAAGTTTATTTCCAAAATGCTTTAAATCCCTTTCAAAAATATGAACAAATGAAGACATATTCATCAGAAACATCTGATACTTTAGTGAACAGAACATTCGTTAAATTCATCATACAACATTTTACGATGAACTTAAAAACAGTATATAAGATTGTAGAGTTTGGACTAGCATTGTAGACAGGATTATTCATACAGTAGGATGATCATAAGATACGTTTAGAAACAATAGCAATAAAACCAACAAAAACTCACTGAAGCTGAGCTCAGCAGTTTTGGGAAAGCTGAAACTGTAGCTTCCTAAGATACAAGCTGCCAATAACTTAAAGCTACTCTGTTTTAACCTTTTTACTACATTGAAGCTATTTAAAGATGAAAATACTTTTAAATGCAAAAGACTCAATGTAGTTCAAAAGCTGTTTCTAACTCCCAGAACTTCTTTTTTTAATGAATAAAAATTCAACAACCCGTAAATGCTTCCCCTAAAATTGTCACCTTGCCTCTGAAACTGAATTAGTTGACCTTCCTCATCAGGAGGGGCACATTCCTCGACAATAAATATGTAAAAATGTTGTGCTCTTGTTGCACCCAGTTTATTGGCAAATGCTTTAAATAATTTAACAATTCATCCAGGCCTTGTGAAAATATTTCCTTCAATTCATTCCACCAAAACTATGGTATTTCTAATGAATCAAGAACAGTTTCACATAGAATAGAGAATACAAAAGTGCATTTATTAGCTGTTGAGTTTAAAAGGTTCAGACACATTTTCATTTTTATGTAACTGAATGTTTTGGTAGTGGCGCTTTTCATTTCAAGCTGTTTATCCTTTGTACTGAGTCTCTGTTAAGTAATCAAATATTTTCCTTTTGTTTCATCTAGTGTACTGCCATGAAAAATTAAAGGAAAAATAAAAACAGTCCACACAGCTAGACAATTTATTTGAGTGAATTGCTCTTGTCTTGGGGTTTGACAGGGAAACAATTAAATGGTGTTTATATTAGACATCATCAGTAGGTCTTCTTCCATGATCGTAAATAAAGCTGAACAGGCAGCATTGGATTCCTCTTCTGTAGGCTGGGATGGAACACATCGAAATCTACTTTCCTCACTCTGTGCAAGTAATCATCCAGAACAACCTGATGCAAAGGACACAAACACTTAGAACAGGCTCATTTTAATTAGTGGTCACTACTTCTTATACTTAGGGTTAGGGATATGAACAAACACCTTACCCTAAGCTTATCTTGTAACTTATCCTTCACCGTTTGCGTTTCAGATAGGAATGATACCTCAATATGAACGGCATTTTGAAGAGATGTGTGCTGTAATGTTTTCAGTGATCTGACTTGCAATTTTTGACTAGAAGTCAATAAAAACAAGCAAAATAACCTCATAGACTAAAACATGGTTTTTACTCACCTAGCCTTGGTGAAGCGCTGTTTTGCGCGGTCGTGCACATGCCAATTTTTGTAACTTTTTGCGCAATGCGTGTGCACAGTGCTGTAATCCCACTGGACGAATGTGAGGAAAGGGGAAGGGTATGTGTCAGTGCTTTAGCTTAGAGTAAAACTACTGCAAATAATGTAGCAAGCAAACTTATTTATCCACTATTTATACATTTTGTACACTGATTAAAAATGTCCAAACAATAAACTAGTTTTGTTTCACTAATATGCTGCATAATTGAATGGCTCTTGTTATTTTATACTGTTCAAAATAAAAGCATTTTTATTAACATTTCTAAATGTAATTGGAGTTCAACCAATTATTTTACATTTAGAACTTATCTTGACTAGGCTTTAAAATATAAAACACTAGTGAAAAAAGTGCTCGAGTTTGGCCACAGGCAGACAGTGTAAAAAGCCTACTTGTGGTTATTCGGTGTTTTTGTTTTGTTCTTGCTCTTGCATATGACCAGCGAACATTGCTAGGTAAATGTAAAGCTCAGCAAAGCACTTCTTCGCTACTGTTTCTTGCTAGAGTAGCTGATATTTTCTCTGCACTGCAGTCTGTCATTTGGAGAAGAGTGCAACAACGGTGCACATCAAGTATAAATGCCTCGGGCCGCCGAGAGCTGTGCACACAGGCGAAAGTATAAACAAGGCTTAAGACTGAAGGAGGGACCTGAGCCATATCTAGGGACCGGATCAGAAAGACCGTTGCGACTGCATAGCAATGAGCTAAAAACCACATTGTAACCGAATAGCAATGCACTGGCAACTATCCACAACAACTTGGCATTGTGATGGCAACTTTTGCATGGGCAATCACCACTCATATTTTCTTCTAAAAATGTGAAAATCTTGATAGTTTTGGACTCTTTTGTCTATTTCAGTCTGCTGGTGGATGATACATTATTAAAATAACAGGAAAAATTATGTAAATTATAAATATACAGGTGCATCTCAATAAATTAGAATGTCGTGGAAAAGTTCATTTATTTCAGTAATTCAACTCAAATTGTGAAACTCGTGTATTAAATAAATTCAGTGCACACAGACTGAAGTAGTTTAAGTCTTTGGTTCTTTTAATTGTGATGATTTTGGCTCACATTTAACAAAAACCCACCAATTCACTATCTCAAAAAATTAGAATATGGTGACATGCCAATCAGCTAATCAACTCAAAACACCTGCAAAGGTTTCCTGAGCCTTCAAAATGGTCTCTCAGTTTGGTTCACTAGGCTACACAATCATGGGGAAGACTGCTGATCTTACAGTTGTCCAGAAGACAATCATTGACACCCTTCACAAGGAGGGTAAGCCACAAACATTCATTGCCAAAGAAGCTGGCTGTTCACAGAGTGCTGTATCCAAGCTTGTTAACAGAAAGTTGAGTGGAAGGAAAAAGTGTGGAAGAAAAAGATGCACAACCAACCAAGAGAACTGCAGCCTTATGATTGTCAAGCAAAATCGATTCAAGAATTTGGGTGAACTTCACAAGGAATGGACTGAGGCTGGGGTCAAGGCATCAAGAGCCACCACACACAGATATGTCAAGGAATTTGGCTACAGTTGTCGTATTCCTCTTGTTAAGCCACTCCTGAACCACAGACAATGTCAGACGCGTCTTAACTGGGCTAAGGAGAAGAAGAACTGGACTGTTGCCCAGTGTTCCAAAGTCCTCTTTTCAGATGAGAGCAAGTTTTGTATTTCATTTGGAGACCAAGGTCCTAGAGTCTAGAGGAAGGGTGCAGAAGCTCATAGCACAAGTTGCTTGAAGTCCAGTGTTAAGTTTCCACAGTCTGTGATGATTTGGGGTGCAATGTCATCTGCTGGTGTTGGGTCATTGTGTTTTTTGAAAACCAAAGTCACTGCACCCGTTTACCAAGAAATTTTGGAGCACTTCATGCTTCCTTCTGCTGACCAGCTTTTTAAAGAGGCTGATTTCATTTTCCAGCAGGATTTGGCACCTGCCCACACTGCCAAAAGCACCAAAAGCTGGTTAAATGACCATGGTGTTGGTGTGCTTGACTGGCCAGCAAACTCACCAGACCTGAACCCCATAGAGAATCTATGGGGTATTGTCAAGAGGAAAATGAGAAACAAGAGACCAAAAAATGCAGATGAGCTGAAGGCCACTGTCAAAGAAACCTGGACTTCCATACCACCTCAGCAGTGCCACAAACTGATCACTTCCATGCCACACCGAATTGAGGCAGTAATTAAAGCAAAAGGAGCCCCTACCAAGTATTGAGTACATATACAGTAAATGAACATACTTTCCAGAAGGCCAACAATTCACTAAAAATGTTTTTTTTATTGGTCTTATGATGTATTCCAATTTTTTCAGATAGTGAATTGGTGGGTTTTTGTTAAATGTGAGCCAAAATCATCACAATTAAAAGAACCAAAGACTTAAACTACTTCAGTCTGTGTGCACTGAATTTATTTAATACACGAGTTTCACAATTTGAGTTGAATTACTGAAATAAATGAACTTTTCCACGACATTCTAATTTATTGAGATGCACCTGTAGGCATAAAGGAAGAAAAGCAAGGTATAATTAATTAATTTTATAATAAAGTTGACAAGATGACCGGTCATCACCGTTCCTTTTCAACAAATGCATCTCCTTACATATATTCAAATGTTGAGGCATTGTAATAAATTATGCTATCAAACCGTCCTCAGATGTGCTAAAACAAAATCAGGACACAAACACAGCTCTGGATTAGCATTTCTTGAATGTCAAACATAACATTAAAATCCTTTCTAAGCACACAGTAAAGATTAACACAAGCCACAGAAAGTGGAGCACAATGTGTCTCCAAACAGCCTCTGGGGAAAGAATGGCTTTTAAAGGCCTTGATATACTTCCGGAGAAGTTCTTTTTCCTCCTTTGTTCAGAGGTACAAAGAAATTCTAAATAGCCAAGCAGTGTTATACTGTTTCCAAACATTCAGACACCGGTCACACCACTGTGGGAGGCATTTAGAAGTACATTTACATATGAGGACGCTACATGTAAAACCTTAACTAAAATGAGTTATCAATGACTTTATGCCTCATTCTATGAGTAGACTTCACATGAGGTCAGTAAAAGAAGCTGTTTTGTTCACTCGATGATGATTTAAAGTAATATAAATGCAGTAGAAAATGTTTAATTTGTCTTGTTTATATTCTGAATTCATGACACTAATGCGATAACACGCTATACGTGGCCATAATATGCTCCGGTTACACTCTGGTTATTGTGATTTATAAAGATACTGACACTATTGCAAAGATAAGTGTATAAAAGTGATAATGTTCAGAATAAAGACAAAAGAATAACACTATGTAACACAATTTTTGTTCCTGGGTAGTAAGTGTTATTTCCTAATTGCTTATGCCTCAAAAGTATAGAAAATGGCTATTATTCCCCACAAACTTTGCTTTTGTGACCAGGACAGTGATATTTTGAAATTTACCTTGGAGACTCATCAGGCATGCCACCATTTTGAAGTCTCCTATGACCTCCCAGCCGTACTCATCATACTTCAAGGTGTCCAGAAAGGTCCTGATGCTGTTGAAATCCTCTTTGAGGTGCACCGATTGAGCCAAGGGGGAAGAGACGGGTGCTTGTTACCATTATGGAGCAGCACGGCTTTGAATATTATTTAAGTATAAATACATGTTAATTTGGATTCATATGTTTTTTTTCTGACTTTATGTGAACAAAAAGACACAAATTTGCCCGTTTTCTCATTGGAAATTTCAAAATATCACTGTCCTGGTCACAAAAGCAATGTTTGTGGGGAATAATAGCCATTTTCTATACTTTTGAGGCATAAGCAATTAGGAAATAACACTTTACTACCCAGGAAAAAAATAATAAAAAAAAATATGTTACACAGTGTAATCATGGGCATATCTTCAGGCAGATGTGTGAATGGTTTTTGCTGCAGACTGCACATGAGTAAATGGGCACTTGAGAGTATTTGAGTAGTTTTGATTCCTTTAGTAGACTAATTAAACAAAAATAAATCACATGACATGGTCTTGGAAAATATCTCTAAGCAAACGATCGTACAGATGTAGGTAAGATGCACCAGGTTGCTAATAACTCTACATGCCGATGTGTTCCTGTTGACTGAATTTAACTCACTAAACAACATAAACAGAACTTGCTGTCGGCATCAAGGTAGGTGGAGTTCTAGGTAACACCGACCGATGACATGGACCAATAGAAGTAAGAAGGTGTTTTGCTGTTGAATAGAACTTTTCCTAAAAGTTCGCCCCAGTGAGCTTTTACAAACCACCGAAACAAATGCAAAAACACCTTTTGGCCAGATTTTATTATAAATGATGTCACACCCATTCATTCTTCAATTTCGTAGGAAGTATATCAGGCCTTAAAGGGGCATTCAGTAGTTCTCTAGCTAGCATTAGCATTGCTCTTCTTCTTGTACTTTAAGTACCGATGTGACAGTGGTGTTAGATGCTGTACTGCCATCTATCGATGTGGATCAGCATGATAGTCTCTGCTGCCCCCGCCAGCAATAGAATATCATTTGCATCTGGAAATTTGTCGGAGTTTGAGGTAATTTGTAAAGTTATTTATTACTACTATAATATAATTGCTTTGCCTAAAATCAAACATCAGAATTAAAGAGAATAGACTTCTACAGTTAAGGACAGATTATTATTGTCCCTCATATCAATAATCTTTGGAGACTGTCTACATTTCACATTATTTCTAAAGAGGTTGCTACCTTTATTAGAGAACTGCTTAGCATGAAATAAACCTCAATTATCTAGCGATACAGATACATGACAAATGTCATGGTAAAGGAAAGATTAGAATTGTTTTTGATAATCAAATTTAGCATGTCCATGAATACTGTATTTGAAGAACACGTTTTGCTTCCAAGCAAACCACTGTCATGGTTTACTCAAAATCCACAACAATCGCAGTGACAAGCTACTAAACGAATGAAGACGTATGCCATTTCATTGAGATGGAGGTAGATGGGCCCCCCTTACTATAGCTGTGATAAAGAAAAGAAAATTACACGTTGCTTTCCGGTTGCGTTTGTAAACACTGCTGAAAACTGTCCATTACTAGCATACATTGACTACACATGTAATTTTAAAAAGTTTGAGGGAAACTTGTATGAGTTTTCTGTAAATTTCACTGATACTATTTGAGAGAGTGGTCTAAACAACTAATAATTTCTTACCTGTCCAACAAAAAAGAAGCAACATCGGCATCACTACTTTTTCTCCGTCATCAAATCTTTCCACCTTGTGTATGCTGTACCAATGTTTACTCAAGTTTTTTGTCTTTGCCGGTCTTTCTGTCTTCTTGCGTCAGACCTTTTTCGCTTCTTCGGCAGTACAGCTAATGAATCTCCTGTTGTCTCCGATTCTAAAGTACGATAATAAATATGCTCAATGGGGAGGCGGTCCAAGATGGTGCCCTGAGCACATGTGTGTTTGTGAGCTCGGCAATCCCAACCTTGTTTTATAGTAGTTGTAATGAAACTTGAGAGGATCTATTGAGAAATTACCCTTCTGGATGTCCTGAACTTTGTTAACAACAACAATGGGAGGATCTGAAAAGAGAAAAGGCGCAAAGAAGTCGGGGAAAACAGTGTTGGATGCTCTGGCTAACTCTGATAACAAAATTAACGGTAACTTACAAGCAGCGGAATGTCGTGATAATACTTCTGCAGCCGGGGTGTTGAAGGATAATCTGCATGATTATCACAAACAAAATGATGACTCTGAGATTATGCTGGTGGAGGAGGTAATTCTGCAGCTTCCTGATACTCCATGCAATTCTCTGGCCTTTAAATTTCGGAGAACAGATCAAGTAGATACAGCAATTATCTCCACACAACTCTACGAGCTCTCACAGTTGGTGAAAAACAGACCAGATGGGTTGGAAAAGTTGATTGGCGAAAATTTGCAGGTGATTTAAGATATGAAAGAAGAGATTGGCAGGAATACGGAACGAATCTCTGGAATGATGGAAACCATTGAGTTTGTCTGCAGCGAGGTCAAAAGTTTGAAAGAAAGAGTTGATTGTATTGACTCACGCACATAGAAGGAAGAGGTTACTTCCGATGAGCGAGAAAAACGTCTGGCTCATTTGGAAGCCTACACTCGTAGATGGAACCTGAGAATCCACAAAATTCCACAGAAAGAAAGAGAGAATGTCTGCCAGGAGGTTATCAACGTATGCCAATGCCTTCTACCACAATTTAAGGATAAATTCCCCGATGTAGTTGATGTGGCACATTGACTTGGCCATGTTAATCCAAATAATAAAGGCAGAGGAATTATCTTCCAATTCACCTCACGTTTTTATCGAGATGCTGTCTGGCGTGCCGCCAAGGATGCTGATTTTCTGACCGAGAACTGCCTGAAAATCACGGAAGACCCGTCACCGGCTGATAGAGCGAGGAGGATTAAGCTATGGCCCACAGTTGAAAAAGCCCGAAAAGAGAACAAAGGGGCTTTTTTCGTCGGTGGACGTGCGTTTGTAGATGGTACTGAAATATTTCCATCTGTCTAAATTTTAGTGGAACTTATTTCCACTTTGACTGCTGATTTGATCTTGGGATTGATATGCGCGACATTTCTAGGACTTCTATCGTCCTGATCAAAAAATCCTTTTCCCCTCCTTTTGACGGTACGAAAGTTTTATTTATTAATGTATTTTTTTTTTTTTTTGAGCGCTTATCCTATACGACCATTTTAAAAAGGAAATAAAACTCTTTATTTAAGCCTCTTGATGATCTATGTAAGCAATGTGAATAAGGAAGTTAATAGTTTTTGTACTACATTGGTACATTTTGATCCTGTAGCTATATGAAGGGATTGTTGTCCTCATCCCTTACTATAAGTTTGTTCTGACCGGTTGGGTTTTCTGTTATCTTCATTCTAGTTCTTAGGTCTAGTTCTTTCTTCAATTATTGTTCTATTTGTTCCATTTTTCTTTCTTTTTTATGTCCTTGTCTATTATTTCTTTCAATTGTAGAGGGCTATGTAACATTCTTATGCGTAAAGCAGTTTTTTTGTATCTTAAGCGTTTCAACACGGACCTTTGCTTTCTGCAAGAATCACTTTCAACTATACAAGATGTCAAATTATGGAGATCACAATGGGGGTTAGAAATGTGGATGTCTCATGGGAATGAACATTCTGCCGGAGTTTGTATCATAAAAAATTGTTTTAGTGGAAAGACTGTGATATTTATGTTCATTACATCATATTAGCTTTTCAGTTTGCAAATTTGACATGTATTATTGCCAATGTTTATGGGTATAATTCACCAAAAGATAAGAATTTTTTTTTGTTGATAAATTAGAAACTCGTATACTTTATATGTTATCTAAATTTCCAAATTCTTGCTTAATATTTGGTGGTGATTTTAATGTAGTTTTGAATAGTACTTTAGATAGATGTGTTAAAATGCTTTATTGTAATGGGAATAGCTCTATCCAACTCAGTAATGGCACTTCTCCTAGATTTTCTTTAAAGTGTCGTGTAAGACAAGGATGCCCCATCTCCCCATACCTTTTTCTAATAGCTATACAATTTTTAAATCTACATATTAAAGAGAGTCCTGTGAGGAGAATTTCCATAGATGGTACAGAATTCATTATTAGCCAACTGGCAGATGGTACAGCGTTGTTTCTAAGAGATGCCTCTCAGATCCCAATTGCTTTAACCTCCCTTCTATCGTTTTCAAATGCTTCTGGCCTTGTGCTTAATATTAATAAATGTGAGTTACTCCCGATTAAAAAATGTGCTACATCCTCTATCTGTAATATTCCTGTTAAAGAGAGCATCACGTATTTAGGAATCCAAATAACAAAAGATACTAAATTAAGATGTCAGGTGAATTGTAACCCAACTGTCGAGAAAACACAGAATTTTTTTTATCTTTGGTTAAGAGATTTATCCCTGAAAGGCAGAACTCTGCTTACTAAAGCAGAAAGTATTTCCAGGTTGTCCTATGCTGCTCAGTCCTTATTGGTGGCTAAGTCTACTTGCAAGTTGATTTATGTAAAGTTGTTTAAATTGTTATGGAAAAATAAAACTCACTATATTAGAAAATCAGTTATATTAAATTCCTATAATAAGGGCATCTTACATTTTATTGATTTTGACTCCCTTAATAATACCCTAAAAACCAATTGGCGTAAACGCTTCCTCCACAATCAATCTTCTATTTGGAGTGTAATACCACGATATGTCTTCTCTCAATTAGGAGGTATATATTTTCTTTTAATGTGCAATTATTCTATTAGTAAACTTCCTATTAAACTCTCCAGTTATCATCAGCAAATGCTTTTGGCTTGGGGACTTATTTACAAGCATAATTTCTCACCACACAATTTTTTTATTTGGAATAACTGTAAAATTCTACATAAGAGGAAATCCTTGTTGAAAACTGGTTCAGTAATGGAGTGATGTTAGTGAACCAGCTGTTTGATAATGATGGTAATTTATTCAACTACTCTGATTTTATTTCGAGATACCAATTTCCAGTATCTAGGAAAGAATTTTAGGGAGTGTCCTTTTGCTCAGTCTTTCTGGAGTAATGTTAATGCCTTGATTGTCCAAAATGTGTTTTGTGATTTTTCCTTATCTTATAGACACATTCTTTTTGGGTTTTATATTAATGACAAGAATCTAATCAAAGCAAGTATTTGTATAAACCTTCTTTTATTCATTGGAAAGTTTTATATCCATAAATGTAAACATACAAAAAGTAAACCCCGCTTTAACATCTTCAAACAAGAATTGAATTTGTATTTAAATACAATCTCAATGCCGGATAATAAGAAAGCTATAAAACATCTTCAATTTGTACCATGTTTAATATTTTAATATTTTTTGTTCCTTTATCAATATTATTTATTATTATTTATTACTTTCATCAAGATAAATCTGATAAACACATTAGTGGACATTCTAGCTTTGACACCATTCAACAAACTTTAGTTTTCTAACATTAAAAACATTAACAATTGTGTGGGGAAAAAAGTTACAGCAGTGGAACTCACTCAGTGGTTTAGGATACAGACCACTGTAATGAATATCTGTCTTTGGAAAACAACATGAACTTGTTTTTGAGCATTTTAATTGACATGCTGGTCAAGCACAAGAGTGTATTCAGTGCAAGACTCATTCTACTGAGATGCCCCACAGAGAGCACAGAAAGTAATTCTTGCCTGTGGCCATCAAACTTTTCAACGCCTCCCTCAGAGTGTCAGACACTCTGAGCTAATAGTCTGGCCCATTTGAACTTACCTCAGCCATAACCTCATAATTTATAACTTCAACTGTACAGTACTTTATTAGCACAGTAATTTAACCTATAACTGTGCAATAATTCTCTCTCTCTCTCTCTCTTTAGCAGCTACTTCTCAGTCCCAGGCTTTTTTGTTTTCTTGCTATTTTTCTGTATTACAAAGGAGAAAAGGAAAATCAAGTCCTTCATAAATAAAGCGAAAAACAATATCTGCCTGGCATCTCAACCAGTTAGACACACCTGTCAATTACTAGACAGCGGACGCAAAGTGGCTTACATGTCATCTCAATGCTCATAACTAGGCTTTGTAGTTCTTTTATAAAACATATACAAAAAAGATTCCTTTTAATCACAGATGTTTGAAATCTATAATGGCAGCAGTCATTTAGATAAACTTAAAGTTAATAAGTTAAATTGAATTTAACAGATTGATAGCCAGACCCATGATTTTATTGTCAAATAATGAGAGAAGTCTGCTGCTATTAACAAGGAGCCATCAGACAGTTTGCATGATCTTGGGCCAGGGCGCAATTAAAACTGTTCAACCACATGAATACATTTTAATACCACGTGCTGTAGCCAATATGTGCATAAAATACAAAATAGGACTAATGAATGAAAATGTCTGTCCTGCCTAATCTGCATAGCCTTTTTCAAGTCTATAATTATCCAGCACCAGCACCTCAACTAAGTCTTATACCAGATATATTATTATTGTAATATATAATGATAGTCATTCATTCATTAATAATATTCAACTGACTGTGATTTGTTTCCAGTCATGGAGTCTTGAGCAGTTTACAGTGGAATCACATCAGTCCCATCTTCAGTCCTAGCCTTTTCATACTGTCTGTAAACTATTTCAAGTCCGTCACATTGCTAAACTAGCATATAAACTGTCACAAAAGCAGTCATAAAATTAATTCTGGCTGTTATGAAGTGTATAATAGGCTACTCAGTAACAATCCATATTACTTGTTGCTGTGATCATTGTGGAGCATCTGTAATGCACAGTTGAAAGCGTTCATGTCCCTTATTTTCTGCATGACTATTTCCAGGTATTGCAGATATAAACTACTGTATGTGTGTGGTTCTAGAAAGAAACAATAATAAGCTACTTTTCTTTGAATCTTTGTGTTTACTTACATGTTATAAAGTGTTTTAACTAATTAGCTTAACACTTCTCAGGTAAATGGATTAAATAAGAATGTTCAGGGTGGCCTAGGACTTTGGCACCTTAGCGTACATCTGCTGTCAGGAAAGCCAAATCAAAGTCTTTGTAAGGCTGTAAATTCCATTAAAATGGATAATATCACCTGTGTACCTGATAATGTGCCCCTATAAGTAACTGAATTCCACTAAAGTTACAATTTAAATCATTGATAATTAGAATACAGTTACATTCAAAAAGTATTTTGATTATTGAAGAGATTACTTTCCATTTTATTGTCATTTGTTTCATTTAATATTTAGTCCTTTCAGATGGAAAACATTTATACATATAAATGATGCGATCAAAATTGCATTTGAACAGCGGTGAAACACTTTCTTATGATGTGTTACATTCATACGAGCAGACAGATAAGTAAGTTTGAAGTAAGTTTGGAGCAGAAGAAATAGAAATAAACCTTGTGTAAATTGTCAGCTTTATGCTAAGCTAAAATGCTATTTCTAGCCATTTTACGTACACGATCATATTTTTTTTTATCAAGAAAATTCACGTTGGATCATAATTTCTTTTTTTCTAGTAAGACCTTTGATATTAGGGCAAAAATCTTATTCTTGATAATTTTTTTATTGTTTTCCTGTAAAAATATCTACAAATCCTTAAAACAAGATCAATTTGATTGATCTTGTTTTAGAAACAACACTGCATAAGATATTTAGGTTTTTCAGAGAATGTATTTTTAACATGTGTATTTTGTCTTACTGCACTGGCAGAGTTTTTATAGTCAAATCAAGTGAAAAAATCTACCAGTGCTGAAGAAGTAATCCAAAGTATTTAGAATACGTTACTGACCTTGAGTAATCTAATGGAATACGTTACAAATTAAATTTTACAGCATGTATTCTGTAATCTGTAGTGGAATATATTTCATAAGTAACACTCCCAACCCTGTGAATGGTGTTAAAGCTAGAATGTCCACTAATCTGTTTGTTTCTTAATTTTATCTTGACGAAAGTAATAAATAATATTGATAAAACTGCAATCCAAATATTTTATTTTTATACTACACAAAAAAGGAAGAAAAGTACAAAGAAATGAGAGGATCCTTAGCATGTTGAATAGTGGTAGCATAGAGTCTATGAGTGTAAGGCAACCCCTAGGCTTACAGAAATGGTTTAACTCTAGTGCTAAGCAGCCAATGGGAACTTATGACACTCACCCCTTCAACAGAGGCCAAATGGCTCAGAAGTACGTGAAATTGACATCTGAGCTCACGCATTGTTAACGTGTTGTTTGCGCATTCTCAACGTGTTGTTCACGTGTTAAAATTCACGTATTTTTGAACTGCTTGGCATTCCATAAATAAAAACACTTTTTATAGAAAACTATTATGAGTACAGTCTTCATCTCATGTGAGTGTACACCATTCAGATCACTCTCCACAAAAACACAATTCATTTGTTAATGTGTAAAACTTTTTAAATAAGCCCCAAATTACTGAACGCAACTTTAAGAGTCTGAACGGCACTTCAACACAGATGTATTCTTAAAAACGAGAGATAAGAACACAGATACAGAAGACAGAAATTAAAATCAATTTACGGGCCATTTAGTCCTTGAAAAGCTGGCCGAAGCAATGAAAACACTGAAGCGCTGGAATTTGGAATTAAAAATACAGTCAAGGGCTTTTTTTTTTTTTATAAGGGAGTGCCTCCCTCTGGCTTGCCTCACTTGTAACATACTACACGCTATTCCCTCAGCTCCACTGCAGCAGGTTTCTTTTAAGAGAAACTATTGTAAGATTAAAACAGGCGTAAGATGTGCAATCAGACCATGAGTTGGTAATGTGAAGTAGAGAAGCTCTGCCTCTTTATAATAAGGATAACCCAGAATAAGGATAACCCATGAACTTCTCTATGTCACAACACATTAGTGAGGCATCGGGAGGGAGAGAGAATCTGAAAAAGATTAAATTACTCACCGTTTGCAGGAAGGCAGGCATGGCCGCATGTGGAACGTTCTTGCTAAACGATCTAGCCTATGGGACAATGTAGTCATGAGTCAATTAAAACAAGATATCTAATGCATGCAGCTAGAAGACTCATAACTGGACAGTATTTAAGAGCACATAACTTTAATTATTCAGTCTGGTCTCATGAAATTTACGTGAGCACAAATTACGTGTTTTATTACACGTTTGGCTGCAGTTTTAAAGTGAAATGTCCTGCGGGGAGTGCCAAAACCGAGCAAAATGAGGTTGTAATTGGACGAGGTTAAGGTGAATTTTAGAAGGTGGTTTTAATAAGTCAAATATACCTACTTAACCTACAACTTTACCCTAAACCTAACCAATAGTGTCCGAAAAAATAAATGAGAGTTTATAAACACACATGAACTAAAGCAACCACGTCATTTTGTGTTGCTTCTGTGCTACATTTGATTTTGTGCGTCTTCGGCTGGATTCGAAACACAGTCATTGAGCTCAAAGTCCAATGCTCTACCAGGTGAGCTACCATGCAAGCTAACAACATTGGAATAAGTGTGTATATGTAGGTGGGTCTGTAATACAAATGTTAAAATATCGTTTTTCAAATCATGCGTTAAAGTAAAAGTGTTTTGATATCATAACATAGCGGGTGGTGAATAATAGAATGAAAAATAAGTTTTTGTAAAGTCAAAATCAGCAGTTGTACTTGTGATTTGTCTGACAATGATTAAACCGCACAGTTGTTGTAGAGCCTCTAGAGTTCATTTCACCAGGAAACTGCAGCGAAACATAGAAAGTGGCATGTAAAAATCAGTTTGCAAAAATGTATATAGAGTAACGTTCATTCTATGAGACCAGGTTGTAATTATTGGATGAAACCTGTCAAGAACATATCAGGGCTACCCAGAAATCAAAAGAAAGAAATAAGAGACTGTATTATGCCTAAAGAAAATGGAGTGTATTTTTAGGATGTTTAAAATTATTTGCTTTGGTACACTATGTTTATGATAAATTAAACACATTTTTATTACTGGAATACAAAAATATCTCATCCTCATTACTTTAATGCGAAAAATAATGACATTTCATTTAAATTGAAAAGAACTGATGCATCATGGTAGTATCATAATTTTTTTTTTTTTATGATCATTTATTTAAGGAGAATGACTGTTCAGCATTATTAGAAAGTGAGAATTAAAAGTGAAATCTAAATGGTCCCAGGCTTCATTTTCATTTAATGTATGAAGAAATGTTTTAGTAACATTTCGCCTATTACACAATCAAATCTATCAGCATTACATTCCAGGTCAGTCCTTGGCTTGTTTTGTAATATTTTAATGTGTTCTTCAATCTCTTTGGGTTCATTTTATCGCTAACCCTTCGTGCCAACTGAGCCGACATGCACAGTGGGTTCTGCAATATCTGATGAAATCTCTGAGTAACATTTCCATGAATTTTCTGGAATGCTGTGTGGTTACACAGGTCTTTTAATGGTTTCAGTAATGAAGAGAAGACACCAATCAAGGGTCATGAAAGCTGTAGGTGGAGGAGGGCTGATCTCTCTAGTGATGAGAGAGATTAGTATGCAAATTGAAACTACCTTCAGAAACAGTCAACATCTCTTATTTAACCACAGATACAAAACTGACAGCTTTGTCTATTAGAGTGCATACGTGTTGGAGATGGACGTGGGCTTGGCTGGCGATGTCATAAACAACATCCCTGACGTTCTGGTTCCTGCTGCCACGGAGGAAGTCCTCTTGAGACGCACCATGCTGGGACAAAAACAGTAAAAATGCATTACAATTACCTCATTTGATCTATGGATAAACAACCTTAAGCGATATCACAATCCTATTCTTATCCCTTCATCTTTCAGGCAGAATCATAACAAAAACCTAATATGTAAATCTCACAAAACATTTCCCCAAAAACCCAAAATCTAAATTTATTTTGAGACAATTTTAAGACTGTAACTTAAAGACGAAATGTAGCATTGTGACATTATTGTCATGAAAATTAAGTGCATGTCATGACAAAAAAAAATTCATTCTCATTACAGTAATGCCAAAACAATCTCACTCATTACATTGAACAGTAAAAAAAAAAAAAAAAAGAGCATCAGTTTAAACCTGCATAAATTAATTTCAGTACAACAAATACCACCATCATGCATTTTCACAACTGTACTTTACAAATGTGCATAAATAATATATAATTGGAGCTTTGTCCCATGGAGAGACAAATTGTTGAATTTAAATCAAATAAATATTTAGATAAATCATTAAAGGGATAGTTCACCCAAAAATGAAAAATCTCTCAACATTTACTCACCCTCATGTTATCCATAAGACTTCAGTGGTTAAATCAGGAGTGATATGTTAAGTATGGGTGAGAAACAGATCAATATTGAAGTCTTTATACTATAAATCTTTACTTTAATTTTCACTTACATTCTTCTATTTCTGTTTTTATTTTTCATCAATTTGCATTCTTTGTGCATATCGCAACCTACTGGTTGGGGCTGGTCAAAGGTGGATATTTAACAACAACAAAAAAGGATTTAAATATTGATCTGTTTCTCACCCACACCTACCATGGTGCTTCAGATGACATGGATTTAACCACTGGAGTCTTATGGATTACTTTTATTCTGCCTTTATGTGATTTATAAAGATTCAAAGTTCTGGCCACCATTAATTTGTATTGTATAGACCTACAGAGCTGTGATATTCTTCTAAAAACCTTCATACACATCTGGGATAACATGGGAGTGGGCAAACGATGAGAAAATTTTCATTTTTGGGTGAACTATACCTTTAAATACAAAATACAATTAATAAATTCTTAAATCAATAAATAAATCAAATGACACTTGTATTTCAGTTAAAGACTAGCTTGTCTTTTCATTTAAATTTTCAGGGTTACGTTTTTTGTACGTCACCTTGGCTTTCAAAATCGATTTCTTTGGACTTCCTGGTTAGTGATTTTAGGTGTGTTTTTTTTTCTCTTTTTTTTTTCACCGCAACTACGGCTGAGTTTCGTACAATAAAAGATTTCTTATTAATTTGCAGATGATGCCAACTAAGACGTTGGCAATCACTTAATTTTAAACCATATAAATGAAGGGGAACGGGAAAAGGGAAATGTTGGACAAAATATATTTAGTAAATGACGGTAACATTAGCTTACGTGTGTGGAACATTTTTAACAGCGCTGAGCAGTTTGTTTGACTGGAAAATACACAACATGAAATTGATTCTGTGAGAGAAGGTCATCCTACTTTGAAAAGTGACGCCCACTTATGTTGAGTGATGTGTCAATAACCGTAACCCTGAAAATTAAGCCACAAAGCTCTTGCTTAAATGAAAAACCAACCCAAAAGATAGCGCTAAACTGAAAATGGATGCAAACTGGTGCTAAACAGATATAAAATTGAGATTTATTTAATCATTAATTTAATAATTTAATATTTTTAGTAATTTGGCCCTCCATATTTTCTGCATTACAGCAATGAAAAAGAGATTTGTATTCCCTCCCACTGTATAGTAGGTTAGAATGGGGGGAATGTGCTTAATTGTCATTAAAATAATGTCACAGCAGAAAAAAACAAAAACAAAATGCTCCTAAAAATAGGCTTAATTTCTTTATGCAAAATATCATTTCTTATTTTATTTATTTTGATTGAGGTAAAAATATGATCCTTTCTTTTTGTGAGATTCACCCTAAAAGACTACAATCAACAAAAATACTTCAATATATAGCAGAAACATTTGTGTGCTTGAAGAAAATGTGAAAAATCTGTATGCAGTGTAATCCCATCAGCATCCTACGAGTTCTTCAAAACAAATACAGAAATCACACTTATTAATATCTGTGAAAATACTGATTCAAATGAAGACATAACAAATGAACAAATGTAAAATTCTTCCATCACTCATGTACCATCTGTGATTGCTCTGCTTAACTGTGTTCTGAACAAACACGAACAGACCCACACCATAATCCACAGTTGCAGGGGATCAATAAACACATACTGCAGAAGCATTCATTTAGTATCTAATTTAAAAGGCAATTTTGTGACAGAATAAAGCACCTGCAGCCAATGAACATCATGAATAACCAGTCTGTGTAGACTAATTGTAGAGATGCTTTCATTATCGATCTTTTCTCCTATTCTTGAAAGGGGGCTTCACGCCACATACTGTGATAAAAAAAGTGGTTTGAAGACACCCTGAGGCTTGTTTTCACAGTCAGTCTAACAAAGAAATACCCTAATGTCACACACAAGCAATACTGCTGTTACACATATGTGTTTGGCTAATCTTGACACTGTTTATAATTCTCAGCAAGCCAGCAAATATTCTCTAAAACAATTGCAACATTCAAAGTCCTGATGTTGTAATCCTTAAATCCCAAATGAAAGTTTTAAATGCATTATTAAATACATCAGATACTCACCAATGAAAAAAGTTTTAAATCTTATATGCATAATGTCTTGATGTTTTAATCATGTTTTTTAAAGAAAAGTTTGACAAAGTTAATTTCAAACAGTAAGTGCAGGCAATTAGTATGAAACATCTGTGCGCAGCAATTTAATAATTAGCAAACGCTCCAGCAATACAGTATGGCAATCTAAATAAAGAGGTAGGCTATGTTATATTCACCCCAGAAATCAAATAGCGTGTATACATACAGTTGAAGTCAGAAGTTTACATACACTTAGGTTGAAGTCATTAAAACTCATTTTTTAACCACTCCACAGATTTCATATTAGCAATCTATAGTTTTGGCAAGTCATTTAGGACATCTACTTTGTGCATGACATGAGTAATTTTTATAACAATTGTTTACAGGCAGATTGTTTCACTTTTAATTGACTATATCACAATTCCAGTGGGTCAGAAGTTTACATACACAAAAATGGAAAAATTCCTGAAAATTATGTCAAGCCTTTAGACAATTAGCTTCTGATAGGAGGTGTACTGAATTGGAGGTGAACCTGTGGATGTATTTTAAGGCCTACCATCAAACTCAGTGCCTCTTTGCTTGACATCATGGGGAAAATCAAAAGAAATCATCCAAGACCCCAGAAAAAAAATTGTGGACCTCCACAAGTCTGGTTCATCCTTGGGAGCAATTTCCAAATGCGTGATGGTACCACGTTCGTCTGTACAAACAATAGTATACAAGTATAAACACCATGGGACCACGCATGCCATCATACCGCTCATGAAGGAGATGCATTCTGTCTGCTTGACATGAACGTAGTTTGGTGTAAAAAGTGCAACTCAATCCCAGAACAACAGCAAAGGAGCTTGTGAAGATGCTGGACGAAACAGGTAGACAAGTATCTATATCCACAGTAAAATGAGTCCTATATCGATATAACCTGAAAGGTTGCTCAGCAAGGAAGAAGCCACTGCTCCAAAACCACCACAAAAAAGCCAGACTACAGTTTGCAAGTGCACATGGGGACAAAGATCTTACTTTTTGGAGAAATGTCCTCTGGTCTAATGAAACAAATTTCAAACTGTTTGGCCATAGTGACCATTATTATGTTTGGAGAAGAAAGGGTGAGTCTTGCAAGCCGAAGAACACCATCCCAACGTGAAGCATGGGGGTGGCAGCATCATGCTGTGGGGGTGCTTTACTGCAGGAGGGACTGGTGCACTTCACAAAATAGATGACATCATGAGGAAGGAAAATTTTGTGGATATATTGAAGCAACATCTCAAGACATTAGCCAGGAAGTTAAAGCTTGGTCACAAATGGGACTTCCAAATGGACAATGACCCCAAGCATACCTCCAAAGTTGTGGCAAAATGGCTTAAGGACAAAGTCAAGGTATTGGAGTGGCCATCGCAAAGCTCTGACCTCAATCCAATAGAAAATTGTGGGCAGAACTGAAAAAGCGTGTGCGAGCAAGGAGGCCTACAAACCTGACTCAGTTACACCAGTTCTGTCTGGAGGAATGGGCCAAAATTCCAGCAGCTTATTGTGAGAAGCTTGTGGAAGGCTACCCAAAACGTTTGACCCAAGTTAAACAATTTAAAGGCAATGCTACCAAATACTAACAAAGTGTATGTAAACTTCTTACCCACTGGGAATGTGATGAAAGAAATAAAAGCTGAAACAAATCATTATCTCTACTATTATTCTGACATTTCACATTCTTAAATTAAAGTAGTGATCCTAACTGACCTAAGACAGAGAATGTTGTCTACGATTAAATGTCAGGAATTGTGAAAAACTGAGTTTAAATGTACATTTGGCTAAGGTGTATGTCAACTTCTGACTTCAACTGTAATTTATGGTGCAACACCAGTGCCCCCTACTGGTAAATGTGGAATCATACAGTAAAAAAATCTATAAAAGATTTGATTTTAATGCTGTACAATGTTTCTAGCTGATATTAGTTGAGGATAAATTACAGATAATATCCTTTTCTTTTGTTAAACTAAGGGCAAGATCTTCTTTATCCCAGTTCTAATGGCATGTTCATGCTGCCATGACGACAGATGGCAGACATAAAGCCTTTGGATTTGGGCTTAGCAGCTGAGAGGGCACGGACAGCTTTACCCACATCTATGCTGACTGCCATATGGATAGTCTCTAGTTCTTTACTACAGCCTCTCTTATGTTAAAAAGATGTGGCATTGCATGGCAGGTTGCTTAGTTAATACAGATGGTAAGTCTGTTTATGTGCCTTTAGAGGTGGTATGTCATTTTTTCCCATGCTAAAATTGTTGATGTTAATTTTAAAATACTTTTTTAATTTGAGATGCATGCAAAGAATATAAGCACTGGTTCTGTGGAGCAATCAAAACATTGCCCTGTTTGCTGAAGCAGTCCAAAGTCAACTTCCAGCTCAACCAGTGGCTTAAATTTGTGGAAGGACAATCTCCTTGTTCAAACAAGGGCAGATAGGGCGCAAGGCAGAAGGGGTGATACAGCTGTTTGGAACCAATCGTTATTTTTACAATTTCGTTTGGTGCAGCAAGTGATGCAGAAATTACACACTTCACCTATAAGGGGCCCAGAAGAAGGTCCAAAACCTCAATATCTTCTAGGTAAGAGTTTAGGTAAAAGGATAAGAGCTCAGAAATTAACTTTTACCAAATTCCAGCAGGACGACTGAAGAGTTACCCACCAGCATGCAGATGTCCATGGGCAGATAGACTTTGCGTCTGCTGCTGTAGTAGGGGGTGGCACGGAGGCAGGTCAGGATGCCCTGGGCTTTGCCAATGTGGCTGGCGGCATGGTCTGCATGGACATTTTTCACACCTATATTGAGGAAAAATCACCCACAAAGCATGCAAGTTTACTGCTTTGCATCATTTAATTGTAAATTTCCAATAATGTCTTTAAAGTTAATATTTGCTTAACCCTTGAACCATATGTGGGTCAAAAGTGATACCGTGTCTAGTTTTTAGGACATAATTTTGATGCCACTCCAGGTATTCATCAGTGAAGGTGTCGTCTTTCAAATGAAGTGACTTTCTGAACATGTTGTTTAATATTTTTTAAATTCTAAGAGAATTTGCATCACTATCCCAAAAATGCATATGTGGGTCCTATATAACCCATATGTATTTCCTATGGTATTCAATGCATTTAACACCTGTCTTATTTTTGTAATACATTGATTATTTTCAGTTTCCATTTTTTATGTTACTAAATATATGTTAGATGCCATGTTCATGTTTATATTTATGTGTAGTAAGCAAGAATAGAAAGTTGTCATTCAGCTGATGCTTAAATTCAAAGTGCATGATATTACACCCATTACAGGGACAGTCCTCATGGAGCAAACTGAGGTTAGATGCATTCATGGCAACGGCACAATGGTTGTAGCTTCTGGACCACTTAATGTGTTTGAACCTGCAACTTTTCTTTTTTAGGACGCCTCACCAATTACCACTCCGTACAATAAATATAGCTGCGTGGAGTAGTATAGAAATATAGTTTCATTCGGCAATACAGAATACCTAAGGTTGTCATTTTACAAGTTTATCGATATTTTTTTGTGTTTTTGTTGTTGTAAAAAACATTTTATCTTAGTCCATTGTACTTATTTGTATGTGTTTGTGTGGATACAGTTGTTGAAACATTTCATATTTTACCACGAAACATGGAAATTGCCTATATGTCTGTTACACAGGCTTTTTTTTCACCCAAAACTCTATTTTCAATGTGTCTAAAACTCTTCAGAATTGAATAAAAGATATATCAACTACTTAAAAATGTACATTACTAATACAATTATCATTAGAGTTAATTTTCCTTGTAAAGACTGGGAGATGTTCCAGTCCGCCTCTGATGACAACATCGAGCTTTACGCTGATAGCGTAACGTGTTTCATCAGAAAGTGCGTAGAGGACGTTTTTCCGACCAGAACAATACGGATCTACCCGAACCAGAAACCTTGGATCAATAGCGATGTTCGCGCGGCACTTGATGCCAGTTATGCCCTATCAGAACAGCAAAACGTCAGTACACGAACAAGATTGAAGGACAGTTTAACACCACCAACTCTAGAAGCATGTGGCAGGGAATTAACATCATCACGGACTTTAAAGGGAATAAAAACTCCGCCGTGAACACCGCTGCCTCTCTCCCGGATGAGCTAAATATTTTTTATGCTCGTTTCGAGGGAAATAACACCACCCTCGTGGAGAGAGCTCTCGCGGCCAAAGCTACAGAGGTTAGTTCACTCTCCGTCTCTGTAGCGGATGTAACCCGATCCTTCCGACGGGTGAATATCCGCAAAGCCGCAGGTCTTTTTACGGACATTTTCAACCTTTCCCTCTCTTTGTCTGTAGTCCCCACATGCTTTAAAATGTCCACCATTGTGCCTCTTCCAAAGCAGTCCAAAATCACTTGCTTAAATGACTGGCGTCCTGTTGCTCTGACCCCCATCATCAGCAAATGCTTTGAGAGACTAATCAGAGATTACATCTGCTCTGTGCTGCCTCCATCACTGGACCCATTGCAGTTTGCTTACCGCAACAACCGCTCCACTGATGATGCCATTGCATCTACAATACACACTGCTCTCTCCCACCTGGAAGAAAAGAACACTTATGTGAGAATGTTATTTGTAGACTACAGCTCAGCATTCAACACCATACTGCCCTCCAAGCTTGATGAGAAACTCCGGGCTCTGGGCTTAAACAGCTCGATGTGCAGCTGGATCCTGGACTTCCTGTCAAGCAGACGCCAGGTGGTTAGAATAGGCAGCAACATCTCCTCATCACTGACCCTCAACACTGGAGCCCCGCAGGGCTGTGTTCTCAGCCCACTCCTGTATTCTCTGTACACACATGACTGCGTGGCAACACACAGCTCCAATGCCATCATTAAGTTTGCTGATGATACGACGGTGGTAGGTCTGATCACTGACAATGATGAAACAGCCAACAGAGAGGAGGTACACACTCTGACACGCTGGTGCAGGAGCACAACCTCTCTCTCTCAACGTCAGTAATACAAAGGAGCTTGTGGTGGACTTCAGGAGAAGAGATAGAGAACACAGTCCCATCACCATCAATGAAGCACCAGTGGAGAGAGTCAGCAGCTTCAAGTTCCTGGGTGTCCACATCACTGAGGAACTCACATGGTCCGTCCACACTGAGGCCGTTGTGAAGAAGGCTCATCAGCGCCTCTTCTTCCTGAGACGGCTAAGGAAGTTTGGAATGAACCGCCACATCCTCACACGGTTCTACACCAGCACTGTAGAGAGCATACTGACTGGCTGCATCTCCGCCTGGTACGGCAACAGCACCGCCCACAACCGCAAACCCTTGCAAAGTGTGGTGCGAACTGCCAGACACATCATCGGAGGTGAGTTTCCCTCCCTCCAAGACTTATATACCAGGCGGTGTGTGAAAAAAGCTCGGAGGATCATCAGAGACTCCAGTCACCCGGGCCATGGACTGTTCTCACTGCTACCATCAGGCAGGCGGTATCGCAGCATCAGGACCCACACTAGCCGACTACATGACAGCTTCTTCCCCCAAGCAATCAGACTTATGAACTCTTGATCTCCCACGATCAAAATACATCAGCACTGCACTTTATTACTCTTACTCTTATATCTCACACCGGACTGTCATAAATTATATTATTATTATATTATATTCTCTCTTAACAACATACTGGCAACTTACTATCAACCGACAGCCTGAATGTCAACACAGTACAATACAACCTACTGTACATTTTATTTATACTATATATACTTTTTTTTTATTGTATAATGTGTATTCTATATTGTGTGTATTGTATACTGTACATTGTATGTTATTATTTGTATACTGTGTTATGTGTAATTATGTGTATATTAGACTTTAAATTGTGTTGTGTTAATTTGATGTTATTGTAAATTGGTATATGTCTCATCACTGTCACGACTTCTACGTTGCTCGGAACTGCACCCAAGAATTTCACACACTATTGCACTTGTGTATATGGTTGTGTGACAATAAAAGTGATTTGATTTTGATTTGAAAAGTAGTTTTAATGTGAATGATCACCGGTGGCTCTGAAATACAGCAGTGTGAGATTACATCTTGTACATCAGTATTGCTCACCAAGCGTCTCCAGCAGCAGGTAGAGAAGAGAGGACTGAGTGTTCTCACTGTATGCCTCTAGCTCCTGAAAGTTCCTGTATGCTCTGTCCTCCAAATCTTTCTCCTGTTTAGAACATTAAGAGAATGATTTATTTATCTATAATAACATACTAGATTTCTTTGAGATGAGTGTTCTATCCATTCCCTTACTGGAAGATATTATGACTGACAATTATTGGAAGCAAAGACAACACAATTCAAGTATCATTGTGTAAATTATATATTTTTTTTTATCAGTGTTTAATTAAATTGCCAGAGAACAGACTTTACAACATGCCAACTCAATGAATCATAGATTAATGTCTAAAATGAGTCATGCATGCCTTTTGGGGAGGGATCAGAGTTAAAAATTATATACACAATATGGCCAAAAGTATGTAGACGCTCCCTTCTAATTAAAAGGTTTGGCCACTTCAGCTACTCCTGTTACTAACAGGTGCATAAAATCAAGCATACACCCTTATAATCTTCTTAGAATTTTTTTTTTGTAGAATGGGCCACCAAAGAGCACAGCGACTTTCAAAGTGCCACTGTCATTGGACGCAGCCAGCAAAATGGTTTACTGGGCCTGGTATAGAACAACTTGAAAGACCTGAATCCCTTTTGGGCTGAAATGGAATGTCGACTGATAGCCAGGCCCCATCGCCCAACATCAGTGCCTCACCTCCCAGATGCTTGTGCCTGAATGGAAGCAAATCCCAGCAGCCATGCCCCATCATCAAGCGAGCAACCTTCTTAAAGGAATATTCTGGGTTCAATGCAAGTTAAGCTCAATCAACGGCATAATGTTGATTTCCACAAAAATGCATTTAGATTTTTCCCTCCTTTTCTATAAAAAAAAAAAAAAAAAAAAAAAGAGCAAAAATCGAGTAAGGCACTTACAATGGAATTAAATGGGGCCAATTTGTAGACGTCAAATAGGCTCAAAAGTATAGCCACGAGATGTAAAAAATATGCATGTTAACATGATTTTAGTGTGATAAAATTGCTTCCTAACCTTTTCTGTGTAAAGTTATATCCAACTGTATAACTTTGTTGCCATGATGAAGAAACATTGGTGACAAATAACTAGAAGTTCATCTGCTTAGAACAATAGTCTACCGCAAAATAACAATTTAGACAACTTTACAGCTCAAATAATACAAAAGTTAACACTGGATTTAAGATTAGTGTTTGTTTAACATTTCAAGCTTCACATTTCTGCCTTTAAACCCTCCAAACACTGGCCCTATTCACTTCAAGTGCCTCACTGTAATCTAGATTTTTGCTTGGGATGAGTCTAAATAATTTTTGTGGTAATCAACACTATGCCACAAATGCTGTCGATTGAGCTTAACTTGTATTGAACCCGGAATATAAATTTAATTGATTGGAAGCAACTTATGGCTTTGAAACTAAAATTAAATGTTCAAGAAGCACATATGGGTATAATGTTCTGGTGTCCACATACTTAGGCCATGTAGTGTTTTTAAGGAAAACTTTGAATACTGCTTCAATATCTGAACTCATTACTTACTCTTTCAGATATAATTCTTAACATCCACCTCTTCGTTAGTGTGTGTTTCCTTACTGCCTGAGAACAGAGAACAGTTATGTCAGTGCACAAAATCTCTGTTCATTTCTCCAGCAAAATCTTATGTACAAGACTTTTTACTCTTTGTTTTATAGACGGAGGACCCACCCTCCACAGTTCTGCACTGACAGGCTGGGCTGGAGGGTCATCTCTGTAAACATCCTCCACAGCGCTCTTCCAAAACTGCATTCGCATTAAACCAATGGTTTTCTGGGAAACAGAGTCCTTAATCTAAAAGACAAGATGCAAATATATGGGCATATACAGTACACGCGTGTCTCTTAAAGAGATACAGCAACCAATCGGATCAGAGTGACAGATAGAAATATACAAAAAAAAAGCTACATTTCACAAATGGAACTAGCAAAGATACATAGCTCAAAATTAACGGAATTAAAGTGTGTGTGCATTGTTACACTCATAAGATGGAATACCTGCCTGTGCCAGCTCTACATTGAATGCCCTCAGTGCCAAGGCGGAGTGGCGAGCAGCATCAGGAAGAAGCAATGAGCACACGAATCCCTCATAGTCCCTCTTCCTATGAATGAGAGAGCATACAGTATTTGTGTGCATGTGTCTGTGTGAATTTCAATGCAGTAGATAAAAAATATCAGAAAATATATGTTGCAAAACCTCTTCTTAAAACAAACCTCTCGTTCCTGTTTTTTTTTTTTTTTGTAAGTATTTATAACTTATACAGGTGCTTTAGTAAAGTAACAACAGGCACAGCTCATACTTTAAATCTGACAGCCAGAAAGTGACATACATTTTATACAGGGCTCAACATTATGCATTTTGATGTGCTTGTCCTCCGGACAAGTAAATTGATCATTCACTTGTCCGAGTAAAAAAAGTTACTTGTCCGGAGAGAAAAAAAGGACATTTAAGTTACATGCTCAAGTAACAAGTTTATGTTGTATATTTTTGTACAATTATGACCGATGCCCAACCTAATAGTGTACCTATGCAATCAACTCAATTATCTTACAGAAATGTAAACTGCACTGGGTAGAGGAGGAGGCTATTTTCATATGATAATTATTTTGTTACGTATGGTATTCAAATAAAGGAAAGCCTCCATCACCACCATTTACAGCAGGGATGCTCAAACCTCTATGGAATGAGATCTACTTTTTCGTCATGTTATTGCAGCAAGATCTACTACGTACGATAAAGGCTATACATTATCACAATACCAACATTTCAGTAGTCTGTAGTGAAACGATTCTCAATACCAGCTTCAATACCACAACAAATAATAACACTAATATGTTAATTATGAAAGAATGGTTTCAAGTTCTTAAATAATTAGATTAGTAAACAGTCAGTAATAAAATAACAATAAAAAACAGCAATGAATAGAAATAGATTAAGAATAATAGAAAAAAAAAGCAAGAAAATCCAGTGTTTTTTTTAACAGCTTTAAAAGCTTTTAACAGCAGTAGGATATCAAGTATTCAAGTAAACATTCAGAAAAAAATGCAACAAACTATTACTGGTCCACTTTTTTCTCCGCTGTTTACGTTCACTTTAGACATCACTCTCTGTGTTTACACGAATACCTCACCAAGACGAGCATTTTGGCAGAATTTTGAAATGTATTTGACCGTTCAGGTGCGCATTAGCACGAGCATTTTCAGAACACACGCGCATGTTCAGCACACACACACATACGCCACCTGTCAATCAAACAGGGCGCAGCTGTTACTAGATCGCTTCGAATTATAAAATTATGTGCTCTTGATTACTTTCAACAGCAGAATAAGAATATGAATTTTCTAATAAGTGACACAGGCATAGGCTATCACAAATATAGCCGGTTATTTTTTTGTTATTGGCGTTTTAATCAGTCTGCTTGTCCGGTCGGGTAAGTAAAATTCTCTTTCAATTGCCCCTTAAAAAATCCAGTTGTCCCAGACAAGAGGACAAGCGTTAATGTCGAACCCTGATTAATATTATTTATGTATTTTCCATACTGTATTTATTTCATTCTATGCCACAAGAAGAACACTTAAATCTGGATAATACATGAGCACCAATACTTGATTCATTTGTCACTGAACGGTTATATTTATCTTTTGTGCGTCAAAACTGCCGTAATAATATTATATATTAATATTATTTTCCGCTTTCAATGAGTTCATTTTTTTAACCAACATCAGTCCTGATCATAACTACCAAATATTCATTTTTAGGATTTTATCCCTTTAAATGCCAGTTTGTTTACATAAAGCCACTGTTGTTTTTCTCTCTCTCTCTCACACACACACACACACACACACACACACACACACACACACGCATGCACAAAATACACTCTGACATCCATACCCACACAATTTTAGCTGCATCATTTATTCAATTGGCCTGCAGTGCTCTATAACTCAGCGAATAAAAAATAGCGAAAAAGCATGTATTTGCTCCATAGGCTATACATGAGGAAAATGGCGCCATCTGGTGGTAAATATTAAAAATGTACATTTTGAAGCCAGGGCTCAGGAATGAAAGAATACTATGATATTCATGATGTTACGTTTTAATGGCACTGGGATCGAATATTGCAGTTTTAATGGGTTTCAATAGGGACATTTTTGTCCTGAAGGTCCTAAGTGTAACTATTTTGTGTACACAGTGTATTATAGATGTATTTTAGGAACCGAGATTGAAATATCAAAATTCCCCCAAAAATATACACCTTTGGCAAACATGTATGCCGTTGGCATTAACACAGTCAAAATGATTTAAAACATTTTTTCCCGAAGTTCGCACAAGGGTTAAGTAACTTTAAAGACACAACTTACCTTACAATATCAATGCAGTACTTTTCATTGTGTTGCACTGACGAATTTGTTAAAGCTCGTATGCATTTGATCTCTGTTGGCCTCTTTATGCATATGGAAAAGGGAATCTTTATCTGAAGAGAATTTTTAGTGCTTAAAAGTCCATTTTTAATGTTTAAACTAAATGCCATAGCACACACTACACATCCAGTACCCTTCAACTGTTACATCCTTTTGCGTGTCCGTCGCATTAAAGCTCCCCTGTAAAAAAGAAATTCTGCTTTAACGTTCCGCTCCGATGTAAAAAAAAAAAAAAACAACAACATGTTTTCTTAAAGTCGTATAACAACAGGGTTATTTTTATGGTATAAACATATACATTTCAATTAATCAGAATGTCTATAGATACTATGTCAGTAAATGCTTTCTGTGAATGCTGCCATTTCCATTTTAAATATTGATGAATGCTTTCTACACAACAAAAGCACGTTTAACTACATTACTTAGCGCAACTATTAAATTTTCGTTTCGTACTTTTCGTTTTGACACCGAGAAAATAATCGACACATAAACGGAGGATGTGGTCACGTGATTCACATGATCATATAACGAGCACACTAGGAGCTGGGAATCTTCCCATTAAAATTAACTGAAAGAAACTTGACAACACCTTATTGTACGTTTAACACATATGTCTTATGGCAACATCATCCGTGAATTTCGATCAGATTTCTTTGTTTCTTATATGGCTAGGAGTATGTTTGTCCCAGTTCAAAGACATCCAGTAAGAACGTGTTTTAGTGCAGCTAACTTTAACCACTGTATCCAGGAACTGATTAACACTCTTGAAAATGTATCACGTTGCCTGTAAACACTGTGTATCTGGTTTGTTCATTTAGAATTTTTGTTTTCTAAAGTTAGAGGTTTTCATTAAGCTTTGCAAAGAAACACTTGCAGTGCTTCACTTTAACTGAATCTACAACTAATTTGCATCTTGTATTTGCATAGTGTTAGATGATAGCCCTGCAGCCACATCCTGAAGCCATGCTTGCATAAGGATTGCACAGACAAGCATATCAAAGTAAACATCTGCTGCTCTGCTCTTCAGTTGATTTTAACTCTGTCTCTTGTATAAGCCTGCCTTCAGTTTAGACTGAGAAAAATGCAAAATTGTAGGTTAGGCCTGCACAATTTGGACAAAAAGTAATATTGCAATTAATTTGAAAAAAATCTTGCAATTTGAACTTCAAGATGCTAAAAAAAAATAAAAAACTTTTGACCAAAAGTTGTTCATGTCTTGCCCGTGTTCTACAACCTATAAAAAGACTTGGGCTACTCTTTCAGGGTTCATCATTGAGTCCACTTAAAAAGAATCAAACCTTTTCACTTTAGCTACAAATAAATAAAACAGTGGAAAAAAAACAAACAAAAAAACACTATCTTCGTTTTCACATCCACTGTGTACCTGTTTTTGTCCACTTTGTATTAGAGTCCAGTGTTCATCAATATTTCTTTTTTTTTTTTTTTTTTTGGAACTCAGTCAATTTTAATATTATATTATTGTGACATAATAATAAGAATAGAATTTTTATTAATATTATACAATAGTAACACATTTCCGGAAAAAAAAAAAAAGCTTACCTTGCATGGGACATTGTTATGCGATCCAGTTAAACCGAAGAGTTCTAAACCGTTGAGCTTTTATATACGTGTACAACTGCAGGAAGAGTTTCATTGTGTAACTGAATTCACAATAGCTGTATAACATGCTCCTCATTTTAACATCTCCTTCTCTGTCCACAAATACCCATTGCCATGGGGTGTATTATTTGTTTTAATATATAAACTTTTAGTGGCCAAACATATTTGGAATTATGCACAAGTGAAATTAAAGTGAATGTGGAGTGCTTCAAATATAACGTGCTCAGCGCACGTAAGCAAACAGAACCACTCTGAAAACACTGTAATAATGCACAATACAAACAGAACAGAGCAGCACACATAAACTTTGAAGCTAGCATCGCGAGCAGACTTTTTATTTATTTAATTAATTAAATTGCAGCACTTTGCGATTTAATAATTGCACAAGGTCATTTTGCGATTTCGATTTTATTTCAATTAATTGTGCAGCCTTACAGTAGGTGTATTAAGGAATATTAACATATTAAAATGTGCTTACGTTTCAGAATAATTAACCACATCCACATGCTACTGTGGACAGATATAGAACTAGTCCTTTCCTCTTTCTGAATCGATTTCACACTCACTCTAAATTAACCTAACAATCTTAACACACATAATTCATTTTTTTATGCCTATATTTTCATCGTTAATTCATTTTCTTAACAGACATTCTTTGGATGACAACCTCTTGTCGCCCTACACAAAATCCCACAGCCCTTCGCATTCTCACCACCATGTGAGGGACTGTCAGCCCATCTCCCATGGCAACATAACTCTAGAAACCTGGGTAGCCAGCAAGCACTCTTAACTCTCAGTCCAAAATAATTATCTCCAACAATACCGATGACTCTGGCGCTCACAATTGGGCAAGTGGCCATTTCACGGTGGTTCACGACCCACTGAGAACTGTGGCCGTCCTGGAGCCAGGGGCCCCTAGATGGTGCGAGCAGAATCACAGGTAGCTGGTGGAGCTCACTGTCAAAACTAGAAAGTGCCTCGTCATTCAGAATGGAGGTTAATTTAGCCTACACTGGACATTGTTTAGGGAATGTGAGTGATGGAAAACTGGTGAGAAACAGTGGAGGAATACCAAATGCGCAGTTTGGTATCAGAAAAGATGAGACACTAGTGTTTGGGTATGCTGACAATCTACGGTCTGTCTCTGCAGACTTTCCCCTGGACATTGATGTTTTGCATTACCACAGGGTTTGTTTTTACCCACAGAGCCAAGAAACAATGAAAATTTGGTCTAGTCTTTCCCAGATCAGTTCTGGTGAACTTTTGACCTGTCTATGTATATGAAAAATGTGCTTTTGTATCTGTATGCACCCAACCTAATATTAGTGATTGTAATTAGATGATTATTTAAGGAACAGATCTTGTGAAGTTTTAAAGGGGCCATGACATACTCTTTTTTTTTTTTTTATAAGTTAATTGTCTTCTACGTATATTGTTAGTATTGGTTTTTTTTTTTTTGCATCATCATTTAGTAATATATAATACATTTCCAACCTGTCTCTGGCCCTCTGTCTGAAATGCTCGGTTTCAAGCTCTCTGGCCCTTTAAAACTTCAGTGTAAACGGCCACTGTTCTTATTGGCTAACATCGTGCAGCCCCTCAAATACAGACTTATTTGATACGCAATCAGAAGAAAATGAACAAATTCCACAAGACCGCAACATTTATAAAACAAAAATAAATTTGAATATATTAAACTGTTAACTCAAGCAGCACCATAAACTTATCAAACATTCATGACATTTGAAATATTCATGAATGAAATTGTTTACTTAGGTTTTGCAGTCCAGTTGTGTTTTAACTGCTCCATCTTTCAATAACAGTTTCTTTTCAACGCTTGAATCATATTGTGACTGGTTCACAAGCAATCCACACTGATATGTTCTGAATACGCAAACATAATACAATCCATGGTGATGTTGAGGTGCTTCAACTCTCCAAAGCGGTGATGCTGGTCTTCACAGGAGCAATATCTCACATCTTCCGTGTTTGTTTACACACAGGATTGCATGTGTTTCTCCTAGTCTGTGGCAGCAGCAAAATGACATATGTTAAAAGTTGCACTTGTACCGCTTTTAAAAATTAAAAATAGCACAGATGGGTGCAAAAATGGTCCAGGATGCCTTCAAAACAACAAGAAACAGCGCAGCTGAATGAAACAGGATGGGATCTCCTTTTTCGAGTTCTAACTTGACATTGCATCTTTTAAAAGTGGCGTGAGATGAACAGCAATGGTCAAAGCCATTTCATCTAGTGTAGAAAAACATTTAAATCCAGATAGGCACATGAAGGTGTACTGTGTAAGTTTCCTTTGGATGAACCTCCCATGACAGGCCCATGTTTCTCCTCTTCACCTGTCTGACTGACTGTGAGCACCAGTGGGTGTGGCCAAGGGTGTAATGACGAAAAATAGGCATTGATATCTTGCTGAAGAGGCAGTCATATGCAGATGTATTTGGTCCTTGTGATATCACAAGTTCCACAAATTCCAAACGGTCGTTCTAGAGCCTGGTTTAAATAAATGCTCTTTTTCTATTAAGGAGGAAGTTTTCAGTTCTGAAACTTACAGTATGTTTTTATAGTACAATGACCACTTATATGTCAAAATATCAAGGAAAATTTGATCCCTCATGTCATGACCACTCAACAACCTTCAGTTCCACAAAAGAACTGTTATACAAGAGTGTCATAACTAAACACTACCGCAGTGTCTAAGTGAGCAAAGTTCATCATCTCAGTCCAAACATTCTAAAGCTGTTTCCTCTTCTTCAGGGTGCTATAGCAGCCGTCAGAAAACCTCAACCTAAATATGGGTGCAGAATTTGGAGGGAAGTAAGCAGTGGGAATGCAGAGTCCCTAGAACATCTTTATCCTAAAATAGAAACCTTACAAAAACACAGCAAAGTTGCGTAACATACCAGTGTCCTTAATAAAAGGCAGTACTTTGGAACTTAGTGTACCCGGGGTGTCTTGGTTTGTCATTCATGATGACGTTATGAGCTTTTACCTTAAATGTTCTGTTGTTAGATAAAGGTGTTTACATAGCCTATTTTGACATTCACCTGGCAGTCTTAGGGAATTCAAAACAACAGAAATGCTAGTAAAGTAAAAAATGGTCCACATTAGGGATAGAAGATACCACTTTTTTAATCTGATATCAGATACTATCAAGGTTAATATTATTTATGGGCCAAAACTGCAAATTATCAGACATTTATATATATATATATATATATATATATATATATATATATATATATATATATATCAGTTATTAACAATTAAGATTTTCAAACATTACAAGATTCAAACCTTACATTTATCAACAAAAACAAGTGCTGTGACTGCACTGTCTGCGAATGCTTGTGATTTTCAGTATTTCCGTGATTCTAAGATGATCGGATAGAGAAACAGATCTAACTATTTGCTTATATAGTTAATTTTTGTCACTTTGAATCTTGCAGTAGTTTTCATAGTAAATACATAATCACTAGGTTAAAAAAAAAAAACTTTAGTTTTTATATTTTTTTGTAAGGATCGATCCTCTCAATACAACACCAGTTTCAGAAATATTGATAGTTTGATTCTCAAGGCTAGTCCACGTAGTCAACCAGTTACACAAGAGATGTCTTTATGGATAGCTTTACTGGAGTTGTTTACTGGAACCTAATTTTAATTTGTCATTAAGCATACACTTTTGTCCAAAGAGGATCCATGGATCCATTCCTGGAACCTTGGGTTAAAGACCCTATGAAATCAAAATTGAAATTTTGTAGCCTTAAGTCCATTTTTGTTAGGTTTGAGGCTGTCTATATGCCATTTACTCCTAGTTAGCAAAGTAAACCTTTTTGATAGAATTTATCTTTCTTTTCCAGCAAAACTTGGTAGTTATTTGTCTAAAGATGATGTCCTAGATCAGGTAAACCCCTTCGTGCAGTTGATCAGTGGGTTGGTGTAGCTACTGAGAGCCGGTGAGATCTACATCAATGAGAGCAAGGCAGAGTGTGATGAAACACAGGAGACTGGGAAGATTAGATAAGAACCTGTCTGCAGTGTGACCATATAATTAGCCTGCTTATATGTCTCCCTAAATTGTTTGACCCTAAAGTCTATATCTGAATCAGCTGTGTATCTTCAAAAGTAGATCAGATTCTTCTTGGTGCCAAATTTATTTGAGTGCCGTTATTTTCGAACAGAGCAACACATTACTCACTTCCTCTATTTGAATTTTTGAGATAACTCCCTAAACTCAAAGATTCAAATATAATATTGAATAGGCCTTTTATGATACAGGAACGTTCCAGTCCTTTGTGGACATGGTGTCTGTCTGTTCTGCGGTGGGTCAAGATGCTCCAACGTCGATGGTCAGACAAAAATCAGAGGGTAAAAAAGGACTTTTAACCTGAGCTTTCCATACCCTCACAGTGCGTGTGTGTGTGTGTGTGTGTGTGCATTTTAAAGCAATGAATAACCCAGAATGAGCCTTTGCAAGATTTATTACTCAACAAGACAATGCAAAAACTAAGATTCTTATTATTCCATTCAGTGAGTGATTTTTTTCTTCTTCCTGAAGTCCAGTCGTAAGCTTAGTCAAGGTTTGTTGCACCAAAATCAGACATAAATGTTTTTGTTTTTCATGACCATTTTCCAACCCCTTATTAAACAGTCTGTTTTTGCTACATGTTCTTTTTTAGACTTCTATATGTCAGTGACCTTTGTTATAATTGGCTACTACTGGCATTCTTCCACATACTGGCACAATAGAGCATAACAGTCTGGTTCCACAGTAAAGATCGTATTCATTTTTTCCTTAGGAGGAATGATTAGTAACGATAACTTATAAACCTTTAAAGACAGACCTTCTGTGAGCTCAGAGGTTGTTAGTCAATGATATATGCTTCTGCTAAAGCCATCAGTCCACATTATTTAAAACAAAATTGCACTACCCATGATCCTACAGGGGAGAAAATCCACCAATCAGGGAATCATGGCAAACAAACAAACCGTGGTAAAAGATATACTGTATATACTGAATATAAAAGATATACACCAATAAACCACAACATTAAAACCACCTGCCTAATATTGTGTAGGTCCCCCTCATGCCACCAAAACAGCGCCAACCCACTCCTCAGTATAGCATTCTGAGATGCTATTCTTCTCACCACAGTTGTACAGAGCGGTTATCTGAGTTACCGTAGACTTTGTCAGTTCGAACCATTCTGGCCATTCTCTGTTGACCTCTCTCATCAACAAGGCATTTCCGTCCACAGAACTGCCGCTCACTGGATGTTTTATTGTTTGTGTCACCATTCAGAGTAAATTGTAGAGACTGTTGTGCGTGAAAATCCCAGGAGATCAGCAGTTACAGAAATACTCAAACCAGCCCATCTAGCACCAACAATCATCCATGCGATTATCTAATCAGCCAATCATGTGGCAGCAGTGCAGTGCATAAAATCATGCAGATATGTGTCAGGGCCTTCAGTTAATGGGGAAAAAATGTGATCTCAGTGATTTGGACTGTGGCATGATTGTTGGTGCCAGATGGGCTGGTTTGAGTATTTCTGTAACTGCTGATTTACAATTGTGGTGAGAAGAATATCATCTCAGAATGCTTTGGTGGCACGAGGGGGACCTACACAATATTAGGTAGGTGGTTTTAATGTTGTGGCTGATCGGTGTGTGTGTGTGTGTGTGTGTGTGTGTGATATATATATATATATATATATATATATATATACTGTATATCTTAGGAATGTGAATCGATTACATTTTTTAAACTAATTAATTGCACAGTTTTCTGTAATTTATTGCAATTAAATTATGGCAATGAATAAGCGCGCACTGTTCCACACAATAAGTTTCTGTGCTAGGATGTGCTGTTGAGTCAAGCGTGTGCCTGCTGAAAATTTGTATAAGCCAATTTGTGCCACAGAAAGTGGGGGAAAACATTAGTGAAATCTCACCCATTGTACAAAGGTGCCTAGGCTGGTTCCTGGTTCTACTCAGCCTTTCAGGCTCCGATTAGGGTGTGGGAGGGGTTAGGGCATCTACTCGGGGCACCTTTCTCCTATCGCGTGAAATTTCAGGAGGTAAAAAAACTGCATTGATTGCGGGAGTTTTTTACGCATAAAAACAAAAAAATATTAATCGCAGAAATTAACATTATATGTTATATATGTATATACTGCATGTGTAGTACTGTGCAAAAGTTATATTTATATATATGTAGGAGCCCTAAAACAGATGGTATGGCCTCCACAGAGCCTGGATCTCAATATCATTTAGTCAGTCTGGGATTACATGAAAAGACAGAAGCAATTGAGACAACTCTCCAAGAAGCTTTGAACATCCTATCTGCCAACAACCAAGAAAAACTGTGTTCAGGTGTACCTTGGAAAATTGGTGCTGTTTTGAAGGCAAAGGTGGTCACACTAAATATTGATTTAGCCTTTTGTATGTTTACTGGACTTTGTATGACATTAACTGATACAAGAAAACTATTTTTGGCATTATTTTTGAAGACTCCTCACTACGCTACACTATTTTTCACAAGTGCCTAAAACTTTTGCACAGAACTGTTTATATAGTTTTATATTTAAAAATATATTAAACTATGTTAGTTTTAAATTTTTCTATTCTTTTAATTCAATTACATCATTTGTAATGCTTCATGGGATTGTAGTTCATTCCATCATGAAAGACATTAAATACACAATCTTGTACCTTTTGTCTTTTTTTCCAAATAGTTTTTTTGCTTCAAATAAAAATGGGTACTGCTGTAATTCACCTTGGAGCTGGTTGGTTTGGTTCATGGCTTAGAACTCTTTTATGAAGGATTTTATGAAATTCCTATGGAAATTATTGTGAAAAATACTGAAAAAGTGAACGAGCACTGTTGCGTTCTATTCACACACCAGGATGGGCCAAGTTATTGAATACTGAATAGATGCTGATATGTATATGGCCATCCATATGTTACTGTCCTCCTTGTTAGACATCATTTCTGAATTACCCTTTTTTGAAGCTTATGTAGTTTCAATTGTTGGTCTGGGGAGGGAGCTTTGCATTGTCAGTATAGGTGTTACTCTGCATGGTACATCAAACTCCTTTATTTAAAAAGAGCAAGATAAATACATGTTTTCATGGCACGTCCCCATTTTTTTTTTTATTACTGTGTGGACACTTTAAAGCAGAATTTAGAGTGCACCTTTGTTGCTCACACCTGGAGTTCAGAAGAGTTTTCAATTTATTGTCTTCACGTGCTAGTTAACTACTGTCTTTGCAGAATAAACCTCAGGCAAGTGGCCAAGTTTCTGAAAGAGCAGGGAGTCGTCAACGCTATTAATCTGGATGGATGCGGCTCCGCCACCTATATCCTCAGTGGATCTCTGGTCAATTACCCTTCAGATCACTGGTGTGCAAATGCTTGCTTATACACATGTGAAAAACGCATATCACAAACAATATCATATCATTTATTGTGCTAAATTTCAATTCATTGCATTTAGAAAAATGGAAAAGGATGTTGATCACAATCATTTTCAACAAAATTCCAGCCCTGATCCAATTTGGCGCTGCCCGTGTATCCACCGTGTTGTGTTCACGAAAGGCTGTGCCAGCCGCAAGACTGCAGCAGGCATGGGCACAGTGTGAATGGCCAGTGTGTGTGCCAGCAGGGCTGGAGGAGATCAGGATGCATAAATCTCACATGCTAGGCCCCTGAATGTGGAGAGCATGGCATCTGCACTGAGAGTGAGTCATTACCTGCCGCTCTTTCTTACACTTTGACTCTTTTATCAACACACAAGAGGACAGGTTTGGCGTCTGTGTGTATTTATTTCAGTCTGTGTGTAAGAAAATTGAATACATACAGTTGTGGCCAAAAATATTGGCACCCTTGTTAAATATGAGCAAAGAAGGCTGTGAAAAAAAGAATCTGCATTGTTTATCCTTTTGACCTTTCATTCAAAAAATTCACAAAAATCTAAACTTTAATTGAAGTAAAACAATTATTAAATGAATATTTTTCTCTAAAACATGTTGGCCACAATTATTGGCACCCCTAGAAATACTTATGTGTAAAATATATCTGAAGTATATTCCCATTCATATTTAAAAATGTTTTAGTGCACCTGGGTGACAAGGAACATGAAGTTCAGCCATGACTTCCTGTTTCACAGGGGTATAAATATGAGGTAACACACAGGCCAAATTCCCTTAGTCAAGTGGGTTAGACTAAAGAATATAGTTCTGATGTGCAGCAAAAGGTTGTTGAGCTTCACAAAATTGGAAGTGGCTATAAGAAAATAGCCAAAGCATTGAAAATGCCCATTTCCATCAGGAAACATCAGGGAAACATCAGGGCAATAATTAAAAAGTTCCAGTCAACTTGAGATCTTAAGAATCGCCCTGCAAAAGGACACACTGTGTGTGGAGTCTATATTGTCTCCACACACAGTGAGGAGGATGGTTCAAGTGGCCAAAAAATCTCCAAGGATCACAGCTGAAAAATAACAGAAATTAGTTGGGTCTTGGGGTCAGAAAGTCTCAAAAATAATATCAGACATCACCTATATCACCACAAGTTGTTTGGGAGGGTTTCAAGAAAAAAAGCCTCTGCTTTCATCCAACAACAAACTCAAGCATCTTCAGTTTGCCAGACACTACTGGAACTTCAAATGCGACCGGGTTCTATGGTCAGATGAAATGAAAAAAAGAGCTTTTTGGCAGCAAACACCAGAGATTGGTTTGGCACACACAGATATGAAGTACCCAGTGCCCACGGTTAAACCTTTTTTTTACTATCAATCTCCACTTTCACATTGTTCTTCTTTTGTTTTTGCAATTCGCATTCTTCGTGCATATCGCCAACTACTGGACAGGGAAAAGAATTTATAGTAAAAAAATTTACTTAAATATTTATCTGTTTCTCACCACACCTATGGCTATGTTCAGACTGCAGGCAAATCGGATTTTTTCTCAAATCAGATCTTTGCAGGCAGACTGTCCGCACTATTAATTGCAAGTGATCAAATCAGATTTGCGCGTTCAGACATAACCAACCTATCTGCATGGGTTGCTATAGTAACGACGTAGGCGTACCCACGTGACGATGCTTTCAAAACAGATGGGGGAAAAATGGAGGTGCGCCATCTCGCATCATCTTGCCCTGTCCAGTCGCGATGCAGAAATCCTTCATCGCAAAAGAAAAACTCAGCAACGGATGAGACTGGTAAATATTGTGATGTTCCATGCTGCAGTCACCGATTTTTGACGTCATCATTGTGTGTTGCGTTAAGAGTGACGCAAAAGACCATTTGAAATCCGATTTGAGCAGCCAGAGCGTCTGGACTGAGACGCATCTGAAAAAATCAGATTTCAATTGCATTTGAAACCACCTCCCGTTGTGGTTTGAATCAGATTCGGAATAATCTGATTTCATGTGGTTTTTTGCTGTCCAGACTATCAAAAACTCATCTGGATACAATCTGAACATGCAAAAAATCAGATTTTTAGTGGCAGTCTGAACAAGGCCTATGATATCGCTTCAGAAGACATGGATTTAACCACTGGTGTCTTACAGATTACTTTCATGCTGCCTTTATCTACTTTTTGGAGCTTAAAAATTCTGACCACCATTCACTTGCACTGCAACAGAGCAGAGATATTTTTCTAAAAATCTTTGTTTGTCTTCAGCCAGAGGTGGACTGGCCATCAGGAGAACCAGGACTTTTCCCGGTGGGCTGGCCGTGCAAAAAAAAGAAAGTCATACACATCTGGGATGACATGGGAGTGAGCAAATGATGAGAGAATTTACATTTTTGGGTGAACTATCCCTTTAAGCTGGGATAGGAAGAAATATTTTAAGCATTGAAAGAAAGAACACACTTCAGCTTCATGTACTTTTTTTATTTTTTAGCAATTTTTCATCTCATTTTCATAATTGAATTCAATTGTTTACAAATATATTGGCAGTATATCAGCTATCTGCCATCCTCGACTATAGATTTTGTTGTGGGTGTTGGCCATTAAAAAACGCAAATTGGTTTACCATTACCCATATTAAATACTTAAACCTGCACATACAAACACACCATAATCCAATATCACCCAATGTGTCCTCTGTATATATATTTAAAGCCACATCCTCAATGGTCACTCAGTGGTACAGTATACTGAGGACTTGCTTACATGGAAAATCATGTTATCTCAAACAGCTTGTCACTTACAGTATACCACTTATCTAAGTGTTTGAGTAACTTGATTATTGCCATAGAAATTCACTCTGACAAATTCCAGACCCGTGTTTAGCAGAACGAGCTTTTGGACAAGTAGAACCAAGTGCCCCAACTCTACTGGTAAACAACTCGACTGCAGTGGAGTGGCAGAGATTAATTTATTAGCCAGCATGGCCTTTCACATGCAAGTAAGGGATTGTGCGAAGTTGCCATGGTTGCAGTCAAGTGCTTTGTGAAGCACTGTGGGCAGCAGCGGTGGAGTCAGGGGTCAAAGTTCAACTCCTCATCCTTAGTGTATTTTGTTTATGTGTGTGTAGACAAAGCTGGCTGGTTGTCTGCGTTATCCTGGCAACATCGCTGCTGGCCAACCTTTTCCAGACGTGCAAAAAATGCAAAGGGCGGGCAGGGGGAGGAATACTCCTACGTGCCCCTGGGAGAGATTAACAGGGCTGCGGAACGAGGCAGAGGGCAGAGGACGAAGCCTGGGAAAGGTCTCTTTCAGCAAGAAAACTCGGACTCGCAGGACTCATCATAATGCGACTGTGTTTCGGTGTGCATGCAAATGTTTTTGCGGGTTCATGCCCGTGTGCCAGACGCCAAAGAGAAGCTGTGCCTCTGTGCCTCAATGAGTACAGCTGGCTGAGTGGGTACTTTCAAGATGCTCGCTGGCAGAGAGAAGTAGGCAATGTGTCGAGAGCCCCTTTCACATGAGCAAAAGATAATGAAAGGGGTTGTTTGTTCCTTTGAGCCTTTGAAAGCCCCTCTTCTTTCTGGGATCAAGATCATCCAAATTGACAATGAGATGGGCGTTAGATTTCGAACAGATGTCTGCTCACCTGTGCGTTCAATTTGGCCCCACTCTGCAAAAAAAATAAAATTTCTTAATCAGTAATTTTGTCTTGTTTTCTGGTAAAAATATCGAACAATTGTCAAGTAGGTGACAATTGCGTGCGTATCTAAAACCCAAGTTGGGCTCAGGTGCAGGACAAAAAATGTAAACGAATGTCAAAAAAAGAGGTAGATGTCCGTACACTGAAATTAAAGCTCCAAACTTTATTACAAAAAGGCACAAACTGGTCGAAACTTTGCCTTTTTGTAATAAAGTTTGGGACTTTAATTTCAGTGTGCAGACACCTACCTCTTTTTTGACATTCGGTAAAAATATCTAAACATCTTTAAAACAAGATAAGTTTACTTGAGAAGCCAAATAAGGTAACAAGATTTGTTTTCAGATAATATATCTTCAATTAAGTTTATTTTTCCTACCTCATTGGCAAATTGTTTTCTTTTTTATTATTGTTGTTTTAAGTGTAAACCTAACTAGATTTTGTTACATTGATGCTTAAAGCAAGACAGCAATAACATAAAAACATGAAAATAAACTTAATTCAAGATATAGTCTTTTAAAATAAGTCTCAATCTATTCCTAATATAATTGTTCTTTTCAAATAAATGTATCTTGTTTTAAGGATGTTGAGACATTTTTACTGGAAAAGAAGGCAAAAATGCAACTAAAGAATTTATATATATATATATATATATATATATATATATATATATATATATATATATATATACACTCCATCCAACTCTGTTCACACATGCCAAGTCCCCTGATTGTGCAGTCTGACTGTGTTTTGCACATCTTCATGTTTGTTTAGGTTTTCTACTACAGTTTCATAACAGCTGGTAGCAATATAATAACCGTTTTCACAATGTACATCATTCATGATTCAATCCTTGTTTAAATTATTATTCCGTTGACCTCAATGAAGCCTTATATTTTGGGTTTTGGACTTGGAGAACCACAAAAAAAAAAAAAAAAAAAAAAAAAAGCAATATCACCACAGATATTGTTTTTTATTGAGAGAATGGGTCAGTTGTTCCACATGTTGCCATAGGAACAGACAAGTTTTGAACTATGAACCCTTCTGCTAAAAACTTTCTGCAAGAACTTGCCAAACTGCTATTCTGAAACATGGTTTTATTGAATGATTTGTTTCCCTTTGACACGAGAGGTCATTCAGTTTATTTTGGTTCCAGAGTCAGCCCTTTTATTTCCGTAATAGCCTTGCCAGCCCCTGCCTATCTTATCATGGTGTTTTAAAACTGTTTTGTGATGTCTCTAGCACTTCAGACTGCCATAGAAACACATTATAAAATATCAAGGCTTGGATAATTTTTGGATTGAAGGCAAAAATAGGACAGTTTCTCATTACTTGGTACATAGTCGCTCTGAATTTCAGTTCTAAAGAAATGAATCCAGGCATTGGGATAAGATTTTAAAGAAGTGTTTTGTCAGGTTCTAGCTCTGAAACATGAGACAAATATTATGGAAGAGGAACATTTACTCGAGACTGTTTTAGAGTTCATATTTCCTCCACTGTTTCCTCTTTAGCATCATTAAATAGATTTTGCATCTGTGTTTTAGGAGTTTGAAAGTAAAACTGAGACATGAGAAAAGGTGGATTTCACAAAGCCTGTCAAGAACCCTGGTAATATTCGCCCCAATATCAAAAGAAAGAAATATGAAATTATATTTTGCTTAAAGACAATGAAGTCTATTTTTAGGACCATTGCCCATTTTTTGTATTATAAAAGCAAAGCACATTTCCCCACCAATTATGATGATGTGAAAATATGCAACAACAACAACAAAAAAAAAAACAAACAAAAAAAAACTAAAAAAAGAAAAAAAAAACTAATTCTCATTACTGTAATGCAAAAAAAGTTATTTTTATTAAATATTTTCATAGTACATTATGTGCACATCATGGTAGTAAGTATTTGTTGTAAAGCCATACACATGCTAATTTAAATGAGAAAAAACAAAAAAACGTAATACAGTATTTTTTCTGTAATAGAATAGAAATATTCATTTATTACAATAAAGAGAATTTTCTTTTATTTTTCGGGTAAAATTTAACTATTTTTATGAGATTCATTAAGAAAGTGATTGACTTTAGATTTAGAATAATTTAAAATACTGTAGAGCGGAGGAGGGCGGGGCCGGGCTGGAACGACGCACGCCCAGTTCCCAATCAGCCTGATGGGGCGCGCAAGAGATAAAGGCAGCCAGAGCCAACAGTTCGAGAGAGAGAGAATCACAGGCAGCTGCCCTGTGTGTGGTTATGGTTGTGTGTTTTTGGTTAAGTTGATCATTAAAATATTATTTATACTGTTAAGTCGGTTCTCGCCTCATCCTTTCCACTGATCTGTGTTACAAATAGATATGTATTGTATAACAAAAAGTGTTGCTGCTGTCTGCAGTATGATACATTTGACTGTTTATTAACTTCCACTGGGCTCACTGCCTGCTTTGCATATGGTCTTCATTGCGGGCAACCTCTGTGCTGATTTTCCTTACAAGTATAAAGCAGAAAGGGACTTGAATCCAGTTTTTGATGTAGTTTTTTATTTCAGTCTAATCAAGCAAGCAGATGCCGCACAGGTTAGTGAGGTTAGTTGTTCGTCTCAGCCTCAGTCATGATGCTAATCAGCATGGCTGGTGATACTGCTTTCTTGGCACTCATTTTTAGTGATTCAGTTTGCAATTTTGTGTGTCCCTTGTACAATAAGGAAATGCTGTATTAAAGGGATAGTTCACCCAAAAATGAAAATTCTCTCATCATTTACTCACCCTCATGCCATCCCAGATGTGTATGACTTTCTTTCTTCTACAGAACACAGATTATAATATTTAGAAGAATATTTCAGCTCTGTAGGTCCACACAATGCAAGTGAATGGGTGCCAAAATATTTGATGCTTCAATAAGCATATATAGGCATCATAAAATTATTCCATATGACTCCATATCTTCAGAATAATTCCTTACATTTATATAGCACTTTTTCTAGGCACTCAAAGTGCTTTACATATTACATGGGGAATCTCCTCAACCACCACCAGTGTGCAGCATCCACCTGGATGATGTGACGGCAGCCATAGTGCACCAGTACACTCACCACACACCAGCTATTGGAGGAGAGGAGAGTGATGTAGCCAATTCAGGGATGGAGATTATTAGGAGGCCATGATAGATAAGGGCCAATGGGTAGAATTTGGCCAGGACACTGGGGTTATACCCCTACTCTTTACAAGAAGTGCCCTGGGATTTTTAATGACCACAGAGAGTCAGGACCTCAGTTTAACGTCTCATCCGGAAGACTGTGCTTTTTACAGTATAGTGTCCTCATCACTATACTGTGGCATTAGGACTCACACAGACCGCAGGGTGAGCACCCCCTGCTGGCCTCCCAGAAGTGATATGATAGGTGTGGGTAAGAAACAGATCAATATTTAAGTCCTTTTTTACTTGAAATTCTTCTCCCTGCCCAGTAGGGGGCGGTATGCATATAGAATGGGAATCATCAAAAACACAAGAAAAATGTTAAAGTGATCTGTTTCTCACCCACACCTATCACATCACTTCTAAAGATATTCATTTAACCACTGTAGTCCTATGGATTACTTTTATGCTGACTTATGTGATTTTTGGAGCTTAAAAATTTTGGTCACCATTCACTTGCATTAAGTGGACCAAAAGAGCTGAAAAATTATTCAAAAAATCTTCATTTGAGTTCAGCAGATGAAAGAAAGTTATACACATCTGGGATGGCATTAGGGTGAGTAAATGATGAAAGAAATATAAATTTTTGGGTGAACTATTCCTTTAACTTACAGTGGCCCCAAAAGGAATATGGCCATTTAAACCACACTCTAAAATGTATGAATGTCTTGGGCTGACATTATATAATAAAATATCAAACCAAGCAGTAATTATTGTAATATATATATATATATATATATATATATATATATATATATATATATATATATATATATAGATAGATAGATAGATAGATAGATAGATAGATAGATAGATAGATAGGACAACTGGCTCTAAAAAGGACAGAAAGAGATCTGGAAGGCCCAGGGTAGGGTTGTACACAGAAGTATTAAAAAGCCGTGCATTTCATCTCGTTACGGCTGATGTTCAAACCTTGTAACCCGTAACTGTCAGCTGTAATAAATTATATCCCCATTAAAATACAATACATAATAAAAGTAGATTTGATATATAGTATATTTGCCCCATGTAAATAACAATAAATAGGAACTGTATCTAAAATAAATAAGGGGTAATAAATAAATACTAATACTACAGGCTGGAAATTTTCATTTTAATATCTTATATATTTAGTATATTTTGAAACTTGACACTGAGCGACGCACCCTAAAAACTGCACCGTTAGATCGGTTTCATGCTGAAGAGTTGCTTAAAAGTATGTTTTTTGTTTCTCTCGTAAATGTAAACTAGTGTAAATGCCAACATCATCATATATGTCAAAATGATTGATGCCTGTCACGCAAAACATGAGCTCATTGATGTCATTAAATGAGTCTGCTTTTTTATTCCATCAGTTACTCCTGGTCAGAGGCTTCCGTAAATATTTAGTTTATACGTAGGTTTACGTTCTACCTAAGTTTAATGGTGTAACGTTCAAATATTTAGTAGTGCGTAAATTGTGACTTAGGTGCCCATTTACGCCACAACTAGGCTAAGTTGTAACGTATGTATAGCTGGTGCAACCGGCCCCAGATGTACAACTAAACAAGAGGATAAGTACATCAGAGACTCTAGTTTGAGAAATAGATGCCTCACATGTCCTCTGCTGACAGCTTCATTGAATTCTACCCGCTCAACACCAGTTTCATGTACAACAGTGAAGAGAAGACTCAGGGGTGCAGGCCTTATGGGAAGAATTGCAAAGAAAAAGTCACTTTTCAAACAGAAAAACAAAAAGAAAAGGTTAGAGTGGACAAAGAAACAGACATTGAACAACAGATAATTGGAAAAGAGTGTTATGGATCTTAACCCCCAGTTGAATGCCATTTCTTTCTATAAGAGCAAAATCTGTACATTATTCCAAACTTTTGGCTACCAGTATATATATATATACAGTTGTGCTCAAAAGTTTGCATACCTGGCAGAAATTGTGAAATTTTGGCACTAGTTTTGAAAATATGACCGATCATGTATTTATTTAAGGATAGTGATCATATGAAGCCATTTATTATCACATAGTTATTTGGCTCCTTTTTAAATCATAATGATAACAGAAATATATATATATATATATATATATACACACACACACAGTGATCAGCCACAACATTAAAACCACTAAAACAGTGCCGACCTGCATCTCACAATGCATTCTGAGATTATATTCTTCTCACCACAATTGTACAGAGCGGTTATCTGAGGTACCATAGACTTTGTCAGTTCAAACCGATCTGGCCATTCTCTGTTGACCTCTCTCATCAACAAGGCGTTTCCATCCACAGAACTGATGCTCACAAGATGTTTTTTTTTTTTGTTTGTTTGTTTTTTTGGCACCATTTTGAGTAAATTCTAGAGACTGTTGTGTGTGTGAAAAAAAAGAGTAAAAAGATGAGTAATTGCTTGTGGGGCTGGTTAGGTTTTTCATTGTGTTTGAAAGCAATCTGTTTGGATTCTAGGAGTTTTTAAGTCCTTAAGTTCTTGTTGTTTTCAGATTCAAATCTGGTTCATCAGTTCATATATTTGTACTTCCATCATGCTTCATTTAATTTTGGAGATTTAGTTCTAGTTTGTCAATTGAATTGCCATGGCATTTAACATATAAAACAAAGGTTGTGTTTGCAGCTTGCTAGTCCCTAAATATCTTTGCATATGTTGGCAAGCAATCATTGTTAACAGTGCAAATAAGAGGTTTTACTCTTGCTTGTAAAACCTGTTGATAGGTGGGTAAGGGTTGACAGAAAAATATCATCCACTCTATGAGCCAACAATCAGATCACCTTACAAAAATGTTATATAAACAATCTGTATTTTTCAATAGATTGCCAATAAATTGCTTATCACATCATTGAGGTTTTTAGCTTGTCATTTTTTTCTTGTATTAACATTGAACATTTCTGTCTGTTCCAGATACACACAGATAAGTACAAGAAAAACGCTGAAACCTTTAGTCCATTTGCACTATTTTGCATATGCGAATTCTGACAAGAAGCACAGCATTGGGGTCAAATTTATCAACCACTCACAAATTCTTATTTTACTTAGTCCCAGAAAATTGTATTGTCTGTACTAGTCTATTTAGTAGAAAATTACACCATCAACAACAGCAAAAGTGTCTAAGAGGAAATATAATTGCTTTACACAATGCATAATAAAGTAAAGAAGGAGTTGATGCCTGTCAAATGTTGGATTCAGTTACAAGATATTTTCCTGTACTTTTTCTGGATGTCACATTTTACATTTGGTTAGGGCTTCACCAGACTCGGCTTGACACACTGTGGTGTAACATATTACAGTATTAAATATTTTTACTACTTGCTTTGGAGCCTTCGGTATGGAGAGAAAGATTTCCAGAGGCACAAGATTCCTTCAACATAGTTTTGTAGAAGCAACACTGTTGCTGCTTTGCAAGCCTTAACATTAATGCAGTCTTTGAAATAGCAGACGGTCTCGCACAACCACAAACCACAAACCCTGCCGTTTTGACTGACAGGATGTCATGGCTGACAACTCAGTGACTCATACACTCACACCATCCACCTGTCTGTCCTGTATACATGATGCAATCCTCCTCCCAGATGTCACACTGTAAGCTTCTTTGCATCATCTCTGTTCTCTCAGTCTTTCACTGCCCAAACACATTTTGCTCTTGATGTGTATTAAAGGTATAGTTCACCCAAAAATGAAAATTCTGTCATCATTTACTCACCCTCATGTTGTTCCAAAGCCATATTACTTTCTGGTAGCCTCAGTGACCATTCACTTTCATTGTATGGAAATATGATGCAATAAAAGTGAAAGGTGATTGATATGGAAGAAAGAAAGTCATACAGGTTTGGAATATCATGAGGAAAATTAGGAAAATATCAATTTTAATTCAAATATCCAGAACAATTACTTTTGTTAATATCAGCAGTAGGCTTTATTTCACAGTCATCTGAATTTATATTCAAAGTAACAGAGAAATGTTATGTGTGTTGTTATGGAATTTTATGGTAGTTTGGGCATCACGGTAAAACATACCTTAAAACTTCTATTCACTAAAAGCTTAGATACTGTACGATTGTAATGTGTTTATTGTTCGCTTTTTTATTTAATCTAATTATCAGGTAGTAAACCAAGTCATATATTAAATCAGTCACACTCCCCGTTTGGCTTTTCTCTGCGTCAGACAAGAGGCTCTGAAAATTCCAGAAGACATGGACATACACTACTGTTCAAATGTTTGGGGTCACTTGCCTGAAAAGTTTCTCATGATCTTAAAAACCTTTTGATCTGAAGGCATATGCTAAAATGTTTGAAATTAATTTTGTAGACAAAAATATAATTGTGTCAACATATTAAGTTATTTAATTACAAAACTAAAATGTTATAAACATAAAAAAAATGTTTTTGAAATGGATGACTTGGACCGAATAATTAAGAAAAGTAGCCAATAAGTGCCCAACATAGATGGGAACTCCTTCAATACTGTTTAAAAAGCATCCTAGGGTGATACCTCAAGAAGCTGATTTAGAAAATGCCAAGAGTACATTTCTGCAAAATCTAGGCAAAGAGTGGCCACTTTGAAGATGCTAAAATATAACATAGTATTGATTTATTTTGGTTTTTTTAGTCACAACATAATTCCCATATTTCCATTTCTATTATTCCATAGTTGTGATGACTTTACTATTATTCTAAAATGTGAAGAAAAAAAAAATAAAATAAAAAAATGAAAAAAAAAATAAAGAATGAGTAAGTGACTCTAAACTTTTGAACGGTAGTGTATATGTGTTCAGTCAGCCATGAACGCTTCTAACACAGCACTCAAACAAAGATTATTGACAAAAAGGTTTCCACTGAGAAAAGGAAAGTAGTGTCTATTATAAAATAAGGAAAACAACTTGTTTCCATTTTATGAGATTACACTAAGTGTAATACAGAAGAGATTCTTGAACTAGAATCACAGTGTTGTTACAAATGCAGCTTAACTAGCAGCAATGCCAAGGTCATGGGTTTGAATCCCAGGGAACACATGTACTGGTAAAATGTACACCATGAACCATGCTGATTCCTCACACAAGTCAAGTTTTGTGCGAATGCAATTGATTTGTACCAGTGCATGACACAACAGTGCAATGATCATTTAATTCACTTGGCCGGTATGGACCTTAGTCAGGGTAGATGGAATATTTAATTTGACCTAGATGATAACAAGGCTGTGAGGGACATGAATACAGTCTGATCAGTAAGTTGTACTGTCTTAATGTTCTAGATCAATTTTTCACAACTCTTGTTTTCTGGAATTTTAAGGTCTATTGCACAAGTTTAGTACATGCCCTAAACATTAACAGAATTACATAACTCACATAGTGCTCTTCTGAGCAGCATACAGTGAGGCGCATAACATTAATGTTGTTATGTCAGGATTCAGGAATGCTATGGAGACATAACAGACAATCATGGACAATATATTCTGTTTTGGCTCAGTTTGATAAGAATCAGATTTGCATGAACAGTGTGTTTTGTTAAGATTTTATGATCTTTTAACTTTGTAAATAATAGATTATCATTTTTTTGAGATTTCATAATATGTTAAAAAAAATGTTTATGTGAAGTATGACATATATGTATAATGTAATCAAATCAAACTTTAAGCAGATCAAATCAGTGAAGGGATTATATACAATAATTTCCAAATAGCAAACAACTCAAGTATCAAGCCATTTTAATCAGTCAGCTAAATGACATTTTGGCTGAGAGTTCTGACACCACTCTTGAGACTAGGCCTGTGGAGGTCAGGGTGGGATATGGCTTATCTTTATGCTTTAACACAGTGTGAGCAGGTGTGGCCTTGTTTTGTAGGGTAAATAAAGGAAACGCCAGAAGCAGAGGGAAAACATGATGACAGTGCATGTGAACGCTGATTCACTCTCCCTCTGGTACAAATGTGACCAATGTTGTGGCCTGAAACAGTGGAAGTAGACTGATTGGAAAAGGAAGGAGAATAAGGGCCGTGTCAGTGACAAAACTCCAAACCAGGAAAGAAAGTTAAAAAAAAATTTCAATCCTGATGAAAAGGTCATCATTCTCATTTGGAGCGAATTACGGGAAAACACACAAAGATTAACATTACTCTGAGCCTCTGTTCTTATTTCCAATTTATGCACAAGTAAAAATTATATTTATACACAATTATTTTATGTATTATGTAATTAAAAATATGCTATATTTTACATTATAATTGAGCAAATGTATATATAGATTGACAGATAGATGCAATAGCATGATAAATTATGCAATATCATAATAGATGATGCAGTATCATGCTGAATAGTCAAGCCTGCCCCATTAGATCTGAAAATTCACCAGTGTGTAAGTCCTTTTGTTCAAACTAGTGCATAACTCGAGAGCAACTGGACTATTGCTGAACCTTTAGACCATGCCTCTCTAAGCCAAACAGGCTTCTCAAATACATCCATCTGAGCGGTGTTGAGGGGGTTGGAGTGCTTTGTTCCCAAAAACTGGTGACCGACATCCTCAACTGAGAGGATTATCTTTTGTTGTAGACATTTTCACTCAAAAAAGGGCTAATAATTTAGGTTTTTACTCAAAATGAAAGTTCATTGCATGTGCCATTTAATAATTACTGTTATTTAATAATTTGGTGTCGTCTGAGGCAACCAATTTTAGCTCTGCAGTCATTCTTTTTACATAATAAAATAATTTCAACTGAATGATTATTTTCTGTGCATTTATTAAGTATGTAACCGGTCCTGCTCGATTCACTCCGAACGGGATTTCAACTGGCGTCTCTGGCACGGGAGGTGGGCGTGCTAAAAAGGACACCTTGCTAAACAAGCTCGATTTCACACGTCATTGTGAAATGTGTCAGCGCTCAATTCATAACCCAACGCAAGTATGCGCTGCATTCTCAGCATTGCCGCAAGGGGCGCTAGAGTGAATTATCTTCTTTCAGTCAACAACTGTCTTGGCGGACGTGGGCAGCAATTTGAGTTGAATCTTTTCTGAAAATATATATGACTTTTTGTCCCCAGTCCATTCAAATGAACTTGTTTTTTCTCCGTGTCTCTCCCCACTCCTCAACTATCAACTCATCTTCCAAATCCAGGCTGCATCCAAAAACGTAGGCAGCTGACTTGCTGCCTAATCAGTTAATGGCTTAACTGACAGCTGTTTTGAATGAATGGAACTCTTAAGGAACTGGTTTCCGAACAGTTTCAAAAGCACCTTATTTTCATCCTGCCTCTGTATACAGCCTCCGAAGGCAGCATTTTCCTGGTTTCGGATGCAGCACCGGTTTCGTGGTCACGCCTAAAAAAATCTATTGCCCTCTTGTGGTCTGAGGTTTGTAACCGCCAGAGCAACGCAAGAGCGCACGTAATGTATGTACAAAGGGACCACGTGTTGGCCATGCGTTGGCCAAGCTCTCGCATCTGCATTTGCAGACTTGCATGAAGTATGTTTCGGCCTTAAAGACTACAGCCTCTAGCATAGCGTCTAGCTAGTGCGCCTCTTGAGGCGAGGGGAGTTAGGTTTACACACTGCACAGCTATCTACCTGGCTACCGTTACAAGTACATAAATGTACTTTGTTTTCCACTTTGCATTGGGGTCCTGATCACCCTGTATGGGCTTTATTTTTGTGATAATGACCGGCCAACTGTACATTATCTTACACAGTATGCTGCTCATATTTAGTTTTAAGAGCCATCAAAACCTTGTAGCACTGTCTGGTTAAAGATGAACTTAGATTAAAAAAAATTTTTTTTAAATCCATACATATTTCGAAGTTATGCTAAGTAAATACAGTTCTGTACAGTAGACAGTTTTATAATGTTATCTTCCGTAAGTTAATGATTAACAAATAATCATTTGAAAAGCACCTTATTTTCATCCTGCCTCCATATACAGCCTCCGAAGGCAGCATTTTCCTGGTTTTGGATGCAGCACTGGTTTCGTGGTCACGCCTAAAAAATCTATTGCCCTCTTGTGGTCTGAGGTTTGTAACCGCCAGAGCAACGCAAGAGCGCACGTAATGTATGTACAAAGGGACCACGTGTTGGCCATGCGTTGGCCAAGCGCTCGCATCTGCATTTGCAGACTTGCGTGAAGTATGTTTCGGCCTTAAAGGCTACAGCCTCTAGCATAGCGTCTAGCTAGTGCGCCTCTTGAGGCGAGGGGAGTAAGGTTTACACACTGCACAGCTGTCTACCTGGCTACCGTTACAAGTACATAAATGTACTTTGTTTTCCACTTTGCATTGGGGTCCTGATCACCCTGTATGGGCTTTATTTTTGTGATAATGACCGGCCAACTGTACATTATCTTACACAGTATGCTGCTCATATTTAGTTTTAAGAGCCATCAAAACCTTGCAGCACTGTCTGGTTAAAGATGAACTTAGATTAAAAAAAAAAAAAAATCCATACATATTTCAAAGTTATGCTAAGTAAATACAGTTCTGCACAGTAGATGGTTTTATAATGTTATCTTCCGTAAGTTAATGATTAACAAATATGTTGAGTGTTTTAATAGTTTGCCCAAAACAGGGTGGGAGCTGGACATTATCAAATGCTTGCCTTGTTTTTGCTTAACCTTTATTGAACCAATGTAACCATCAAAAATGGAAAATAAAATAAGTTCACACTAGCAATTTTTGAAAAAATTTGTACAGTACAGCCATTATTATCATGGAGTGCTCTGCCCGGTCTTGCCTTTCCCGGGATGAGGTCACGTGCGTTGGTGACAGTCAGTCACTTTCAGACGCAGCATTTCATTGGCCGAGAACGTCATAGTAAGCCCCTCCCATGGGCCGTCCTCAGTGACGTCACGCCTGATCAGCTGTTTATTTTCCACAACAATAACAAAGGGAGCAGTTGAGACCTCGGAGAAGAAACGAAAAAGAACTGACTGCGAAACTCCGAACTAAAGGGTCCACAAACTTGTAATTTCTTCCGAGAAGAATTATATTAATATATTTTTGTATTTCATACGACAAGTAATCTACCTCAAACACTTGAAGTGATCTTTTTTTGTTTTGAAGTCGTCTACCCTCTTCCTGTTTACATTTTTTTTTTTTACCGCAGGTGAGTTAAACGCTCTTTGTTGTTCATCGACGGACACTTTGTTTTGATACGTTATGAAAACGTTTCTGCAACGTCTCAGCAAAGTTATGAGAAATACACAGAGCTGCTGCGTGCACTCAAAAGTGAATTTGTGGTCAAAAGTTTCATTTTTAAAAGCAAGAATAAAAATATGCATTCAAAGGCGTCTTTCGTGAAATTAGGCTATTGTATGCACAACTCATCAGAGTCTGCAAGCGATGTGATATGTGTTCATTGTTTGATTCTGCAATGTGAGCATGTTTGGATTTTACGGATTAAGCTTTGTTCAGCAGTGCCAGTTGAGCGTTTGCAGTCCGCCCTGTCGGTCGGTGTAGGGTTACACTCATCCATCCTCCCCAGTCCAGTCTCTTTGGGTGCGGGTCAAGAAAACATCATATATGGCTTGACTGTCCAAATACAGATTTAAAATATTTTCGCACCTGTGTAATTATACACAAAACTGTGCATATGTTGCTCAGAATGGATTACAGCTGCTGTGTTGTGCAATTAATGTGCTATTACTTTGTCTCACTGTGTTGAATCTGTTACTAATCTAAATTAATCTAAGTCGCGGGTGTTGAGGTCACAAATATAATGGTATTCGGTCCTTTAAAATAGTAAAGGCGATAAAATTATTATTTTCTGAATAAAGGCTTTTAAATGTGAATTTTTTTTTTTTTAAATGCGACCACAATTGGATAATTTTTTGTTTTTAAAAGATGTTTTTATTTTTTTTAAGTTCACACAGTACAAGACAAACACTGTGTCTGCATTGCTAGCAATTTGCCAGTTTCAGTCATCTTTTCTTCCTTTTTTGTGCTATATATATATATATATATGTATATGTATGTCTATTGTGTATTCTATATATACTTTTTTCTTTTCAATATTTATCTATTTTTTATTATTTTTTAAAAGTATTTTTGCTGTTTTTGTATTGTTGTGTACTGGAAGCTCCTGTCACCAATACAAATTCATTGTATGTGTAAGCATACTTGGCAATAAATCTCATTCTGATTCTGATTTACAATGTACACACATTCGTGCTTTATGTTAAGCCTGACATGCTGAAAACTACTCCGTTAATGTTTTCACATTCACAATTATGAATGACATCTGAATCATGTACTGTACATGACATATTTTCAATTTAAAACGGCAAATTCTGCCAAATGGTGAATAGTTTACTTTCGGTTGGTACAACATTTTAATCCTAAAACAGTGGTCAAATTTTGCATGTTTAGTTAGATACTTTCATTTTACATGACACAAACACTCTTAATCTGAACTGCTTGCTGATGTGCGCTGCTGGAATAATCCATGAGGTTTCCGCTTAGCTTCTGAAACTTGAGTCCCGCGACTCCCGCCTTCATTGATTTGATTGGCTATCTCAAATGACATTGACGAGTGGTGGTAGACTACTGAGCACGCTAAAAATTTTACTTTTTTTTTTAAACCTTTATGTTATTCCTGCAACAACTTAATGACTACTAGATGGCAATGCATAATGGACTGCAGCAGAACAGCAACAAGGATATCAATGGGGGGGGGGGGGTTGCCATATCTGATTATTGGAGGGGGCTTGTCCCCCTCATAGTATATTGCGGTTACGGCCCTGGATAGAAGTACAGTCTCTTTAATGGTATGCACTGTAGAAAGCTCCTAGATAACATAACATTTTTACAACTCATGTTTTCTCATTAGTTTTTATTATTATTATTCATTTTATTTTTATCTACTGAAAATCTTTGGAACAGGTTTGTCAGCTGAATGTTCAACACCAATGTAAACAACAGTATAACCCATTAAGACTACTTTTTCCTCATAGCTTTGTTTTTATATCTGTCAAAATAATTAATTTAAATATGGGATACTCTGAATAAGGTCTATAAGGGGTGTTCCTGTTTTTATGAGTATTACTTGTCATGTTTACTGTGCAGATGTAGCTATGTGTATGTTAATGTGGTGTGTTGTTTTGCTGCATTCCATTTAAGTCAGCTTTCATACTGTTTTTCTCCATACTTCCTCATAAAATGTTGTTCTGAACGTATTCAGCCATTATAGACATACAGTTCACCATAATATATGCCAATAAACATTGAAATATGTTGTTGGGCCTTTTGAAGGCGTCACTGTACACAGACTACGTCACTCCCTCTATAGGCTGATGTTACGTAATAACCCATTCAAATAGTGTGAAAGTGTGAACAAGTCCAATATTTTCAGCTTTAATTCTGTTATTATTTTCTCGATGCATCCATTGCTGTGTCATACACTTACATATCTAGTGCGGCCTAATGTGCATTTTGTATTTGCATTTTTCTTTCAATTGTATGCCTTGTTCGATGCATAGTATCAATGCCATGAAAATGGATTTCCTGCAATGCACTGTATGTTCTGTACACACCAGGCCAATTCTGCCTTGTTTTTAGATCTGTGTACCACTCACCAATACAATGCATGGATTGCATAGAGATTTTGATTAAATGCAGATTTGTTGTTTGCATCTTACATAATTTATTTTGAGAGCATCTGCTAAAATGTTGGTAAATGTGTGTGTGTGTGCAGATAATCCTCTTTTTGGGGTTCTAAAGGGATACTTACTGTACGGATGTGACCCCACCCCCTTAACAGTCAAACAAAGCACTCTGCTATGACAATATGAGCAGGTGGAAGGGAGTATGAATTGGTTGCCTTGTCTCAGTGATGCACAGGGGTGAAGAACAGCTTGTAGTCCTTCACTTTACAGCTGTCTTTCTTTGTTGTCACAAGCAAAACAGCGGAGAAGGGTACCCTCATTAGTCATACTCCTGAACGAGGCAGGGTGTATCTGTGCATAGATCAGTTTTCATAGGAATAAGATTCGTCTGAAGAGGACAGGTAACAACCAAGGCACTTCACATTGCTTTGTTGTGGCCGATCTGTTCTCATGAATATCCGTCTGTCTTTTATGAGCATGCACCTGTAATTTACAGTGCATCTGGAAAGTATTCACAGTGCTTCACTTTTTCCACATTTTGTTATGTTACAGCCTTATTCCAAAATGGATTAAATTCATTATTTTCCTCAAACTTCTACAAACAATACCTCATGATGACAACGTGAAAGAAGTTTGTTTGAAATCTTTGCAAATGTATTAAAAAGAAGAAAAAAAAAAATCACATGCACATAAGTATTCACAGCCTTTGCTCAATACTTTGTTGAAGCACCTTTGGGACCAATTACAGCCTCAAGTCTTTTTGAGTATGATGCTACAAGCTTGGCACACCTATTTTTGGGCAGTTTCTCACATTCTTCTTTGCAGGACCTCTCAAGCTCCATCAGGTTGGATGGGGAGCGTTGGTGCACAGCCATTTTCAGATCTCTCCAGAGATGTTCAATCGGGTTCAAGTCTGGGCTCTGGCTGGGCCACTCAAGGACATTCACAGAGTTGTCCAGGAGCCAATCCTTTGTAATCTTGGCTGTGTGCTTAGGGTCGTTGTCCTGTTGGAAGATGAACCCTCGCCCCAGTCTGAGGTCCAGAGCGCTCTGGAGCAGGTTTTCATCAAGGATGTCTCTGTACATTGCTGCATTCATCTTTCCCTCGATCCTGACTAGTCTCCCAGTTCCTGCCGCTGAAAAACATCCCCACAGCATGATGCTGCCACCACCATGCTTCACTGTAGGGATGGTATTGGCCATCCCTACAGTGATGAGCGGTGCCTGGTGGTATTTGTGATGAGCGGTGCCTGGTTTCCTCCAGACATGATGCTTGCCATTCAGGCCAAAGAGTTCCATCTTTGTTTCTCATGGTCTGAGAGTCCTTCAGGTGCCTTTTGGCAAACTCCAGGCGGGCTGTCATGTGCCTTTTACTGAGGAGTGGCTTCCGTCTGGCCACTCTACCATACAGGCCTGATTGGTGGAGTGCTGCAGAGATGGTTGTTCTTCTGGAAGGTTCTCCTCTCTCCACAGAGAAATGCTGGAGCTCTGTCAGAGTGACCATCGGGTTCTTGGTCACCTCCCTGACTAAGGCCCTTCTCCCCTGATCGCTCAGTTTGGCTGGGCGGCCAGCTCTAGGAAGAGTCCTGGTGGTTCCAAACTTCTTCCATTTACAGATGATGGAGGCCACTGTGCTCATTGGGACCTTCAATGCTGCAGAAAGTTTTCTGTACCCTTCCCCAGATCTGTGCCTCGATACAATCCTGTCTCGGAGGTCTACAGACAATTCCTTGGACTTCATGGCTTGGTTTGTGCTCTGACATGCACTGTTAACTGTGGGACCTTATATAGACAGGTGTGTGCCTTTCCAAATCATGTCCAATCAACTGAATTTACCACAGGTGGACTCCAATCAAGTTGTAGAAACATCTCAAGGATGATCAGTGGAAACAGAATGCACCTGAGCTCAATTTTGAGTGTCATGGCAAAGGCTGTGAATACTTATGTACATGTGATTTTTTTTCGTTTTGTATTTTTAATAAATTTGCGAAGATTTCAAACAAACTTCTTTCACGTTGTCATTATGGGGTATTGTTTGTAGAATTTTGAGGAAAATAATGAATTTAATCCATTTTGGAATAAGGCTGTAACATAACACAATGTGGAAAAAGTGAAGCGCTGTGAATACTTTCTGGATGCACTGTAAGGCTGATCACAACAGAACATGAGACGCTCATGACCAGGAAATATTTGTGTTCTGTACATGAAGAAATTATGTTCTGTACATGGAGGCTGCTTCCTTTGTCTGTGTAATGTATCATTTCATTAAACAACGTGGTTTACATTTTGGGGTAAAAGTGAGCGTCTGTCTACAAGGGTATTGGATAAAATTAGGTGATTGTTCCTTTGTTTAAGTCTCATGCACTGATTAAGTGTTCTTCTCTTGTGTCCTCCAGGGCCTTTGTGTTTGCACAATCAAAAAGAGCTATGGCTGAACTTCATCAGGTGTTCCTCAGCTGAGAAGGAGTGACTAATGCACCTCAGCACCTTTACCAAGATCTCAGTGAGCGGCTCTCGCAGCTGATGACCAAAGAGCCTGGCTCTCGCCCACTGCCAGCAGGACTGTCCAGCCTCACACCTCTGCCCGGGACACCATCATGTTCCAGAGGTTCACCAGCATCTTGTTTGGAGACTCCCTGGAGGAGGGCAGTGGATGCCCTGCAGATCCAGACTTCAACGAGAAGGAGGAGGAAGATGAATGGATCCTGGTTGATTATCTAGGTGAATATGGATGATCAAATTTTCACATTCCGTTTCTCTGAATCTTAGTGTGGTTAAGCTCAATCAACAGCATTTGTGGCATAATGTTGATTGCCACAAAATAAATAAATAAATTCACCCTTTGTTTACTAAAAAAAATTGCAGTTACAGTAAGGCACTTACAATGGAAGTTAATGGGGTCAGTCCATAAATGCTTAAATACACACTGATGTAAAATTCAGCCCATTAGACGTAAACATTATACATGTTAACATGATTTTAGTGTGATAAAATCGCGTAGTTACCTTATCTGTGCAAAGTTACAGGTATATCCAATATTACAACTTTGTTGTTATGACAACGAAACCCTGTAATCCAAAATGCAAAATGTTGGATAGAACTTTCAACAGATACAATTAGAAAGTGATTTTATCACACAAAAATCATTGTAACATGTATAATGTTTACGTTTTATGGGCATACGTTTGAAACTGTGTGTAGTTTATGGACTGGCCCCAATCCCCTTCATTGTAAGTGCCTTAATTAAATTGTGATTTATGCTTTTTCTTTTCTTTTTTTTTTTTTTTTTATGAAGGAAGGACACAAATGTTTTTTTTAATGTATTTATTTATTTATTTATTTTTTATTTTTTTGAGGTGATCAGCATTATGCCCAAAATGCTGTTGATTGAGCTTAATTTGTATTGAATCCGGACTATTTTTTTATATATAAAACCATCAGTCACAGGCCAGATCGTAGTCTAAGAGACCCGATTCGGTTCATAACTCAATTTTGAAAAAAATGTAGAGTTGCTACAGTTTGCCTTTGCAGGGCAGACATAATATCTTTGATCAGTGAACTGAAATATGGATCTCAGTCTATGTCAGGGTTGCTCCTTACATGCAGATAAAGCCTAGATGAAACACATACTGCGATCAATGAACAGGCTTAGGGGCTTTTCACACAGGACTCATTCTTGTATTCATCTGCACTTTTTTTAAATTGTTGGTTACATTTACACAATAAACTTTCACTAGATGAATGTCTTTATTTCTTCAGTGTCTCGCACCACGAATTCTTTGTTTTAAGACAGTGTGTCAAGTTAAAAGATAGCAAACTTTTAAAAGTAGCCTCTGCACTGTATCTAGCTGTTTTTCAACGCACCCCATGGGAATGGCCCCTTAGTCTGTATCAGGGTAACTGACCTAATAAGCATTTTATCTAATGACACACCCCCAGAACAGAATTCTGCAGAATTGGAAAGTAATTCACAAAATTCTACATATTCCCCAGGCCTTGTTCATTTAATAAATATTTTGGCTGATTTCGCACATTCTAATTTGATTATGGTTTCAGCTACCGATAAGAGTGTAGTAGTCTCAGCTTTGTTCAACACATTTTTACCATTTTAAAACCATTCCACAGAATTCTTTAAATTTTGCCCCACAATCAGTGTAAGAAATCCTCAACAGGTTCAGTCTGTGCCTGCAAAAGACGTATTATGTCTGAAATGACCCTAGCTAACCTCATCTGATTCAGTTGACATGGTCTGCTGGAGCCATATTTCAGACACCAGGTTGATTCAGTAACACTTGGCACAGAAGCAATGCCCTTATTAGATGCCTTCGTATGCTTCCTGCCCAAATAGAGGCCTTGCTGCCTGTACAGCCCCTTCTCATATTGTGTATGTGTGTGAATATTTCAGGTGCAAGGGAATCTGGTTGGCCCAGTTCACCTCTGATAAGTGAAGCCCTGATAGTGCATGGGCAACGCAGCTTTTAGCTTGCCAGACAAAAGTGTTTGCGGTAGGGTCTGCAGTAAAAACAGGACAGACTGAGTTACAGTTAAATACACATAGCACGGGAAGGCCTTGAACATGGAGCAATTACAAACATTAATCGTTGCCTGAAGGCTGAGGTGGACAACAGGGGAGTGGAGAGACACTTCTCTTGTTATGTATTTTAGCTTGACAGAAATATCCAACATAATACAACAGTGGTTGTTGCCCAAGATGGTGAGAGGATTAGAGGTTAACTGACTTCACAAGGACATTGGAGAGTGCCTCTAAGAGGGTTAAGAGCCTTCTTAACCAGCTGAGTTGAGAAAAAGTTGCATGTCATTTGGCAGTAGCATACGAAACTGCAGATAAACAGGGTGTGGCACTGTACAATGGATGTTCGGTGTATAACATCAGTGCTATGGGTGTGGGACTTGTTTAGTGACTAATCAGTCCTGTATTGTATTTAGTGTAGATATACAGCTATTGTCACATTATTTTTACTGTAAGTAGCATTCTTCACATGAACGGCATGTAATTAGAGGCTCCTGCATTGTTCATGCTTGCTTAATTCAAGGTAAGGGAGTGAGGGATTGTTCAATCACACTGCACCATAGAGGCAGGGGAGAATGCATAGCACTGTGGGGTTCTGTCCAAAAAGCCAGCTGTTTACACCTCTTGGTTAGCTGCCAAGAGCCACGAAGAGTCCAAATAAATATGAACCGTGGACAAAAATATTTACTCTTTAGGTTTGTCTGGGAGCATGACTCATTTTTAATAGAACCAGTAATACTTTCAATTAATTATTTTCCCTTTTATACAACTTCACATGGTTTATTGATCGAAGGTATCGATTCTTCAGTTCATTCTGTGTTCAGATGTTTTTAGTATCAACCAGGGGTGATTTTGAATAATTACAGTTCTCTTTTATTCAACTTCATATTATTTTGCCTATCAAACAATTCTTCTGTTAATTCTATGTTGGTTTAACTAGATTTGTACATTTTCTTTAGAAAATGTTAGTGGTGCTTACCTGTGTAAAACTCACTGCCACATAAAAGTATTGTGGGTGGTTTTTAGTGCATTGCTATATGGTATTGTGGTTGCTGTGGTGTTCAGGGTGGTTGCTAGGTGGTTTCTTAGAGGCAAAAGTCAAAAAGCCCACCCCATACAGTAGTCTTTATGATATTCAGGTTCTTATGGCTCAGGTTGCAGATTTCAAAAAAAGGATGGAAGGGGAATAGTCAATCATATTTTCAAGAAAGCACTCCTGATTGGTTAGTGTTTGATTAAGGTGTAGAGTTAGAAATGGGCTCTAGTTTCTCCGAACAACCCTGTAGCGCTTTCCTGCTGAATATTACTGATTCGTCTAATCAGTTGTGTCTTTCCTCTTGAATTTGAATGACTCTTCACCTGCCTATGTTTCAGTTTTCCACACCTTTTATCTTCTGCAAAAATTGCTTAGAAAAGTGATAGCAATAAGCAATAAACCTCAATAAGCTGCATGATTTTAGGCACCATTCATGTCTGTAAAACAAACAGTGTGGAACGAGTCACACACAGAAGCTTAATACTTAGGGTTAGCTGTTTGCTCGAATCCCTAAACCTAAGAATGAGCAATTGTAATAGTGCTGCTTGCCTTAGAAAACACAACTAATTATTCTTGACTATTATAGGAAATTGTAATGATTATTTGCTCGCAGTATTATCAAACTGTAGTAACCGTCCTGTCTTCTCTCTGTCCCTGTAGCGAAGGCCTGCTCCAGTGCATGTGGAGATGATTTGGTGGCTGTGTGCTCTGATGATGTCGCTCCCCTGGACTCTCCTGTGCGCTGCTCCTCCTGCTCATCTCTGGACTCCGCGGCGGACATTGACGGCGAGGACAACAGCTTCCTGTGTCTGGAGGCAACATATGGGCTGGAAGAGAGCTGGTTTATCACCCCTCCACCGTGTTTCATGGCTGGGGGCAGAGCGCCAGTTCTGCTGGAGACCAGTCCTCTGGAGAACCTACTGATCGAGCACCCCAGCATGTCTGTGTACACCGTTCACAGCCCCCTTCAACGGCCTGCTAAGGACGGCACCCGTGAGTCATCAATTTTAAGGTAAATACTGATTCCCCTAAAGAGATAATTCACCAAAATGAACATTTTGTCATTTTTTACTCACCCTCCTGTTTTTCCAAACCCATATGATTTTCTTTTTTCTGTGGAACACCAAAGGAGAAGGCAGATTGTTTGGGACTGACAGCCTCAGTCACTATTCTCTTTCAATGAATCTTTTTTTCATACAATGAAAGTGAATGATGATTGAGACATTCTGCCTAACATCTACTCTTTTGTTCCATGGAAGAAAGAAAGAATTGTATTTTTATTTTGGGTAAACTATCGCTTTAATTTTAGAGTTCAATAAACCACCCCTTGATATGTTTTATTTAGCTAATATTTGTTCAGTTCATTGTAGAATATCTGGCAGAGTTTGGTTAAAGCAGCTCTGTTTCTTTTGTTTTATGACTCATTAGTTTCTTCAGTTGTTGAATGGTGGGAATCCCTGCAAGTGAACCACTTCACACACCGTGACAATTTGAGACTCGTGATTGATGAGGAAATTGAAGCTGTTATTTGGAACAGCTGGGATAAACAACTGGATATGTTGCCCCTATGTTGTTTATTTGCCCATGCACTTTTAAAGCTCTTACTGAATTTCTTCTATGTACAAGCTCAATGTTTGGAGTTTGGAAGGGTTACTACTACAATACTGTAATAACAATAAGATTCTGATGGTTTTAACTCAATGTATCATGATGTTGCATTGTGTGAAGAGGTTTAAATTTCAGGGATTCCATATCATTAGACAACAAATCACCATTGTATGCTGCCCAGCAAAGCCAAAACTCACCCTGTAAACACCAAAATAGAAATAAATTGTTTTGTTTGCCCATTGTGGATTTTAAAATAGTCTCATTCCATTTTCTCTGAATTTGAGCATAGTCAAGCCAAACATGTATGTGACAGGACAGATCATTGTCTATGAGGCCAAATCCTGGTCTTAAAGAGATAGATCACCCAAAAATGAAATTCTCTTATCATTTACTCACCTTCATACCATCTCAGATGTGTATAACTTTTAGAAGAATATTTCAGCTCTTTAGGTCCATACAATGCAAGTAAATGGGTGCCAAAATTTTTAAGCTCCAAAAGCACATCAAGGCAGCATAAAAGTAGTACATAAGACTCCAGTGGTTAAATCAATGTCTTCTGAAGCATGATGATAGGTGTGGGTGAGAAACAGTTCAATATTTACTGCAACTCCTTTTTTACTATCACTCTCCACTTCCACGTTTACATTCTTCTTCTTTTGTTTTTGGTTATGTGCATTTTGGAGCTTAAAAATGTTGGCACCCACACCACTTGCATTGTATGGACCTACAGAGCTGAAATATTCTTCTAAAAATGTTTGTTTGTATGCTGCTGAAGAAAGAAAGTCATTTACATCTGGGATGGCATGGGGGTGTTAATGATGACAGAATTTTCATTTTTGGGTGAACTTTCCCTTTAACTCAGTTTTGGCTAAATGTATACTGTAGTTACTGTGTTTTTCCTTTGCAAGATGGCATAATAAATAATGATGCAGTATAAACAAAATGAAAACAAAGTGCAGTTACTTTATAAAAAATAAAAAAAAAGTTACTTGCTGAATCCAATTTTCCATACTTGCCTAATATAAAGTATGGCAAAAAAAGTCCAATGTAGTAGTATTACTGAATCCTCAGTATTCATGAAGCAGTAAGTGAGAAATACCCAGATAACCTACAATTTCCAATTCTGAAACCAGAGTAGATTGTTTTCGTACAGTAGTTGTTTTTATTATGTCAAATTCCGGTCAAGGGTCAATACCCACATCACCGGAAGAAGTATGCCTGAAATCTATTCATATTAATTGCATGCATACCTAAAGAACGTACTGTTTTACCGGTCAAGAAGTGCGTACTTCAGCATGTACAGTGCATACTCTGACGGCAGTGTTGATTTCTCAGGGCCAGCAAAGCCTTCTTTGCTGGCCTAACATGCCAAATAAATAAAAAAAATTTCATCCTTTCATACTCAATCACCTTTTTGCCTATGTATTTTTAATCACTTTCCACTCTTAATTAATCTACAAACAAATAGAGAAAAACGAAAAGTTTATCCAGTCAGAATTTATTCCTTGATTCTTACAAGCAAAGTGTGACAACTGTTTCACAAATCACATGCCGGAAGCAGCGCGTGAGTTTGAGCTCCACCCCCTCAGGCCTTCAGAATTTCCACAGAATCCCTCAACGGTGCAAATGAATGAGCAACTAAAGTCATATTGTCAGATTCATCAGCCAATCAGATTGATTTATTTGTTCTTGGGGGGTGTGATCTTTATTATATGTCCCAGTTGAGGCCTTCTAGCTGGCCTTGAGTGACGCAATCACGCTTTAAGTGATGTACCTATTTCAAGAGCGAAAAGCGCGAGATCTTGCTGAGGAGTCAACTGTCATCACTGCTGGTATTGCAGTTGAGAAAGAGATCCTTATGGATTTAAAAACCTGAGATGTTCTGCATGATTGTGCGATTGATTAATTGAACAGGAAAGGAGTGCTGTTTCTCACTAAAAGCAAATTGGTAAGTGCTTTTTGCATTGTTATAGCAACATCAGGAGTTTTCTAAGCGTAAATTAGGCTGCTTGAGCATTCAGCGTCGGATCAAGTTTTGAAAAGTAGTCCTGCGTTCCATTCAGCTCGGAAAGTCGGATTTTACAACTTCCTACTACGAAAAGTGAAATGAAATGCATCTTGAAGTCAGAATTACAACTTGTATACTCGTGCAGAAATTCTAAACTCCGATTTCGCCGAGATGCAGGGGCATTATGTCACACAAACATGTCGACAATCAAGGAGATATACAAAGTAAGTGATAAACATTCACTTTATTAAGTAATATCGATAAATGAGTTCGTTTCCACATTACATGATATTAAAGCTTGTTTAATAAATGCCTGTAGAAACAGGTGTATAAAACATGGTAAATTATAATCTCTTTTGTTAATCGTACACCTGAAGCACAAATGCTAGCACTGCAGCATTGTTTATCAGTTGGGTTGCTAGGAGACATCTCTAATGAGAGTCAAACCCCTGCTAAGCTAATGAATATCGGGGAATGGAATGCTTTTATGGTCGGAGAAATCAAGTAGGAATATCCCACAACCAACTTGAATAGAACGCAGCATAATGTGTAGCCGACGAAACTAAATTTATTGCAAGCAACATTTAAATTGCAAATGTTATTAGATAGATTTTTACAGATATTATAGACCTCCTTGGTCTGTTCGGGAGATGTTCATTTCACAAAACAGTCATGCTGCAGTTAAAATTAGGCTTGCTTGAGCATTAAGTGTCGTTTCAAGTTCTGGCTTTCATGCGTGGACGTGTTTTTAAAATGTCCATTTGTATTATTAGTTAGCTGTGACATAATGTATGATGCCCAATGGCATACGGTGTCTTATTCATTGTGAAACTGTGTTTTCTTAATGGCATGAATCACATTGAAGGTCTAGACTTTAAATGCACACCCCGCCACTGTCTGACGGTACGTGATTTCAGATGCAGGGACTAAATAGCTGTGTCCGAAATCGTGTACTGTCAAAGTATATAATGCATTCAATGAAGGACACAATTCTCCCCATCTTTAAGTATGCAGGTGAGTAGTATGATTAGGTTCTCAGACATACTTCATCTGGGAATGTGGGCATTGTCATAATGATTTTGGCATACTATATATTAGGGAAGCATGCATATTTGGACTCCTCTTATACATCTTACAAACATGAACAGTTAATTACAGTTGAAGTCAGAAATGTACATATATTACATTACATTTGAAGTCATTAAAACAAATTTTTAATATTAGCAAACTAAAGTTTCGGCAAGTTGTTTAGGACATCTACTTTGTGCATGACACAAGTAATTTTTCCAACAATTGTTTACAGACAGTTTCACTTTTAATTGACTATATCCAGGGTTGGGAGCGTTACTTTTGAAATGTATTTCACTACAGATTACAGAATTCATGCTGTAAAATGTAATTTGTAACATATTCCGTTAGATTACTCAAGGTCAGTAATGTCATCTAAATACATTTAGATTACTTCTTCAGCACTGGTAGATTTTTCACTTGTTTTGACTATAAAAACTCTGCCAGTATGGTAAGACAAAATACACATGTTAAAAATACATTCTCTGAAAAACCTAAATATCTTATGCAGTGTTGTTTCTAAAACAAGATAAATCAGATTGATTTGTTTTAAGGATTTTTAGATATTTTTGCAGGAAAACAATGCTATATTATCAAGAATACGATTTTTGCCCTAATATCAAAGGTCTTACTTGAAAAAAAGAAATTATGATCCAACGTGAATTTTCTTGATAAAAAAATATGATCTTGCCTGGTAAAATGTGCATGTAAAATGACTAGAAATAGCATTTTAGCTTAGCGTAAAGCTGACATTGGTTTATTTATATTTCTTCTGCTCCAAACTTACTTCAAACTTACTTCTCTGTCTGCTCGTATGAATGTAACACATCATAAGAAAGTGTTTCACCACTGTTCAAATGCACTTTGGATTACATCATTTATATGGATAAATGTTTTACATCTGAAAGGACTAAATATTAAATGAAACAATTGACAATAAAATGCAAAGTAATCTCTTCAGTAATCAAAATACTTTTTGAATGTGACTGTATTCTAATTACCAATGATTTAAATTGTAACTGTATTGGAATACAGTTACTAATATTTTGTATTTTAAATACGTAATCCAGTTACATGTATTCCGTTACTCCCCAACCCTGACTATATCACAATTCCAGTGGGTCAGAAGTTTACATACACTAAGTTAACTGTGCCATGAAGCAGCTTGGAAAATTCCAGAAAATGATTTAAAGTATTTAGCCAATTAGCCATTTAGCTTCTGATAGGAGGTGTACTGAATTGGAGATGTGCCTGTGGATGTATTTTAAGGCCTACCTTCAAAGTGCTTCTCTGCTTGACATCATGGGAAAATCAAAAGAAATCAGCCAAGACCTCAGAAAAAAAAATTGTGGACCTCCACAAGTCTGGTTCATCCTTGGGAGCAATTTCCAAATGCCTGAAGGTACCACGTTCATCTATACAAACAATAGTCCATTGGACCACACAGGCATCATACTGCTCAGGAAGGAGATGCATTCTGTCTCCAAGAGATGAACATAGTTTGGTGAGAAAAGTGCAAATCATTCCCAGAACAACAGCAAAGTACCTTATGAAGATGCTGGAGGAAACAGCTAGACAAGTATCTATATCCCGAGTAAAAAGGAGTCCTATATCATCATAACCTGAAAGGCTGCTCAGCAAGGAATAAGCCACTGCTCCAAAATCGCCATAAAAAAGCCAGACTACAGTTTGCAAGTGCACATGGGGACAAAGATCTTACATTTTGGAGAAATGTCCTCTGGTCTAATGAAACAAAAATTGAACCATAATGACCATTGTTATGTTTGGAGGAAAAAGAGTGAGGCTTGCAAGCTGAAGAACACCATCCCAACCGTGAAGAATGGGGGTGGCAGCATCATGTTGTGGGGGTGCTTTGCTGCAGGAGGGACTGGTGCAATTCACAAAATAGATGGCATCAAGAGGGAGGAAAATTATGTGGAATTTCAAGCAACATCTCAAGACACCAGTCAGAAAGTTAAAGCTTGGTCAAAAATGGGTCTTCTAAATGGATAATGACCCCAAACATACCTCCAAAGTTGTGGCAAAATGGCTTAAGGACAACAAAGTCAAGTTATTGAAGTGGCCATCACAAAGCCCTGACCTCAATCCAATAGAAAATTTGTGGGCAGAACTGAAAAAGCGTGTGCGAGCAAGGAGGCCTACAAACTTGACTCGGTTACACCAGTTCTGTCTTGAGGAATGGGCCAAAATTCCAGTAAATTACTGTGAGAAGATTGTGGAAGGCTACCCAAAACGTTTGACCCAAGTTAAATTTGAAGGCAATGCTACCAAATTCTAACAAAGTGTATGTAAACTTCTGACCCACTCTCTCTACTATTATTCTGGCATTTTACATCCTTAAAATAAAGTAGTGATCCTAACTGACCTAAGACAGTGAATGTTTTCTATGATTAAATGTCAGGAATTGTGAAAAACTGAGTTTAAATGTATTTGGCTAAGGTGTATGTAAACTTCTGACTTCAACTGTATGTTCTGCCTTTACAAGAGAATTATTGTTGAGTAGTGATTGACATTTTCTGTTCTGTATGGCTTTTCAGATCTGAAGTTCAGCGCAGGCCGAGTCACCCCTCTGGCTGCTATGCAGCCACCATCGTCGCTGCCCACGCAGGCTTCTTGGAGCAGACTAAGAATGGCCGACTGGCCCAGCGCATCCGTGACCATGTGGAGCGTCAGCAACTGTCCCGCAATGCCCTCCGTCGCCTCAACCTGCTGCGCGATGGCGGAGCCAGACAGGCCAAAGCCACCGGAGGCTACATTCAGCAGCCGGGACAGAGACAGTATAACTACTGAGGCAGCCCCCATTGCACTCCCCCATCCTATCCCACACGCAGCTCCCTCTCCACCTCCACGCTGGGAGAATTAGTCGTTTCACCAGAAGGATTGGAGTCCTTTAGAATCAATGCCATAGGTCACTTTACTTCACGGCAGGTTCCGCTCAACTTGAATGTGTCTGCATGACGTTCTGTTTTATGTTATGTGTCATGAGGGTTGAATTGTGTTCAGTTACCAAGTGTTTGTCTGCCGTCAAATGCACTTTCCTAAGCAGTGCTCTGGTGTGTTCCGTAGCACATATTGGCAGCTTGACACATTTGTTGCCTTTTAAGTTCTTTTCGCTGCTTTAGAGACACAGTGCATTTCTTTAAAGCCATACTGAGTTCAATCACGTCAGTGACTATATCATCTGCAGCACTTTTCTGGTTAGAAAGGAACCTGCCTGTGATTCTGTAGTTCAGATGCTTTTTTCCTTTTTTTTTTTTCTCTTAAAAAAACAAAAAAACAATTGTAAGGTATACTAGGTTTATTATAACTAAAAGCTTTGTTTCTATAGTAGGTTTCAAAATATGTAAATATATATTTAAAAAAAAAAAAAAAAACTTCCAAAATATTTTCAAAAGAAAACAATATTGAATATATTACATATCAGTATGAAGTTGATACGAGTGTATGTTATCTGCATAGATATGTATGTAAGCAACGGTTTTTTCCCCCCTATTTTAGTGACATTTGATGTATGACTGTGTAGTGATAGTTTTCCAACAGGTGAAAAAGAAACAAACAAACAAACAAAAAATCAAGTGTTGTAATGTTATTTTTCATGCTTGCTCTATATCTGCAGTACATGTCTCAGGGTCATCATTGTTCACCTTTGCTCTTGCGAGAATGCAGATTAATTGCAGAAGATAAATTGTCTCTGTGAATACTGGAGAACCTCTAACTTTGTTATGTGTATGTTACCTTGTGGAAATACTTGTAATTCTTGTAAATCTTTAACAAAACTTGTGTCTAACAATTTTGAATGGAAGCGAAACACTTGCTCGTCCAAAGACTGTGAAAACAAAATGTATCTTAATTGACTGTTAAAACCTTTGAAGACAGAGTGAAACTGTTAGCATTTTAATTCAGAATTTAAAAAAAAATTCTCAGTGTAGTGATTTTTTGTTATATGCCTTTATCATGTTTTTTTTTTTTTTTTTTTTTTTGACAAGTTACAAGTTGTATTTGCTGAATGAAATATTTAAAGTAGCAACAAACTTTCTTTGTAGGTTATGTTTCTTATTTTCTATTCCTTTATCATGCATGACCTGGTGTTGTAAATTTCCGGTGACACTGCCAAGGTAAATGTCTCCCCTTAATGAATGCAACTGAGTTCAGAAACTCTGACATTCAGCAGAATACATATGAGCAACTCAAGGAAAACTCAGTCAACACAAGCAGTGTGTTATATGTACCTTGGTATGAAAGGTATGAGGACATGCAAAATTTCTTTCAATGACTGTACTGCCCCTAAGGGTTATCAGTCCTTCTCTTCTTTTGCTTGCTGAAGTCTGTCTTGAACAGTATGTTGCATTTTCTGATATTTTCTCTGTGGACGAAGGGAATGGAATGTAAGAATCTCTTCATTTTCCATGAGTTATACTGGAGGGGCCCCTTTTCCTTATGTCAGTAGACACCTGATATTTGGTATTCATAACAGGGATTTCATTTAGACTTGAATTGCATTTGGGGATCATGTGCCTTCCAGGTGAACAGTATGACAATGCATCCGTGAAGAACTTGAAATTTGTCCAAAGGGACACAAACAAATGTAACTTACTATGCACAGGGGATTAACTTGTCTCTGTGAGCCACTTGCTCTGTCAACTTTTTACACAAATGTAGCAAATGTTTTCTGTGTTTAATGTGTGAAGTATATTTTTCTGTGGCATTGCTTAGATTTAAACTGCTTTGGTTGAATTCTTTTTTTTCTTTTTTTCTTTTTTTTACTGGAATAATACAGCACTTTGCCAAAAGTGTAGGGTTTTAGCATTATTTTAGCATTATGTTTATTTATCTTTATCTTGAATGGATGTGTTTTTGGATACATGTCATACACAAACTGTTTTATATGAGTAGTATAATTTGCAAATAAATTGTCCTTTCATATGTCTTGAAACCAACTATTTGTTAGTATGTATACTCTCTCTTCTCAATAAATGTTTAATACAAACTAATGTGTTTTGCGGTCTTGAAGTATATAGTAAGATCAGAAGTGTAATGTGGATCTTATAGACACTAGACTGGCAGGACTTTGCTTGTTCTGGCATCATATGTGTAATTTATTCTGTGATTTAATCACTTAACCACATTATACTGAAAGACTTCCACTCAGGAGCATTTCAGAAACCCATACCAACATGTAACACAACCCACATAATCTCTCAAGAATCCCGAGCCATGATTAGTTAAAGCCTATTAATCATTGAACCAGTGTGGGTATTAGCCTTGATAATGTAGATTTGTAACTGTATGCATTTGATTGTGCCCTCCTTGTCCTTTTCCTCAATGCACCAATGCAGACTGGGGTTAGGCTATATTGGGTTATAGTGGTTTTGTTTGGTTTTTGTCCTTAGTGAATTAATCTATTAAATATGGAATTTTAATATGATATTTAGGAAGCTGTTTATGCACAAAAACAACATATTGAAGATCTTTTCATATAGGAGAAATATATAATACTGCATCAAGGAGAGGTTTATTTACATTTTACAGTTTCACGGTCAACACGTCCTGGATGTGTTGTACTAGCCTGACTTTATGCTGCCTTCATTTGCTATTGGAAGTGGTAATTACAAGTACGCCGTGTTCATGTGCTTTGTTGTCGGAAAGAACAGGAAACATGGACGACGCCAGATTCATTCATACATATTTCTTGAGAAACTTTTATTCTGACACCATATATCACAATTTTGGTCAAATACAAGCTATTTTCACGGTGTAAAAATGTAAAACATGCATAGTAGAATGGTTGCTGAGATACATAAATGAATTTGACCAAAATGGCAAGCGCTAACAATTAGCTGTATTTAGAAAAATGAATAAAACCTATCGTTCACTACAGAAACCGTTCTCTTCTCCGCCATGTTGAAAGTTTACGACGACTCCCATCTCGGAAGCTCAGGAATCATCTAGAACAATGGTTCTCAACCAGGGGGCCGGGACCCACTAGGGGGCCTCAGCACACTACCAAGGGGGCCTTAAGATGACTTAACATTTATTTAAAAAAAGAAATATTAAAATAATTAAAATAATATAACAGTTAAAATGCTAAAAAGGGGGCCTGGGTAGCTCAGCGAGTAAAGACACTGGCTACCACACATGGAGTCATAAGTTTGAATCCAGGGCATGCTGAGTAACTCCAGCCAGGTCTCCTAAACAATGAAATTGGCCTAGATGCTAGGGAGGGTAGAGTCACATGGGGTAGCCTCCTCCTGGTGGCTATAATGTGGTTCTCGCTGGGCGTGTGGTGAGTTGTGCGCGGATACCGCAGAGAATAGCATGAAGCTTCCTCACGCGCTATGTCTCTGTGGTAAGGCGCTCAACAAGCCATGTGATAAGATGTGTGGATTGACTGTCTCAGACATGGATGTGGAGGCAACTGAGATTGTCCTCTGCCACCCGGATTGAGGCGAGTCACTATGCCACCACCAGGGTAGGGTTGCACCAGCTGTGCATAAGTTCTCAGGTAAGTTGGAACTAAAGTTCACACTAAAGGCTTAGTAACTACTAGTTAGTTTGTAACTAAGTCAGTGCTTAATTCAGTTGCACCACCTGTTCTTAAGGCAAGACTTAACTAGTAGTTCCTCCAGTCGCATAATATGACGTTTACCTGTATTTATCCAATTAGCAGCCTTCAAATTTGTACACAGAAGTGTTAAAAAGCCGTGAATTTCAGTTTATCTCGCTACAGTTGATGTTCAAACCTTGTTTGCTCACATAACTGTCAGCTGTAATAAATTATATCCCCATTAAAATACAATACGTAATAAAAGTAGATTTGATAAATAGCATATTTGCCCTGTGTAAATAACAATATATAGGAACTGTATCTAAAATAAATGAGGGGTGATAAATAAATACTAATACAACAGGCTGGAAAAATAGACATTTATTCATTTTAATATCTTATATATATATATATATTGAATGTGTTGAATCTTGACACCGGGCGACGCACCCTGAAAACTGCTCCGTTAGATCGGTTTCATGCTGAAGAGCTAAATGTCAACATCATAATGTATGTCGAAATGATTGATGCCTGTCACGCAAAACATGAGCTCATTGATGTCATAAAATATCAGTCTGCTTTTTTATTCCATCAGTTACTCCTGGTCAGAGGCTTCCGTAAATATTTAGTTTATACGTAGGGTTACGTCCTACCTAAGTTGGATGGTGCAACGCTCAAATATTTAGTAGTGCGTAAATTGTGACTTAGTGCCCATTTACGCCACAACTAGGCTAAGTCTGAACTTACGCACAGCTGGTGCAACCGGACCCTGGTGTATTTTAGCATTTCTTTGCGTCAAGATGAGCGGAAGAAAAAATAGTTCCGGTGCTATACAACAATTCACTCATATAATTCTTTTTTTTTCTGCTTCGAAGCTTATGAGATGCATTAATATTCATGTAATCTAAATAATAAGATCATTTGTAAAAAAAAAAAAAAAAAAAAAAAAAAAAAATTCAGAATATATATTTTTATGTGAGGATAGATATTCTTGATATCACATCAGTATCGGAAGTATCGATACTTTAGTATCGATCTGCCCATCACTGTTACATGTCATACATTCTGCTTCCCACAGATCTCGACCTGGACGAAAGCATGGGAATTATTTGTGCAAATCTTCTGTAAATTTGCACTTTCGTTTGGGCATTGTTTCCACTCAGCTGTCATTTGCTGCTGCTGTCAAGCAACTGTTTGATGCCGAACACAACAGCGCTTCGCGAGTTCGCGGAGAGATTGACAGGCAGGAATTTGGCCAACAGTTGCTGCAAGCCTCTTATAATTGACCAATTGGTGTGCGAGAAGGCGGGACTTACAAAGAGGGGTTAAAGCGATGCAATATGCGCGCGCACACAGTGAAGTATTACACCAGATGCACATCATAATGCAACTAAAGTCGAATCCCAGACATTTTCGCAAATTTAGAAATCCCGACCGGACGCTTTTTTTAAGGTCCGAAAAAGAGTACATGACCGGGAAAAAGAGGACGTATGGTCACCCTAAATATTGTATATATTTTGTATATGTTGAAACTTTACACCGGGCGGCGTACACAGGAAAGTGCACCCTTAGATCGGTTTCATGCTGAAGAAGTACATTTTTACACAAAGTTTTCTCCCGTAAATGTAAACGAGTGTAAATGTCAACATCATCATATATGTCGAAAGGACTGAAGCCTGTCACACAAAACATGAGCTCGTTGATGTCATTAAATGAGTCTGCTTCTTTATTCCAATCGCTACTCCTGGTCGGAGGCTTCGGTAAATAGTTTACACGTAGGGATACGTTCTAACTAAGATTAATGGTGCAACGCTCATATATTTAGTAGTGCGTAAATTGCGACTTAATGCCCATTTACGCCATAGCTAGGCTAAGATGTAACTTACGTATAGCTGGTGCAACCGGCCCCAGCGTTCGCGCCTCTTTCATGTCAATCACATTTTTCCTCAAATATGAATATGTTTTTGGACAGTGTATACTATCCTCATTCTTATGGCATCCCATATTTTTTATCATTTCCAAATCAAAGTTGTATAGTGTGTTTTATAATAATAACTATTATTAGAATAATAAAAAGTAAAATACAAATACATTACTTCATTTTGCTTTGCATATTTCTTGTTTTAATGCTTATTTAAAACGATGACACAAGCTTTGCAGAATTGGTGATCTCTCCTCTCACGGGTTTGTTTACAAGAGCACGTTGTTTCTCCTTGAATAACCATGATTGGCCAGAGGGATTTAAAGCCCCGCCTATTGGAGGCTGTCAAACTAGGAATCGTCTCCTAAAGAGTAAAAAACTCCTTATAAATGCAATATTTATCCTATAAATGTACTCGCATATGGTACATTAAGTCCTCAAGCCCCGGATTCGTTTAACCGGGAAAACAGGAAAGCGCTCTTTTTTTAAATATTTAAACCAAAGTTCAACGCGGCAAAGCGCGAGCCAAAAGATCACAGCCATTTCAATGTGCTACTCTGAAAGTGTTAACATAATCGTTGTTAAATGTACGCTGCTGCTTTTTGCACTTTACACACCAGGCTTTCTGATATTTTTGAAGACAAAAGCAAAATTCAATGTGTTGTTTTTTAGGTTATTTTTGAGGGCTGAAAAGGGCGCCGCGCATGCGCAGTGGTCGAAGATAACTGGACTTTATATAGCTTGGCGCCATTCATTCATTCATTCACACTGATCACTGCGGTAAGCACACGTACCTGGCTCTTCTTTTCAATATTAACATTTCTTATTTTAATTAGACCGCTTCATATTTCTGTAACAACCCTGTTTAGCAGGAACTATGTTGCGGCTTCATGTTGCTTGTCGCTTTAAAATGAAAGTTTGTTCACTTTTTAGCCAGTCAGCCACGACTAGAGACGAAGCTCCTTGTAAGACCTTATAAAGTCTCTGTTTTGGTCAAATTTCTCTGTTTACGCGGACAATAGTGAGTCATGTTTCCAAAAGCGTCGCATTAGGTACAAAAAATACGTAATTTAGACCACAGAGGGTGAGATGCTGCTTAAAGTTAGCCAGCTTTGCTAGGCGCCAGATTAGATAATTGAATATTGGTGGACTTGTATTTGCAAACAATACTCTAAAAATGAGCAAATAACTGATCTTGTTAAAACACGGCCTGTCATTACCACACTTAAGAAGTGTCTTGGACCGCATTTTCTGTTAAATCGGTTTTTTAATGTGCTCTTAACATGTCTTAGATGGAGGATTTGTGGGGGCAGCTTTACTCTCCCGCTTCATGTAAATTGGCGCGGACTGTCCTTTTATAAACCTACAGAACTGGATCATGTATTTCTGGTTTGGCTAAACACTATAGATGATAATAGTACTGCATGTGTAGACTTTGCAGTTGCTTTAATATTCTTAGTTTGAGCATTATTTTGTTTTTTGTCATCTTAAACATTATCGAAATATTTCTGGTCATGCGCTGTCCAATCTCTAGCCAAATGGTTGGAGCACACGTTTTATTTAGCTGTGTTAGTTTCTAAAACAATTTTATTATTGCATTTTATTCACGGAAATTGAATATAGTTGATTAATCAGTGCCTATTCTGGGTTGAAAGATTACAGTATAATGAACATAATGTTGTGTTTCTTGTTTACAGAAGAGAAGAGACAAAACTTGTTTGGAAAATGTCAAAACGCAGGTAAGATTGCTTTAAAAGAGATTCGTTGTTTGAGTAACAATAGCCCTAAATTTAAGGGCCTATATAAACGATAACTTAAATATGTATTTTTTTATTTTACACATCAATAGTGCTCGCAACACTTTACAAGAAAGAAATGAAAACGCACCAGAACAAACCAACAAACCTCAAAGGAAAAGAAAAGGCGAAGTGAGTTTCTTTCTTTTTTAAACGGTGTTTTCTTTCTTTCTTTCCGTTAGCGCTAATATTTACTATTATAACTTTATTTTCAGCAGTGCAATAGAAGGATCCCATCAGCAGCAAAGAAACAACACTATGAAATTCAGGTTAGTGTCGTCTCTGTTGTTTTTTATTATTTTTTTTTTGATTTTTTTTTGTTGTTTTTTTTTTGCGCGATATAAAAAGAAAAGCGATCTTAAGTGTAAACTTGCATGTTAGGAAATCAAATTTATTATCTGGGCTTTAGTCTGTTTATTATGCAGTAGTCTGATTATGCGCAGTAATGGTGTCAGCAGGTTAATCGTCGCGTCCTGACGTCACGTCCAAAACCTCCCGCGTTTATTTCCTTTATCCACCAGCCCGCGAAAATGTCACTTATGTCCTTTGGTTAACTGACTGGAAAATTGTTTAGTATTCTGTCAATAAGTTTTAATATTGTTACTGTTACTATATGAAGTTGCTTTATGGATAAAATAGTTTACAATAAATCAGGAAGATACTTGTATCAGATACTTGTTGCAACTTTGAACATGGACTATATACAGTATACTATATACTACATATACTATATGCTCTATCGGAGATAAAAGTAGTGAACAGTTAGTTTCCAGACTTGAATGTAGTCATCTTATTAAGGGTTATTTAGTTAAGACGAATTCATTGAGGTGTTCTAACTTTTTTTCTTTTTTCCTTTCACATTTCTAGAACCGGTGTATTGAAGGTGATATTAGTCCCAGTGTCTTAATTGAGACTCCTCAGAAGGATCTTCTAGAGACCAGTAACCGGCCTGGATTTAAGCGTTTTCGATTCAAGAATCTCTTTGTTAAACCCTCTCCACTGCCGTGCCTCAGGTAACCAACTGATCAGAATGTCTCCTGATTTTGAAAGTGAAACTAAAATGCTGATAATCAAACCCTGTTCCATATAAAAATTAATTTTTGTAAGATTCGAAGAAGGTCAGTAACTTGACAACATGATTTACTTGTTTTGCTCCTAAAGTACTTAAGGAAGCTAATCTGCAATCATAGTGAATACATTTTGCCTTGATTTACCTACGCTTTGAAAACCTTAGTTGTGTAATGTTAGTTAGTAATGGAAAGATTTGTAATTCACAAGTGTTCTTCATATGTGAACTTTGTTGCTTTTGGCCTTAGTGTCATTTAGTATTTGCTTTCTGCATTGATGGCTTAAACATGTTTTCTCTTAACAGCTGGGCAAGTTCAGATGATGTATGGATAAAGATGCTGAACAAGGAGCTGAAGTACGTACACGACAAGGGCTTCATCCAGCAACATCCAGCTATGCAGCCCAAAATGAGGTCCATCTTGCTGGACTGGCTCATGGAGGTCAGTATGCCATGCCTAGAGATGATGTTAACACTAACTGGGTGTTAATTGGGTTATCTGAAACCTGATGTTCTAAAATTGTCTCTGTTCAGGTCAGTGAAGTTTACACTCTCCACCGGGAGACGTTTTACTTGGCTCAGGACATCTTTGACCGTTTCATGCTCACTCAGAAGGACATTGGCAAGGATCAGCTACAGCTCATTGGCGTAACATCACTCTTCATTGCCTCAAAGATTGAGGTATTTAACTGTGGTTTTGCTTTTCTTGAATCTGTTTAAGTAAAGTGTAGGGCTGCCCCTGACCAAAGATTTTCCTAGTTGACTAATAGGCATTAGTTTATGATATCAATTTAATTACTTAAATATATATATGTTGGGGGGCATCATGGTTTGAGTTTTGAGAAAATGGTTTGAGTTCCAGGGCTGAGAAAGAATGTTATAAGTAACATAGCTAACACTGTTCTACATTACAGAGAAATACTAAACCGTAATAATGAGCCTTTAAAAGCGCATGCACGAAGTGAGCTGCAGTGACACCGGCAAAAGCAGTAATGATTCTGAATGTGTCGGAAAAACCAGCAAGGAGACTGTCTGAACATTTTGTTAATTTAAAGAGAGAAATGCACATTAGGACCGACGGACGATGATCTCTGGGATCGATGATGGTCAGAGTGATCGCCAGTGGCTGATGCCTTTGATGTCAAGACAATATTTGGCTTGTTTTCCCATTAATGTATTTTATTATTATTATTATTATTATTATTATTAGGCTATTATTATCAATTTAATATTACAAATTATTTGCCCGTAGACACACAGACACACGCTTGAAGAAAAGAGCAGATGACAGAAGCCGTCTATACGCATGTCTGACACGCAGTTTGTATGGAGGCGTGTAGTCTCGTGGAACACACGTATGCAAAGGGTTCTCACTCTTTCTTTGTTTCTGTTTTCTGAATTTATTTATTTTTCTTCCAAGAACAATATCGTCTATGAGTGCTACAAATGACCTCAGGCATCTCAGCTCAGGAGGTGCTTTGAGTTCAGTTTGCTTTATTTCCACAGAGCAGTTCATTGTGACCACAACTCTGCAGCCTTTATATCTGTGATTAAAACCTAAAATAATATAAAAACACATTCATCTCGAACCATGATTTATATTTCGGTGATTATTATCATCATTATAATTATTTTTACATTTTATAATTGTTTTTGTCTTAATTTGTGTAAGTAATTTTCCACATGCATTTTAGACGGATACTTGCCTGACGGTAAATGGAAAGGTGTGTGTGTGTGTGTGTGTGTGTGTGTGTGTAAAAATCACAATATCCAATTACATCGGCAACCCCCGGGCTGAGGGATTGGTGAATATTCTTGCTTTAGTGATTTTGCATTGAAAATTAAAATGTATTTATTTTAAAAAACAAAAACTTAAATCAAATACATTTCTAAATTCAAATTGCACTCCAAACGAAACGAAGACACAATTAAAATAATGAAGTGATCAAAAGAATAATATATATATATATATATATATATATATATATCATATGAATGAGGGAACAAAATGAATTTATTCACACACATGATGTATTTTCCCGGACAACCAAATACCTGACCGGTAGAAAATGCACAGATGAAGTAGGTTAGTTTCCAAAGAGATATTGCCCTTCACAACTGTTGTAAAGCCATCTTTCAAAAAAGCTGAACAACACACATTTGAATTGCACTTAAAAAAATTTTTTTTTCCAGTTTAATTTTAATTTTTAGTTAAAATAAATACAAAAATAAAGTTCAAAGTCTGAAATCAAGGTGTCTTGCTTTATTAGGTTTAACCCTAACCTGCTTAATGAAAATTACCCCGTAGTACAACCTAGCATCCAACCAGCGGTAATAACCGGTTCGTTGGTTTCCTGTGGAGTTTTTTTTGTTTTGTTTTTTTTTTCTCAAAACTTGGTCGACCAAGACTCTTATCATCGACTAACATTTGGTAGACTATTAGGGGGCAGCCCTAGTAAAGTGTATGAATATCTGACCTTTGCATGATCTAATTAATTTTATTTTATTTTATAGGAAATCTACCCACCAAAGCTCCAAGAGTTTGCTTACGTGACCGATGGGGCATGCAGTGAAGAGGAGATTCTTGCAGAGGAGCTTGTCATGTTGAAGGCACTAAAATGGGACCTCTGCCCTGAGACTGTCATCTCGTGGCTGAAGCTCTACTCCCAAGTGGACTCTTTGCAGGATGGCACCAATTTCCTCATTCCGCAGTTCTCTCAGGAAACATACATCCAAATCACACAGGTTAGAGGTTCAGCTTCATCTGCTTTTATTAGATTAAATGGATATACTTTTATGTGTGTTTATATACTGACATCCTTTCTGACTTGTAAATGCTCTCTCTTGTAGTTGTTGGATCTTTGCATTTTGGATGTTAATTCATTGGATTACCAATATGGAGTCCTCGCTGCTGCAGCGTTTTGTCACTTTACCTCATTTGAAACAGTCCATAAAGTTTCAGGTAACTAATGTTGATATCCATAAAAGTGCTTTTTTGGCTTCTCTACTAATTTGTCAAGTTGAATCAGTTAGTCTTTTTAATTTGGCATGAGAAATGACAATTAAGGGGGATTATTTATTTTCCATCAGGACTGACATGGGACAGCATATCAAGCTGTGTACGGTGGATGAACCCATTTGTTAGGACCGTAAGTGAGTGGCCCAGACCGCAGCTGAAGGACTTCAAGAAGGTCACTGCTGAAAATTATCACAACATACAGACCCATGTGGACTACCTGGTTATGTTGGTGAGTTCAATCACTTTTTTTTATTTATTTTTTTAATTGTGTTTTCACACCTGGCTCGTTTGGAGCATTTGTTTCGGAACCTGGTGCGTTTTCTCCATTGGTTAGGTTCGTTTAGGCATATATGAAAACTCGGATCTGCTGATTGCAAACAAACTGAAACTGTTCACATGTGGTGAGAATGCAATCTGACCCAACGACCACTGAACCAAACAATATTCCTTTAAAAACCATGAACATACCTGATGGATCTGCGGAGAAGAAATCTGTAGTTTGACTTGTCACTGTAATTCATCAAAGTATGGATTTAGCCCTTTTGGCAACTATAAGATGTAGTTGCATGTTTAAAATGAGTTATTTAATCATTCCTGAGGTAGTTTTTTCCACAATCACTTCTCTCTATTGGATAGTGGCAGAACAGACGGTGTCCGCTACTTTTTGACACATCAAAACGTGTCCTCACTCTTTCTCTGTGTATGCGTTTGTGTGGGCGTGAGAATGAGAGAGAGAACTCCGTGACTGTGAGAATGGGTACTTTTCAATGCAGAAATAATGCAAAAGCATCTAATGATGGATAAAAATAACCACAATGGAAATTTTACAACTTTCCGTGTGTCAGATAATATTTGCAACGCAACCTCTGACTGGAACACGCAACCTATACCATGCGTTGATGTTTACGCGTAACCTGATGTAACAATACTCGTTTACAGGAATATAATTTTAAGCGGTATATCGATGTGTGCTGTTCCAAATTCACTCATACAAACATTCTGACCAATGAAGGGACAGTTTACTTGCATGTGAATTTTATGAATACAGTTTTGGTCCTTGTGAATCCGAACCATGAAGAAAATGCATTTAACATTCAACTCTTTTAGCCCCCGTTTTGGAACAAATCAAGCAAGCCACAGGTCTGAAAATGGCTTAAGTCTCCTCATTCATGTTTAATGATGATTTAAACAGCTTTTTTTGGCTTTTCAGGGTGAAGCACATGACCGGCAACAGGACAGCTTGGACCGAATGTCTCCTTTGGCTGTAGGGGGATTATTGACCCCACCTAAAAGCACTGAGAAACCTGTGAATGTCTGAGAGGTTTGAGAAGACCATACTGGAGCCTGCCTTCATTCAATACAGTCTCAGCCCAGAGATCTTTCAGTACATGTTTAAGAGAGACCACCCAGCCCAAAACACCCAGAGAGACTTAAAGTTGTTTTCGGAACTGATGCACATTACATGGTTAAATTTTATCAGGTTGTTTTTGGGAGGTCTACATGAGGAAATGACAATAGAGGCTGAGATGCTGTAGGTCACAAACCTTTCAGACCAGACCTGTGAAACTGAGGAATCTGCTGGTTTGATTTCCCAAGCAGTATTTGAAGCACTCAAAAGTGCCTTCCATCAAGGAATGGATAATTCAATTTTTAGTAAGATGGAGAAACAAAAGTTTAATGTTTGCGGACTTCAAACATGCATAAGAACATCTGGCCATGTTGCCAGTTCAGAGGTTGTCTACACAAATGCTGCTCCTTCATGGATCAAATGTTACAGTTAATGTTATGTAAATACATTTTAATTTTATTGAGTGTGTGTTGTGAAACGTATGTTTAGAGTCTATGTTGCCAACCTAGTGGTGCTAACTTTGCTTGTTAAACAGGAAGACCCTGTATGGTGAGCAGAATCGGTTATTGGTGGATGTTTGCTTTTTCGTCGTTTTTGGAATGAGTCATCCCATTTCTTTTATTTTTTTTTTATTCTAATGCGATGGAAGACATTCCTGAAAGACTTGACTATTTTCACCCCTCAGAAGTGAATTTAACCAAACAAAAAATTAGCAAATTGCATATTTATACACTAGATAGATTATCAATATCCTTGTAATATTTGGATTGTGATTTTTGGTCATCAATGCCAATGGCATATTTAATGAATTGAGGTGCTTGCTATTTATAAATGTAATGGCTTGTTTTATTGTAGCATAGCTTGATTCAAATTTTTACTCCTGGACTTGAGCCAGTGTCTTTAAACTACATTGTTGGAATTGGAACATAGTGTAAAATAACTAAATTGTATATAAGATGTACAGTACGTGTACAAATAACAATGTCCTACTGTTTCAGTTTAATTTCCAGTGTGAAATTAAAAGGTGAATAAACCATCTTTGTTTGTGTGGTAATTAGATTTAAAGGTCAACTTACTATTTTTTTTTTTTGTATTTATTTTCCTCTTTTTTTTTTTTTTTTTTTTTAAATTGTATTTATATTATCAAATAAATTAGTTGTAATTTTGAAACATTTATAAAATCATGACCACTCACATAAGATGAAGACTCCAGTCATATCAGTAACCTTATAAGGGCTGTTTTTTTTATCTACACGTAGAGGGTCCCCTCATAGGTGCAGTCATGTTAGGATTACATGACCATCTGAATACTATTAATTTACAGTAATATCATTACCTGCTCTGTTATTGAACACTCAACTCTTGGATTAAATTACTCATGGCTGTTAAATGAAATAATTAGTACAACAGCATCGATACCTAAAAACTGCGTTTTATTGATGCTGCTTCCATGCCCCTAGGTGTCAGTGTAAGTCCTAGACAATATACAAAACACATTACTGACTGAGTTCACCTTTAAATTTATGATTATTTAAGACTGAAGACTCTTTCTGTCTGGTCAAAATATTTATATAAGTACTGCAATTTGAGCAAGTGAAGTAAGCATATAAATTACAGTGTGATTGTCAGTTAATCCTTGGTAAATTTGTATTACCCATCTTAGTTGCACATACATGTACAGTGGCCCCAAAATACTTGGACCATTAAGCTACATCTAATGCAAGAATGTCATTATATAAAATAAAGCTATCATAGGCATTTTCGGCAGAACGTTTTATTAACTGGTCCCATATTTAGTGGCTATATTAAGTCACTCCATTGAGAAAATTAGATGTCATTAATTTCATTAGGAAATGTTTGAAATTTGACAAATAGAAACTGTAAATACTTTATTTCAAACAGTATACCTCATTTTTTAAATAATTCAAAACTATTGATCCTGTACCACGCGAGGAGGAAGCGACCTACCTTTTGGTGTAGTGAAAGAGGAAGAGCACCAGGGGAACTGAGCCTAAATTGCAAATTGGACTAATGAGGGCAGCAAAGTGACACTCTAACACAGAGTCTCCTGTAAAAGATACTAGAGTTGTTGCTGTGCTCACCAAGTCGAGAAAGACAAACTCCTTTTGATATAATGTGTAGACTATCTTTAACAGGAAATTATTAAACGTAAACTCAAACAGCTTATTTGACTTTTTGCTGAAGGCAATTCTCTATTGTAGTACTTATTGAGTTAACAAATAGGAAAATGCCATGCTATTTTATTTAATTAAAGTTACTCAACCAGAGAAGATACATAGATGTTTATGTTGTGGCCAGCCTGTCTCTCATTCTCTAGCCAGAGGTGTCTGGCCAGACGTGCGGCTGGCATTTAAGACATCACAATGCCTCTGTTGTGTGAGTTATTGTGTAGTTCTGGGAATGAGTGTCCCCTCCTTTGTGGGCTTCCTCCCCCTGAACTCCAAACCCCCTGCAAAAACCTCAGAGACAAAGAGCAGTCCAAACTCAACTACATGTGCCATTAATTTTTAATGATGCGTCTTACATACAATTGCATTTGGATGGCTTGAAGAACTTTCCAAAAAATGGAGTAAGCAGATTTGGGGGAAAAAACAAAAGTTCTTTTTGACCCATGCACCAGTTAGATCTAAGTTAGATCTAACTTAAGAAATTTTTACACTGGGTAAAATGAAGTGAGTTTATTCGCAATTGAGAGCAACTATTAAGAAATTCAAGAATGAAACATGTCAGTTTCCGGCAGTGGCGTAGCCAGAAACAAAACTTTGGGTGTGCCAAGAGAAAACTGGGTGTGCAAGAACACACACAATTAAGTGAAATATAATAAAAGGACCATTAACAACCATTGCATCAATTTCTTTTTGGCTGTAATTTTTTTAAGCTCTGTGTTATGTTTAAATGACTTAGAAATTCAATCAAATGGAGTAGGTAGGCCTGTTAATATATCAAAATTAATTTGTCATAAAAATTTTTATTCGTCATAAAAAAAAAATAAAATATGTAAAGACAAATATAAATGGTGGTACAATTTGCACAATACAGAAATTTTCACAAAAATACACCAGGTTTTAGCTACATTCATTGGTTAAAAAACTTATTTGTGAATAAGAAATAAATCGGTAATGCATTGTGTTGAACAGAAGAATGCACAACTGTAAAGGGGGTCACACACTGGAGGCGTCTGGCTGCTGACATGGCGCGTTCTAAAATTCGAAACAACAGTTTTCAATAAAGGCCTATGTCGGCGGCGCCCAGCTACGATTCCGGGGGCTGCTCAAATTTCTGCTGCGCCAAGGAGCGCAACTCACATATTTTCCATTAAATTTGACCCAAATCATTATCAAAGGACATATATTATATACTCTAGCGTTGTTCATTTTTAAGAAGGGAAAAACCTTGGTAACTTTTGTGTGTACTGTCTGTCACCTTATTCGCATCGACATGCCCTGTGTTTGATACCTGTGCCGTGTCCTAGCCACGAAGCGACGCAGCTTGGCGCTTCTCGTCTGGTGTGCAACCACCTTTTGACGATTCAAACCTTTTTTGAACATTCTTTGTATTTATGGAGTACAGGGAGGATTGGTTCATAATAAAAAAAGAAAAATAATACTGTTACGTTAATTATTAAGACAGTATAAACAAAGGATAATACCATGTCTGGCATGATGCAAACAGTTGGTAAGTAGACCGCTGAATATGCTAGATTATGCTATTTGCTTATCATCAGGGGAATATTCATTGAACCAATAAAACGCAGTAAAAATGCAGGGCAGTATAGCCTACTTTTCAAGCGTATTCTCCAAATATTCCACAATATGCATGATATATCATAATTGGGGAAGAAAAGAACAACAATTTAATTATTTTGCTTGTATGGACATGCAATTATGAATAATGAGGCACAAATCTGAACTAAGTAGCATAAACTTTCTTAATTTAAAGTGTGCGCTTGTTTTCTCAGTCACGTGCCCAGCGTCTGTTGCCAGAGTGTAATCTGAGACAGCCTCTGTAACACTTTGGATATTATAGTGATTATAATTGATTATTAAATTTCGTAATCGAAGCATTGAAGTTTCAGTATAATAATAATGCATTTTACATCCCTACATACTATAATTAAGTGTCAAATTACATTTAGTTGTGCAAGCTTACGTTTTGGTTGGCAGTTGCACATGCTGGCACACCCATGGCTACGCCATTGGGTTCCGCCAGCCCACCAGTTTAAAAAAAAAATAATAATAATTTATTTACTGTATAACTGAAAAGAGGAGCTGGAGATACATTTCCTTGATGTTTCCCCCCCTGATGCACACATCATAGCGGGCATAAAAACCAGAGCACAGCACAGCATTTTTCTCGCAAAGACATTTCTTGTGCTCTGGACACCCAAATCTTTGACTCTGCCAGACAAGGTACTTTCGTGTCGCAGCCGGCTCACTCGCACTCTTCCTCGGGGCAGCGCCCTGCCAAGCTCAATGCCCATGCTGTGTTAGCTCCCCAGAAAGTGGAGACTGAGCCAGTGGTTAGGCCCTAGCGGCCCTGGCCAAAGCCATTTGTAGTAAAAAGGATCTCTTTCTCTCCCGCATGTTTCATATCACTTCTGAAGACATGGATTTAACCACTGGAGTATTATGGATTACTTTTATGCTGCCTTTATGTGATTTTTGGAGCTTCAGAGTTCTGGTCACCATTCACTTGCATTGTAAGGACTTACAGAACTGAGATATTCTTCTAAAAATCTTTGTGTTCAGCAGAGGAAAGAAAGTCATATGCATCTGGGATGGCATGAGGGTGAGTAAATGATGAGAGAATTTTCATTTTTGAGTGAACTTTTCTTTTCAGGAAAACTTCCAGTCAGCATGGAGTACCATACATGGTCGTATCGGAAAATGGAACCTGTTTCATGTGCAGTAAGTTTGAAGAGTTTATGTCCAAGAATGGCACACGTCAGCACTGCACCGTACCATTGCATTTTCTTACGGGCTGAAAGGGAAGTTCATACATTTAAAGAACTCATGTAAAAGAGTGCAGGGGAGAGTTTGGAGACAAAGGTTGCCAGGGCTTTGTTCAGTAATAGAATCGCCCCTCAGTTAACAACAGGCAAATCCCCAGTCGAGCTGCTGTGTGGCAGGAAATTAAGTCAAATTTATTTGTATAGCGCTTTTCACAACAGTGGGCGTTTCAAAGCAGCTGTACATGAAATTAAGCTATAACAGAAAATGAATGAATATAATGCTAATATTAGTGATGTTAAGAACCATTAGTGGTTTAAATTAGTAAACTAAGTAAGTGTTGTGGGTCAATGGTTAAACAAAATTATTTTGTATGAATTACACATTTTAGTGTTAAAGTCCTTGAAGTCATCCCAAATTAACTGAGGAAATCCACGTAGATGCATTGTCCTTTGATTATGGCTGATGAAGGCTTTTGTTGGCGGTAAATTCATTTTCTATGTAGTTAACAGGGGTGGATTTAGGCATGGGCGACACTGAAACTGGTCATCATCACTCAGCGACACTTAGTAGTGCGAGTCGGACACAGGCAGGACTGGAGATGGATCTGACAGAGTCTGGTAACCTCGGGACATATATCCCAAGGTTTAGACAGGTAAAGAAATAGAATAAAATTAGTGTAGATGCCATTCATTTTAAAGCAGGGTAATGAATAGTAGAACTAATGCAACATAACTATGAATTGAGGGATAAATTAGGTGTATGCCTGGCTGAATAGATAAGTCTTCAGTCTAGACTTAAACTGAGAGAGTGTGTCTGAGTTCCAAACACTGCTAGGAAGAATCTTCCATAGTTAAGGAGACAAATATAGTTTGTACAATACAAATCGTAGTGAGCGTGATGGATTATAGCGTGATAGAAGGTCACTTAAGTACTTTGGAGCTAGACCATTCAAAACTTTGTAAGTAATTTACAGAATTTTTAAATTAATACAAACTTAACAGGTAGCCAATGTAACGCTGATAAAATGGGGCTGATATGATCATATTTCTTGGTTCTAGTTAGCACTCTAGCTGCTGCATTTTGAACCAACTGAAGTTTATTTATTTAACCTGCAGGACATCCACCTTGTTATGCATTACAATATTCTAGTCTTGAGGTCATGAACGCATGAATTAGTTTTTCAGCATCAGAAACAGATAGCAAGTGTCTTTACCCTGTGAAGCCTGACATATGAAATAATTTTTTGACATTAAACTGTTTTTAGTACAATTAAACAAAATATAAAAAGAAATAGTAAAAAATCATATTTGATACATTAGGCTTTAAAGGTCATTATCTTAGCAATATTTCTGAGGTGGAAAAATGCAGTTCTACAAATATTGGAAATTTGTTTTTTAAAGGTTAGATCACAATCAAATATAACACCTATATTTTTTGTGTAGAATTTGACATAACAGTACATCCATCAAGAGCCAGATTATATTTTAGCATCTTATTTTTTGAGGTTTTTGTTCCAATAATTAGTACCTCTGTTTTATTGGAGTTGAGTAGAAGGAAATTTCTAGCCATCCAGTATTTGATATCATTTATGCACTCTGTTAATTTGGAAAATTGTGAAATTTGGTCAGGTTTCAAAGAAATATAAAGTTGGGTATCATCGGCATAACAGTGAAAACTAATTCCATGGTTCCTGATAATGTCACCCTGGGGAAGCATATACAAAGAGAAAAGCAGAGGCCCTAATACTGATCCCTGTGGCACTCCATACTTTAATTTGATCTGACAGTTTCTCATTTATGGCACATTAAGATCTACCCTTGATCTCATTCACCCAGATCTGGGAGATCATGTAAAAGCCAAACAACTACAACAGAAAAACTATCATGATCAACATGCCAAGGCAAGGAGTGTGAAGGAAGTTGACCTGGTTTATATTTGTAGTTTTGGCCAGGGTCCCCCATGGATCCCAGGAAAAGTGGAGAAAAGGACTAGTCTGGTATCATGTACTGTGTTGCTAGGGAATCAAAAGGGTGGTAAGACATCTTACCTACTTTAGTTTTAAGAACAGCTCAGATTCATTACCTGTGGAGAATAATGTTCGTCCAACTCTACCAGAAAGCTCCGTCACTGACCCTTCAGGGAACTTTAGTCCAAAGAAAACAGAGGGACCAGATCAGAGTGGATCAGTGTCGGCAGAGGTAACAACATCACCTGAGTTACGGAGGTCATGAAGAAGCAGAAAACCTCCAGCCTACTTGAAAGACTATACTTAGTTTAGTGGGAAGTTCCCCAGCCACAGGGCAAGAATATGTGAAAAATAAATGTTTCCTTAAGACCTAAAGAGGTTTAAAAGAGACCTGATATGCTTGTATGGGGATTTTTAAATTCAGTAATTTTACCCTGTACTAAATAAATTGATAAGAACTAGAATTATCAAAAGGAAGGGATGAAGTATATTGTGCAGTTAATCTAGGTGCCACTAGAGGGTATCACCTGGTTAGTCGGTATGTGTTACAGACCAGCATGTTCCAGACAGTTTAGACTAGTAATGCAGGATGGTTGTGCAGATGGCCTGTTAATGCTGCAAACAAGATGCCAATAAAGTCAACTAAAACTTGCACCCCAAGAGTAACCAGTGATTGCCTCAAAGATATGACAGTTATATAAATATATCAAACTCAGTCTATGATATCACGATGTATGATGTATGTAAAGGGTTAAGTAGGAAATTGCTGGTATACATTTACCTCCCCACAGCATAATGCATCAAACAATTCTTTAAAAATTATATATATATATATATATATATATATATATATATATATATATATATATATATATATATATATATATATATATATACAGTTGAAGTCAGAAGTTTACATACACTTAGGTTGAAGTTTTTAAAACTCATTTTTTAACCACTCCACAGATTTAATATTAGCAAACTATAGTTTTGGCAAGTCATTTAGGACATCTACTTTGTGCATGGCACAAGTAATTTTTTCAGCAATTGTTTACAGACAGATTGTTTCACTTTTAATTGACTATATCACAATTTCAGCATGTCAGAGGTTTACATACACTAAGTTAACTGTGCCTTTAAGCAGCTTGGAAATTCCAGAAAATTATGTCAAGCCTTTAGACAATTAGACAATTAGCTCCTGATAGGAGGTGTACTGAATTGGAGGTGTACCTGTGGATGTATTTTAAGGCCTACCTTCAAACTCTTTGCTTGACATTATGGGAAAATCTAAAGAAATTAGCCAAGACCTCAGAAAAAAATTTGTGGACCTCCACAAGTCTGGTTCATCCTTGGGAGCAATTTCCAAATGCCTGAAGGTACCACGTTCATCTGTACAAACAAGAGTATGCAAGTATAAACACTACGGGACCATGCAGCCATCGTACTTCTCAGGAAGGAGACGCATTCTGTCTCCTAGAGATGAACATAGTTTGATGCGAAAAGTGCAAATCAATCCCAGAACAACAGCAAAGGACCTTGTGAATATGCTGGAGGAAACAGGTAGACAAGTATCTATATCCACAGTAAAACAAGTCCTATATCAACATAACCTGAAAGGCTGCTCAGCAAGCAAGAAGCCACTGCTCCAAAACTGCCATAAAAAAGCCAGACAACAGTTTGCAAGTGCACATGGGGACAAAGATCTTACTTTTTGGAGAAATGTCCTCTGGTCTAATGAAACAAAAATGTAACTGTTTGGCCATAATGACCATCGTTATGTTTGGAGGAAAAAGGGTAAGGCTTGCAAGTTGAAAAACACCATCCCAACCGTGAAGCATGGGGGTGGCAGCATCATGTTGTGGGGATGCTTTGCTGCAGGAGGGACTGGTGCACTTCACAAAATAGTTGGCAACATGAGGAAGGAAAATTATATGGATATATTGAAGCAACATCTCAAAATATCAGCCAGAAAGTTAAAGCTTGGTCACAAATGGGTCTTCCAATGGACATTGACCCCAAGCATACCTCCAGAGTTGTGGCAAAATGGCTTAAGGACAACAAGGTCAAGGTATTGGAGTGGCCATCACAAAGCCCTCAATCTGATACAAAATTTGTGGGCAGAACTGAAAAGCGTGTGCAAGCAATGAGTCCTACAAACCTGACTCAGTTACACCAGTTCTGTCTGGAGGAATGGGCCAAAATTCTAGCAACTTATTGTGAGAAGCTTGTGGAAGGCTACCCTTCCACAAGTTAAACAATTTAAAGGCAATGCTACCAAATACTAACAAAGTGTATGTAAACTTCTTACCCACTGGGAATGTGATGGAATAAATAAAAGCTGAAATAAACAATTCTCTCTACTGTTATTCTGACATTTCACATTCTTAAAATAAAGTAGCGATCCTAACTGACCTAAGACAGGCAATGTTTTCTATGTTTAAATGTCAGAACTTGTGAAAAACTGAGTTTAAATGTATTTGGTTAAGGTGTATGTAAACTTCTGACTTCAACAGTGTGTAAACTGGTGGCCAAAAGTTTGGAATAATGAACAGATTTTGCTCTTATGGAAAGAAATTGGTACCTTTTTCACCAAAGTGGCATTCAACTGATCACAATGTATAGTCAGGACATTAATAACTTGAAAAATTGTTATTACAATTTGATTTATTTTTATTTATTTATTTTTTTGTTTTTTAAATCCTCCACATGCAGCAATGGCAGCTTTGTAGATCCTTGGCATTCTAGCTGTCAGTTTGTCTAGATACTCTGGACGCTTCCTGTAGCACTTGCCATTGATGTGGCTGTCTTGTTGGGTACTTCTCATGCACGTTACTGTCTAGCAGATCCCAAAAAAGCTCAAGGTTTAAGATATATAATCCATAACACTCTTTTCCAATTATCTGTTGTCCAATGTCTGTGTTTCTTTGCCCACTCTAACCTTCTCTTTTTGTTTTTCTGTTTAAAAAGTGGCTTTTTCTTTGCAATTCTTCCCATAAGGCCTGCACCCCTGAGTCTTCTCTTTACTGTTGTACATGAAACTGAGTGGGTAGAATTCAATGAAGCTGTCAGCTGAGGACATGTGAGGTGTCTATTTCTCAAACTAGAGACTCTGATGTACTATCCTCTTGTTTAGTTGTATATCTGGGCCTTCCACATTCCACATTCCTTTCTGTCCTTGTTAGAGCCAGTTATCCTTGTCGTGTTCACCTTTGCGTAAATCTTTTCAAGCATTGTATAACTGTACAATGATTGACTGACGAGTTTCTATAGAAAGCTGTTTCTATTTTGCCATTTCTGACCCAATATTGACCTTAAGACATGCCAGTCTATTGCATACTGTGGCAACTCAAAAACAAACACAAAGACAATGTTAAGCTTCATGTAACGAACCAAATAGCTTTCAGCTGTGTTTGGTATAATGGAAAGTGATGTTCTAGTACCAAATTAGCAATTTAGCATGATTACTCAAGGATAAGGTGTTGGAGTGATGGCTGCTGGAAATGGGGCCTTCCTAGATTTGATCAAAAATTACTTTTTTCAAATAGTGATGGTGCTGTTTTATTTACATCAGTAATGTCCTGACTATACTTTCCGAAACAGCAAAATCTGTACATTATTCCAAACTTTTGGCCCCAGTGTATAAATAAGGCATGCTAAAGGCATGGTTTCCTGGGCACTTATATCTGACGTAACGTTCTAAAGAGAAAAACAAAACGGCCTGTAATTACACAAAGCCACCACAGAGTGGCAGTAAAACTCCACAGAAGAATGTCCCTTATATATGTGAATATGCTGAGAGTGTCACGTTGATGTGTGCCTCTGTTGGACTGGGAAATTACATATAATTGCTTTTAGTCTGAGGACAAAAGAACCACATTCTCACAATCAATCAAGGAATACATTTCATTTATTAAAATTCATATACAAAAAAGGAATATCAGATGTTAGGTCCCTAGAAAAAGTAATTATTTATTTACATTATTTACATGGTTTGGACAAAGGCTCTATGTAGCCAATACAATGAGCAGCACAGAAGGCTGTGATGGGCTTTAAGGAAAATTCAATGCCATCTATAAGCCACTGTGGCAATGATGACCTCATGCTCTTGTTATAAGCTTTACAAGCAGCATGAACTGACCTTGCCTGGTCCTTTCAGGCCAGCTTGTAGAAAAGGAAGTGGCCATGTGTGAGCTGACCTATATTTCTTTATATAGGTATGCTGAGCATACGGTTGACAAGGGTTGTGTGTGTAATTCACAGAGATTAGAGGGGTATACCTTGCCAAACTAAATGAGAAACAATCTCTTATGACTCAATTTACAAAATATAAAGTCTGGACATTTTAGCACATGAATATTCTTGATTTTCACAGCAAAAAAATATAGCTATACAGATCTTTTGTGAGTATATTGCCATATACAAATTTTATAAGCATTTCTGTGATTGTATCTGCACTGCATATGTTGACATTTGACATTTTTTTTAAAAACTTTTAAGACTTTTACACAGTGGATTCTCGTTATTCTAATTTAACACTATACATTCATCTGCTGGTATCCATGACAATGTCACCATGTTTCAGCACACCAGTATCAGAAATGATTGGCATTATGACACACTATGTCCCTCCATTTCCAACTGAGAGAAAGAAAAGAACCCCCTGGAATGCCTATGCAATAAATATTCATGGCAGATTAATACCGGAGTAAAAAATAATTCAGCCACTGACAGAAGGTAATATAATTTATGCACTCTATGCATGAGCAGATTTGTGATTCATTGGGAGATCAGTGACCTCTGAAATCTTAAGGTTTATACATAACTATCTTTTGGCAATATACTGTATGCTTCTGAGTTAAAATTCAGAAGTGGGCATTCATCACTAGTGCAAGTGGGTCCATTAAAACAAGAGTGTTTTGGTCAAGTGTAGAATTGCAAAACATTACGCCATGATCGGTAAACTGCTTGGAATAAGTTCCATTTAAAGGTGGATGTGGAATAACTGTGCTCTGTTGTCTGATGTTTGCAAGATGACAAATAAAGGAATAATGACAATTTGCTAGCGTTTGCTTTCATGCAAACATCTGCTAAAAAGGTTTTATGATCATGAAAATGTAGAAAAATTTGATTTATTTATGTATTTGATGCAACAGTGAATGTTTATCTCCATAGGTCATGTTCGTGTGACGTCATATACCCACATTGTTTCGAAACTGAAGTTATAGATTTTCGCACAAGTTTCCAAGTTGCAAGTCCGACATTAAATGGGACACTTGAAAAAAAAAAAAAGTTCTATTGCACCTTTCCATGAAAGAATTTAGAAATTCAAAATTTTGGAGTTCAATGGAATGCAGTGGAACGTTTTTATTGTTTTTTTATGTAAATGTGGTTGATGGATGCAGTTTCTCGTTGTTTTTTTCAATTTTGCACAGGAACGCCATCTTGTCAAGTTTAAAAAAACGTATACTTTTAAAAACGCATCTGGAAATATCATCATTCTGTTCCATTTGTTGCACTGTGCATCAATGGAACTTTTTTTTTAAAAGCAAAAATGTGTTTGGTCTGAACGGCCCCTTATGTGTTCACTGAAATGTTGTGACAAGTTGGATTTAAATCCATCATCCATGTTCATAATGACAGGACGAGTGGTGGTTCACTGGCTTTGTTGCCTATTTGAAGAACATCTCAGAGCAAAAATAAATACAGTACACAGAATATTTCACACTAACAGCACTCAATAAATAAAATAAATCAATTCTGTTGCTCCTCATCTTTAAAGCTTGTGAATGTATCACATATGAACACAAACATAGTTTCTTAGGACAGGTTTTTTTTGTAGCGTTCAGGAACCCAGTAAAGGCTATAAAACACAAACACTCAAAACAAACGCTAGGCTTGAAGTGCTGGGGTTGTCAGGTTATTGTTGCTGTTCCTGGATCTGGTTTAGAGGGAGACCCTGGCTTTGGTTTTGCATCGTATCCATATAAGGGATGCCCAGATCTGGCTGGCGATAAAGCTTGCTTAGGTCTTCAAACTTGGAGCCCCAGTGCCATAGGGAGTCGTAGCTAAAGTTCTCCTCTGTGATGGCAGATCCTAAAGAGCTGAGGCTGCCTGCAGTGGAGCCTGTTCCCTCGATGCAGTACACATGGCAGGTGTCCATGGGGAAGCCCAGGCTGTCATTGTCGGCCTCCCAAATGATGCGCGACACGTAGCTTTTGAAGTCCATGGAGCAATGGGCAGTGCAGGTGGCGTTGTGGTGGTAGGGTAGGGTGGCTCCATTGGCAACGTTTCCACAGGGGTGGACCTCCTCCTGGGAGCCCTGAGAGGACTTGATTAGGGGGGCGGTGGTGCAGGATGAAGACTGGGACAAGCTGGAGCACAGCGGCCTCTTCAACTCTGTGATGTCATAGGCATTCTGTTTGGCACATGAGGAGAAATTCAGTTGGGATGAAGGTTCAGATTGAAGACTCTGATCAATGGCGATTTTCACCTGTGAGTTGGAGATAATCTGCTGATCAGTGACCTGTTTAGAGTAATCAGTTCCTTTCCCTATAAGCGTGGTCCCTAAATCTAATGCCATATGGCATTTTGCTGGTAAAACATCCATAAAAGAATAGTTCACTCAAAAACGAAGATTCTGTCTTACCCTAATGTCATTCCAAACCTGTATGACTTTCTGTCTTACGTGCTTTAGTGCTAAAAACTACAGAGGTTGTTGCCACTGTGAACAAACTTCTCTTATACACTCGGGAACACGCAATGGACGTCACGATTTTCACTTTAAAATGACTTAAATTTTGGGATATTTCTCACCAAAAGATATCGTATGCGTTCAGAAGACTTGGAATATGACGCACGGGTTGCATGGACTACTTTTATGATACTTTAAATGTCATTTTTAACCTTAAAGTGAGTCACTATCCACTGCCACTTTATTAAGACGGTCTGTGACATTCATTAAAACATTTCCTCTCGTGTTACGCATTAGAATGAAATGAGGGTGAGCAAATTATGACAATTCTTATTTTGGGTGAACTATCCCTTTTAAGCTGACCAGCATAGATTAGCATAGTCTTCCTGCTGAAGCTGGTGGACCAAGATGGTCTTGCTAGTTAAGCCTGGTAGGGACAAATCAGCTGACCAGCATAAATAACTTGATTTTTATAAATATGCCTGTCCTGAGAAACCAGACCACCAACTAGCTGTTACTAACCAGTCACTCACATCACTTATGTGTTTCTTTTCACTCAAGTACTAGGCCTAATAATCAGATTGTTGATTTACATCCTTGTTGGTCCTGAAACAACATCCTATCAACCAATCAGAAAAGGGTGGGGTTACAGTTAGTTTGGGGTTTGTACACTATTCTTATCAACCTTTCATTTTCCTCTGATTTTAGGGGTAGTTTATGGTTAGGGTTGAGGATGTCACTTATAAAAAATAGTCCCCAAAAGTACCATGGTACTACCATAGCTTTGTTGTATATGTACCATGGTAGTATTGGAAAGGTCTTACTGGAAGTACCTTGGAGTACCATGTAAATACCATGGTACATGAATATAAGCATCATCTGATACCATCACTGTAACATAGTACTGCAACAGTACTTTTCTGTTAGGGGTGGATCAAGGAACACATCTTGAAAAAAATCATGATGACCCCTTTATTTACTGTCTAATGTCTAGTGCCAGAATGCTTAATGCAACTTATCCAAGTAGGTCATGTTCCTGGATCAACATCCTTCGCTGTTCCTGGAACAACAGTCTAAATAACCAGTTATAGCCCTAAGCCCAATATCAGAAGGTGCTAATTGGTTGATCAAGTCAAGTCAAGTCAGATAGGAAAGTTGATCCAGGAACATGTCCTACTGGTGCAAATAATGTTGTGCAAATAGAAACCCTAAAGTACTCCAGAAAATGATGCTAGAAAAGTCAACATTCTGATGGAAGTCATTCCCCTGACGTGAGTGTATGTGAAAGTAAATCAATATCTCCCCCTGTCTGAACTGTGTTAATGGAATACCTGGTCCTGCTCTCCTCCTCCCTCCTCGTTGTAGTTGAGGATGTTCTCCCGGATGTCCTCCCAGCTCTCATGCTCTGCTGGGATGTGGTATACACCTCGCTTACGGAACTTATTCCGACTGCCCTTCTGATTCCAAACGGTCACCGCCACGAGCACGGCTACAGAGGGCAGAGAGAGATGGGGAGATAAGAGAGAGGCTAATGCAAGAGTGCAGAAAGACCACTGATGAAAGTTCCTGCTAAAAAAGACCAGGATGAATTTCTATTCGATTCCTATTTTATTATCAATTTGTCTTTTCAAGTTAGTTTTTATTTTTCACTTCATGACTGTTAGATAAAGGAATATTCCGGGTTTAATACAAGTTAAGCTCAATCAACAGCATTTGTGGCATAATGTTAACTTGTGGATTACCACAAAAATAATTGAAACACGTCCCTCCTTTTCTTTCAAAAAAAGCAGATATCGAGGTTACAGCAGAGACTGTTTAGCAGAGATGGGCCACTTCTATTTAAATGAATGGGAGAAATTGGAACACCCAACCAAGAAGTTCTAGCGCCCTACAGTCAACGGATGTAGAAAGGAAGTCCCGTCTTACAGGTAAAAGAGCAAATCACCTTTTAGGTACAGACGTCACCTGTCAATCAACTCAAGAATGAGCATGCACATAAGCAATACAAGCCAGGAAATTTATTTTTTTTTTTTGCGTAATAAGAGGTAAAGAAGCACAATTTATGATTCCAATTTTATCAAATTTTATTGCTCAAAGTTTATTTGAAATATGTTATTTGATTGTAATCTTGACCAACCGTTTCTGAGATTTCGGTCTTACCCCATTCATATAGTTAGGAGCTGCACTTTCATGACTGGAAATCGACAGTGGACTGACTTGCTAGAAAGACTTTGACTACAATGAGGCACTTACAATGGAAATAAATGGGGCCAATTTCTGGAGGGTATAAAGGCAGAAATGTGAAGCTTTTAACTTAATAAAAGCACTTACATTAATTCTTCTGTTAAAACTTGTGTGTTATTTGAGCTGTGAAGTTGTTTAAATCATTACTTTATGGTTTAAAGCTTTACGTTGTCATGGCAACAAAGTTGTAAAATAGGATGTATCTACACAGAGAAGGTTAGTAAGCGATTTTATCACACTAAAATCATAATAACATGCATATTGTTTATGTGTTGTGGCTATACTTTTGAAAAAGTGAGTATTTCAACGTTTACAGACTGGCCCCATTCACTTCTATTGTAAGTGCCTCACTGTAATCAGATTTTTTTTTTATAAGAAAAGGAGGGACAAGTATAAATAATTTTTGTGGTTATCAACATTAAGGCCCAAATACTGTAGATTGAGCTTAACTTGTATTAAAGTCAGAATATTCCTTACTGATATAATTTACTGTAAATATGTTCAGTGAAATATATATGTTTAATGAAGACATGTTGTAAAGGTTTCACATTGTATAATATACAGTGTATCAAGAACTTAAACTAAAATGAATTCTCTGTCATTTTAATTTTAATTCAGTTAGTTTTGGAGTCATGAAAGTTTAATTGAATGTTTTTCCAATTATGTTTTTAATTAATGTTATGTATGTAATCTTTATTTCAGTTAACAAAATGCTTTCATTGTGTTATTGTTTAGGTTTTGTTAACAATAACAATACTGGCAGGTCCACACTGGTTTATGCTGATTAGTTCTGGTCTGGTGCTGGTCTCGCATACCCATACTGTTCACCAGCACAACTTAGCCTGTATAGCTGGTCGACCAACATAGTCTTTCTGCTGAAACTGCTGACCAAGATAATCTTGCTGGTTAAAAAGCAACTTAAGGCTGGACTAGACAAAACCAGCAAACCAGCACCCCATGTTGGGGACCAGCATCCAAAACAACATTACATTTACACATTTTTATACATTTAATCCAAAGCGACATACAGCACATTCAAGGTATACATTTGATCTGTCCATATGTTCCCTGGAAATCAAACCCAGAGCCTTGGTGTTTCAAGATGTATGCTCTACTAGGTGAGCTAAAGGAACACACCACACTCCATATGCTGATGACCAACAATACAGAGAAACATAAGCTTTATTACACTACAACATTTGCTCTCTCAGCATTAAATGGACTACTGTGTATTTCTATATGAGTGTGTGTTTATGTGAGATCATGTAACTGTATTTCTGTGGGTTGCAATGTTCAGACAGTAAGGCAAATTAAGAGAGCAGGCTCTCTCTCTAAGGATTCCTCCCTATATCACCAGTTCCTTCCATCATCTTCTCTTGGCGGTTCATGGATGGCAGGTTGCCTCTTTTCAATTAAAGGCTGATCAATCTAAAAATAACCCACCTCTCTGCTGCCAGATTTCTCTGAAGGCATCTCTCTTCCACCATGAGCCCAACCAATCCCATTATCTGGCAGCACTTTTCTAATTTTCGCCTCACTCGATGAGTGATTCTTTCCTGCCTGCATGCGGTAATGCCTTGAAAAAGGATTTGTGTGTCTGCCTGTAATGTGGCTGATTGGGTGTCAGAGCTGGCAGAGAGGCCTGGAGGGCCTGTCAGTGGTGCACACACATTCACATGGCCTGCCTTGTCATTCTTACCTCTCTTTCTATCATTCCCCCAATGACATTTTTCTAAAAGGGACAGTTCACCCAAAAATAAAAATGTTGTCATCATTTACTCAGTTTATGTTGTTCCAAACCCATATGATGTTCTTTTCTCCTTGGAAAACAAAAGGAGATGTTAAGCAGAATGACAACCTCAGTCATTGCATGTCACAAAGATGCAATGAAAGTGAATGGTGACTCAAACTAAAATACTACCTAACCTCTCCTTTTATGTTCCACAGAAGAACAAAAGACATAATGGTTTGTAACAACTTGATGGTGAGTACATCAGAACAGAACTTTCATTTTTTTAGTGAATTATCACTTAAATGCTCTGATACAGTATATAGAAGTAGTCATACCGGTAAATGTTTCTCTTTGATAACAAAGACTTAAGTCAGTTGGGGCTTGTGGCTAAAACTGCTTCCTAACCAGACTTTGCAACCTAAAGATGCAACAAGTAATTTTTCTGTTCGTACTGAAAACAAAATGCTGCATAATGTGACACAATAACAGTCATATACTGTAGCTATGTGAATCGGCATTTTGGACCAATATGATTTCACTGTGAAACTGGCAGAGCTACCCAGTGTGAGGAGACACAAACTGAAATCAAACCAACGGTAAAATGTCATGACTAATTTTAAGCTTTTTGCGGTCACGACTTGTTAGGATAACTGATTAATGTTATGTATGTATGTATGTACTAAAGGTCAACAGATATATTGGTTTTGCAGATTAATCGACACCAATAACAGATTTCTGGAACTATAGGTTATTGGTAAAAATCCACACCGATAGTTTTTCCCCATTGCGTCCATTGCTGGAGTGGCTGGGAAGGGTCCGCTGTCGTTATACAGTATGAGAGTGGCCTCTATAGGTGAAATAAAAAGTATCACTTCACTGATGCCTTGGGGTGTTTGTTTTGACACGTGAGACTACCCTCTGCATGGAGGGTGCATGGAGTAACACTTTAGATGCGGATTTAAAACATCAACAACGAAAAGGTATGTATACAGTACACTAAAGTACATGCTGTCATATCATTATAAAGTAATTAATTTGTTGACTAGATGCTGCATTAGTAGAGAACAGCAGTATGTTTGCCAGTAAGGCTGAGAGGACGCTAACATTAAAGCTAACCTCAAGCGGTTAGAACAATGTGACAAAAATACACTCAAGTCCTACCCAAATGTTTAAATGTCACGATTGTTACCATCTATTTGCATTAGTTTATATCCAGTTAGTCACATTTATGCATTACTTTGCCAGCTAAGCTGCATATTTAAAGCTAGTGACGTGAGAAAGCAAATTAATATCTTCATGCAGCCGAGACAAACTTATAAACAAATGCATCTGATTTAAATTTTAATTTTTTCATCCTCACTGTAATACGATGACTTCAGATCGATTACATTCTTGCACTAAAAAAGGCTAGACACAGTGCATAGTCTGAGCCGCTTCACCACCGAGTTCAGCCGAATACCACTGCTATCTGTGAATATTGCTACTCTACAAATGTGGTATCTCGCTGTTATTATTAAGTTTGAGTCGGGAGTAGTAGGAATCAGTGCAAGTGTAACAACATGTATTGAAGTGTTTCCACCCCTCATTTTACTTTTGACTTAACATTTGAGAATGTGGACCAACTAAACCTTTTTTTTATTTATTTAATGCACATTAGTTGAAAATGAAATACTCATTTTTAACAGCCAGGATAGAAATGTTCTATGCAATAATATAACGGTGCTGAATGGTTTATGTATTTATTGTGCCCTCTTGTGGACTAAGGAAACAACGTCAATTTAAAAATCAAACTGACTTTAAAATTTGAATATTAGTTCATATATATTAATATTTATATATTTATTTCATTTAAAAAAGTACAATACATTTTCATGGTTCAGTTAGTACTGTTTATTTTTGTAATAAAGTTCATCGCTATTTTACTTTGAGTTATTTTTTCATTCAGTATCAATTTGAAAAACTATTGGTTGATTAATCGGTTATTGGCATGTACTGCCCAACTTAGTTATCGGTTGACCTCTAGTATGTACTGGTTAGGACATTTCTAAGTAATGATCTGATACAGTTAAATGATCAGATTGCTCAATTTTCTGAACTATAACCCAAATGGACAGTAGCAAAAGCAAGGTTATGGGTTTTATTCCCAGGGAACACACATAGCCCACTGAAAAAATGTTTTTTATATAAATCTTTTTATTTTTATATATATATGAATACAGCCAGGACACTGGGGTTACAGCCCTACTCTTCACAAGAAGTGCCCTGGGATTTTTAACAACCACAGAGAGTAAGGACCTCAGTTTAATGTTTCATCTGAAAGTGCTTTTTTACAGTATAGTGTCCCTGTCACTACACTGGGGCATTAGGACCCACACAGACCACAGGGTGAGCACCCCCTGCTGGCCTCACTAACACCTCTTCCAGCAGCAACCAGAGTTTTCCCCAGGAGGTCTCCCATCCAGGTACTGACCAGGCTCAACCCTACTTAGCTCCAGTGGGTAACCAGGTGAGAGCTGCAGGGTGATATGGCTGCTGGCAGGGTTAGGGTAGGGTATGCATTGAAAGTACTGTAAGTCGCTTATAAAAGTGTCTGCTGAGTAAATGTCTTGTAAATGGTTTCGCATTTGTTTGAATATTTGGGTGTGTTTGAGGATATTTCGATAGTTACCGAAGAAGACGAGCAGACACATGCTGATGGCCAGAATGGAGCTCGGACTGAGTGCGGCGAGGCGGAGAGATTTGACCTGGCCGATCTCACACCACTGGCCCCTGAAGCCCTCTGCACAGTGGCACTGGTAGCTCTTGGTGGAGTGGGCCAGGCAGGTACCACCATTACGGCAAGTGGTGGAACCGCAGGGGGAGGGGGCGCAGCACTTAAGACCTGTGACCTCATCCACCACCGCAACCTGATTAGCTGGACACCTGGATCAAAAGAGAGAGTCTTTGCACATCACTGTGATGAAGAACACATGAGTTGTTAAATCGAATGAAATCAAAACTCTCTGTACCGACCTTAGATTCAATACGTTTTTTCATAAACTTATTTACAATTTATGTAATCTGAGGGTTCATACCTGCATTCATGTTTTCTCCACAGGTCCACACAGTACAGCGGGCTCAGGCAGGGTTTGGCACTGCAGGCATCAGAGTGGCAACCAGGCACAACCCCACGGTGCTCCAGTACTGTACTAAAATCTGTGCCCTGACCATCCAAAGGCAGAGAGTGACCATTCAGTCTCACGTCCCGCATACAACCTGCAGGAAATACACACGGTCAAATGTGCATTTCAATAGACTTTATTCTTTCACATGCAGTATTTTGTGTGCTTTTAATTTGTAAGTGTTACTGTATTTAAATTCTAAGGCATTTTAAAGGCACACTAAGTAATTTTTGGTGTGTTTTGCTGGCTCTTATTTGTTTTCCTAAACAAATAATACACCTTGAATTTTATACTGACACCTATTTGCGGAGATGCAGCACCAAACAGTTTTCGGTACTGATACTATTGTAGAAAAACAATATTAGCAGGTGCATTTGTCATCCATGCTTAGCCTAATTTATTCAACAACTATAAGTGTTTGATAACAGGGGGTTAATGTGAACTCAACTTGAGGGGGGACCACCCTTATGTAGAATAAATCAGCTTTTAGACCACTGATATGACTGGAGTCTTCATCTCAGTCGTGTGAGTGTACCTTATTTTATATTTGTCAAAAGTAAGTTAATTTCTTTAGGTGTAAAACATGTCAAGTGGAAAAAGTGCTTAGTGCATTTTCAAAATTAGACAGAGTTACTAAAGTCAAAAACTAAGCTTTAATCATCCAAAGACACGAGGCTAAAGCTTAGAAGATAAAACAAAAAGCTTGTAAAACAAAAATAAATCACAATCATGATGGGAAAAAAAGTGGATGAGAGTAATGCATTGGTTTGAGGTCACAACAGTGAGAAGCCTTACCTTGAAAGTCTCCATGGACATTTGGAGTGGCACTGTTTCCCAGAAACACACCGGAGGGATGAACCACTATTTCCTTCTTCTGACCCAGGACCCCTGTGACTTCTCGTGATCCCCCACCCTGCTCCAGTCGCAGAGTAAAGATGTTGTCGTGGCGATGAAGGCTAACCAGGACCCATTGGCCGTGGTTCACACGTTGACCTTTTAGTTTCAGAGTGTTGGCACCATCTCCAAGGTTAGCACGGACACTGAGATACCCATCTACTATCTGAGAGAGAAAAAGATGCCACACATGACACGTTTTTTTCCCCAAGTATTAGACATATTTTTATGTGAGTGTCACTCACTTCCAGGATAATGAACTCATTGGTGTTGTGGGAGGCCATGCTTAGCAGGCTGCCCATGGAGGAGCGTGTTCTGAGCAGGAGGTGAGCTTGAGTCTTGCGTGGACTTCCTCCTCCTCTTAGCTGGTACCGGAGCACACTGTCCTTCTCAAATGACCACTCAGGCAGAGCTGTAACACACATAAAACCATGTTCTAACCAGGCTCAACATGATAAAGCAACGAGCAGAAAGACATATCGTGCTGGGTAGTCCCGGCCACCGTGAAACCTCAATGGTCCAAAATCCTACTTCACTTAACAGTACATTAAACACAAAACATGTTCTGTTGGCTGTGAGTGTGTCACAATACACTGCAGTTTGTGATCAGTGTGGATAGACTAATTGTTTTTCTCTTATCACATAAATGTACACTTTAACCAGGCACAACACAGCAACTTTTCAGCATCAAGTAATTTTCCAAAAACTTTGTTCTGAAACCATATAACTTACAGGTTTAAAATGCCATGAGGGTGAGTAAATGACAGAATTTTCATTTTTGTGTGAACTATCCCTTTAATAGCAGTGATATGGAGCAAGATTTTGGACTGGAGTTCGACCGATAGTGGATTTGGCCGATATAAATAACTAAGGTGGTGGAAATGGCAGATAACCAATTAATCAGCCAGTAGTCGATTTATAGAATGTTCAAAAATGTTCTTAGTCTTTCCTTACAATGATGGGCACAGACATACGGTAGATGCTACAAGAGTCCAAAATAAATAAAATCCCAGATGTAGTTTATTGTTCAACCAAAATCCCAGTAATAATGAAGATTTGGTGCATAACGTGGGACTTTTAACTATAAATAAGCACAAAACACACCAGCGAAGACTTGGCTCCGTTACAAAGCTCTATATTTAAGTATTAACCAAGTTAAGCTATTTATAGACTTTATATTCATCAGATGAAGGGCTTTGTATATTTATATTTCACCAGTTAAGGTTTAATAAGGAGAACGGTTTATTATTATTCACAAGATTTGAAGCTGGAGACAAAATGTACGTATGTGCTGATGGGGGAAGTTTCCAAATAGTTGCATAGATTTTTGCCGATCCGATAACCGATAGTTCCAAAAAGCAACTATCAGCACCGAGTCTAACTCTATTTTGGACCAAGGAGATTTCACTCTGACTAATGTGATTTTCCACATGGCCATCAATATCTAGCCCATAAGTACTAGCTCACCTTTGTCACACTTGTGTCCACTGTAGCCAGGGTGGCAGTCACAGCTAAAGGAGCCCCATTCGCCCAAGCACTTCCCATTAACCCCACAGGAGAGTCCTCCAGCAGTCAGACACACACTGTCGGTTAGGGCACATCCTGGAACACTGTTCTCACTCTCTGCTGCGCTGCCGAGGTCATACACCTGACAGACACACACACACACCCACACAGAAAGGCCTAAGTCATCACTATGTTGAACCTCATTGACGTGTATTGAATCTCTGTCAGAAAGTGGCTCAGGTGGATGTCTGCTCCGTCCAAACAAAAGATTGTGGATTGTAAACCAAAACACATGTCTGTATCTCATTCATGTAGGAAGATGTGTAACAGACACAGTGCCAAATATACTTGTTGAAACTTTCATAAAACCAGCTCAATGCAACAATTATCCTAAGAATGGTTTTTCTAACAATTTAAAAGAAATGATTTCTTTGTGTTTCATGACTGAGGCCCCTTGACACTAGAAAGCATAGCACACTCTGCAATCATTTTTACAGTAGAAATATGGTGCATCCTAATTTGAAAACTATCTGTACTAAATAGTATGCAAGATAAGAATTAGTGCATCCCAAATCATTCTTGCGTCTGTCAGTTTTTTTTCTTGCATCTGTTTTTTGTCTGTCTGACATCTTCAAACTTTGTGATGCATCTCGCACCACATGCACGATGCTGTGTCAAGTTAAAAACAGTTCAAATTTTAAAAAAGCATCTCGAGACGCCTGCCTTTTGCTCCTCAGTGCTCCGTCTAGCATTTTTTTTTTTAACAAAAAAGAACACGTTCTGTGTGAATGGCCTCTTAGGCTGCATTTACCTGACTGTCCACCACCAGGTTTCTCATGCATCCCACATAGCCCTTGTAATGTGGGTGTGACCTGCGGAATGGGTGTGTCTCTTTAAATCCGCCCAGCTGGAGAGGCTGGTAGACATCCAAAATCCTGGGGAGAAAAATACACATGTGGCATGAACTTCCATTTTTTCTTTTCTTCAGAATATTTCAGAAAGAAAATATTGAAGAATGTTCATGCTGCTCTTTTCCATACAAGGCAAGCAGACAGTGACCAGAGGCAGCCAAGCTCCAAAAAGAAACATAAATGACCAATTCATGCTAAATGTATGTCGTTATATTCACTGAAAACCTTAAACACTGCAATGGCTCTAAAATCTCATTGAAGCTCGCAAAAAACTGAAGCACACCTCAAGACGCGTCACTTCAGGTTTGACATCAATGACTGGTCATCGTACACTTTCATAATTAGGAAAAGAGCAGCCTGAACATTCTGAAAAAATCTCCTTCTGTGTTCAATGGAAGGTTTGGAATGACATGTGAGCAAGTAAATTAAGAATTTTCATTTTTAGGAGAACCATTTCTTTAACAAACAACGTTTTGTTGGTGACTAGTACCAAACCAGCACACACCAGAATAAACCACAATTGAAATTCATGCTGGCCTGCGCTGGTCTTTTCAGCAGGTTATTTCTCAGACTATATAGGCATATCTAGAAAAAATTTACATGTACACATTTATTACCTCTCACTGCCTGGAGTCTCTCCAGAGGCTTTGCACATCGACTGATCTGTCTCAAACATCTCCACTCCCAGACCTTCCACCTCGTTCACCATGGCCTCAGAGCAGTGGTCCAGAATCATCTGTACTGTCTACACAAAAACACACACCACACACACTCCAATGATTCTTCCTCAAGGCAAAAGTGTTACACCACATCTGAGTACAGGAGAGGTCAGGTTTTATAATGGAATATTTTAGACCCCAAACACAGAGGGCAATAAAGACCACAATCTGATTAACTCGTGAGAACCTCAGAGGTATTTGATGATCTTGATGGTCTGACAGCTTCATATCTCAGCGAAATTGAGGTGAAGTTGAGAACATTATGAAGTCAAACAAAAGTTCAAAGTATACACTTCGTAGTTTGACGCATGCACACTGCGACTGCTTTGTGATACTGTTTACAGTTTACAGTCTGTTTTACAGTCAACTCCAGGCACGTGCTCAGACAACACGTACAGACACACACAAGTCAGTGATTTAAAAAATTGGGCTGCACGCGACCCTTTGGATGAAAAAAATTACGTCATCAGTAAATTTCGTCGTGCAACCCTGCTAAGGACAAAATTTACGTTATGTGCACTGTGTGAAAGACGTAGCAGCAAATGAAACCCAAAACATACTTTTGGCTTAAAGGTGCTGTAAGCGATTTATTAATGGAAAGGTTTGCAAAAAAATGATCAGCTCCCTGAAAGATATTAATTAAATAAGTGTCCTGAGATATGTGTGACAGCTCTAGACTCTGTAAACAGCAAACAAATTTTTTTTTTGGCACGTTCTCATTTCTCATTTTGCACATTCTCATAGTGTTATAGTTAAAGCAGATCATTGAGGCTTAATGCCATTTTCAGACTTATAATATTTGGCTGTTGAAGGCTCTTTTGTGCTACTGTTGTTGTGTATGACAGTCACAGCAACACACAATGCTGCTCTACTGCTCGGTTTCAGTCTCAACGTTATTTTTGGAGAGCAGGTTTTGGAAAGAGGGGGCATGGCTAATTCAAAGAGTCAGTGTCGAGAAAATTCCGGAATGCTAAAATCGCTTACCGCACCTTTAAGACCCTCTCTATCCTTCTCTCCCATTTCCTATCTTCACTGTACCTTGCCATCATTGATGATGTCGAGGTGATGCCAGCGGCGGTCTGTGACGATGGCTCTTGCAGGCAGCTGCAGTGTCAGTGTCCCTGAGCCATGATTCACACTTAGTAAAGGAACACCATTTTTCAGTTCTAATGAAAGAATAAGAGAGACAGAATAATGGATTTTCATTAAACCTGAAGATGCACAGAATATTGAGATGGGTGCCAACAGGTATAATCACTGTAAATCACAGAGAGACAGATGTCTAATTAACTACATAGCACAGCACAATCTGTGCTCATAACTCTGTGCATAAGAATTTATATTTATTAGGAATGTCATAAATATTGGTACAACGAGTATTGATCGATAAGTTTTTGTGGCATCAATTTATTAACATTAGCCGACTTTTAAATCAGAAGCCTAATTTGTGTGCTTTCCAATTATCTGTCAGTTGGCCTTCTGTTTAATGTAGTCTGACATAATAGCTTTGGGAGACCACAAGGGAGTGATATAACATTTACTGAAGCGGTCACACACCGGGCGATAAGCACCGCATCTTGGGCAATAACCAATATTCTGGGCTTTTACAGTAAAATATAATTACATTTTCTGATATTATGCATCTTTAAATATTAGGGCTGCAACAGTACATGTATCCACGCCGAACCAAACGGATACAGGGGCTTCGGTACGGTACACGCAGTCACACGAATGATTACATATTTTAACATGAATGAAAAAAAATATTAAAACAACATATAATGAACAACACAAACCGCGTAGAACTAAAATGAAAAAAAATAAACAAATTGTGGAGCAACACGGGACCACATGGAACCAAAACGTAACAGAAAAGAGTGCTACACTGTACACTAGAAACTGCGGATCAGATAAATGCACGTAATGTTTATGCGGACAGTTCTTTCATCAATGTGTGTGCTGCCCCGGTGGCTTTCACTTTCACATGCTGTCTCCGTGTTTATATCCGCATCTCTCACTGAACGAGCGAAAAACAATACGGAACAGCCTTTCTGTGCCCCCCACCCCCACAGTCCGGGCCTGGGACAAAAGGTCCAGTTGTCCACCCTTATCAGCCGCCCTACTCATGAAGCACATCTAACATGACTCATTGGCAGTTGACATTACCCACATGTGTCTCTTGAGCTAACGGGAGCAAAGCATAAACAGCCTGTGCAAGTTAGTCTTGCCACGGCGTTCAAGCAGCCTCTCTCTGCAAGCTCAGACAGGGTTATAACGATAATGAACACCACAGGAGTACTTATAATTGAGTGATAAGTACAAGTGGTGAGCTGAAAGGCAAAAGACACAGAAATCTGCACTGCTCATGTCTTAATTTTGTTACAATTATTATAATTGCACTTTTTTTAACTTTTATTATTATTTCTGTTTTTATACAATGTGCATATAAGAGGCTCTTAAGTTTTGTATTGTAATTTCGTTGAAAAAATAGGCATAGTGCAGTCATGTATAAATGAGCCTTTACAGTAAGAATTCTTGCCCATCAGCCACTGTTTTCAAAATAAATAATTTAAAGAAAGATTCTTTGTTTTCCCTGCTGTACCTAAACCATACCGAACCGTGACCCCAAAACCGAGGTTTGTATTGAACCGTGAATTTTGTGTACCATTGCAGCCCAATTAAATATAGTTCAAAGTGACGTGTGTTATTTTTTCACAGCTAAAATACTTTCTTTTATCCTTTTAGAATGTGCAGAGATAACTAAAGCAAACATAATTTTTATTGTTTATACTCAAGGTTATGGATTTGAATAATCCCAGAAAAATGTAAAAATCCAGTTATTTTTGCCATTTTCTGTGGTGCTACTAGTGGTGCAGAAATTACACACTACACCTTTAAGAAGTTTTCAAACTCATCGTAGAACAGCATATAACACACTGACGGCACACGTATGTTATATGAGAATTTAAAGGTGTTCTATGCCCCCCAGAATTGGTTTTGACCTCAGCCGTATAAAATGCTGATTCGTAATCAAATTGTGGTCAGTTTCAAATTGCTGTCACTGCAGTGGAGGGTTTTGGCCCCAGTTCAATATAAACATGTACCAAACTGATGATGTAAGCTTATGCAAGGCCACTGGAGGATTGTTCCCTGAAAACATATAACCAGTTGCACAATACAGTATTGGACATGTGGCACAGGATCTGAACGTGTGACCTTCACTGGTGACCTAGGGTCAAGATCAATGCTGACCCAAACTCCACTCACACCACTGCTGACCAAATACTTTTAAAAGCATCTATCATTAGCGGCTCACTACAGACAGTGCTTGCGGCCACTGATTGATTTTAGTCACACAGTTAATTGGAAGGGGAAATTAATATCATGCGATTCTACCCAGAGAATCTATGATGGTTTAAGCTGGCTTAAGAAGTTTTACAGGATTCCAATTGTACCGGATGTATGCACATATTTGTACGTAAAACATGTGTGTGAATATTTTCAGGCAGAAATCATGATTCATCTATACATACACTTACATTTTTCCAAGATTTAGGATAAAATTTAGAGACAACTCAAATCATGCATTCACAAAAATCATAGACTCCCAGTGGCCTTAAAAAAACATGAAATATGTTCAAATGATAAAAAAATTAAATAATAATTAGTAGAAATTGAATAAATAAGTGAGCTTACAATATGTCTTATTTCTCAATTACAAATAGGGATAGTTTCTACATTAAAAAGGTATGTTGATCATGTGTAGTCTGGGACTACTGTATATAAAAGGTGTTAATAGCAATTCAGTTGAATTTGAGAAATTGGTCTTTTCTCACAAATCTTGCAGTGCATGCTCTAAGGCAAATGACTCTTGCGAAACATACCTAATGCAATGAAGTCCTCTTTTTCTCCTGGCTGAGGTGTTCCCATTGGGCCATTGTAAAACAGCAGGCCATTGGCTGCCTCTGTGATAAACTCCAGAGAGATGTGGCTTTGAAAGCAAGGCTTTATGGGAGGAAACCAGGCGTAACCATTGCCGAGGAAACTGTGTTTGGTCTGCTGGCATTCTGGCCCGTCAAACATGGGGGGACATTTACACCTATAGTACAACACAGCAGACTGGTCAATACTAAATCAAAAGTAAACTCATCTCATACCTAACCTACCAAGTTCTATATTTCACAAAAAAATTATTTCATTGAATGGCAGGCTGTATTACCTGTAACCCAATTCGCTGTCCACACATGTGCCGCCATTCAGGCAGGGGTTTTGTGGGTATGAAGAGCAGTGCAGGTGAACACTCTCTCTGGCCAGGCAGCCACACTGAGCACTTGCTTTGGCTGAGACAGACACCAGAGAGACATTTCCATTGTTCAGTACTGTAGGGGTGTCACTGAATGTCAATTTGCTAGAGCAGCCGCCTGTCTGACCACAGCTTGCATAGGCGCACTCGTCCACCCCCACCTGTAGGATGGCCACACCCAGAGCTGACTCCAACTGAAAGAGAAAATGTAGATCCTTCTTAACCCTATGCACTGTTCATCATTTAATCAAATTCCAATTGTTCCCAGACAAAAGTGTAATTTTTTTTAATTGTTATGAAAGAAATGTAACAACTCTAACTTCAATCATGTAAAAGCACTAAAGTTGTGCATTTCGGGTGGGCTTTTGGGTATTTAGACCTTATTATTATTTATTTTTTTATTGACTTTTATGAATATTTTCTCAAGTACTGAACCAATCCTCATAAATTATATAAAATTTTTGAAAGCTTAAAGTCTCAATAATCAAACTGTGCTGTCCATTTAAAAAAAAACCCAGATGAAATTCCAAGTATAGAGCTACTTATTCATCCCTGGTTGAAGAGATGTTTCCTAGATTTTGTCAAAAGTTCTGCCTTTAGATATAAACGGCAAAAAAAGAAACATCCTCTCACTTTCAACTGCTTTTATTTTCAGTAAACTCAACGTGTAAATATTTGTATGAACATAAAAAGATTCAACAACTAAGACATAAACTGAACAAGTTTCACAGACATGTGACTAACAGAAATGGAATAATTTGTCCCTGAACAAAGGGGGGGGGTCAAAATCAAAAGTAACAGTCAGTATCTGGTGTGGCCACCAGCTGCATTAAGTACTGCAGTGAATCTCCTCCTCATGGACTGCACCAGATTTGCCAGTTCTTGCTGTGAGATGTTACCCCATTCTTCCACCAAGGCACTTGCAAGTTCCCGGACATTTCTGGGGGGAATGGCCCTAGCCCTCACCCTCCAATCCAATAGGTCCCAGACGTGCTCAATGGGATTGAGATTCTGGCTCTTCGCTGGCCATGGCAGAACACTGACATTCCTGTCTTGCAGGAAATCATGCACAGAACGAGCAGTATGGCTGGTGGCATTGTCATGCTGGAGGGTCATGTCAGAATAAGCCTGCAGGAAGGGTACCACATGAGGGAGGAGGATGTCTTCCCACAGTGTTGAGATTGCCTGCAATGACAACAAGCTCAGTCCGATGATGCTGTGACACACCGTCCCAGACCATGACGGACCCTCCACCACGAGTCCGACCTTCACCCCTGGTGATACAAAACCACAACTCGTCAGTGAAGAGCACTTTTTACCAGTTCTGTCTGGTCCAGCGAAGTTGGGTTTCTGCCCATAGGCAATGTTGTTGCCTTTGATGTCTGGTAAGGACCTGCCTTACAACAGGCCTACAAGCCCTCAGTCCAGCCTCTCTCAGCCTATTGCGGACAGTCTGAACACTGATGGAGGGATTGTGCATTCCTGGTGTAACTCGGGCAGTTGTTGTTGCCATCCTGTACCTGTCCCGCAGGTGTGATAATCGAATGTACTGATCCGGTGCAGCTGTTGTTACACGTGGTCTGCCACTGCAAGGATGATCAGCTGTCCTTCCTGTCTCCCTGTAGCGCTGTCTTAGGTGTCTCACAGTACAGACATTACAATTTATTGCCCTGGCCACATCTGCAGTCCTCATGCCTCCATGCAGCATGCCTAAGGCACGATCACGCAGATGAGAAGGGACCCTGGGCATCTTTCTTTTGGTGTTTTTCAGAGTCAGTAGAAAGGTCTCTTTAGTGTCCTAAATTTTTATAACTGTGACCTTAATTGCCTACTGTCTGCAAGCTGTCAGTGTCTTAACGACCGTTCCACAGGTGCATGTTCATTAATTGTTTATGGTTCATTGAACAAGCATGGAAAACATTGTTTAAACCCTTTACAATAAAATCTGTAAAGTTATTTGGATTTTTACAAACTTATCTTTAAAATACAGTGTCCAGAAAAAGGGACATTTCTTTTTTTGCTGAGTTTATATTTAAACATGATCAAAGACTACTTTTGTCAAAGTTTTGCTTTTTGTTTCATCTTATAGAGTTTTGTGTTCCTTGCCACAGTCGCCTTAGGCTTGCTCACTGGGGTTCTAAATCCAATTATTATTTAACTATTTAATTATTTATTTGTATACACAATTTACAATTACACAATGATGACTCTAAGACTAGATATTACAGTTTCTTTTCTGTTAAAGCATGACTTTCTGTAAAGCTGCTTTGAAATGATGTGTGTTGTGAAAAACGCAATACAAATAAAAATGACTTTTTTGATTTGTTTGAGGTTACTTTTGTCAGTTTTTGCAATAATGCCACATTATTATTACAGTCAACCCTGAACATGGTGTTACAAAGAGAGGACATATATAGAGAAAGCATCACTTATCATTTTTTTCAAACATCAAAATTCAATTACTCAATAAAGTAATTCAATATAAATGTCAAGAAAATTAACATAAATGTGCAGTGATAACTCAAACAGATGAATAACATTATCATTGGTAAACCTAGCATTTATTTAGCAAAATTCTATCTGTGTATCTGTATCTGTGTGTATTTGTATGTGTGTGTGTATGTGTGTGTGCGTGCATGTGCGTGTGCATGCATATTGGGTCCAAATTGCTTCCAAAAATGACCTGAAATGAGTAATAACCTAATTTATCCCTGGTTGTAGCCAGATAAATGTATGTGTGTGCGTGTGTTCAGCATTGTAGATGTGTTATGGTCTCACCAATTCATTTTGGTGAGTGTGTTTTCTGCATTGTGGTTGATTTATTAATTTTTTTGACACATTTAAAAAAAAAAAAAAAGTTCTGTTTTATAGTCTTACCAGTTCAGTTTTGTGTGTGTGAGTGTGTGTGTGCTTTGCACTCTTGATTTTTGGTAGTCTCACCTCTTCATGTCTGTGTGTGTTTTTTTCTGCATTGTGGCTGTTCTTTAGATTTTATATAATAAATAATGAAAAAAAAAAAAAGAAAGAATCTCAGAATTTTAATGTTTCCCATTCATTTCCTATTTCGGTCACTTTTGACAGTACAAGTACAAGTTAACTTTTTTTTCTACCACTAGACTGATCAAATCAACTCATCAAATGGATGAAAAGTCCCCAAGTTTCATACCCATCAAACAAAGGAAACCAGTTTTATTGAAGAAACAAAATTGATTTATACATGACTGAATAGTACATGAGAATTAATTACTCTATTAATGTTACTTCCATCATTTATTCAGTTTCCTTACATTTGCTAAGTGTTACTGTTTAAAAATAATTTTTATGGGCCTTCTACCGTTAAATAATGGGATAGTAGAGTAGAAGAAAAAAAAAATTAGTTTGTGCCTATGTGATTTAATTAATTAATTCAATTATATAATTTTAATATTTAATTTAATTGAATTATTGCTTGTTTAACTCATTTGCACTATTGTTTTTTTGTATATTACCAGTAACTTCACTTTTTAATGGTAAGAAATTGATGGTAAGAATTGATAATCATAGGAAATCGTTATTTAGATCACAAATTTGCCATTATTAGGAGCAGAATCATAGATACTTGCATCTACTGACCAGACAAGTTTCGAATTATACAGTATTAACTGATTCATCATAATCATTTTGTTGTTGTGTTTATTAGTATGGGTGTGTTTTCAGCCCACCATCTCATGCCTTACATGGAAATGAAATATTCATTGACTCTAGTGCAGTGTGCAGGTATGAGATGTCTGTATGAGGAGTCCATAGTCTCCATGTCTGTCTATGTAAGAAACAGGAGACTTGTATTGATGTGAAAGTGTGCATGTAAAAGTGCGTTTTTTCTTTCTCACCTTGGCTTTGTGCATGGCCACATAGCCGTGGAGTTTCTCTGGCTTGTAGTACGGTGAGCCGTGAGCAGCAAACCACACACTAAGGTGGTGCTGAGCTGACTGGCTGCCATAGGCCAGACTGAAGACATCTACATTCTCCACATCTGTCTGCAAGAGCTCAGACAAGAAGCGCCGGAGACGCATATATCGGCTCTCCTCATTCACAGATGTCCAGAAAAACTCATTTGCCGTTATGTCTATAAACACCAAAAACATACAAAGATACTCTTATAAAAATGTGTTTATAACCATCAGAACTTATCAACAATATAAAATCTAAAGTTATTTATTAAAGGGATCATATCACACATCGTTTTCATCATTTTATTTTGTCCCTGAGGTTCACTAATAATGTTAAACCAAGTTTCTTGCACAAAAACAGTCATAATTTAGTATTGCAATACCATTTCAGACCCTCTCTGGTCATTTTGGACTATAGAGGAAGTTTTCATACTTCTAGTATGTTTAAAAAGTATATAAAAGAAAAATTCAGTTTTTCATGATATGACTTCTTTAAACATAATACTTATGCATACGATATGTGTCTTAAGAATGAATAGATAAACAAATGACAAAAATATAGCCTGACTATATTAAGAATTTTTAAAGGGAGAATAACTCACTGGCTAATCTAATAGACCCAGCGTTCTTCAGCGCCTGCTCCTCTAGTTCAGTCACTGTGACCTCAGCTGTGGAGGTGACGTCAGGCCAGTTCTTATCTGCCACCCTCACATGCAGATTGTAGAAACCTGCCTGTGTCCCCTCTCTGATGCTCAGCTGACCAGTGTTCTGGTTAAGGCTGAACTGTCTGTGCAGGTTCATGTGCAGTGGGAAAGGAGGCAAATAATCATGAATCAACTTGTATTGATGCTCATCTCTTTTTACCACATTTGAAGAGATAATTCACCCATAAATGTAAATTAATGGATCCTTTACTCACGCTCATATCATTCAGATTCTATATTATTGCCTTTCTTCTGTAGGACATAAAAGGAGATATTTAGCAGAATGTCCAAGCTGCTGTTTTTAACACATATGAAAGTGAATGGGGTTGGATGGTATTGAGCTTAAAAAATAAATAAAATAAAAAAAGACAAAAAACACTATAGAAGTATTATAAAAGTAGTTCATATGACTCAAGCATTAAAGTCCAAGTTTTGAGGTCAATGATGTCAAACTTCCTTAGTTCTTGTGTCTTTCAAACCTTTAATATGTCTTCAGAAGACTTGGAATATAGTACACATGTCATATGGAATACATTTATGAGGTCCTAACATTTGTATATGGTCCTTCTTGTCATATTTGGAGCTCCAGAGTGTCAGTCCCCAATCACTTTCACTGTATGGAAAAGAGGAGTGTGAAAATTGCCAAATATCTCCTTTTGCATTCCAAGAGTGAAACAAAGCCATACAGGTTTGAAACAACATGAGGGTAAGTACATTATGAAAGAATTTTCATTTTTATTGTTATTTCCACTATACTGAGATTCACCGGAGGGAAAATAACTGTACAGTAACTTGAGAGTCATTCCCAGATTCATTCCTAGATCATCACACATGAGAGGGCAGCAGTGCAGTGCACAGAAGTGATGCTGTAAAATGACTCATGCTGTATTATTAATGGCAGTGTGTATATCGGTTAAGAACTTATGTCAACTCCTGTCTCTGTCTGAGGATGACAGGGACACTTCTGCTGCTTTGAATAGGAGAGATTCCAGGAACAGCTGGGCAACACAACTCTCACTCCTTCTCACACTCTCCCTCTGTATACATACACTTTCTCTAGGTTACTCAAGGTTTCCCAAATGGCAAATTGATCTTTGTTTATATATATATATATATATGTATGTATGTATATATATTCCAGTGGGGTAAGAAAAATAAAGTTAAATCAAGATATATTCTCTGAAAACGAAGTTCACTTTTTTAATAAACTTAACTTAATGGAAACGTAATGGAAAACAAGACCATGTACATATAATGCAAGGTAACATATGAACACTGTGAAACATGGAACAAGATAACCCACAATTACATTTAACCAGGGTTAAAAATTTCTTTCAAGTGTGAAATGCAAGAAGTCTATGCACGACCACACTTCACTATGGGGATGAAGGACATGTGCTAAAAAAGCTCAGTTAATCTAGCACTTCTATTAAATCAGCACTTGTTTATGACTTGTATAATATACCATTTGTACTGATGCTTTTCTTTGCCATGTAAATAACACGAGAAATTCAGCACCAAGGTCATTAAACTCACATTAGCCATTGCTGAAATTAAATTCAATCATGTTCACATAACAAGAATAGAGTTCCAGCTCGAATGTGACCTTCAGCTCTGGTGCCAAATTAGGTACTTAACTGTCAAGTAAGCAAATGAAAAACTGCCTGGATCGAAGCAATGTTCTCGGTGCCAAGAGATGTGTCACGCTAGCTAGCACCAAACTGCTAATGTATTAATGTTTTAATTATCAAAATTAATGAGGGCAAATCCTCCACAACACTTTTCCGGGCACAGCTTTGAACGAAACTTCAAATGGACTATGATTGAACTCAAGACTAAACTGATTAAGTTGGCATTTGTAGTCAGAGTATTAGCGTAATCACTCTTCTTGAAGGTGCCATCACTGGCACAAGTCACAGAGGCTTGTTTTGACAAAGATCATCACTTTCATGGAGCGATTAAAGAGAGCTTCTAGCCAACAATGTTTGTTCTAATCATTTACCTGAAGAGAATCCTTGTCTGACTTCAGAGTGAATTTTGAATTCTATTTTTGATTAAGTATTAAAAAGCAAGCGACAGGCAAGGTGTCGGTGAGCCAATATACAGCGCTCAAGAGCATGCTCTCATTCTTTATCATTGCCTTACTTTTGTTCTTTTTTTCTTGCCTTGTCAGTGTCAGTTTACACAGTCATGTTTGAATGAAACATCAATAGAAGATCAAAGCACCTGGGGGGTTTGCCTTCAAACTTGTACACCTTTTCGCTCCAATCATCAAGGTCAGGGGATTGAACCTGTCCAAGTACCATGGTGGGGAGTATACCTGGGGAAAATACATAATGAGGTTAGAGGAAAGCTACCTCCATCCAGGCTGTGCTATACCTGGGGCAATGTGTGTGTGAGTGTGTGTGGGTGGGACAGACATATCTTTAAAGAGATAAGCAAAAAGCAGGGCATCTCATTGGCACGTATGGACCCACTTAAACAGCACAGTGGGGGGGATATGATGCTATTAGCATGCAACATTGCCATTTCTCCAAAAGGAAAAACGAAATGCTGTAATCCTGTTAGTCATGAAATCAACATCTTTTAAAATGGCTCCTGTTTATGTGGCTCTTAAACCTAGGATTTAAGTAAAAATTTTAATGCCTTGCTATGTTTGAGCTATGTGACAAATTCTTAATAGAGGGTTAATGCATTAACATCAGAGGAAAGAGAAAATGCTAAAAATATTTTAAGTAATACTACATTTCTTTCTTAATATGCAATGTATTAAGCTTACAGATAGCATTACAAACTAAAAAGATTATTGCAGGGGACAACATGAACATAAGTAACAAATAAAAATTAATGTGACTCTCCCATGTTTTGGTTTTGGACATGGTACAATGTTACCGACATGTTTGTTAGTCTTACATGAAAGTACTTAAGTGGTCCTATTACCTATTGTATACTGTACTTTGATATACCATCCATAATACTACAGTGGTAAATGTCTGAAACAACATGGTAGTATCATGATATTTTTTTGAAGTACACTGGAGTAATTTATCTATATCATATTACATGAATATTTTAATCATACAGTACCATAGTATATGTTGAAATACAATGGTATCACCAATTGATACCACCACTGTACCATGATACCGCAATTATACTTTTTGAATGGGGTAGCACAGCAGAATAATGACATTCCTTTGGAACATACCCTGTAAGTTGTACACTATAAACTCGCTGTGTCCAGGAGCATGGGGGTTATCATTTTTGTCTCCGATAATGACAGTAAGAGTACTGGTGGAGCTCATTGGAGGAGAGCCACTGTCAATCATCAGGATGGGGAGAAGGTACTGGTTCTGTTGTTCCCGGTCAAAGGTGCGGAGAGCGGTTATCATGGCACTGCCATTTCGCAGGTCAGTCAAGTTAAAGTTGGTCACATCAGAAGTTAACATCAGTAGACGGATGGAAAAAGGCCCTCCGTTTGACGATGTGTCTCGATCAATGGCATGTAGCAGAACCGAAGTGTCATTCATGCGAACGACTTGTGGCGCAATAGTGTTCTCCCATACAATGGGCCGATATGCAGCCTCAAACTCTGGTCCGTTGTCATTGACGTCCTGTACGGTAACTAGAACAATGGCAGAACCGGTAAGAGCAGGACTGCCCATGTCTGTGGCTAAGATCATGAGCCTATACTGGGACACCTTCTCCCTGTCCAGAAAGTCAGCCACTACAACCCAACCACTCTTGTCCACCAAAAATTGCTGAAAGGGGTCAGATTCTGGGGCAATGCTATACGTGAACCTCCCATTTTGACCAGAATCCAAATCCACAGCAGTCACCTGAGCCACAATGGTGCCGACTGGAACGTCTTCGAACATCGAACCAGCTTCATAGAACTGTGGGAAGAAGACTGGTGCATGGTCATTGGAATCTTCAACCTGGATGACGCAGTAAGCCAGGCTGAAGAAGTCAGCATCTTCTACTTTGATGGTCAGGTTGAAAGTGCGCTCATGTGGCTTCTCAAAGTCGATCTTCTTCTTCAGCCTCACCACACCACGGTGGTTCACCTTGTCCGTCTCAATGAAAAACTTGCGGTCTTCATCTCCACCAATGATGCTGAAGGTCATGACTGAATTTTCACCTTCATCTCCATCGGTGGCAGCCACTACCACTACCTCGCTGTTGATGTCCAAGTTCTCTGGCATTGACGCCATGTAGACCCTTTGGGTGAAAACTGGAGGGTGATCATTTACATCGGAAACCACAATCGTGGCTGTTCCTGTCCCGGAAAGTCCTCCTCCATCCCGAGCTTCCACCACAACAAGATATCTGTCCACCACTTCCCTGTCCAAAGAACGCAGAACGGTATAGATGGTGCCAGTGGCTGGATTGATGGAGAAGAGGTTAAGATTGATTTCATTACGCACATTCTGCACAATTCTGTATGTCAGGATAGCGTTCTTGCCAGCTTTTGGATCGTCTACATCGGTGGCCCGCATCTCCATTATGGAAGTGTCTGCTGGGGAGTTCTCAGGTACATGACCCAAAGAGCAGTTATCCGTGGCACACAGGAAGACAGGTGCATTGTCATTGATATCCTGCACATCGACTAGAACATCGGCAAACCCCGTTAGACCAGCCCAGTTCTCATCGGTGGCCAGTACAAGGAACTGCCAGGCCGAACGAACCTCGCGATCTAAACGCCGCTGTGCATAGATCCTACCATTCAACTCATCAATGGTAAATTCACTACCAGCACCCTGCCCATGTAGAGAATACCGCACTGCACTCTGGTCCGCCTCCTGATCTGGATCTGTGGCGGAGACCTGGGAGAACAGCAGTGGGGAAAAAAGAGGAATGTATATTTGAATTCAACACACTGATCACAGAACATATGAGGCAATTAAAAGTGTATAGTCACAGCAAAGGAATGCGATTGTTCTCCCCACCTTTTATCCAGTTTGGTTATGCAAAGCCTTTGAAGTTTTTTTTTTTTTTTACTGATAGCACAATACAGAAATATTGAGACATGCTAGCGGAGAATGACAACCATGGCAAGGTGTGTCAAAGCATTCATTTCAAATAGGGTTTCTTTTCTTCTTAAACTTTAACTTCAAGATCACATTAATAAACATTACATATCACTTCAAGGCAACCCACAACAAAACTGGAACCAATTTATGGCATAAGGTACAAGGCACACACAAAATCAGTTCTACATCTCAGCAATATGCCAAGGTTGATTAGCCTCTCTACAAGAATATTACCATGTTTTTCAATTCTCCTGCGGTTTTCTAATCCTCAGCACCTGTTGTGCATCCATAATATTTCAATGAGTGTATAGTTTATACAGTGTAAATACTATACAGAGGCTGCAAAAAGTATTTGGAGCACTTTAACATGCTCAAGTAACACATATAAAAAGAACATACTGTATGTCATTGCATTATCTAACAATATTAAACTATGCGGCATCTGCAAACAATTGATGCTAGACCTTTTTCTCAGAACTAACTTTATTTTTCGGGGCAATTTTTCAAATGAACTTTGTCCAAGCCAAGAAGATTTTTAGTGGGTGTATGTCCACTTGTGTATCTCAAGTTCACAATGTCCTAGCAGAGTCACATCACATTAACTATAAACATATTTCACTTAAGTCTGACAACCAGAAAGTGTCTAAAAATATTTTTTTAAGTCAATGTAAGCTTGAGTGTTTTAACCCCTCACCTCTAGTACAAGAACAGGCAGCTCCGTAAGCTCCTCTGTGACTCTGGCATGGTACTCGGTTTGAGTGAAAATAGGTGCCTCATCATTCTGGTTGATGACATTAATGACAACCATTGTCTGGTTTTCCCACTTTCCATCCGATGCGACCAGCTGTAACTCGTAGCGCTGCACCTGCTCGTAGTCCAGCTGCTGGGCAATAAAAATCGTGCCAACCTCTGGCTCCACATCGAATGCGCCCATGGTGTTCCCCACGGTAATCTGGTAGCGCAGTTTGGCATTGGCACCTGTTTGGGGGGTTTGGGAAGTGTTAGCATTCAAGGAAGTGTTAAGCTTGGCTGAGCTGGATAAAAAGAGAATGTCAGCATTAATCTGTGCTCATTTGATGAGGATTACATAAAGGCAAAGAAAGCTCTAATACACACATTATATGATTGTGCCAAAATACAACATACATGCATTTCCACAAACAAAATGTCACATAAAGACTGTTTTTTACATATAGTTTTGTACCATATAGACAATAATTCTATTAATCAATATATAATTAAAGAAATCCCATGTAATCCTTTCATAAGAAGTAGCATTAGACTAAATAACCTTTCTCTGATCCAATATGAAATATGATACCCACTTAATGGTTTGTCGTCTTACCTTCAGTGTATATAGTTTGACCTAAGAGTGAGAAATTCTCCTGTGAGAATGTACCAGACAAAATGCATGATTTTTTTTTTTTTTTTTGTCAGAATACTTTCTGCTGGTGCAGTTTAATGTACAGAGACAACTACAGTATAAGCAAGCCATTTATAGGTTGACTTCCCTAAGAGTGTAACAAAACATACTGTAGACTCGTTTAAGCAGTCAAAAACAGTCAACATAACAACTGGCCCAACCAATGGTGTTAGTTTGGGATGAGACTACCTGTGATAAACCATTTAGCTGTGAATTGACTAGTTTGTCCGAACAATTGTAGATTGGTGGTGTGGAAAAGGTGGAGCGTTTGGGAACTCAGTTTGGAAGCATTCATTGTTTTTTATAGTTTCCATTTAGTTCTGCCTTTTTTCAGAAATGACACACCTTTAAGTACACAGAACAGTGATTGAAAAAGTATCCTAGAAAACAAGCACCACATTCTATCTTTTCCACTTTCCTACAAGATTTGTCCACCCATGGTACACTGCAGGAGTGAATGGCTCCAGTTTCGTTCCAGCTCTGTTTACCAGGCTGGATCAGATTTTATGAGACAAACACCATCTGGGCATGATGTGTGAAGATTTCATTAGAAAGTGTCATGCTCATCCTAGCTACGGCCATCATGGATGTGAAGTGCGATGTGTTGTGACACTTGCTGAGGGGAGCTCCAGTGATTTGCCAGAAGCGGATTCCTTAGTGACCAGCCGAGCCATATGGCACACCCTTCTCCCCAAAGCGCCACCAAAGGCCAACCAGCTTAAACTCAACTACTGGGATCCATAGCAACTGGTTCTCAACTGGTTTTGCTCCAGGAACCAGATTTTACATTGGACATCAAGTGGCGACCCAACACAATTAAAAAATCATACAAAAGTAAACGAAAATGTCCTTAAAATCAAATATTAAAATTATTAATATTAATAATATTAATATAATAGTAGATAAAAATAATTACATTATTAAAATATTTTTAATCTCTTCAGCCAATAACTCAATGACACAATGTTTTGGCACAAACCATGTTTATCCTTGTTGCAAGTGAACCTGTATTTAATGTAGTCTGGGTACTTTTTTTTTTTATTTTTATTTTTTTACCTTGAGTCATTTTATTCATTGTTTTCGAGAATGAGCGCAAATCATGCAGTAGTGTTTGGTTGGACACACAGCCTTTGACATCAACAACAAAAGTTATGAGAAGCGTTTCTTCTCTATTTTTAAAGTTGAGAAGCCTACAGTATTTATTTTGCTATCTTGACTATGTGGCAAGTTGTATTTTTTATTTGCATATAGCCTTGCCTTTTCCCAGTTGTCTGCAACACTATCAGAACAGGCTTGCGAGGCTGCTCCCCACCAGTTGAGAAGCACTGATCTATAGGATGGTCACTGGTGCTGAATGACAGCAGAAAAGTCTAGGAGACCTTTGGCTCATTTGACCGTTCAAGAAAGTTCTGCATGTTTTACATATTCTATCTTTGAAATCAGTCTGGAGTTTAATGAACAGCTCAAAGAGGGTGCTGCTAATCAGCTTTAGGAAACACTTAACAGGACTGTAAAATTCATCATCTCCTGTAAATCAGTTCCTAATTATTCCTATTCCCCATTTTCATCCCCAGTGTAATATGAAATATTGCATTTTAATGGCGATCTCATTCAATGTGCCTTTCAAGTTGGAAGGGGGGACAGAGGGACATCAAGTTCTGATTTGCATTCTCCTTCATAACAGTCGTGAGATATTAGCCTGGCTCTGGACTGTCCATTCAGCCGTGGCAGGTCACGCCACTCTTCTGCCAGCAATGCCGTCTCATCATTAATGAGCTATCAGACACCTGCGTGTCTTCATCTCACTGGCCCTGTCTCCTTCACCCCAGCCTGCTTGTTGACACGGCTCCACGCCACACGTAATTTGTCATGCATATGTAACAGTGAAGCCATGTTGCTGTGAGAGCCGTCGCGCTCCCGCCTGTTTGTTTATGTTGACAGATGAGTCGGAGTCACCATGCCCTGATGAAAATCAGAGTGAGATCAGGTGGAGGAATCGTATCATTGAGATGTGTGGAGGTGACAGGCAGAGGACGAGAAATGAGGGGGTGGGCAGACAGACAGGCTGGCACACTACATTGGATGGATAGGTGATTTGTCCAAGGCTGTCGTGCTCAGATTATCAGGAGCAACTCAATGGTTGTTGAAGGAAACTCAATAGTAGCGATTTTTTCCATCTAACATTCTGCCTAACATTGCCTGATTTTAGGGTGAACTATTCTCATACAGCCTACTTTACTGAAGAAAAATGGCATTACTGTTTGGTTTGTAATTTCTGACCCATTATTACTGATGATTCCAAAATTATCACAAGTCATTCTCGCAATTGCAACGAAATCTCATCTATGTTAGCCAGTTAGATAAGCTAGATAAGACAGAAGCTACTTTGGTGACATGTTTAAATAAGCAGAATTCACAACAACAATGTTCAATACACCACAGAAATCCAGATGTTTAACTTTGCAAGGCATAGCAAGTTATGCACAAGATCATCATATGTAAGATGTAGTGACAACACAGCACTGGTCTGATAGGCTAGATAGGCCATTCTTATTGTTGAGCCCTGATGTAATGGCCTGAATTCTCCAAAATGAACTTGTATGAGTCACACAGTAAACCGATGCTAAATTAACTGATCGCAGATAGTTTGGCAAGCTAATTCATACTGTAGCTCATGCATTCACATGGTTTCAGCAGCTAAGATGATGTTTTGAGGCAGTGTTGAATTTGTCTGTAGGATAAGTAGCTCTCTAATGACAAATAAAACATTTACTAAACAGCCATATTTCATTCGAGAGGTCAAACAATGCATAACAATAAGGTAAAGTTCGCTGTCAGCAATGTTTGTACACATGATAATACTGGCATCTTACATTACAAGGACAAAGAATACAGACCGCCTTTTTTAAGATGGTGTAACAGCTATAGTTACATCTTTGTAAAGTCTGTGTGCTACTGAAATAAACATGAACTTCCTGCAGTTCCAGCTTGCCCTTGAATCTGCAAACACACAACATAACCAAGTAAAGCATAGTGAGAAACATACTTAAAAAGTTGAAGGTGAATCTACAAAAATATGTCTGGATCATATTTCACCCCAAAATTAAAAGAATAAAATAAGAAATAATTTTTGCATTAAGAAAATTAAGCCTGTTGTTAGTACAATTAAAGGTGAAAAGTTATTTCTGTGCCAGAACTGCAACTTTTCCAAACACTCCCTCTGTCTACCATTCATCAGCAAACAGATAGTCCTGCACCAAACTTACGCCATAAGCTGGGCCAAATTTTGCAATGTTGGACATGACAGGATGCTCGAATAAACACGGCAATATTTTGATTGTGCTACCGAGCCACAGTGTTTACACTTTATGAGGAAATCAACCTAAAACGGGTTTAGTTATGGATGTCTCTGCATAAAACTTAAATGCTCATTTCAACCCCAATTCAATGAGAATTCAATGCTAATTCTCATTGATTTTAAGGTTAAATGTGACCTGGACATGTCACATGCTTCGTCAGATTCACTCAGAATGAGGAAGAGACTTTCAGACACATTCAGACACATCACCTGCTGAGTGACATGAAAGTCATCGAGGAAAATATGCCAATCAGCAAGTCTGTAGCTTAATGGCATTGTGCCATGTTTTATGGATTAACTTCCTCTAATATTGATCGTCGACATGTTCAGACACCTGTGCTAAGCACTTAGGACCAACACTGCACATAGTCCTACTCTCTGCCTCTCCATGTAATTTTAAAGGAGTAGTTCTACTAAAAATGAAAGTTCTGTCACTATTTACTCACCCTCTTGTCTTTCCAAACCTTTGTGACTTACTTTCTTCTGTGGAATGCAAATGAATAGATATTCCTTATCCAAGATATATTATTTATAAAATATATATGTTTTGAAAAAGAGTTTTCTTTTTCAAAATGGGGACTGTGGCTGTCAAGGTCCAAAAAATGTGAGCATGGTTGAGATTTGAGAACTATGATAGAGTTAAATATCATCAAATAATGATGCGAATAATACATTTCGGACTTTTCCTTATACAAAGCTACGGTACGGTTTCAGAATAATTGGAATATAGCGCACAAGTCTTATGGACCATATTTATGGATCTTTTATGGTGCTTTTTGCGCCAATTTTGGAGTCTGAATATATTATACAGATTTAGAATGATGTGAGGGCGAATAAATGATGACAAAAGTTTCATTTTCAGGTGAAATGTTCCTAATAAAAAACACCTTTATTTTTTTTTGTTTTTTTTTAGCAGATGGAATCATTTTGAGGCTTTGTTTTTTTTTGTTAGGGTGACAAAAGGTTCCAATTTATGCAGCTTGTTCAAGGCACCCTATTTCATTTCTCCATAAATAACTAGTCAAGCAACCTGTAATGCCTTTTTTTTTTTTTTTTTGGTCAAAAATCTGCTATTATACTTCACTTTCATTGTTTCACTATATTGTTCAAAAGGGCAGAGCTATTCTGTTCCATTTAAAAAATCTCAATCGTTATTGTTTGAGTTTAGGTATTGCTCAGATGTCACACATCTCATGTCAAAGTCTTTCACTCAAGGGTTTATCCCCATCATTAGAGAGGGCTTGCTACTTATTTAATAATTTTCTTGAAGACAACGAAGAGGAAACATATCAAAGAGACAAACATCAAATAAGGGACTGAAAATGTTACTCCCACATCTACCACAGAGATTTGCTAACAAGCTCAGCACAAAAAGGAGTGCATTTTCCACCTAGATTTATTTAGTAATTTCAACCCCTCCTCCTTTGTCTTTGTCAAAAATATCAGTGGGCTGTCAGAACAAACATCTGTACACAAACAAACAAATCAAAAACAAAGTAAAACAAAAACCAAAGATGAGTGACAGGGCCACCTGAATAAAATATTTGATTATGGCTGCATGCAGTGTAAAAATTACCCTCATCTTCATCGTTAGCTGTAACGGTAATGACCACATAGCCCACTTCCTTGTCTTCTTCCACACTGATCTCGTACACAGACTGAGAGAAGGCTGGAGCGTTGTCATTCACATCAGTGACAAAAACCCTCACATAGGCTGTATCTGTGGGACAAAAAGGTGTGTATTACTTCCAAATCACATTAATACATACAGTCTCTCAAGAAAAATTGGTAACAATTTCTTGAAGCCTATTTAAAATGCATTAAAATACATTCACAATGGCTTTTTAATACACATTATAATCAGTTTTATGGTCTCAGACCCAACATTGGTTAAGCTAATGTTGCTTTGTTGAGCTGGTCAGGCTGTTCCAACAGAGCGATGTTTTGCTATCTCCAGAATTTGGGGGAATTAAACTTTTAATAGCTTATAGTTGCCTTTACATATTAAGTTAGTATATCAGAGATAATTTTAACACACAAAACACTATTAACTTTACCTTTAAAATACTATACCTTTAAACAATCTAATGAATTAAGCACAATTAGGTTTTATTTAATGTGTTATGATTTCTAATGCATAAACATGTATAAACATGAATAGGTTAATAATGTATTAGAATATATTAACCATATATTTTATGTATATCACTTTCATATTTTTTAGGAAAACATATAATTAACAACAAAGTGTATTAATTATTGCACTGGGAATTATGTGTTATGTACACAGGCTTCATTGAACAAGTTATGGAGAATTTTTCTGTAAACAATTTACAAGAAATCATTAATACAAAACTGTTTTGATTAACATCCTAATGACTTTTAAATATTCCAACTGCGGCCTTATTAAATTATATGCAGCCTATATCACATACAAATCCCTGGGATGGCATTTGGTCTTCATTAGGAGTGAATCATTGGAGCCTTAATGAATGGAGCTCATCCTGGAGGCTAGTGTGCCCTGCTGTGATTGGTGGGGGGAGAAACAGGGGGACCGAGAGGTTAAGAAGACTTGAAGGTTGATGGATCACACCTGTGTTGGGTTGGCCCTGCTGGCTGGGCCGGGCTGACTCTGAGCTGTCCTGAGACTGGACCTCGATCAAGTAAGAGCCTTTCTGCTCACGGTCAAAGGTGGCCCGTGTCTGGATGATGCCCGTGTAGGAATTAATGCTGAAGAACTGTGAGTCACCACTTTGATCCTTTAGAATAATGTAGTTAATCTATATGGAAGAGAGTGCCAAAACAGATGAACATCTGAGAAATATGGACACATCAGGACTAAATCAGTGACTAAGGTTTTTGCTCTGCTGAGAAGGCCAGCATAGACCAGCATGAAGTTATATGGTGGTCCAGGCTGGTTTATGCTTGTTTAGTGTTGGTCTAGGTGGATCAACATGTTTTCTTTTCTTTCTTTTTTCTTTCTTTTTTTGAGCAAAGCTGGTTGATTGAGAAAGAAGGTAGATATACCATGCTGGGGACCAGCATCCAAAACATCATATGCTCATGTGCAATGCAATGAATCATCTAAGACTCTTTGCAAAAAAAAAAAAAAAACTGACATAAAGTCATGACAGTGTTTTGGTAGTTCTAGAGTAGAGAGAACCAAGATTGAACGGTTTCAGAGAGGTCTCACCATGCCATGGAGGCCAGAGTCCAGGTCAGAAGCTGAGACCTGTGCCACTGATGTGCCAATCTCTGCACCCTCTGGTACTGTTGCCTCATACGTGGATGACATGAAGAAAGGAACATTGTCGTTGACATCTGAAGACCAGGGTAATAAGAAAGAGAGCAAATTGTTACACATAAAAACAACAATGAAATAAATGTTACATGTGGACAAATGTCAGATAACAAGAAAACATCTTGTCAATGCATCTGTTGATGTTTTTATTGTTGGTATTTTACAGAATTTTTGCTTTGCTCAGAGGCTACCGTTTTATAGCTGGGGAGTTCTCAGTTATGTGTAATTGTAAGTTTTAACTTTGCCTTTGAGAAATAGAAATTGAGACAAATGTCGACAAACAGTAAGAGTATCGAGCTACAAAATTAATGTGATAGCATAGCTCAGATAATATGGTCTTTGAAGAATTTGATAAGAAATGTTTAACTCTATATTGAAATCTCTGGCTCTGCCTCTGTGTGCGCATTTTTAATATATGAATTCACTTAATGCAGGGGTCTATTGTCTGGATTCTCAGCTCTTCACTGATTACAGCACCTCTAACTAGCTTTTCATGGGCTTTTGTCTCCCTTTCTCTCCTATTTCAATCTCCATTTTTCTCGTAATTAATGCTGATGTGGTCTCAAATGTTGTGCCTCGGTGCCAAAGCTCTTCACCGTTCCTATCACACACACAGTCACTCTGCCCCCACACCCCCAGTGCCTATCACGAACTCATCAGCACTCTGTATTTCCACATACACTCAATGACAGCATAGAACACTTTTGTGTACAAATGCACAGCGCAGGCTAAATGAGCTATGAAGAAAGGGGAAAAAAAAAACATTAGTTTCAGCGCCTCAAACACAATCAGTGAATCAGATCAGACACTGCTGTGCTTCTGAGAAACTACGTTGGCATGAAATGCTGATTGCTGAACTACCGCAAATGTGTTTACCTCTCCGAGGGCACAGAAGCAACGTGAAACTGGTTGTCGAGGCATATTTGTAATGCACCAGTGAAAGGTGTCAACAAGGACTATTATCATTCTGTCATAGATTTCTTTCAAATATTTGTTCTCTTTCTTTCTCTTTGTTTTTCACTAACAAAAGTACCATTGTATTACTATGTTCTTTGGACATTGCACCATGGTAATATCATAATTTGGTTATACTACAGTTTTACCATGTTTTTTGTCCATTGTTCCATGGTAATATCCAATTTTATTTAGGTTATACCATGGCATACTATGTTTTTTTCACATTTTACTATGGTAATATCATAATTTTTGTTGTACCATGGTAATACCATGTTTTTGGAAACATAGCATGGTTAAACTATATCTTGGTGTTTTGAATATTTTATTTTATATGGACATGTACCATGGTATTCTTTGAAGTACCATGGATTATGTAATACCAGTACCGCCGATCCATATACACATGTTACGCATTCTGCATAGGGCACCAAATCCCTAGGGGGGCACCATCTTACCCTAGGGGAACACCAGAAATTCCACCACCTGGCCTTCCTCGCACGTTATACGTTTTTCAAGGACCCAATAGCAGTCGCGGAGCACAGACGATCGTCAGGTGAGCCCCATGTCAGACTGTTGCCTCGCCAAAATCCCCCTCCCCCAGCCCATCCCCACAATTGCGTAACTCTGAGTAGGGCATCAATTCGGCCCTTTGAAATACTATGGTATATGAATGTTGTTATCACTCATTACTATATGGTACAGCCAAAAAATTTGGTAAAGTTTTCCTATTTTTTTCTTTTACTCTTTTACTCAGCAACACTGCTTAAATTAACAGGGCCACAGGGCAGAAGGAGTAGGTTATAACATTGTATTTTACAGAAGATGATGAAAATATCTCACCTGTAATGTTGACATATACAGTAGTGAAGGAAGCTAGCGGTACAGCCGCCACATTCTGTACGCGCACGCGGAGCATAAAGAAACGTGTGGTTTCGTAGTCTAGATTCTCTGCCACCAGAATAGAGGCAGAACCATCCCTCCTGTTAGGCTTGATGTAAAAGCGCACAGGCATGTTGGTCTCGGGAACCTGACCTTCCTCCAAGTTGTAGGTCACCCTGGGGTCACCAAGTGGGGATGTCGCCTTTATGGTCTGTTGGGGAAAGGATAAGCGTTAACTTGGTGACATCAAACTACATAGTATGGCCTGCATGATGAAAAATAGCATTATCTAAAAGGTATATTCATTTACATCTATTACAATTTTATTTTTTTTGCCTACGTTTTTGTAAAGATGTTTTGTTACACTCATGGTATCATCAACTTTATTATATCAGCGGAGACGGAAATCCATTTCAGAGGCTAAGCAAGTTATAATTTGATTTTAAAAAAAGAATTATGCAGACAAACATTTTTGTTTCTTTAGAATAAAGTGAAAGTAAATAGGGTCAATTTTTTATTTTTTTGTTGACTTTAACAGCAAAGTTTGCAGGGAAACACCATTGCTATCACCAACAGAGTAAAACTAACTCTTAACCTGCACATGTCTGTTGTTTTGTGTTTAATTAGGTAAAAATTGCTTAGATATACTCTAAGAGTTTATAATTTTCTTTTTCCCCCACAAGAAGTATCAGGAAAAATACTGAAGCAATGCTCTTCCCAAGCTCAATAGGATAATTGGCATTATTTGTGAGAAGGCATTTGAAATCAGCAGAACCGTCGATCATCTGCTTGCTGACTGCAGCATGTGAATACATTAGACACGGTTCATCTGTAATCCATCCAATTTCCTATTGAACTGATATTGGCACTTATGGAGTAACTTTCTGCAGTAGTACTTTCCTGACTTCTTCCTCACTTAACTGCATTACGTCTTAATCATTTACACACTAAAAAACTGCACATACTGAAGACAGAGTAAACTTTAGGGACTGAAGATAAACACAGAAGAATATACAGTTAACACCAACTGGATGCATACAGAAAAGAATGGGGTGATGGCACTTTACGTTACGTCCAAGAGAATGCAAGCAACCGTTGAACTACAATGTACCAACCTCAAAATTAACATTTATTTGGTGTTTGACCAAAAACATGCGCATTTGACTTGGATACAAAACATACAGCTGAGTTTGGCTTGGATAATACAATATTACAGCTGGAATCTGTCTGTGAGGCGACCTCAAAACTTTTAACGGGCCGAAACACTTTTAACCCAAAACACCATTAACCAAATGACACTATAAAGCAAACAAGACATTCCTAAGACAATACGGCTAACGGCACAGCAACGGCAACACCGTCAAGAGTGACAGTCAAAGACAAAGTCCTAAACCATGTATGGTAGTTCAGTAGAGTAATACTTGGCATATAGGGCAGGTTATAAAACTAAGACGTAAGAGAAAAGAGTGAAAAAGTGGATGGAGAAAAAAAATAAGGGGAAAACATGGGGGCCAGTCAGCTATTAAATCAACTCTGGCTAGGATTTTGAGAAAAACAGCCCACCTCTACACAGAAAAAAATGCACCTTAAAAGCTATGTGGATTTTGCTTCCTGCTTTTATGGGTCGGCTTCAGCATCCGGAATGTGCCACCCAACAGAAATTACCTATTCAGGTCACTTTACTTGCCATTGTCACTTTGACAGAACTCCACTAACTTTGCTGACCTATACTATCCTTACAGCTCCACTACATCTCAACTCAGACTTCAATGCCAATACAGAGCTCAGCATCTGTTCAAATTTCACACTAAAATCAAAAGAAATCATAAGCTACTGCAGCCTAAACAATGATTTTTTTTTATTTAAATCTAAATAAATTGAATTAAGCACAACAAATGCTAGACCCCCTTCAGTTTGCTTACTGAGCAAACAGGTCTGTGGATGATGCTGTCAACATGGGACTGCATTATATCCTGCAACACCTCAACAGACCTGGGACTCATGCAAGGATACTATTTGTGGAATTCAGTTCAGCCTTCAATAAAATCATGCCTGATCTTATCTCAACCAAACTGACCCAGCTCTTCATGCCCACCCCAATCTGCCGGTGGATCACCAGCTTTCTGATAGATAGGCAGCAGCTAGTGAGACAGGGGAAATTCACATCTGGGACCCGCACTATTAGCACTGGTGCTCCTCAGGGATGCGTTCTCTCTCCACTGCTCTTCTCCCTGTACACAAATGACTGCACTGCAAAAGACCCCACTATCAAGCTCCTGAAGTTTACAGAGGACACCACGGTCATCGGCCTCATCCGCGACAGTGACAAGTCTGCTTACAGAAGGGAGGTTAAACAGCTGGCTGTCTCGTGCGGTCACAACTACCTTGAGCTGAACACGCTCAAAACAGTGGAGATGATAGTGGACTTCAGGTGAAATCCCCCCACACTCCCCCCCCCAACACCATCCTGAACAGCACTGTGGTAGCAGTGGAGTCATTCAGGTTCTTGGGCTCTACCATCTCTCAGGACCTGAAGTGGGACACCCACATAGACTCCATTGTAAAGAAGGCTCAGCAGAGGTTGTACTTCCTTCGCCAGCTGAGGAAGTTCAACCTGCCACTGGAGCTGCTGACACTGTTCTACTCGGCCGTCATTGAGTCTGTCCTGTATACATCTATAACTCTCTGGTTTGATTCAGCCACCAAATCAGACACAAGGAAACTACAATGGACAGTCAGGACTGCTCAGAGGATTATTGGTGCCCCCCCCTGCCCACCCTCCAAGACCTGTACATCTCCAGAATGAGGAAACATGCAGGTAGAATCACTCTAGACCCCACACACCCTGCCCACTCCCTCTTTGTACAGTTGCCCTCTGGCCGGCGCTACAGAGCACTCAGCACCAGGACATCTAGGCACAAGAACAATTTTTACCCTCAGGCCATTTACCACATGAACAATTAAACCGCCTTCAGGACTCCCCTTGGTGCAATAATGTAAATAAATATCTCATGTACATGTATGTATTTTACGTGAACTTTTCTTGATTTGAGATTTACCCATACAGTCTTATTTAGGCTTTATTTAAAGCTGTATAAATGGAGTGTAGTGTCTGCGTATTGTGTTACCCTGCTTGTACGTTAAATAGCTGGTAACGCATGCCAGATCTGCATAAATTCACTCATATTTAATTCATTAACCGTACATACCCCTAACTTGCACATATATTAACACTTGCACAAGTACATATGCCATTCTACGTTATATTTCCTATTTTTTGTATGTCTATTTATACTCTTACCTTGTTTTATATTCTGTGTCTCACTGTAATCTTCTGTGTGTACTTGTTTCTCCTATCACCAAAAAAATTAATTCCTTGTGTCCGTGAGCACACTTGGCAATAAAGCTCATTCTGATTCTGAAATACTATGATAGACTATGTATACAACTATACTTCAAAAATGTAAATAATAAAAAAATGTTTTTACATTATAATAATGTAAATGAGTTTTTTTTTTTTTTTTTACTTTACACTAGGCTACAGAGAATTAGGGGAGGGGAAATGTGCTTAATTGTCAAGAAAATAATGTTATAATGCACAAAAAGGCCTAAAGGCCTAAAATTAGACCAAGTTCTTTCTAAAAAAAATATAATTTCTATTTTTTTCCCCTTTGATTTATTTTACGTGAACTTTTCTTGATTTGAGATTTACCCATACAGTCTTATTTAGGCTTTATTTAAAGCTGTATAAATGGAGTGTAGTGTCTGCGTATTGTGTTACCCTGCTTGTACGTTAAATAGCTGGTAACGCATGCCAGATCTGCAACACGTTTGACCATAAAGCAACACTTCTAAGTTCTAAGTACTAAGAGTACATTACACATGATTACCCAAGTGGAAAACTGCCATATGAACAAAATGTATTTCAGTGTAAAATGTACTAAAAATACTGTAAATATACTGTAAAATTGGCAATCACGCATAAAGAACTCAAGGTTTGAAACATTACAAGTGTCACTCACGCTCATGTCACACCCCCCGAAACAAAGCCATCCTCTGGGAGAAGAGTGAGCTGTCATCTGCCAGAGGGTGGAGGAGCTGTTGAGGACCAGGCGATAGCGTGTCCGGGAACCGGCGAGCAAGTTTTTTTCTCTCTCTCCTCTCTCTCTGTTGCTTCGCCTTGCTCTTTCCTTCTCCCTTTTCCCTCCTCTCGTCTCTCCCAGGGCTCCAGAAAGGTGGAGAAGACCTTCTGGCAGGCATGGTTGGAAGGGCAACGCCCCCCTCCAGGAAGAGAGGGGAGGGGAGCGCATCATGCCGGTGGTTTCCTCGGCCTGAGTTGGGCGATGGAGGAGTGTGAGGAGGAGGAGGGCAGGGCCGGGCTGGGAGGACACACGGCCGGCGCTGAATCGGGCTAATCAGCCGGGAGGGGGATAAAAGGAACCGGAGGCACCAGTTCGAGAGAGAGATGCACGTGGCCGCGCTGCACGTGTGTCTGTTCGTTTATGTTTTATGTTTTTTTAAGTTAATTTATATCATTAAACTTTTATGTTGACTGTTCAGTCGGTTCCCGCATCCTCCTTGCCCATCCTTGAACTGTTACAATGACACAAAACAGACTATTTTACCCAAAATATGTGTGTGCTGTGTGTTTTATGCTCATTAGAGGATTGCATTGTTTCTGTTGCGTCACATGTATTGAAATCAGTTGCGAGTCGAGTCTTGCTTGCGCTGCATGCAGGGTTGGGAGGGTTACTTTTGAAATGTATTCCACTACAGATTACAGAATATATGTTGTAAAATGTAATTTGTAATGTATTCCACTAGATTACTCGAGGTCAGTAACGTATTCTAAATACTTTGGATTACTTCTTCAGCACTGGTAGATTTTTTCACTTGTAGTGTTGTTTCTAAAACAAGATAAATCAAATTGATCTTGTTTTAAGGATTTCTAGATATTTTTACAGGAAAACAATACAAAAATTATCTTATGAGGCATCATTTAAGTAAGGATGCTGACATAGAAGACAGCTGCCTATGTAGGCAGGAGACAGCAAGGCAGCTCACTATGTTTTGGAACAGACCCTGCATCTTTGAGCTAGGCTCGTGCCTCTCATTGGATGGAACTCCTGCTCAATGGAACATCTCACCTTCACTGTAATGCTTCAAAACCTTAATTTCATTCTAGTTTATTCTACCTACTAATCCATCATTTAGAGGAAATTTTTAAGAGGAGTGACTTAGAGTACACTTAGTATAGGGACAATCAACTTGGATCAACCAGAGGTTAAGTGGCTTGATCAAGGGTACAATGGTTATTGTATCACATATTGTGAGGTTTAAACCTACAACATTACGAGCCCAGATCTTACACCTCTAGGCTATTCCAGAGATATTATAGGAGGGGATGGGTGACTGGTATACAAATGAATAGGAAAAATCATAATACTCAATATGACGGCTGTAGGAATTGAAGTCCCGCCTTACATTTAAATGCCAGTTGCATTTTTAATAGAGACATCGCTGGTCTGTTTACACAGGAATACACCATGCACATTATCTGAACCAGCCTGAAATCAATTTTCCTTTTTTTTGCATACCTGAGTTAAATAAACAATTTATAATAGCATTATTGTAAGATTTAATTGCTGATTTGAAAAATGTTGTTGATCGTAATCTTAACCAAGCTTTTAGTAGATTTCGGTCTTTCTCCATTCAAGTAGATAGAAGCTGTACTTGTTTTACTAGAAAATAGCTGCCCAGGGAACATGGCCTGACTTGCCTTAAAGCGACTCTGGCTATACCACCCCATACTATCGGCCAAAAACACTCAAGGGGTTTGATTCATAACAGCAAAGGATACCCTACAGAACAAATTCCTATAATGTGTAGAGAAATACAACTTGTGCAACCCAACCTGTTTAATCTTCCCCCGAGAGTTTATTAGCATCCGTCTCTCAGGTTTGATGAGAATGCCGTTCTCATTATCCCTACACACGAAAAAGACCCTTTAAATTACATCCTCAAGATTGCAATTACTGCTTTTGAAAATGTGTTAATTAGCATTTCTTGAGATAAAACCACAATGAACTGACTGATATTTAAATTTTTAATTAGAAAGACAGAGAGACAGATAGATAGATGAAGGGGGGCGAGAGCGAGAAATGAATAGGAGCACTCGACGCACAACAAGGTTACTCAGTGTTGCTAATGAATGAATTATACTGTTTAACAAGCCTAATTTGTATTTAGAGTTCTGAGGATGCATTAGCATGAAGACTCCCAATGCACAAAACAGATCTGAACAGCCAGTTGCAACAGTTATTCCACATCGGGGAGTTAATACAGTCCTTGGAGAAAGGGGTGGGGAGGTGGGGCTGAAGGGAAAGACAGATCGACTGTAATTGTTGTTAAGTGCTTTGTTTTTCATATCAATTCATATTACCAGGAACAGAGTTTGGGTGTTGGCGTGGGTGTCAGAGAGAGGGAAGGGAGAGACAGGAAAGCAAGGATTGAGAAAACAAGGTTATTTGTCCAATTGTCAAGGTGTGTTCCATTAACAAAGCAGTGATTACATTGGAATACTTTTGCAAACTGCTTTGAATCCCCTTGACTGCAATTACAATAATTCCTTCAACTAAAAGAGGTATAATACACAACCTCCAGAGCTTCTGTCTTCATCAGTGAAGTGCAGAGTGGGTGACAAAGCTAGTTGAAAATGTGCTTCAAAAGCCTGGAGTGGTAGAATATGAACAGAAATTGAAACTCAGGGAGGAGGGGGGAGGATAAAAAGCTCTAAAGAACAACACTTATCTTGTTTTCTGAGTGAGGAGACACTGAAGGTGACCTCCAGGTACATCCTCCATTAGCAGAGCTATAAGATTGGGCAGGAATTTTCAGATCCGCTTTGACACACTGCCCCCAGGACCATCATGGTCATACATTCAAGAGGTGAGTGCAGTCCTGACATACACACTTATATGCGGGAACATAGCAGAAAGACTACGAGAATATTTTATTTTTTCTTCACATTTTCTGAAAATATTTAAAATATTTAAATATTTAAATCAAGAAAAATGATTTACATTCTCTATCGAACGTTCTTAATTTAGTCAACACACACCAGTCACGGATGCATTTAGGACCAAGGAGGTTTGGCTTATGTGTGGCTGCATTTAATATTAGAAAAATAATACTAATGTTATATGCATTATAAATATGAATCAAGGATATCATACTACACATTATGACTTGATGAAAACATACATACACACCAACGGTATGTGAAATGTGGAAATTTAATTTACATGAGGAGGAAGATCGCATTTACATTTAAATGATAATTAATGTATACAGAATGGAACATTAATTACAATCTGCAGAAAATAACCTTATTAGATCATATGGATTCAGTCAGATTTACTGAGCAGAAAGTGTTTGTGCATCCGTCAATGCATGTGTAACTTTTTGTAAATCTGACAGACGTCTTTGTCATTACATTATTTTATTGTATACTGCTTCATAGAAGCCTATATTGCAAACGATTGTGTATATAAATAGGTTTAGAGTGCTGTGACAAGGAGGAGGGTGTGGCCGGGCCGTAAGGGTGTACGGTCGGCGCTGAATCAGCTGATCAGCGGGAGAACGAGATAAAGGGGGGCCGGAGACACCAGTTCGGGAGAAAGACCATTAAGTTTTACCATTAAACTTTATGTTGACTGTTCAGCTAGTTCCCGCCTCCTCTTTGCCCAACTTGTAACTGTTACAGTGGTGCCGAAACCTGGGAGGGAGGAGGGATGCAAAGTCACAGAGACCTCGCCGCTGCCATCTGCCAAAGGAGCAGCCGTGGCCATCTGCCTGGGGAAGGAGGGGTCACTGCCGGCCGCCGAGAGCCAGAGGAACCACTGCCGTCTGCCAAGAAGGGGAGGAGCGGTTCCGTCCACCAGGGGTCGGAGGGGTCGCAGCCATCCGCCAGAGGTTAGAGGAGCGTTTGGGGACTGGCAAGCAAGTTTTTCTCTCTCTCTCCTCTCTCTCTGTGTGTGTCTCCTGCTCGCCTTTTCCCTCTCCCCACACCTCCCCTCGTCTCTCCCCCAGGTTCCCAGGAGGTGGAGTGGACCACTGGCTGACAGAATGGCCGGAAGGGCAGCGTCTCCCCTCCAGAGATGGGGGGGAGTAAGTCAGTCCGGTGGCGCCCCGGCCTGAATCAGACGGGGGAGGAGTGTGACGAGGAGGAGGGCGTGGCCGGGAAATGAGGGTGCACAGCCGGCACTTAATCAGCTTAATCAGTGGGGCTGGAGACACCAGTTCGAGAGAGATATGCATGCAGCCACACTGTGTGTGTATTCGTCTTAAGTTTTGTTGTTTTAAGATGAATTTTACCATTAAACTTTACGTTGACTGTTCAGCCGGTTCCTGCCTCCTCCTTGCCCAACCTGTAACTGTTACAAGTGCATTTCAATGTGTTTTCTGTTGAGTTCAGCATGTCCCGTGCGGAAACAAACGGCTCACCTTCTTTCACGCATCCGGACGTGCAGCACCGAATATCACAAGCAGATGAGCTTATCGCGTGTGTCCAGCGGGTCTTTGGAATCTGGATGTCATCTTTTTGAGTTCTGTTGCATTTCTGAAGTGATGTTATGGTTTTTCAGGTCCTGCATTGTTTTTCAAATCTAAAGTGAAGCGCTGTCACACAGCTGACACCTCTTGTCATTATGTGTTTGGACCCTCGTCTGTGAACTGCATCACTTCCGTCTTATTTTCGATTCAGCAGTTTTGTAATCGAGGAATTTTTTTAATCGAGTAATCAAATTGAATCGAGTAATCGTGACAGCCCTATTTAGCAGACAGATAAGGCCCATGTCTAAATCAAGAAGCGTCACAAAATTAAAATCTATCTGCTCGTAGCATATACGTAAAGGGGTTTGAGTTCCCTATTCATTTGCACTTTCCAGATAATTAGGTAGCTTTTAACTGCTTAGTTCCCTACAGAACAGTCTGAAATTGCTCCCTATTCCTTATATATAATGCATTATGTAGCATTTACAATAAAGGGAGTAAAGTGAAAGAGTGATTTTGCTCATTAATATTTATTTAGAATGTGTTCGATTCTAGTTAAATTAGTTTATGTAGAAATAAAGCATTTTATAAAGATATTATAAACACAATATATTATAATTGGAGAAGCAAGCAATAACAATTAGGCAGTTTTGAATAATGATACAGAAAGCTGAAATCGGCAGCATCCATCCATCCATCCATTGACCAGCTTATCCAATGTTTTGCAGAGAGTGAACTCGGCAGCATAGGCATTCTACATTTTGAGGTGCACTTTTTCCCTCTCTATCACATCTGTAGTGAGAAGGCTCGTATAATCTGAGACAGTATCTCTATCACACTGGGTGTTAATAAAGTAATGATAATCGATTCTTAAATTCTGTAATCGATACATCAAAATTTCTTTGTTAGATGATGCATCGCGATGCAACCATAACTTTTTTCACCCCTAAAACTGATACAATGACAAAAGTCTATAAACGTAGAAACGGCAGAATAAAGAGCAGTCAGAGAGCATTGGCCTGCTCTAACAGACTCAGAAAGGCTTAATGAAAGTTCGTAAATCAAACCAATCTCAGCCCACAAAAGTAGGCAAATCCTCCTGTCTGGATGAGATCACACTAAAAAAATTTTTACACATATAATGTTTATGTCTTGTGGCTATACCTTTGAAACAGTGTGTATTTCAAATGTTTATGGATTGGCCCCATTCACTTGCATTGCAAGAACCTAACAGTAACTACGATTTATGATTTTTTGACAAGTTTGCTGCTTAGGCAAGTGAAAAGTTGAAATGATTTTTTGTGGCAATCAGCATTATGCCGTAAATACAGAGGATTGAGTCAACCTTGTACTGAACCCGGCACGTTTCTTTAAGAAACAGTGCACACAGCAGACCAGGTAGCTATTAAAGTCTCATGGTCTAAGGAGAATACCAGAAGAACCATAATGCTACATACAAGTCACGTTGATCAGGCCACTAAAGAGCCTAGAGTAAGTCTAGTGTTGAAAGCAATTAGTTCTGAACTAAGCCTGGCATTAATATAAATGTAGTACAGGTTAGATAGGGAGCAGGAGTGTTATTAATGTGAGGGGTTAAAGCTTTTGTACATTAATAATTGAGTAAATTGAGTTGAGATAAAAAATTATATATATATTAAAATATATAATGTGCCATGCATGGAGCAGTATATGAGCATAATATTCATTTCCTTTGACAGAGATGCTAACAGAGGCCCCCAGATGACAGGGCACTGTCAGGAAATTAATGCAGTAACCGGGCTTCAAGCTTCTAGAACAGTCCTGGCCAATTAGAGATTACTAAAGCTGCTTTAGCTTGACTGCCGTTTTAGCTTTTCTGCTTTTTTCAGTGTCATGAAAATATGTTTTCTAAGGGTTCAACCAGACTGTGGATATATATATTGCAAAGCTCTATTCCAAAAAAGTATGGGCTGTCTTGCTCTCTATTGCCTATAGAGTCAGCTGCCTAAGGTCCTTTACGATTGTTGCTTGTCTGACAATATGTTCCCAGTGAGATCTTTGGTAAAAACCATGGCACACTGTGCGACATTAAGTCACACTGTTCAATACACATTGGTACCTAGACTTTAGTCCCAGTATACAATTGATTGCGCTGGCGGTATATTATCTCATCTGGCCATTGTAGAAGCATAAGCATTCACAGTGCACCACTGTAACGCAAAATTTCGGACACTTCCAGAACTTTGTTAGAGGCTAAGATTCATTGCAAAAGCAATTGATGAGCTGTCGGTGAACATGTCCCACTAAGCAATCAAAGACTGCCAATTTTGCCTCAAGATAAGAGAAATCTTTTACAATCCCCAAAATGTGTCTACGATGGCAAACTTGTGGCCAAAATCATGGCAAAGAACTTCATAAGTGACTAAATAGAAACACTACATATAGGCATTAGGTCCGTTAATGGTTACTCATGTGCTCCACACAAATAGTGTTCCTCATGTGAACTGCATGGGAATCTCAACTAGAGGTCTGAACGGGCCTTAAAATTAAACCTGAACCCGACACTTACCTGAGACATGTGGTCCGACCCTACCTGGCCTGAACAATACCATCAGATTTTAAGCCCAAACCCGACCCGAAATCGCTTACTACCTAATTTATTCTCCTAGCAAGTACTGTTGCAATAGGCCAGTGGTTCTCAATTTTTTCGGGTTTTTTCTACGACGCCCCCCCGCACCCCCCAAACCCCCCAGTCAGAGATATCAAGTTGGAATATCCCACATCCAACTTGAATGGAACGCAGCATAACCGTGTACCCTGATGAAACTAAATTTATTGCAAGCAACATTTAAATCGCAAATATTATTAGATAGATTTTTACTGGTATTATAGAGCTCCTTGGTAAATTCATATGAAAAATTATGATTTTTGAATGTCTGTTCGGGAGACGTTCATTTCACAAAACAATCATGTTGCAGTTAAAATTAGGCTTGCTTGAGCATTAAGTGTCGTTTCAAGTTCTGGCTTTCATGCGTGGACATGTTTTTAAAATGTCAATTGGTATTACTAGTTAGCTGTGACATAATGTATGATGCCCAAAGGCATAGAATGTCTTATTCATTGTGAAACTGTGTTTCCCTATCTGTCACTCACTTGACGCTGTGTCGATGTAGTGACACTAAAGGTCACTCTTGGGAGTCCCAAACACTTCTGCTTTTTTGAAAAAAGGCCAATGGGAATTGGCGAGTGGAATTTGCATGCCACTCCCTCGGACATACGGGTATAAAAGGAGCTGGTATGCAACCACTCATTCATATTTTCTCTTCAGAGCCGAGAGTTTCTATTCATTGAAGCTGAATTCATCCGTGAGTTCATTCACCTCATCTGCTGGATTTTCTGGCGCATTTTAGCAGCTTCTCCCCCTCTGCACCCGTGGAGTGAAGAGAATGCCCCTGGGCGCATCGGCAGAATAACAAAAGAGTATATTCTAAAAAGAGTATATTTTCATTCTAAAAGAGCAGCACACACGGAACGTCTGTTTAAAGATACCTTTCCGTTTGTGTGTTATTCCTGGTTGTAGTCCTTATCTCTCCACTTCTGACGGCCATGATCGCTGTCTTACGTGTCTGGGCGCTGCCCAGAGTCTGGGCCCTGGCCAGTGGCGCCTCTTTGGCAGACATCTGCAGAGCAGCGGGCTGGGCAGCACCCAACACCTTTGCGAGGTTCTACAATCTCCAGGTTGAGCTGGTCTTGTCCTGTGTATTGGCAGGCATGAGCAGGTAAGTTCCGGGACAGCTGGCCGGGTGTACCACTTGCGCATAGCGCCGGCCCAGTACGTGCGCTAATGAGGCCCTGTACTGAGGTAGGTGCTACACATGTGCTGGTTCCCCGAAGGCGACCCCATGTGATATCTTCCGCAAAATTGTTTCCCTGCCGGTAAACTGCGTCTTCCTTGGGCAGAGGCCCCTCTGCCCCCGGTCGCTATGCTTTTTAGAAACTCCTCCCCCTTCGGGTATGACCTACCATGGGACCTCTCCACATGACATACTTCCGACAAGACTCGGTAAGACCATGTGACGTATTCCACTCAAAATACCCCCCCCCTCTTTTTGGGCGGGGTATGGTCTCCGCGGTGTCTTCCCCTTGGGAGGGACACCCCCCGACGCAGACACTTATGGCTCCCAGTCATTTAACAAACTCCACTCTTTTTGGGGAGAAAAAAGAGGAAAAGAGGCCTCAGCTGGACTAGACTGTCCCTATTGTTGGGTAGTCGACTTGTTCCTGAAGGACCGTTCAATGCTCATAAGAGCATTGGGGGAGGTTACGTGACGGCCTGGTGCGCTGGCTATGAGGGACACAGCGGTCTGCTCGTCTCGCACCGCCAGTTCATGTAACAGTTCAGCTAGTTGTGGCATTTTTAATAGGGACCCCTAGTGCCAATCGATACTTGTGTTAGCACTTGTTGCTAAGCTAATGACGTGATACTCTAACTAGCGTCAAAATATTTAGCAAACACAAATATTGGGTAAAATGCCCATTTCAAATATACTGAGCAATTTTTATAGAAGTACTATTTATATTTGAAATATAAGATTGAAATTAACGTTTCTTTCAACACTGACTGCCCTATTGGATTAATTTTTAACCTAAGTTTACAATTAAGTAAAGGATATGTGTGATGCTGCCTTAGGCTTTGGTCAAAATTAAGTATTTTATAAGGCAGCATAATTTTGCTGCCTAACTTTTGGAAGAGCATTTGTGCCTTGAGCGGATCCATGATGCCTTAAAATGCTGCCTAGGTAGGCAGCTTACTAGGCACAGAGATTTTATCTATAAGTGTGCGTATGCATTTCCCACCTACTATAGTGTAAACCCTGTAGCTCTTAGCAAACAGGTTAGCAACAATGACTAGCAAAGCCATGTCGGTGCAACCTTTCTTTACAAGCCAGCAGGGAAAGTAGTAATTTTAAAGATCAAACATCCCACCTAAGCCTATTTTACATCCTGTGGAAACATGAAGAGGAGAATTTCCCTGCCACAGTTTGCACCACTGAGGGGTGCTAAGATAGATGCGGAGGGACGTACAGATCGCAGAATTGCTGGCAGCAGCCACAGGAAGCAGCTGATGACAGGAAAATTCAGTGACTCCAGCCGAACTCCTCATGGCACGCTTAACTGATAAATCTGCTGTATGCAAGGAAAACAGGCTCAGAGGACTGGCCTTTTTGCCCCTTTTGAATGAATTAGAAGAGAATGTTCAGACAAGCAGTCTGCTCAAGTTTGCTGGACAGATGAGGTTGTTTGTGGATGCTGATCTCTGTGGGTACAAGCTCCCAGACGAAAGTGACATAGATTGAGAAGGGCTGTATTGGAAAACATGTTGAAGGCTGGATAAGATGTGACTATCCTCAGTGACAAGAGAGGCACAACTTCAACACTGTACCTCTGCTTATCAACAACACAACCAAAGCAGGAACCACAATAAGGAAAACAAAAAGAACAAGTGTAATTCTATATTTGACCACACACTACAGTTAATATATCACACTCATATAAATGGGTAAATATGAAATTTATATTTTAGATATACAATATAAAAATTCTGTTTGTTGCTGGTCTACCTGTTCCCTTTATTAGCTAGTTAAGAAGTTTGATGAGGATACCAGTACACCATTATCACACACTGAGGACTAGCATCAAAACCTAAGTCCAACACCATGAGACAGGCTCTTTAGAGCTCAATCTTACCTAAACTACTTCTAAAAGTAGAAGTGCTGGTGTAATTTTAGAATTTTTGGAGAGCACTATCTATTAAAGGGATAGTTCACCCAAAAATCTAAATTCTCTCATGATTTATTCACCCTCCTGGCATTCCAGATATGTATGACTTTCTTTCTTCTGCAGAACACAAATGTAAGATTTTTAGAAGAATATTTCAGCACTGTAGGTCCTCAAAATGCAAGTGAATGGGTGCCAGAATTTTGAAGCAACAAAATCCACATAAAGGGAGCATAAAAGTAATCCATATGACTCCAGTGGTTAAACCAATATCTATAGAAGCGATATGATAGGTGTGGGCAAGAAACAGTTGAAAATTTAATACATTTTTTACCATAAATTCTCCTCCCTGCCCAGTAGGGGGCGATATGCATGAAGAATGTGAATCACCAAAAACAGAAGAAGGAGAATGTGAAAGTGAAATTTAAGTGGAGTTTGACTGAGCAGGGAGGAGAATTTATAGTAAAAAAAGATTTATCTGTTTCTTACTCACACCTATCATATAGATTCTGAAGACATGGATTTAACAGCTGGAGTCGTCTGGAGCTTCAAAATGCTGGCACCCATTCACTTGCATTGTATGGACCTACAGAGCTATTGCAGAGATATTCTTTTAAAAATCTTCATTTGTGTTCAGCAGAAGAAAGAATGTCATAAACATTTGGGGTGGCATGAGGGTAAATGATTAGAGAATTAACATTTTTGGGTGAACTATTACTTTAAAACATTACTGTTTACATGTATAAACAGCAAAAATTCATTATCAACCTAAAACTTTAATGTCTAACATGCAACCACAACATAGTTGTAATCAAGCATGATTAATTGGCACCAATAAAAGTACTCTAAAACAAGAACAATCAGAATCAAGTATTCTAGAATGTCATGTAATTTAATAATCATTCCAGTGATACAATCTCAGCTATAGCTAAAAAGCTATAAAAATGCCTTTATTTATGATTCTTGGATTCTAATGTGTATTTATAATTTATTTTACACTCTTAGCAGAAAACAGACGAGACCCTGGTAAATCCTATAGTAACCTTACTTGAGTAATTTAAAGTCTTACCACTATCTTCGAGTCACGTGGTGTGTTCTCCGGGATTGTGACCCAATATTCTGCTTGTTCCCACTGCGGGGGCTGGTTGTGCACGTTGGTAATGATGACAGTGAGGTCGACCGAGCTGCTCCGATTCCCTCCATCTGTAGCAATGATCAGCTGACTGATTCGTGAGGTCTGTCAGAACGAAAGACAGGTGATATAATTCAGCCCAGGGGTTTTAATACATTATCATATCAGCATACACTGAAATAATGCAGGATGCCACTGATACCGCTGGAGAAGGTGGATTTTCTGTCAAATATATATAAAAAAATCCCTGATATATCCACCCAAAGAATTGGTCTCCATTATTCATTGGATGCTTGACATCCATAGTACCAACTACAGCAGCTAAGCCTGACTTATGCTTTATAATTTGACTTTCAAGACAGAGGGCTTGCGGAACGAAAATGACACTTGGCTTATAGACTGTACTCCACACAGTTTCATTCAAATTATTTCTTTTCATTTAAAAATGGAAAAGCACTTCTGTGTTTGAGTCAGCACTAAAACTTTGCTTAACTGACTCCAACATTTTGCCTTTTTCAGGTCAGACAGAGGGAAAGAACGAGGCAGGGAGAAAGAGAAAGACGGCGAATGAGAGGAGGCAGGAATAGGTAACAGCAGGGGGCCAGTTTAAGTTGTCTATTTGAAGACAGGTGAGTTTAGTGTGGATGACACTGTCTGCCTCTCCGAAAGTGATCCAATCTGACATATGTGACACAGGGTGGCAAAACAAGCTAATGAAAAACATGGGCTAGACCCATAAACATCTTATTGGCCTGCACTGAGATAATCACTCGGGGGGAGAGAGAGAGATGTGGGGATGATTGGTTTCTGGGAAAATTAGAAGGAACACTGCAAAATTGAGCCCAATTTTCTTTCTTGTATTAACATATTACGTATTAAAAAACAAGAAGTTTGGGTGGGACATATCAAAGGGCTTGACTCTTTTACAAAATAGCCAATAGACTTTAGTTACATCACAGCCATGAACCATGATTTTCTACTTGCAGGTTAACTGCAGGTGGTAGTAGGAGGAGGGGCATTCTCACTCAAGGTTCCCACTCTTTTCAAGGCACAATTTTCCAGGACATTTCGAGGACATTTTATGCGCCCAACAATTTAAGCAAAGCACATGCATCAATTTAAATCAAGCTTTTATTTTGATGTTTCTATGTGTTTTTGACGGTAGTTTTTTCCACCTCCAGATAAGTTATTCCCTGTAAAGCGGTGATTTAATTAAATAAATACACAGCTTTATTTTTCATCCAGATATGTCATATTCAATGACACTCTGCGTTTTATAGTTTATGCCAGTTTTATGACAAGATTCTGTGATTCCGTCCTTGTTTTCCACAGATTACATGTAGTAACCAGACTCCGATTGTTGAAGTCTTGAAAATTCATTAACATCCTGAGGTGTAAAGTCTGAATCACCATGCTACCAACTCTGAGTGTGAATTTGTTGAAAAACAAAATCAGTGGTCTGACCATCATCATTATCTAAACTTTAGACTTAAATGTTTTTTGGGTTAACACAACAGCAATGTTGTATTAACAAACAAAACATATTTTATATTATGAATGTCATGGTAACTTTCGTAACCTCCATTCCCTGATGGAGGGAACAAGATGTTGTGTCGATGTAGTGACACTAGGGGTCACTCTTGGGAGCCCCAAACACCTCTGCTTTTCTGAAAAAAGGCCAATGAGAATTGGCGAGTGGAATTTGCATGCAACTCCCCCGGACATACGGGTATAAAAGGAGCTGGTATGCAACCACTCAACAGGTTTTCTTCTGAGGAGCCAAGACCAGGTCCCGGCCATTTCAGCAGATAGTTCAGCGTTGTGGCAAGAGGGACACAATGTCTCGTTCCCTCCATCAGGGAACTGAGGTTACGAAAGTAACCAGGACATTCCCTATCTGTCACTCACTCGACGTTGTCCTGTGAACTGGCGGTGTGTGACGGGCAGACCGCTGTGTGTCTCGTAGCCAGCACCATCACGTAACCTCCCCCAATGCTCTCATGAGCGTCGAACGGTCCATCAGGAACAAGTCGACTGAGGAAACTATAGGGACAGGCTAGGCCAGCCGAGGCCTCTTTCCCTCTCTTTTCTCCCCAAAAAGAGTGGAATTTGTTAACTGACTGGGAGCCATAAGTGTCTGCGTCGGGGGGTATCCCTCCCAAGAGGAAGACACCACAGAGACCACACCGCTCCCAAAAGGGGAGGGGGGGGGGGCTATTTTGAGTGGAATACGTCACTTGGTCTTACCGACTCTTGTCAGAAGTATGTCATGTGGAGAGGTCCCATGGTAGGTCCTACCCGAAGGGGGAGGAGTTTCTACAGAGCATGGCGACTGGGGGCAGAGGGGCCTCTGCCCAAGGAAGATGCAGTTTGCTGACAGGGAAACGATTTTGCGGAAGATATCACATGGGGTCGCCTTTGGGGAACCAGCACATATGGAGCTTGCATTGCACAGGGTCTGTGCAAGTAGGCTCACTGGGGGAAATGCATATTTGCGTAGTCCAGGGGGCCAGCTGTGTGCCAGCGCATCTATACCGAGGGGTGCCTCGGTCTGGGCATACCAAAGTGGGCAGTGGGAGGATTCCCGAGAAGCAAACAGGTCTACCTGTGCTCGACCAAACTGACTCCAAATCAGCTGGACCACCTGAGGGTGGAGTCTCCACTCTCCCCTGAGGGTAACCTGATGTGACAGCGCGTCACGCCCTGGATCAACAGCCGGAACCTTCGCAGGGTGAGCAGTACTGCCAACAACTCTAGGCAGTTGATGTGCCAATGCAGCCACGGGCCAGTCCAGGAGCTGGCAGCTGTGTGCCCATTGCATCCGGCGCCCCAGCCCATCTTGGAGGCGTTTGTTTTAACCACGACGCGATTGGAGACCTGCTCTAGGGGAACCCTTGCCCATTGAAATGCAAGGTCGGTCCAAGGGCTGAATATCCATTCTTGCTCTTCACCGAGGTGAAGTGGATGCCGCTGAACTTGGCGGGCGCCTGGCGAACTGAATCGTGTAGCCGAGTCGGATGGTCTGGGTCAGCCATTGCGACGGGTTGGAAAGCGTGAGCCATGCGCCCAAACTCCGGGTGAGGGGGACCAAGAGAATTATCACGTCGGATGTACCGGCGGGTGGGGCCTCGCGGTGGGGTGGAGCTCGAGGTGCCACGTCGAGGGGACTCGAGCCCCGTGGCCATGCTGAGTCCAGGGACATCGAAGCACTTACCTGGCTCCTGCTGCCCACCATAAGATTGGCCGATGAGGGGGGAGGAGGAATCTCATCCCCGTAGTCCATTGGAACCAATACTGTGTGGGTGTGTTTGTGCCACAGATGGGCGTACAGGGGCAGGGGGTCCGCCGCTGGAGCGCCATACCTGCTAAAATGGGACGGTGGACGGTGGTCATGACGACGGCCGTGCGCACCAGATATGTGACCCAGGAGACGAAGGAACCATTCTTTTTTCAGACAGTACTCTCTTATTTTCGCTCTGCCGAAGCACCCAGGGGCGTTCTCCGCACTCCACGGATGCAGAGGGGGAGAAGCCACTGAAATGCGCCATAAATCCAGCAGTTTTGAGGTGCGTCTTTGGAGGGAATTGTATTCAATGCACTGAATACAACCGCTTGGCTCCGAAGAGAAAATCTGAATGAGTGGTTGCATACCAGCTCCTTTTATATCCGTATGTCCGGGGGAGTGGCATGCAAATTCCACTCGCCAATTATCATTGGCCTTTTTAAAAAAAAGCAGAGGTGTTTGGGGCTCCTACATCGACACAACGTTGAGTGAGTGACAGATAGGTAACTACAGTATATCAATACTTGAGCAGAGCAGAGATAACAGCAGATAAGCACAGAATGTATGTGACAGAGATTCATTCATGGCAGGCTAAACGATGATGTTGTTTCACAATGAGTTGCTGCCAGCAGTGACAAAAGAATACGAAATTGTGTACTGAACTCCTATTCCAGATCATTGCCATGTTTTTGTACATGCTACAAAAACCTTGTTAGCAACACAGTCAAGCAGTTTTATTATACTTAAATATTTTCCAGGAAAAATAATTATATTCCTGGACATTTGAGTATTTTTATAATTTTCTTTTTACTAATAACATTTTTATTTAGTTTCAAATTAAACAACAAAGGTTTTGTCATTGAAAAACTTCATCAAATAAGCACGACATGGTGTGACATAAATGCTGCACACCAACTTAAAATGTATAAGCTGATGGGCCACATTTTTTGATGATGTGAAAACATTATTACAAATAGTGTCCCAATTTAAATCAGTATTGAATATATCGAGCTCCCTTTGACAGACTATGAGTGCACCAAAGGTCGGAGTTTTAAAAGTAAAAAAAAAAACATATAAATAAGATACTGAACCGGGTAGAATTAAGTCTCTGGAGATGTTCAAGCAAAGGATGGTTCTCTAACTGGCTATCCCAGGGAACACCATAAACCCGGAGAGCTGACTGTAATCTGAGGTATAAAAAGTAATAAGAACTAGGAAGAGAAAAGAATTGCAAAAATTTCCTGCAAGAACATAAACCGTGTGAATCAAAAATGTCATTCAGAGTATGGATATTCTTTGCTGAGCAAGAAGAGAAAACAAAAGGTCTAGAACCTGTCAAAAGGAGGTTATTAAACCAAACTGGAGAAGATCTGTGAAATTTCAAGGTATAGTCTAGATATTTGCAAGTGTATTTCCACACTTCAAGAGAGCAATTTATTATAGAACCCAATCTAAGTAATGAACTACACTGCTTGAGACCAGAGAATGGTACATCCTGTAATCTAAGGGGGAGATCTAATTCCTGCTCTGTAGAACGGCAAGCAGTTTTAATTGAAGGATCTAACCATGATTTCAAAGATCTGAGCTGAAAGGCCCAAAAATAAATTTTAAGTTTGGTAAAGCAAGACCGCCAAATTCTTTAGGCTATTGAATATTTCCTAGGCGCAGTTTAGACTTTATGTTATTCCATATACATTTTTTGCACATCTTATCAACCTCTTTAAGAAATTTGGCATTGGAAAGATGGCTATCATTGAAAAAAAAATTGACCAGAGACAAAACATTCATTTTCAATACTGAAATCCTGCCAGAGAGAGATATCTGTAAAGGCGACCATCTATCCAGAACCATTCTGAGTTTATCTAACATGTGGTTAAAGTTATGTTTACGAATAAGATTATGAGAAGGACGAATATATAAGTAAAACCAGAGGCCTGTATCTGTAGAGGTAAAGCAGTTGGGAGAATAACATCAGCAGGAGAAATATTAAGAGGCAACAAAATGGACTAAGACCAATTTATCCTATAATCAAATAATGCTAGTGCCTGAGGTACTGAGTTATCTGACACAAAAAGAATGATATCATCAGCGTATAGCGAAATGTGATGTATGGATTTCTTTATGCAAATAGGGGAAATTAAAGAGCTTTGTCTAACAGCCTGAGCTAAAGGCTCTAATGAGAGCGCAAACAAAATCGGGGAAAGAGGGCAACCCTGCCTTATTCCTCTCTCTAGGGAAAACTGTGCAGATACTGTGTATCCTCTAGAGACACACGCTGTTGGGCTACTATAACGAGTTTGAATCATATGGAGAAACGAGTGTTTTTCAACACTGTCCATAAGTAGCTCTGTCAGATGCTTTCATAGCATTCAAACTTAATACAGCACTCGAATCATCAGCCACCATACTGTTAGGGCTGCAACTAATGATTCTTTTGATAATCGATTAATATAACGATTATTAGAATGATTATTTGACAATTTGGCGATTATTGCAATGATCAATCATTTGCTCTTTATTGATTATTCAGCTTGTGCCCCAACTTAAAAGACTGTATTAAATGTGCTTACTAACAATAAAGAGGACAAAATTATCTTTTAAAAATACCTCTAAATGACATTCACTGGATGAAAGGGAAAAAAATATTTTTTATTAAGTTTAATTCAGTAAAGAAATTCACTGCAAAAAATCCTATTGTTATCAAGTGTTTTTGTCTTGTTTTCCATTTAAAATGGTCTAAAAATCCTTAAAACAAGATACATTTACTTGAGAAGCAACATATAGGATATTTAGACTTGCTTTAAGAGAATTTATTTTAAATATATGTGTATTTTGTATATAAGTGTATTTTTTTCACTTGGTTATACTTCTGCCAGTGCAGTAAAGACAAAATATACTTATATTCAAGATCTATTCTCTAAAAGCAAGTCTAAATATCTTCTATGCTGCTTCTCAGGTGAATGCATCTCTTTTTAAAGGATTTTTAGATATTTTAAATTATTTGTATTTTTTATATTATATTCAACATTCTTAGATAACAATTTTTTCTTCTGCAGTATAGCTGCTAAAGAAAATGTACATTGTTTTAAAGGAGTTTTAGATATTTATATAGGAAAACAAGCCAAAACAAAAACAAATCAAAAACGTATTTTGTTGCAGTGTATAATGGGGCAAAGACTACCCACTCTCACCTTTGTTTACTTCAATCCATCTTTAACTCTCAAAAAAACAGTCTCTCTTATTAATAAAGCTGAGTATTGCCAATTTTCTTCACGATAAGAAATGCACAGTGACAAATATTATGATTCAATAAGTCACAAGCCATCACGTTATAATCTAGCTGCATTAAGCATGCACGATCGAGGGATGAGCATTCCTGCGGCAGAGTGTGCATCAGCTGGATGCAGTTTCAATCTCTACCCCTTAGATCGAGACATTCGCGCAACTCATAGAAGAGGTGCTGACCACACAGAGAAATGCCAGTTTTGGAGTTTGTAGTTATTTACACGATCTGCTTCCATATTATTTGAACTTTAATAAAGCTATAATGCATTAAATACAACTGCATTTAAGATGTAATTCCGGGGTGTTTTCTTTAAAGATACTCGACATGCAAGTTTTGCTTCAGTGGAGGGGCAGCTCCAGCTCCACTTATTCCACAACGAGAGTGCTTCTGTGTTTACTTATTTTGTATGTTTGCATTATAATTCCCTCATACTTTGCAATCTACATCAAGTGAAGCTGTTTGGAAAGTTTAGAGTGCATCTGGACTGTGAGCTGTGTAATTCTTCCTCTACTCAGTCAGGCGCGAACTGCAGTGCTGCTCTCGTGCGTCATCATAAGTGATTAATGTGATCTCATGTTACGTTAAATGAGATCAAATGACTATTCGACAATGAACATTTTTGTTGACAATTTTTTATTACATTCAAAAGGTGCCTAACATTGTCCGAGGCCAATCTGCCCCTAATGAAGCCAGACTGGTCCTGATGTATTAAGTCTGAGAGACAAGAATTCAACCTTTCAGCAAGTACTTTCACATATAACTTGATATCAGCATTTAATAGGGACAGGGGCCTGTAAATCCTGCAATCTAGTGGATCTTTACCACTTTTTAAGAGCAGTGAGATCAGAGCTAACCTTTGGTCCCTATGAAAAAAGCCAACCTCAAGAGAATACTGAATAGAATTCAGTAATAATGGGCCAATTAAATCCGAGACCTCCAATAAAAGTTCTGGGGGTATCCTGTCAAGTCCTGGGGATTTACGTTTCTTCATAGAAACTGCAGCTGATCTCAATTCCTCCAGAGTGACTGGCTCATCTAATTGTTTCATTTATTATACAGACAGAGATGGAAGTTCAAGGTGGTCCATAAATGCATTCATGTCTGCTAGATCGTCTGGGCCTTCAGACTTGTATACCTCTGAATAAAAATCCTGAAAAACAGTATTAACCTGAGATGGGTGAGTAAGAACTAAACCAGAAAGTCCCTAACAGTCTATACGGATGCAAGTTGCTCAGACTGGTTGAGTCTTAGATCAAGCAGCCTGCTAGGTCTTTCAGAATGTTCATAATAAAGCTGTCTTGTTAAAAAAGTATCAAAAACTCACAGGATGCCACTTTAAATTCCACCTTCAAAGAATTTAAAACAATAGCTCTACTTGCATCAAAATTATGTTTCTGTAACACTAAATTATTACTATTTTTTTATAATAAAGCAATTATCTCCTTTTGGCCTTTAACGACTTTAGATATACAACTACCTCTAATTGCACATTTTGTAACCTCCCATAGAGTATGAGGATTGGCATCTGGAGTATTATTCAAATCAGTGAAATTACTAAGATCTTTCTTAATATGTTTCAAAAACTCTTTATCTTGAAGAAGAAATACGTTAAAGCGCCAACGTTGAAAACGCGGAGAAACATAAGTCGGACGTAATTTGATTTGGACAGGACAGGACAATGGTTAGATTAATCATTAGCAGGATTTCAGCATCCAAAATGGAGTTCAGTAAAACAGTAAAGATAAAAAAATAAAAAAATAAATTCTGGAGAAAGTTTTATGACGTGATGAGAAATAAGTATATTCCCTCACATTAGGTTTTCTAATACGCCAACTGTCTACAACATTTAAATCAGCCATAAAGTCTTTGAAAAATGTAGATGCTGTTGCCTGATAAGTAGTAGGCATACTGCCACCAGATCTATCCAAATGATCCACTGCAAGGTTAAAATCTGCACCAATATGCATTGGAATATTACCTAAAGCCAACAGTCTAGTTTTTGTCATCAAAAAAAAAAAAAAAAAAAAAAAAAAACAATTGGTTCAAAAATATTAGGAGCATATGTAGACATCATTATATATTTAGATGTATTCCAAGTAATTACGGCATTACAGAATCTACCATTAGCATCCCCCTCCAAATGTTTCCACACATAAATGCTTTTTTTTTTAAAGAAGAACACCTTTGGTCTTATTTTGGGCACAAGAGCTCGAAAGTATCCTGTAATATTTATTTTGAAACCTATGCACATCTTGTTGTTTAAAATGAGTCTCCTGTAAAATTAATGCAACATTAACTTTTTTCCTACGTAGAAAATCAAGTAATTTTACCCTTTTAACGTGGTCATTAAGACCATGTACATTCCAAGAAATAAAAGTAAATTTGCTCATGTAATTGGCTCAAAGAGACAGACATCATATACAATTGCACACATACACCCTCCCACATCAGGCTTGATGAAGTATCATATGAAGTCAAAAACAAAAAACAAACAAGAATACAAACAACAACTTGAACTTTGCTATCCAGCCAGGGTACAAGACAGAATACCCTGCAAGGACTAGCCAACAAAAAATCTTTAACATTCCTTGGATTCGACCAAGAAAGTCTTGCTTATTGATTTAGGTAAAGACATGAGCGCATGATTCAAGGGCAAATATATATATATATATATATATATATATATATATATATATATATATAAAAAAAAAACAATGGTAAAAAAACCCAATAAAAACAAACCCAGACCCCGCAGTATACAAGAACCAATGCTGCATATATTTAAATAGTTTACCGATATATGTTGGTGGAAACAAACATGTTTAACATGTCTTAATGCCCTGAACACCAGTGTAACGTATAACCACTTCACAGTACTAGGTCCATAATAAAATCTGGCAGCTGTTAAATGCTATCGATAAAACTCTGGGCAGCTTCTGGAGAAAAGAGAACTTGTGTCCCGTTATTGAACAGTACCTTAAGATTGGCAGGATAGAGGACTTCTGGTAAGATGGTAGCGTGAGAAATCGTAAAGTTTCTGCTCTGAGCATTTCCCTTTATTTAACTGCTTATTTAGCACTTATTTTTTGACGCACCTCTGGGATTTAAAGCAGGACCTTTAGCAGCACAACATGCCAAGAGCCAGGGAGATTATTTTAGAGAACTCCTTGGAGGTATAAGATCTGAGATGGCAGCGCTCATAGCGGAGATTCTCGCAGAACGTAAGTCATCTATCTCAGCCATGAAAACTTTGTTGTTGGAACAGGAACAAAAACTGAAGGATGTGGGAGAATCTCTTACCAATGTGGACAGTCGTGTCACTGCCCTGGAATCTATGTGCTTAACGCTGTCGAAAGACAATGAAAAGCTGAGGGCCTAACTTGATGACCTGGAAAACTGCTCCAGGAGAAACAACATTCAAGTGATCAAGCTCCGTGGCCATTCATTATCCAAATGCACCATTACCTGGTGAGGGAACTGATTCTCCGAATTGCATGGGAAAAGGTACAGATATTATACAAAGGATCCCGGATACATTTCTACCCTGATGTCAGCACTGAGGTAGCCAAATGAAGAGCGGCTTTCAACCAGATCAAAGCCCAACTCAGCAAAGCTGGTTTCAAGTTCGGTTTGCTTTTCCCCATGCGCTTGTGGATCAGCCATGGTGGAACGAGACAATTCTTTGATTCCCCACAAATAGCTACGGAGTTTGTCCAGGAATTATTCCTCTCTCGACAAACAAATAAAGGATGCATTTCCTTGTGTGGATAGAATCATTGCTGGCTGACCACTGACAGTATCTTCGCCTCTACGCTTATCTAATATAAACTCTTGTTAACAGTGCTCAGGAAATTTCATGGCTCGTGTTAAAGAAAATGTGCTGAAGAGACTATTTGAACCTTGAGTGAAGTACATGTAGTTCAGTAATGGGTTTAATGTTCTACTTTCTGAGGGTCTGAACTGGTCTCCACTCATAATCTCTCAGAGTGCATTGTAAATTTCCTTTACCAGTTATAGTTCAGTTTTAACGGAGCAGAGATGTGAGCAGGTGAGTTATGGTTCTCTGTATATCAGCAAATGTTTGTTTCCTAATGTTGATAGTGTGCTATTTGGGGCAGGGGAGGGGGGCAGTGGGTATCTGTACATCCTGTTGGTTCTTTCAGTTTTTACTTTATGTTAGTTTGAGTTAGCGAATAGATACACACTTCCATTCCAATTCATTTATGTTGTTTATTATGATTGGTTTAGTACACCTCATTCTGTATGCCCACAAACACTTTATTTTCGGATAAAATGTCCAAGTTTAATAAAACTAACTTAAATTTTACAACTTGGAATATGAAGGGCATGAACAATACCATCAAGAGAAATAGGATTTACTCTCATTTGCACCAGTTAAATGTAGGTATCGCTTTCTTGCAAGAAACCCACATTCTTAATTCGGATGTAAGTTTAATAACTTAGGTGGGGCTGGGGAGGACAGGTATTTCACTTGAATTTCAACGCAAAGGGCAGAGGTACTGCTATTCTCATAAGGAAGGATATTCCATTCACCAGTGAAAATGTCATTAGTGACACCACCGGATGTTATGTGATTGTTACAGGTTGCCTTTTTGGAAGGCAAGTAATTCTTGTTAACATACACTATATTGCCAAAAGTATTCGCTCACCCATCCAAATAATTGAATTCAGGTGTTCCAATCACTTCAATGGCCACAGGTGTATAAAATGAAGCACCTAGGCATGCAGACTGCTTCTACAAACATTTGTGAACGAATGGGCCGCTTTCAGGAGCTCAGTGAATTCCAGCGTGGTACTGTGATAGGATGCCACCTGTGCAACAAGTCCAGTCGTGAAATTTCCTCACTACTAAATATTCCACAGTCAACTGTCAGTGGTATTATAACAAAGTGGAAGCGATTGGGAATGACAGCAACTCAGCCACGAAGTGGTAGGCCACGTAAAATGACAGAATGGGGTCAGCGGATGCTGAGGCGCATAGTGCGCAGAGGTCGCCAACTTTCTGCAGAGTCAATCGCTACAGACTTCCAAAGTTCATGTGACCTTCAGATTAGCTCAAGAACAGTGCGTAGAGAGCTTCATGGAATGGGTTTCCATGGCCAAGCAGCTGCATCCAAGCCATACATCACCAAGTGCAATGCAAAGCGTCGGATGCAGTGGTGTAAAGCACGCCGCCACTGGACTCTAGAGCAGTGGAGACGCGTTCTCTGGAGTGACGAATCACGCTTCTCCATCTGGCAATCTGATGGACGAGTCTGGGTTTGGCGGTTGCCAGGAGAACGGTACTTGTCTGACTGCATTGTGCCAACTGTGAAGTTTGGTGGAGGGGGATTATGGTGTGGGGTTGTTTTTCAGGAGCTGGGCTTGGCCCCTTAGTTCCAGTGAAAGGAACTCTGAATGCTTCAGCATACCAAGAGATTTTGGACAATTCCATGCTCCCAACTTTGTGGGAACAGTTTGGGGATGGCCCCTTCCTGTTCAAACATGACTGCGCACCAGTGCACAAAGCAAGGTCCATAAAGACATGGATGAGCGAGTTTGGTGTGGAAGAACTTGACTGGCCTGCACAGAGTCCTGACCTCAACCCGATAGAGCACCTTTGGGATGAATTAGAGCGAAGACTGCGAGCCAGGCCTTCTCGTCCAACATCAGTGTCTGACCTCACAAATGCACTTCTGGAAGAATGGTCAAAAATTCCCATAAACACACTCCTAAACCTTGTGGAAAGCCTTCCCAGAAGAGTTGAAGCTGTTATAGCTGCAAAGGGTGGGCCAACGTCATATTAAACCCTATGGATTAAGAATGGGATGTCACTTAAGTTCATATGCGTCTAAAGGCAGATGAGCGAATACTTTTGGCAATATAGTGTATATGCCCCAAATTTTGATGATTGTAATTTTTTTAGTAAAGCCTTTGCAACTATACCACCCATTGATGATTACGCGTTAATTATAGGTGGGGACTTTAACTGTGGTCTGAATACATCCTTAGATAAATCCTCAACCAATGTTGTACAGCCCTCAAAATCTGCTTTAAGTATTCAGAATTTTTGTGAGAAATATGGGTTACTAAACCCTTGGAGATTCCTCTTTCCCTCGTTTAAAGTTTTCTCCTTTTTTCCCCTGTACATCACTCGTACATTCGCATAGATTTTTTTCTTGGTAGATAAGAGTCTCATGCCCTTTATTACAAAAAGTCTGTATCACAGCATTGTCACATCAGATCATGCCCCCTCCTCTTTTGTACTCAGTTTCCTGGCTCAGCATTCATCCTTTAAACCCTGGAGGCTGAACCCTCTACTATTGTAGAACCCTCTACTTTTGTAATTTTTAGTAAAATTCCATTACTTATCTAACTAAAGATCAATATCTACATTATGGGAAACACTGAAAGTGTATTTACGTGGCAAAATAATTTCTTTCTCTTCCCATGCCAAAATGCATGAAACTACAAAACTCAGGGATCTTTCAGATGCAGTTAGCAGGTTGGATGGGCAGTACGCCATATCTCCTAGCCCTGACTTATACAAAGAAAAGCTGCGCCTTCAAACCAAATATACTTTACTGTCAAACTTGCATGAAGAGAAGTTTGTTAAAAACTCGACACACATTTTATGAATTTGGAGACAAAGCCAGCAAACTACTGGCCTCTCAGGCTCGTCAGTCTATTAACTTGAAAACGATCACTCAAGCCCCCTCAGGCTCAATGGTGTACACTCTTCATGATATTAATGATAGTTTTGTCCAATTTTTTTTCTACTATATACACCTCAGAGTATCTTAATGATCCAGCAATCTTAGATTCCTATTTTTTTACAAAAGTGAATCTACCAACTATAGATGCCAGTCTTAATTCAGACCTCGGTAAACTCATAACGCAAACAGAAGTTACAGGTGCTATTTCAGCAGTGCAGAGCAGTAAGGCTTCATGTGGCAGTCTATAATGAGTCCTTTGCTAAAGGATCCCTTCCTCAGACACTTACACAAGCTTCAATTTCTCTTCTTCCAAAAGATTACATGGACCCTACCCTTTGAGCCGTACAGACCAATTTTACTTTTAAATGCTGATTTAAAAATATTAGCCAAATCCTTGCACTTTGCTTAAAACCCATTCTTCCTACAATAATCTCAAGTGACCAAACAGGATTTATTTGTGGCCATAACCCTTTTAATAACTTGCAATGTCTATATATTGTAATATACACAAAAACTCGCCAGGATGAGCATGAAGCCATAATTTCTCTTGACGCTGAAAAGGCGTTCGACAGAGTAGAGTGGGAATATCTCTTTAACACTCTTAAACAGTTTGGGTTTTCAGAAGACTTAATTTCTTGGGTTAGGTTGTTATCCGACTCCCCAGTAGCTTCAGTGTGCACAAACAATGTGTATTCCAAATACTTCCCTTTGCAGCGGGGTACCAGGTAGGCATGTCCCCTCTCCCCTTTGTTATTCACAATCTCAATTGAGCCCTTGGCTCCAGCACTTTGTCACTCTTCTAACTTTAAGTGTATTACCCGGAATGGTGTTGAGCATAAAATTACATTATATGCAGACGATGTTCTGTTATATGTCTCTAACCCCGATTCCTCAATGCCCCATATTATCTCCATTTTAGAGGAATTTGGTAAATTCTCAGGCTACAATCTCAACATACATAAAAGCGAGTTGTTCCCGGTAATACTATCTATCCACATAGACTCTTCCTCTATCCCGTTTAGAGTGGTGCATGAGGGATTCAAATACTTGGGCATATAAGCAGAGGTGGGTAGTAACATGCTACATTACTCCGTTATATTTACTTGAGTAACTTTTTGAAAAAAATATACTTTTAGAGTAGGTTTAAAAGTGGGTACTTTTTACTCTCACTCATGTAAATTTCTAATGAGATATTTTTACTTTTACTTCTTTACAATGGGTGGCATTCCTGTCGTTACATTACTGGGTTTAATTTTAATTAATGTGTAATTTATTGAGAGATTACTGAATGGGACTTTTAGGAGAGCGGAAGTTCACACAGAGGCACATGCTGCTGTCACAGACTGTCACTCAATCACTGCTGAAGCATCAAACTCTTCAAAGTGAAACACTTTCTTCACTCCACACAGTGAGAAAAAAATAATAGTTTCGTCATGCAATGCCGTCATTTAACAGCAAGACAAGCTGATATTTCAAGATTAAAATCACAACTCCAACTTAAGGCAGCACGCTGAGGTACATTTTGGCTCTAATCCTAACGCGGGCTTTTCTGTGTAATGAGATGGTCATTTTCAGGGTGATAATGTAACTGGGCTCTTATGACATCAGTTTTTAAGTGTACATTTTTTAATCAGAGCAGCAATATATCAGTGCGCTTTGTCCCGCGTCCCGCATGTCATGAGCAGAATTTATGCATTTACCCCACGCCCTCACGGGGGTACTGGAAACTATCGCAGCTACTTCAAGTGGATTAACTGTAAACATCCAAGTTAAGTGTAAATCACTGCCATTCGCGTGATCAACAACTGGAGCACGAACAGACAGCATTTTTGCGCATGCACAGCGATGTGCGGGCGTGAGGCACCTCGCTGTGCATGAGCAAAAATGCTTCGCGTATGGCGAAGAGAGTGTCCGCAATCCTTCACTCATTCACTATTTCCTATATAGTGAATGGCAGTTAGTGCACTATATCTCAGCAGTAAGTGAATGAAATGAGTGAATTCAGATGCTGGCATATACACCGAGTGTCGGAGCTCTGGTGCTGTCCCAGAAACAATGTCACATATTCAATTTTAAAATACTTGGGCCTTACTTGTTATTCTTATTAAATAATATATTGATACAATAAATCATAATTCTGTTTGTCATTTTTCATAAATACTGTGTGTTAACATAAAGAGTAAACAAATGTTATCAAATAAAGAGTACATTTTAAAATGTATCTGTAAGTTTTGTCTCTCTATATGTTATTATGTTATTTTAATCAAGTAATGATTTGTCAAAAAGTAATTTACTACATTCAGCATGAAATAAAACATTGCAGGAGTGAAGGAAGCAGTAAACTCCCAGCTCGTACGTCTTCCCCGTGGTGGATTGTGGGAAATTAACCGTTGTCGAGTGAACATCAAATGTACACTTGAAATTAGAGTGCATTGTGGGTAAGAATGAGTGAACAAAAGTAGGGAATGAGTGGCTCACTCAGAATTCAGACACTCCTATAAAATGGCAGACACCCGAAATAGTGCACTATATAGTGGATGGGGGCAGTTTCAGACACAGCGAGTGTTGCGTGACTGGGGTTGGTGTCCTACTCACTAGGCTGCGTATATGCATTTAGAGAGCGGTGGTACTGCTGTACAGAACTAATGATCTAAATACTTATGACACAGAAAACTGTAACTACACTGAAATAAGAATCCACACAGGACTTTAAAAGCTATGAAACAGCGAAAGAAGGCATTAATAAAGCATGATCTTGCTTTGGTTTATATTTCAGCTTTATATATAACATCCTTGTGGGACATTTTCATGTTTTCACTGTAATAATTACTAGAAATGTTCCCAAACCTCTCTTCTTATTGAAAAATTCATCCAGATCTGACAAGAGCCCTTAAAGGGATAGTTCACCAAAAAATAAAAATTCTCATTATTTACTCACCCTCATGCCACCCCAGATGTGTATGACTTTCTTTCATCTGCTGAACTCAAATGAAGATTTTTAGAAGAATTTCTCAGCTCTGTAGGTCCATACAATGCAAGTGAATGGGTGGCAACATTTTAAAGCTAAACAAAATCACATAAGTCAGCATATAAGTAAGCCATAAGACTCCAGTGGTTAAATCAGTATCTTCAGAAGCGATGTGATAGGTGTGGATGAGAAACAGATCACTTTCACATTCTTCTTCTTGTGTTTTTGGTGATTCACATTCTTCTCTGCATATCGCCCCATGCTGTCTAGCAAAAAATGACAACTATTGATCTGTTTCTCACCCACACCTATAATATCACTTCTGAAGACATGGATTTAACAACTGGAGTCTTATGGATTACTTTTATACTGCCTTTATGTGCTTTTTGGGGCATCAAAATTTTGGCCTACAGAGCTAAAATATTCTTTTAAAAATCTTAATTTGTGAAGAAAGAAAGTCATACACATCTGGGATGGAGTGAGGGTGAGTAAATGATGAGAGAATTTTCATTTTTAGGTAAACTATCTCTTTAAAGTGATAGCTCAGCCATAATTTAATATTCTGTCATCATTTCTCTACCCTCATGTTGTTCCAAACCAGTGTGACACTTTGTATTATGTGGAACACAAAATATGTTAGACAGAATGTTAGGGACTGACAGTCTCAGTCACCATTCTCTTACTCAAGTAATTATTTAAGTTAGTACTTTTACTTCTACTTGAGTAAACTTTTTTTTTTAAGTAATTGTACTTTTACCTGAGTACAGTTTTTGGCTACTCTACCCACCTCTGTATTTAAGTCACACAATCATTTAATAATCTGTTCAAAGCCAACTTTTGCCCACTTTTAGATTGCTGTATTATGAAATGGTCCACCTTTTGTCTTTAGCAGGTCACATTAACCTAGTTAAAATGTCGGTCTTGCCGTGCTTCCTGTATTTATTTTCAAATATACCTATTCTTATTAGAAAGAGATTCTTTATTAAACTAGACAATTTAACAGCTTCCTTCCTGTGGGAAAACAAAACCTCCCATATTAGGAAGGCCTTTTTACAAAGATCAAAATGTCAGGGAGGGATGGCGCTGCCTAATTTTTAATTTTATTACTGGGAAAGCAATATTCAGAAATTCATATACTGGGTGTCTGACCTAGACCCACAAAATACCCCACTGTGGGTGCAAGGGGAACAGTCGTGTAGCAGATTTCGTCTTAGATCCTTAGTTTGCACCTTACTCCCTCTGATAGGAAACAATTATGTTAGTTCTCCAAACCCAGTGGTTACACACAAATGTTTAGGAAACATTTTGGTTTGCAGGCAGCCTCTACTCTGGGCCTCAGTTGTCTCTAACTGTCTATTCCTTCCATCCTATGTGGATTGTACATTCTGTATTTGGGAAGAGAAAGGGATAGGACTCTTAAAAGATTTATTCTTAAATAATACTTTTAGCTCTTTTGAAGAGCTTGCACATGATTTTGCTCTGCCCAGATCTCATTTATTTAAATTCCTGCAGATAGAAGCTTCATTAAGAAGATATTTAACTCCTTTCCAGGGTTACCCCCTCCCTCACCCATTGAGGCATTGCTTGATTTGAACCCAAACAGCAGGGGACTCATTTCATGTATATATTCCATTTTAACCTCTATAGATCCGCAACATTTAGATGGTATTAGGACAGCCTGGCAACACGATTTGGGCATAGATCTGTGGTGCACTCATTGCCCTGTGCTAGACATGGTCTTATTCAATTTAAGATACTCCACAGACTTCATCTCACTAACTCAAATCTAGCTAAGATTTATCCCAACATAGCTCTGCATGTAATAGGGGTTTGCATTCAACCACCACAATAGCTCACGTTTTGGCCATGTCCCAGGCTGGAGGAGTTCTGGAGGGAAATCTTCGAGTCCTATAAAAATATTTATGGTATCCCTATCGACCCTGATGCCTTGATAGCCATCTTCGGCACTAGGCCTGAGAGCATAGAGCTTAAGAATGACATGTATACAGTTATCGCCTTACTACGCTTTTGGCGAGACGTTTAATTCTATTACACTGGAAAAGGGCTGACCCCCCAACGCACAGCAGATGGATCAAAGAAGCAATGATTTGCATTCAAAAGATCAAATTTACTATCTGAGCTTCGGAATGCAAGTTTCTTGAAACATGGTCCCCCTTTTTAACATATTTTGAAGATTTCTGCCTGCCTGGAGTGTAAAACGCACAAATCCCCACCATTTTTCTTTCATATTATTATTATTGTTATTGTTATTGTCATTGTTAGATTTATTATTACTTTATGTATTTGTATGTATGTATGCAAAAAAAGTTTTTATGTTTTTGATTTTTTGAGTTGTTTGTTGTTTTTTTTCTCATTTCAGCCTTCTGTGTGGAACAATAATTTATAAGCTGGACAAACAAGGGACATTTGAGTGCTGGTACTGAATACTTATGGAATGTGTGTTTTTTTGTTTTTTTTGTTTTTTGTTTTTTGCCATGGCTGTTCGGGTAGGGGAAGGGGTATCTGTATTTTGGGTATCTATATTTTTTTCTTCACCTTCATTGTGAGATTTATTGTAATTACTGTAAAAAATTCAAATAAACATAGTATTTAAAAAAAAAAGATTGGCAGTATAGAGAAGAAAGTGCTGGATCCCTTTCTGTTTGAGCGATACATTGCAAGAAGAGAAAGCTTTACGCCGCTGTAGAGTCGCACCAGAGTAGTAAGCGAAAAACAGGAGCTGTGACTGGCAAAGCAGAATCTTGGTAGCTGACTGTCTGTAGGCCTTTAGAATAGCCTGTTGGCTGTTGTACTTGAGAAGTTTGAAGATGAGTGTTCTTGGTCTTTTTGATGAGGTCTCCCAGCCATTGAAGACATGATGAGCCCACTCAATTTCGATGGGCCCTCTGTTGGCTAAGGAAGGAAACCAAACTGGGAGTTGATGTTGCAAGTATGAGATGGCATCACCTCTCTCTTCATTTTCAGGTCAGCTGACCAGACAAAGATTGTTCTGTTGATTGCGATCCTCCATTTCCACCATACAGTTCTGTAATTTCCCAATCGCGGAGGTTGTTTCTTTGTTGTGCTCTTTATCTTGCCGTTGAGCTGCCTGCATCATGTCCACGTGTTTGGTCCGCGACGCAACCGAGGTGTTCATAGCAGAAAGTTCAGTCTCTTTTGTAGAGAGCTTCATCTGAAACAAATCCATGTCCCCACATATCGCCTTCACATCCGAACAAAGCTCTCATAAGGAACCTCTTGGGAGGGCTTTCAATGACAGCCCCAGCGTCTCTGGCGTGGCAAGATTGTTAGCACTGAACAGTTGCTTCTTAGCTTTTTCTTTGCCGATTTAGATTGAGGAGAAGGTGTTACAGGACACATGCCTTTTGCAGATATTTTCTCAGCCAATTCCAAGATGCACCTCAACTATTCCCCATGTTCTCAAGACGGTATTTGCACACTTTCAAAGTAAAATAGCAGTGGTTTAGCGAGAGGAAAATTGCACGGCCATCTTGGCAAGAGCCTTTATATTTTTCTAATTTTCCATGATTTTTCCGTAAGTGGAAAACTGTATTGCAAAATTCCAGGTTTTCCAGGACATGTGGGAACCCTGTCATTCTAAAGAGCATTTGATTGGACAAAAATCTGCTTAGTGCAAGATGAGTCATCACTATTTTTTGTCCATTTACCTCAAGAGAAAAACTACATTTTCCATGCGTACTGTATATCTGCTAAAAGTTAATTAATTTTGTATTTATTTATCACACATTATATGTTTGCACATATACAGTGAAATTCTTTTTTTCACATATCCCAGCTAAGCTGGGGTCAGAGTGCAGGCTTAGCCATGATATGGCACCCCTGGAGCAGATAGGGTCAAGGGCCTTGCTCAAGGGCCCAACAGTGGCATCTTGGCAGTGCTGGGGCTTGAACCCCCAATCTGCTGATCAGTAACCCAGAGCCTTAACTGCTGAGCCACTACTGCCCCATTTGGTCAACTTCCCAATTTGGTCAATGTTTAGGAGTACACTAGCAATAGATGATCTCAAAGCTTACAGACTAAGGTTGCTTACAAACAAGAGAAAGCTCCGATAGAGCATTTGACGTATGGGAGTGCGAAAGGTCCATTTAGAAGGCTTGCACTTGAGGGAGGATGTGGTCGAAAACAAGCAGCTATTGCCGATAGAGATGGCTGTCTAAAATGTAACTTTTCAACAGTGTACCTGTAAACATTGAAACACTTCTTCAGGCACTCTCTTTACAATTAATACCTTTTTAACCTGGCAGAGAAAAATACTAAAACATGTCTGCATGTCCGCCATGATTTTATTTCGATTTCACAGCGCAACTAGTCCCACCTTTCCGAGATCCTCAACGGTCAACGCATGCCTACTTAGAGAGTGTTGCAGCAAAAGTTGAAATGCGTTCAACTTTTGGTCAAATGACGGCGCATCACTTTGGCAATCCCTTGTGTTTTCCTCTTTGTCCTTCTGACGCACCATCCCCATTGAAATCAGTGCATTCGCAGCTTTCTTTGATGCAGCATAAACTCTAGTTGAATGCTTGCAATTGCAATTAAAAACTGGAGGCATCACTGGAGCATGGGCTATCTTTCCGTCCATGTCTCAGTGTGTGCATAGAGTATTTTTTTTAATATCAAATCAACCCCTTACCCCTCAAGGCTTATATAGTCAGTGTAGAAATGACAGAGAGAGCTTCTCGTGGGGAGAAAAGATGGAGGCATTTCTGTCCAGACCAAACAGTACACACACACACAAATATATAAAAAAAGAGTTCAAACAAATCTGGAGGAATCAAAAGGCAGACAAAAACAAAGAAAGAAGGATGGAAAAGAAAGATAATGGTTCTTAATGATTTAATGAGTGACTGATGTCACCAATCCCTCTTATTTTTCAACCCCTCCCCCTCCAACCAACTGTCATTTACAGACAACTTTTCACAATCCAACTGATTCCTAGTGGATAAAATCAGGTCCCTTCTTAAATTTTTTATCCTGTTTCACTTAGAAATACTTAAAATTATGGAAGTAAATTGAGTCATAAATGCCGATTCATTTTGACTTTAGGGATTAGTTGTACGTATCTTCAAATAAGTGTGTGTGGGTAAATCTGTACCTGTGAGATGGGGTGGTTGACGTAGATCCATCCTGTACTGGGGTTTATGTGAAAGTAAGCTGGGCTCTGCTGGGAGAGAGAGTAGGTGATGGCTGCATTGGTACCATGGTCGTCATCGTGAGCCGCTGCTCTCAGGAAGCTGGTGCCAACTGGCGTGTCCTCTCGCAGGAAGTCTGGCATAAGAAGGGTTAACATGTAACGCAGGAGTCAACAAAAACAAATAACAGTCTAAAAACAACAAGAAATGCCTGATGCTATTAAAATCCCAAAAAATTAATGCAGGTCCTAGAAATGTTTCAATCTTTCTCTTTAATTATTAATGAGCTTTCTCAGTAGCGATGAATGTGATGAAAAGGAATTTTGACATCAAGCTTACTGAACTTATATTTGCAAACATCATAAACAAACACATATCTCTCAGAAGAGCGCAGCACATTTTCAGAGTTTTCACAGCTTTCACAGTTTCAGCGAGCTTTCCAGGATTGCTTTTTGATTGTAAAATGATTAGTAATGCATTTATAAAATTGCATTGAGCGCATAAAAAGAGCACCTTGCTCAGACTGTGATGCATTTTTAATATTAAGGTTTAATGTGTATTGACTACACTCAGGAACCCCAGACTTGAGAATTTGTTAAGCTTGCAAAATCCTTGCCACTGCCCATAAGTGCAACGTTAAAGGTATACGTATAAATGTTTAAAGAGTGCACAGCTAAAACCTGAGCTGGGACCCTGTTATGAACTCCCTCTCACTCTCCCTATTATAAATATGGCAATAAACAGAAGATACAACATATCTTAAGAATTGAGTCTCTATGTATGATACCATTTGTACCATTTGACTGTAAACCAGTAGTAAGGACTTTAAAGAGATGGACCAATGAAGCAGAGCAGGAACTACAAGCCTGCTTCGATTGCACGGATTGGAGTATTTTTGAGGCTGCAGCCACAGACATGGACGAGCTCACAGATACCGTTACATCATATATCAGTTTCTGTGAGGATATGTGCATTCCTACTAGGACTTATTTAAAGTTCAACAATGACAAACCGTGGTTTACAGCAGAGCTCAGGCAGCTTCGTCAGGCCAAAGAGGATGCTTACAGGGGTGGGGATAAAGTCTTGTACAATCAGGCCAGGAACACACTGAACAAGGAAATCAGAGAGGCTAAAAGAAGATACTCTGAGAAGTTGAAAAACAAGTTTTCAGCTAACTACCCTGCATCAGTGTGGAGTGGCATGAAACAACTCACAAATTACAGGACTCCTACCCCCAACCCTGTAGGGAACCAACAACTGGCTGACGACCTGAATATGTTCTACTGCAGATTTGAAAGGCCCAATCTCACACCCCACACCCACTCTGACATTCACTTCACACAAACACCAACACCTCCTGCAACCCCCCTCCTCCCCCCCTGCTACTCAACCTGCACTTAAGATCTGTGAATATGATGTGAGCCGCGTCTTTCGGAAACAAAAGACGAGGAAAACTTCAGGCCCAGATTGCGTCTCACCAGTGTGTCTTCGATCCTGTGCTAACCAGCTGGCCCCCATCTTCACACAGATCTTCAATAGATCACTGGAGCAGTGTGAAGTCCCATGCTGCTTCAAACGCTCAATCATTATTCCTGTCCCAAAGAAACCAAAAATCACAGGACTTAATGACTACAGACCTGTCGCCCTGACGTCTGTGGTCATGAAATCATTTGAGAGACTGGTGTTGGCCCACTTGAAGGACATCACAGGACCCTTTCTAGATCCCCTTCAATTTGCTTATTGAGCAAACAGGTCTGTGGATGATGCAGTCAACATGGGATTGCATCATATCCTGCAACATCTGGACAGACCAGGGACATATGCAAGGATCCTTTTTGTGGACTTCAGTTCGGCTTTCATCACCATCATCCCAGCTATACTCCAGAATAAATTACACCAACTCTCTGTTCCCATGTCTATCTGTCAGTGGATTACCAGCTTTCTGATGGACATGCAGCAGCTTGTGAGACAGGGGAAACTCACTTCTAGCACCTGTACAATCAGCACGGGTGCCCCCAGGGATGTGTGCTCTCCCCACTACTCTTCTCCCTCTACACCAATGACTGCATCACCAAGGACCCCTCTGTCAAGCTCCTGAACTTTGCAGACGACACCACTGTCATCGGCCTCATCCGTGATGACGATGAGTCTGCATATAGAAGGGAGGTTGAACAGCTGGCTGTCTGGTGCAGAAAAAACATCCTTGAGCTGAACACACTCAAAACGGTGGAGATGATTGTGGAGGTTTTAGAGATGATTGTGGTGTGACTTTAGGAGGAACACCCCAACACTGACCCCCCTCACCATTCTAAACAGCACTGTGGCAGCAGTGGAGTCATTCAGGTTCCTGGGCACTACCATCTCACAGTACCTGAAGTGGGAGACCCACATTGACTCCATTGTGAAAAAGGCCCAGCAGAGGTTATACTTCCTTCGCCAGCTGAGGAAATTCAACCTGCCACAGGTGCTGCTGATACAGTTTTACTCAGCAGTCATTGAGTCTGTCCTCTGCACTTCAGTAACTGTCTGGTTTGGTTCAGCTATGAAATCAGACATCAGAAGACTACAAATGACAGTTCGGAATGCTGAGAGGATTATTGGTTGCCCCCTGCCCCCCCTTCAAGAACTATACACTTCCAGAGTGAGGAAAAAGGTTGGAAAAATCACTCTGGACCCCACTCACCCTGCCCACTACCTTTTTGAACTGTTGCCTTCTGGCTGACGCTTCAGAGCTCTGAGCACCAGAACCGTCAGGCACAGGAACAGTTTTTTCCCTCAGGCTATCCATCTCATGAACAGTTAAACTGCCCCATTGAGAAATAACTATGTGCAATACACAGTTTAGACTTTTTTATATTTATCCAACACATCCAACCTCTTCTGCCATTTCATTCCTCTGAAAAAAAAAACAAACAAACATTTGCACTGTACATAACAGATTTGTATTAGATTTGCACTATGTGTGTATGTATGTATGTATGTGTGTGTCTGTACGTATGTGTATAATTATTTTTTATTTTTTATTATTATCTATGTCTTGCTGCTGTTTTTGTATTGTTTTTGTATTGTTGTACACTGGAAGCTCCTGTCACCAAGACAAATTCCTTGTATGTGTAAGCATACTTGGCAATAAAGCTGATTCTGATTCTGATTTGGAGAATTTTATGTAATTGCTTGACTATGTAAAAAATCTATAACGTTAGTGTGCTCTTCCACTGGTGGGCTTGTTCTGATAGGGTCATGGACAGCAGGGGATAAACAATCCTAAATGCAAATAATAAAATGCAACTAACTATATAGTCCATTGTTTGGATAAATAGAGTTAGGAGAAAACATTTCCTATATCTTTTGTTGTTGACGTCAAAGGCTGTGTGTCCAATCAAATCGTATAATATTTTGCGCAAGATCATCTGTCACTGAGTAGAAGCTAGACAATTTAGGTAGATGCCAACATAGACAGGTTGCGTAATATGCCATTATCCTCGACAACTATGAATAAAACTATGAAAGGTAAAAATTACGACCCAGGCTACATTAAATATGGGCACACTTGCAAGATAAAAATGGTTTGTGTTGACCACAATGTTTTTGTGCTGCGAATTATTGGCTGCTGAGAGCAATTTTTTTTATGATAAACACTTTTAGTAGTGTTAGGTCGCATCTTGATGTACAATGTAAAATATGGGTCCAAAAGCATAATCAGTTGAGAACTGCTGTTCTGTAATTGCATTTCAGGTACCTAATCTCCAAAAAAAAAAAAAAGAACAATGCCAAAAAAGTCCTTTAAAAAGTACTTTAGGAATTGCATCAGAAGAGCACACTGCCTTTAGGGTAACACTCAACTCTAGCTAACAACAAAGGCAATTTCACCAGCTCTTCAATATGAGACACTTTCAGTGTTTCTTACATTGGTAGCGGCTGTTCTCAAACTTGGGGTCGTTGTCGTTCTGGTCAGCGATGAGGACAGTGATCTGACAGATGCCAATGAGGGGCTCCTGAGCTTGGTCTGTAGCCGTGACTGACAGTGTATATTCTCTCTGTCTCTCCCGGTCAAAACTTACCACCGTACTGATCACACCTGTGCAAAACACAAAATGTACAAAGACTGGCATTTTCCTTACTCAGAAACTGTTTACACCAAGTTTGATGTATTTAAAAACGAAAACGAACAAAATGTTTAGTAGAATGTAACCAAAAACTGGAACAAAGTGATTTTCAGTTGTTCCGGAGTGAAAACTTTATTTTTAAAAGCTGGAAACCGGTTATAACCGGTTAATTTTGATCCGAAAATTTTTTCATGAAACTAAAGGCCAAAGGGTTTATCACAGTATATTTTTAGAACTACACCACTCCATGTTGCCCGATAAAATTAAACATGTTCTTTAAACCTGAAGGAAACTGCAGCATCACACATTTCTTTGAATAATTGTCCATTGTGGATGTCGTATTCTGTGAATGAAGACCTTTTTAATAACTATGTATAATAACTACAAACTGTTTACGTGAACGGCTAATTCAGATTAAAAAAAAAACAAAACAAACATTATTAGATGTAAAAAATACTTTTCTCAGGTGTTTCCAAGTCTTTACTGAATTATTGTTAGATATGATGCATTAATACAGATTTGATGCTGCCAGGTTTTTGACTAAAATTACAATTTTACTTAACTGTTAATTAACTGTATGCTTGTTATGATTTCTATAGTGATACATTGCTATTTTTTATTTTTTATTTTTTATTTTAAGGAAAGTGGCTTATTTTGAATTTGTTTTGCCAGACCAGATTATTTGCTTCTCTTGCGAGATCTGGCAATGCTGCAATTGGTATTTCACCCACCCCTTTGAGCAGAGTACTGCCATTTTAAAAAGAACGTTATTAAATGTTCTTTTATTTTGTTCTAACCGGTAACCATTTGGAAAGGAGGCTGTGGAACATTTGAACTGGAACAAAAAATAAAATATTTGCTCAGAACGAAATAAAAAACATTTCGTTTTTAGTCCCTGTTTAAAATGGCTTGAAGTAAACATTTGTAAACAGTTTATCACACCACAACTATGAACACCAAGTCCAGTTGCAAATTTTTTGTCATTATCTGGAAAAATGTAGCTCACCTAAATGTATTCTTCACATAAAAAATAAATAAATAAATAATTGCATTACCATTTATCAAAGGGGTTGGCAACCTATGGCACACGTGCCAGCATTGGCACACGGAGAGGTAATTACTGGCACGCCAGCAATGGCGAGAGAAGAGTAGACTATTTTATATATATAAATTCCGCACCTGCATTCCAGTCTACATCTAAATGTAATCCTTCCTCATTATCACGCAGTGTGTTTTCATGAGCTGAATGGGAGGCTAAACAAAAAGTTAAAATGTGATGAGACTGCAGTTTACCTGAACAGACTCATGCACTGCGTGCAAGCCATTCACACAACACAAGCCGGCAGTGTTTCACTTTCGGTTAATCGCGCGAATAAACGCGCTACTTTAATTCTGTCAGGCTGTGCAGATGACAGCCTACATTCCGTGTTTCATTTGTCTCTTTTTGCATTCAGAACAACACGTGATGTAATAAGGAAAACACCAATATTAATCCTTGAGGTTTCCAACCCAGCATACAGGTACAACCTCCTTACACCATGGTCACACTCAAAATTACATTAAAAGCTTAAAAGAGAAAACATAAACCCACATCGTGGGGTTCAAAAATCTGAGTCTAATCAAAATATAAATTAAACCTGGAAATAAAGTTTTAGGATTTTGGAGGTGCAATTCACCGAAAAGGGCAAAATAGCCGATCGGCTTGTGATGCACGAATGGCTTACATGTGCAGCGTGAGTCTCGTCACATTTTAATAGTGTTTAGTCTCCCATTCAGCTGATGAAAACATGCTGCATGATCAAGAGGAAGGATTACATCAAGATGTAGATTGGAATGTAGGTGCGAAAAACTTCATATAAATAAAATAGCCTCCTCCTCTCTCGCTGTTGCTTACGTGCTATGATTACCCCTCTGCGTGATTCTGAAATATGTATGACATAATATAAGATATATTTAAGATTCCACACAATGTGATCAGTAATCATATAAGTGCTTCGGCACAGCCATTGACCAGGAAAATAAAAAATGTCAAAAAGGTTGCCGACCCCTGATTTATAAGATAACTTCAAAGTTCAAAGTGATGCATTGTTTCATTTTCATTCTCGTCGTACACGTTTTAGCATTTAAATGTTCCACTGGGTGTGAATAGACCTTTACTTCCAGTAGGGTAGATTTACACCATGTCAATACTAATGTGTTTTTGGTTGAAAACGCATTGATTTTACAACTTCTCATCCACACTGGAATAACATTTTCTTCCACTGAAAATGGAAACTTTTTAGATACTTTGGAAAACAATTACAATAAAAAAGATTTTTCAACAAGAAACGTGTTATTGTGGACGTAGTAATACATTCAATGTCTATTCACTGACTTGAATGTGAAAGCTATTCGGTTGCATTGATTGCATGTAATCAAGAATGATCTGATGAGGAAGAAGTGTGCACCTGTGTCAGGGTTAATAGTGAATCCCGGTGAGGCCCCTTCTCTTTGCATGATCCCATACTTGACCTCGCCATTGACCCCGGTGTCAGCGTCACGTGCCTCCACGCGCAGGACGGAAGTCCCTGGGGCCTGATTCTCCAGGACCAGAGCATTCACACCGTAGTTATGGCACTTTGAAGGACAAAACCACAGTTTCAGAGGCACACAACACAAAAAACACAAACAAACTCAAAAGTGGGTAGTTTACAATGACATGTCAAGCAACGACAGCAGTTTAAAGGAATGGCAAAAAGCTTAAAGGTGATTAAGCAGTCATAGCACCTAAAAGCACCTACACTTTCCCTTATACATTTCAATTTCAACTTAAAATCTTAATGTTGAAAAAAACAATTTATGGAAAAGAGCAGTATGGACATTCTGACAAACATCTAATTTTGTGTTCTCAAAAGAAAAAAAATTGTGTTTTGAACAATTTTAATTTTTGATTAAAAACTCTGACTCTTCATACTGTACAATAAGACCACAAATTATATTAATCTGCTAAATTAAACAGCACTAGGATGATGGACATGACTCTTTATTAGAATAAAATGAGAGATAGAAAAGGAGAGAGAGTGAGCAAAACATGGTGACAGAGAGAATAAAGGGCCGTTTAGACCGAGCGCGTTTTCGCGTTAAAAAAGCTAGACGCAGCATAACCAGTGGAATAGAATGCAGGTGTCCCAACATGCGTTTTAAAAACTTTGAAATCTAAAAAAATTTCCAATTAGAATAAAAAAATACTAAAACAAAAACAGCGAGCTGCGCCACAGCAGTTAAAGTCTTCCATCTAGTGCATGTTTACATAGAAAACAATCATTTTAAAAAACATGTAAAAATGCATTCACTGTGAGTGGCCCCTTAAAAAAAATGCTGCTACTCAGGGAGGCGCAACACTGCACAACAATCAAAAACATCCATATAGTGCATGTTAACAGAAAAACAATTTAAAAAAAAAAATAGTGCAGATGGACACAATAACACATTCAGTTAGAGTGGCCCCTAAGAATATATTTATGATAAAGTGTTTATACATTTTTCTCCTTTGACATCCCACTTCTCTATAATAATAGGGGAACAAGCGCTTTTAATGAGGCCTTCACCCCATTCTCCCGGTCTCATCATGCTCTCATTACAGAGCGGGCATCTGCTGGGGCATCCTGGTGAGCAATGCCCATGAGTGAGCGGCTTGTCAACTTAAGGCGATTAATCAAGTGACTAGATCGATACTGGGGCTAAAAGCTGGAATTAGCTCCCCTCCCTGCCTCTGAAGAGAATTCTCACCACACATTGCACTTCATACCTCTCATTGTCTTTCAGCACACACATACTCACACTTCTGAGAGGGCTTATAGAGGATTTCTCAGTTTAGCAAGGGAAAAGACTAGAATTAATAGTCTATTGCTGTAATCTGCGGTGCAATTAGGAGCGCCAGCAACTAGCAACTACAAAGCAAGGAGAGGGTTTACACTTCATTGAACGTCGAAGGAGGCGTGGAGCCATGATGAGGCCATTTTATCAGGAGTGTTGGGAAGTAATTTGAAACAGCAGTTTCAAGATACTCATAATTTAAAGTAGTTCAAATGCAGTCAAGCTATATTATTAAAACAATTACTACAAGTTAATAACAAAAAGTAGCTAACAAAATTCAAGCTATTTAAGGCGGCAATATATTTTATATAATATATATTTTGCAATAAAAGGAGTATTTACCTGGAACAAAAACAACAAGGATCTCAATTAGATGACAGCATTAAACTTGAACAGAAAACTTAGAATAAAAACTAATAAAGCTAGAAAATGTCATGATTTATGAGTCAAAAACAGTGATGAGCAGCAGTATTTTACTAAATATTTCGCAACAACACATAAGACATAAAATTCCAGGTAGGGTCTCAAATGAACCTTTCTTTTTGAAATTATTAATTTACATTAACTGTCCAAACAAACTGATTCACTAAAATGAATATTCGAACCTCGCAAAGCTACACTACCGGTTACACTACACTTACACATTCTTTATTATATATATATTTTTTTTCACATTTTAGAATAATAGTAAAGTCATTAAAACTATGGAATAATGTAAATGGAACTATGGGAATTATGTTGTGACTAAACAAAATCCAAAATAAATCAAAACTGTGTTATAATTTAGCATCTTCAAAGTACTAACCCTTTGCATAGAATTTTAAGAAATGTACTCTTGACATTTTCTCAACCAACATCTTGAGGTATCACCCTGGGATACTTTTTAAACAGTATTGAAGGAGTTCCCATCTATATGCTGGGCACTTATTGGCTGCTTTTCTTTATTATTTGATCCAAGTCATCAATGTCAAAAACTTTTTTTTTAAATTAAATTTTAGATTTATAATGAAATAAATTAATATGGTGGCACAATTATATTTTTGTCTACAAAACTCATTTCAAACATTTAAGCATACACCTTCAGATCAAAAGATTTGTAAGATCATGAGAAACATTTTGGTCGAGTGTTTCAAAACTTTTGACCGGTAGTGTATATGCAAGAGAAAGAAAACATTTCGGGAGAGCGCCTTTGATTATTTCTTAAAGGAATAGTTTACCCAAAAATGAAAATTCTCTCATCATTTACTCACCCTCATGCCATCTAAAAAGCACTTAAAATCACCATAAAACTAATCCATACGACTCCAGTGGTTTAATCCATGTCTTCTGAAGCGATCCAATCAGTTTTAAGTGAGAACAGACCAAAATGTAACTCTTTCTTTGTACATCTTGCTAGTGCAGTCTCTAGGCAAGCTCGATTACACTTCCTTGTTCTTGACGCATGCGTAGATCGCTAGATGGTGCTAGGAAGTTAAATCGAGCTTAAAGTCATGATCGCCAAGGAGACTGTTGATGTTGAGATTTATAGTGAAAAAGGAGTTACATTTTGGTCTGTTCTCATCCAAAATGGATTGGATCGCTTCAGAAGACATGGATTACACTACCGGTGCTGCATGGATTACTTTTATGATGTCTTTGTGATATTTGGAGCTTCAAAGTTTTAGTCACCATTCACATGGACGTACAAAGTTGAAATATTCTTCTAAAAATATTTGTTTGTGTTCTGCAGAAGAAAGAAAGTCATACGCATGGCATGTGGTATGGCAATGATGCTAAATGATGAGAGAATTATCCTTTTTGGGTGAACATTTCCTTTAAGTTCATTTGTCTGTAGAGCTAGGTGCACAATAAATTAAAAAATAAAAAGCAGCGATGCTGTGTTTTGTCATGTTACATTGCTACACATTGGAAAACGTAGCTTGTTATTGGAAAAGCTACACTAATTCTGAACAGGGTAGTGAGGTACTGTCGATACTTTTAGTTAGTCACTTCCCAACATTGATTACCAGGGCCATGAACTGGCTTGACAGCTCTAAGCACAGGGCTGATGTTGAAAGGGAGAAAAGGAGATACAGAGAGAAAGACAGACTCTGATCAGCAGGGCATGCAAACACAGAGCAAGTGAGAGGAAGGAAAAGGGCCAGATGTTGCCCCTGGGGCTCACTTTGTGCTTTATTTCATATGCATCCCCCATGCCAGTGAATAATTCTCCCTTGAAATATTCATGGGCAGCAGCAAAGGAGGTAGCTGTAGCAGCAGCAGTATTAGGGCCTGTGCGGCTCAGGCAGAGTGAACAGGGATGCAGTTCTGCATCCTCCACACGGTAACACTTTCCAATAAAGTTTCATTCGTTAACATTAGTTTATGCATTAGGTATCATAAACTTACAATGAACAATATATTTTATATTTTTAAAGCATTTTTAATCTTAGTTTACAAAAAACAATTGTTCATTGTTAGTTTATGTTAGTTCATAGTGCATTATGTGCAACTAATGTTAGCATATACAACTTTTAAATAAAACAATGTATTTGTATATGTTGAAATTAACATTAACCAAGATTATTAAATGCTGTAAAGGTATTGTTCATTGTTAGTTCATGTTAGCTTTAAATGACGTTAACAAATAAATTGTATTGTTATTATTGTAAAGTGTTACCCTCCATACTCACACACACAGCCCTACCGCATCAACCTGCATGGAGAAGCTCTCCAACCAGAGACCTCCAAGAGCCTTTAGATCTAAGGTCTTCTTCTCTCTCTGTCTTCCCACATCTCTGCTTTCTTTCCATCAGCCTTATTATCATTAACGAAAACTATTATGAAGACAATAACTCATAGTCAATAAATATTTTCGTTAACTAAAATAAAAATGGGACCTTGAATAAGAACGAAAACTAAACTTCAATTGTAAATGTGTACATTAATATGAACAGAAACACAATAAATGGTCAAAAGAAAGTTACTTTTGTTTTCGTGTCTTCAATTAACATTCTTACTGATCTTAAATCTCTCAAGATTGCTTTTAACTATCAGTGTATTCTGAAAAAAAGAACCACCCAGTTAGACGAAGCAGCTGTTTGATTGACATGTAAAACCACCTGTCGCAGGTCACTTGCTGCATTTTCTGATACCGTTATGTATGGAATGATTTATGGTGCTGAAAAGATGCTGAAAACTAAAGCAAATACTGAAATGAAACAAAAACTAAAGCAAAGATAGTGGTGCACAGCATCTCATCATTGCTGTGTTTCATTTTAATCATGTTCTTTCATTTCTACTCTGTTTTGCTTGCTCATTTTATCTTGTTATGTCTTCCACGCTCTCATTTCTCTGTATATCAACTCTTACCCATCATTCTTTACCTTTTGTCCCCTTAGACTTTGTCTCTGAATCTGAACATTGCCATTAGTGGGGTGTTCACAGTGTCACCGGTGTTGAGAGCCTCAGGCACTTCATGAAAGGCAGATTTAATGACAGAGTATATTTGTATTCCATTCTCATATCCACATCGGCAGGCCAGGATCTTCTCCTGTACTCACTTGGTGTCCTCTGATTCAGGTTCTCTCAACTCATATATCTTTTGGTAGTAATGGATTCTAACATACAGTTTAAAATTTTTCTTCAACTAAAGTTGTTGCTAATGTTTAAAACCTGTCTTGACCCAATAAATTTGGTATAAGTTGTACACATCCACACATAGCAAAGACAAAAATCGTAGATGAGATCTCTTAAAGTTTCCTGCTTTTAATTTTTTTCCTCCTGTGCTCTATAAAAGAGCAATATATTCTCAGGCTCACCTCATCAAATACTGGCTTGTTGTTGTTGACGTCATTAATGCCAACAATGACCTGGGCAGAGCTGCTTAGAGGAAGTGGCCCGCCAGCTGAGTTGTCGTCGGTTGCCGTGACGTTGAGGACATACTGAGGCCCACGCAGTTTAGGTGGAGGGCTGCGGCGCAGTTTGATGATGCCTGTCAAAAATTAAATAAAACACTAATTTCATTGGACTGCCAATATATGAATCTCTTTTACTGTATGGGAAAAAAAATGCAATTATAGTGAATGGTGACTGAGGTTATCAGTCCCTAATATTCTGCCTTTCATTACCTTTTGTATTTCACAAAAAATACATTTTATGCATTTGGAAAAGCATGAAAGTAAAAGATGCCTGAAAAGTTTTCATTTTTCAGGTGAACTATCCCTTTATCATTTAAAAAGAATGAAAATGTGGCGGAGCGACACGCCCCTCCCTCTCATCATCGTCATCCCGCCTCTGAGGGCCGTCCTTCAGCCAGGCTCACAATGGGAGTGCAATTTTATAAACCTCTTTTGAGCAGCGGATGATGTGAATAAGGCCTCACCATGGCTGCCATAAAAACGTTGAGTGCCTCTCCTCAGGGAGCTGGCTTCTATCTCCTTGTGTGCACACACTGGTGTCCTCGCAGGTCCAGAAATGGAGCGGGCAGGTTCCAGCGAGAGTTTGAAGCTTCGTCGGACCCGCACCCTGAGCCCCAGGTGCAAATTAGATGCAAATTGGAGCACGTATCCAGGCCGACTGGCCAGGATGCCGGGCCACCCTTCCCTTTGCACGCCGCGGCCCCAGGGAAGCCTAGCCACTTTGAGGAAGCCGCTGCTCCTTGCACCAGGATCCAAGAGGGGAATGCATCACTGCTGCTGGACCCCGCCTAATATACCTAGACCTTACCCTTTGAATCACCACCTATCCTTCACATAGCCCCATTCACAGTGAGAGCGCCAGATCCCCCTTTATTATGGACACTTTATTCCCCTTTTGAACATTTTATGTTTAATGTTTTTTCTAATGAATGCCTCTCTGTGGCCTGACGCCACACCCACCATGTCTGTCTCTTGCTCACCCTGCCAGAGAAAGACAACTGTTGTGCATCATGATGTACAATATCACAAAATAGGCTCCTAATGGCAGCACGTTCACCAAAAAACTGTCAAATAGGGCATTATGGGTAAAAAAAAGTGCTGCTACATCTTGAAAGTGGAAACTCTACACAGCTGTGAGTGCAGAAGCCATAGGCCATCCCTCTGTGCTGGCCTCTAATGGGTTGGATGGTAGAACAGCTGTGCAAAGAAGCTGATAAGACAGGAGAGAGCTTCAGTGTACTTTGCTGTTTTCCAGCTCTCAGGCAAAAATTTACTGGTAAACAAACGAAAACCAAACACTAAAAACAAATGTAACCTTTTTACTGAAAGCACACAGGCAGGCAGGCATAAAAACATAAACAAACAATTCACACAGAAGTGTGCACACAACAAATGTGCTTCTGTGCGTTGTGAGAGAGCTACAGTCCAGAAACAACAAGAGGGGTGTTTGTTTTTTCCACAGATACCACAAGTGTGAGTTAAATGATGGATTAAAAGTGTGTGTTGTGAAGACAGAAAGAGGAAACAGTTTATTGATGGCTGTGGATGTCCTTGTTAAAGGGATAGTTCATCCAAAAATTACAATTCAGTCATTGTTTACTCATCCCTGTGTTGTTACAACCCAATATGACTTTTTTTTTCTTAACACAGGGAGAAATTTTGAACAAAAATTTGTGCTCAGTGATGTCATACAATGGCAGTTTATGATGACCAATTCTTCAAGCTTTAAAAGGACACAAAAATATAATTCAGAAGTCTAATGAATTATCCCATGAGACTCAGGATTGTTATGAAAACATTCGATAAGTTTTGGTGATAAACCGAAATTTAAATTTGAAACTGTTGAATGACCGTTACTGTCCTCTGCGTATTCCTGAGACTGCACAAGACCAGTAGTTTACACAGTCTGCTGGCGAGGGTGGCGTTTAAGCGAAAACACATTTTATCTAAAAACAGGTCCGAGCAACTGAGTAGCACAGTTTGATTGAAAACTCCGGCTAAAAATAAAATAAAATAATAAGGCTGGGCATAGAAATGCATCTATTCTTGGACTACAAACACTTCAAACATGTTTTGTAAGTTTGGTTCTCTGGTGTGTGTGCAGCTGTGTTGTGTTCTGTTCTTTAGTATCACTGTGGCAGACCTGTTTTTAGATAAACAATATGCGTTTTCACCTGAATGCCCCTTTCCGCCAGAAGGCTGCATGAACTATGGGTCTCGTGCAGTCTCATGAACGCGCAGAGGAGAGCAACGGTCCGTCAACAGTTTCACTAAATAATACATTCAATTTTGGTTTGTTTCTCACAAAAGCTTATTGTATGAATTCATTACAATCATTAGTCTCATGGAATAATTTATTAGACTTCTGAATTATACTTTTGCATCCTTTTGAAGCTTTAAGATGTGGTCAACATAAACTGCCACTGTATGACATAACTGAGCACAGCATTTTTTCAAAATTTTTCCCTTTGTGTTAAGAAAAAGAAAGAAAGTCAAATGGGGTTATAACAACACAGGGGTGAGTAAACAATGACTGAATTTAAATGTTTGGCCTAGTGCCAGGACTATCCTTCCTACAGCTGACATAATGAGTGTTATGATTTCTCCCATTTGTTATTCTACGAGTGGCCAATATCCTTCTCCTTATATTGTCTCTGACTCTACTCACCCTTCTGATTGTCGAGCTCAAAGTTACTATCTTCGTTTCCCCCAGTGATGGCATAAGTTACGCTGTCCCCATCTGGGTCCTTGGCGTGCACAATTGCCACCAGCGTCTCAGGACCAGCATCCTCAGAAAGGAAGGTTTTATAGCTGCAGAAAGAGGGAAAGAGTGAGAGACAGAGAGACAGACAGATCAAGCTCCGAACATCACAGACCTACCATCTGCTTCCCCTACCAGGCCTCTAAAGTGTATCCCATGGTGCACACAAACAACCACACAGTCCCTGCACTGAGAAGAACCAGAGCAAATCTTTACATAAACACACACACACACACACACACACACACACACACAAACTTCTCCCAAACTCCTACCATGGGAGAAAATGTTGTTCTCAAATAGAGCACTTAGTGTGTGTAGACTTAAAAGCTCACAAGCAACACTGTGATTGTTGTCTTTTTTGCTGGTTCTGACCAAATGTCTGCCTCTCCTTCTGGCTACATTCAATAAATGACAGAGTCGAACAGCACAATGGCCAACTCTTGCTCGCTTCTGTTCTCCTGGAATCCCATTGTGACTCATACAACTGAGAAAGAGTGTAAAATTGGGAAAATGAGAAGTCGATTGGGATGGAAGAGAAAAGAGGGGGAGAACTCAAAAAAGACAACAAAAAGTAAAAAAACAAAATGAAGAACAAATGGCTGAAAAGACTATCTTAGACCAGCTTGCATTTCCATGCTGTTCCAGGCTGGTTTATGCTAGCTAGAGCTGGTTTATTGTTGGTTTGACTGGTATGGCAGCATATCCATGCTGTTCACCTGGTGCTTCTGGTGAAGCTGGTTTATTAGGGAAGTCTTACTGGTTAAGCTTTTTAAGAAGCCTAGTTGGGACACCATCCTCCAAAATGTCCTGGTTACTTTAGTAACCTCCATTCCCTGATGGGGGGAACGAGATGTTGTGTCGATGTAGTGACACTAGGGGTCGCCCTTGGGAGCCCCAAACACCTCTGATCTTTGAGAAAAGGCCAATGGGAATTGGCGAGTGGAATTTGCATGCCACTCCCCCGGACATATGGGTATAAAAGGAGCTGGCTCGCAACCACTCATTCAGGTTTTGTGCTGAGGAGCCAAGACCGGGTCCCGGCCATTTCAGCAGGTAGTTCAGAGATGTGGCAGGAGGGACACAACATCTCGTTCCCTCCATCAGGGAACGGAGGTTACGAAAGTAACCAGGATGTTCCCTATCTGTCACTCACTCGACGTTGTGTCAATGTAGGGACACTAGGGGACTCTATACGAAACGCCACAACTAGCTGAACTGTGTTACATGGACTGGCAGTGTGAGATGGGCAAACCATTGCGTGCCTCATAGCCAGCGCACCTGGCCGTCACGTAACCTCCCCCAATGCTCCTACGAGCGTTGTATAGTCCCCCGCACCTCGGGAACAAGTTGACTGCCCAAAATGGGGACAGGCCACCCCAGCCGTGGCCTCTTCTCTTCTTTTTTTCTCCCCAAAAAAGAATGGAAATTGTTCAGCTGGGGGCCATAAATGTCCACGTCGGGGTAGGTCCTACCCAGAGGGGACAGAGCTCTACAAACATGGCGACCAGTGGCAGAGGGAAACTCTGCCCAAGGAAGATGCGGATTTACCAACAGGGAAACTGTCTCGCTGGAAGATACATCACACGGGGTTACAAACAGGCAACCAGCACATGTGGAGCACCTACCCCAGTACAGGTCCTAATAGCACACGTACTGTGCCGGCATCGAGTTTCTCCATGAATTCGCCTGCCACAGGGCTAAGAAGGAAGGACATCCAGGGTCCACGACCTCGTGAACACGGCTGGGGGGTAAAAAGCGCACGTCTACCCCTCCAGGAGGAGAAAGGCGCTATAAACAAGCGGAACACCTGGCCAATTGTCCCGCCAACTTACCTGATCCCATGAGGGATCTGGGAGGATTTAACCTCCTCGCGCCTCTAAGAAATCTGATGATCAGGTCATGCTTCCCTAAATACTTACCATCAACTGCATTGTCGGCAAGCATGGCCGCTGGCTCCGCGTCGGCCTGTGACTGGGCGACCGCACCCGAAGGTGGGAGCCCAGTCGAGTCCTCGGCGTCAGACTGGACCAGCCCGCTCTTCGATGCTGCGATAGACAGCTCATCCACTTCGCGAGCGCTGAATGAGATTGTGAACTCGCCCTGAGACGAGCCGGCGGTCTCATCCCAGAACTCGACCAGGGCAAATGAGCGTACTGGGGAATGGGAGGTCCGTGGGGAGTTACCCGGCGGAGTGGCTCCCATTGGGGTCCCCAAATCGCCCCCAGTGCTAACCGACATGGCCTCAAAGCCGTAGGTAGAAGGACCGAGGTGGGGAGCCGCTGGCTTTCCTCTAAAGAAGGAAAGCCACGACCGCTACGTTGCCATGGTCACGTTCTCGCAGTGACAGCATGAGCCATCCATGAACGCTGTCTCCGTGTGGGCAGAGCCCAAACACGTAAGCCAGCGATCATGGCCATCGGAAGCGGAGACGTAACGACCGCTACCAGGAAATAAACACAGATGGAAAAGCATCTTTAAAAAGATGCTCTCTGTCAGTGCCACTCTTTTAATAGGGAAAATATACTCTTTTATTGCAAGAATATATACTCTTTTAGACTGTCGAAGCGCCCAGGGGCATTCTCTGCACTCCACCAATGCATGAGGGGGAGAAGCCGCTGTAGGATAGTAGATGCAGAAGAATTGCAGCCATATGACTTGAAACCCAAACTTCTAACCCTGGAATTCCTCAACGTCATAAATGAAAAGACTCTGCTTGAGCTGACGTCAAGAAGCCTAGCTGATGCTCACATTTGGCCAATAAACTAACAAAAGAGACTTGTCTAAATGGCGCATGACTTGAGAACTTCATGCTTCTGAAGAAATGCCCCCAAATTCAATGGTTCTGGCCTGACACTGCTATTAAGAACTTCTCTGCAAAGAGGCCCCTAAGTGCAGAGGTCACAAGCAATAAAAGACAGAGGATACATTCCCTGGAACACCCGGGAAAGACTCAGAACACACCCGGTCTCATCCCCCTGAATTACAATGAACAAAACGATGCCAATTCGATGACTCTATATTCTGGATGATAATTAATCATGAGATCTTCATGAGATTCTCATTATTCCACAAACAGCATCTAAAAGGAATCCATGAGTGTTGTAAGATGTACAGAATGCATTTAGATCCACAATGTACACAATACCTAGCCTTGCTAGATTATCCTGAAAATTACTTTGACCTGTGATTACTTTTATAACTGACAAATCAATAAGTATAATCATCAATCCTGTATTATTCATCTCATTCTACTAAGAATGGTAACTATTCAAGTAACTACACTCCGACAACCAGGTTTCTCATAATGTGTAATGTATTATCCATGTTGTAAAGCCAATGAATTAACCAGTATGATTTGTAACCAGGGATTTTCATGTTTTGTCACTTACACGTGTAATATTTATGAAAGTATGTCACATTTAGTATATAAATGCTTGCTTGTTTACGTAGAGAATTTTGATGACAATGAATGTCATGTCTCTTGCACTGCTTTCAAGATACAAAAGTTCATGATTAAACATTCACCATTTTTGAACGGGAAGAGTGTAAGGATTCTTCACACAAAGGGTTGTAAATCAACTGTGAAAAGGACAGACCAGTTGACCATGTGACTCTGAAAAGCCACTTCTGATTGGCTCAGGACGCCTTTGGGGTGTGGCCAATTTCAGTTCAAAAGTTCTAAACAGGAAGAACACACTCCTCTACTCTTCTGCCTCTCTTGTCCCGTTTTCTGCTCTTTGAATCCTCTCGTGCCTCTTCCAGATCCTCCGTGCCATGTAGAGTCCAAGGAAAGCCTCTCACTCTCTGCTCTACGGTTCACACACCCTATGGGAGTCATGAGTCTTCCCGGCAGAAGGCCTCGTTTAAAAGCCCACCAGCTTCATCCAGACAACAAACTATCAGCGATCTAACAGAGATCCAAAACATCGATGGAACAAACTTTCGACAAAGAACCAAAGAACCAAGCAACACAAAGAACGCAACACAAGGAAACGCCATGACACACAAGTACATCTCCAGACTTTTGCTCAAAATGTTGGTGTATTAGTTAAATACTTTGGGTAATCCGATTGCAGATCGATGTAGACTCAAGGCATTAAGGCATTGTCAACAGACTCCATAAAGTTCATTTTCTCTGTATTAATCATTTATTTCACATTCTGTCACTACTCACCAACCTTTTTCATGTTGTATGTGTTAGATTAGTTTTATGTTTAGAATAGCAATAAAGTTTGTCTGTATTCAAAGATAATTTGACTGATATATATTATGATAAATAGTCCAATCCCTGTTTTTAAAAGGTTTCGCTTCAAAGCTATACCTAAATACGTTTGTGTAATATTATTTTCAATAAGCCATGAGAATAATATTACTCCAATAAGTGAATTAATCATAATTCCCTTATTAAAGCGAATTCCTTACAATAGAAATTGTGAGCAGATACAACGAGACGTTGTATTACGATTTTAATGGTGGAGAATTTTATTCAGACAAATAATCTAGTTATTTGTTATTTATCGAATTTATAATGGTTGTCGAACACGACTGATTACATTTACATTTTACATTTATGCATTTGGCAGACGCTTTTATCCAAAGCAACTTACAGTGTACTTATTACAGGGACAATACCCCTGGAGCAACCTGGAGCAACCTGGAGTTAAGTGCCTTGCTCAAGGACACAATGGTGGTGGCTGTGGGGATCAAACCAGCAACATTCAGATTACCAGTTATGTGCTTTAGCCCACTACACCACCACCAAATTTAATTCCTAGCTCACACACACTAAATTTCCTTACATTTAATGGTGGGGGTATGCGGGCATTTTAACCCATCCCGTGTACATTTATACTACCAAAATTCCTACACCGCTGTAATGCGTTGTAAACTCCAACAGTTTTTTAGAGGTTAATGGAATGGCAGAGGATTCTGCTCACTGAACACAACTGCTTGGCTCTGAAGAAAAAAATCTGAATGAGTGGTTGAGAGCCAGCTCCTTTTATACCCGTATGTCTGTGAGAGTGGCATGCAAATTCCACTCACCAATTCCCACTAGTCTTTTCTCAAAGATCAGAGGTGTTTGGGGCTCCCAGGGGCGACCCTTAGTGTCACTACATCGACACAACATCGAGTGAGTGACAGATAGGGAACCGAAAATATGCTAGTGACCATGGCTATGGTTCACAGAAATAGTGATGTACTGTATGTAAGGAATAATGTACAGTCAGCTGGTAATTATCACAAAATAAAACCAACATGGTGATCAGGACCCTGACACGAAGAGGTCTTGCCTGAATGCATTTATTTTGTGGTAAAAACTGCGGCTGACTGTACATTATCTGGCTTATTACAGGGTTATTTACCAAATAAATGGGCATAAAACATTAATTTGCACTTACAGTAAATTGTTTTATCATGCAAGTAGAAAGAGACCATTCAACTAGCTCAGTTGCCTGGGATAACGGTCAATTATATATTTATATATAATTATTATATATTATATAATTATATCGTTTTTATAAAAAAAATAACTGCAGACTGCTGTGATTGACCAATCAGAATCAAGTATTCCAGAGAGCCGTGAATATAAAGAGAGAATAATAAAAACAGAAAGAGGACATTAAAGAAAAGATTCATACATAGTCTGTGAAAAGACAGGGACTTCATCGTTGACATTGGCCATGCGGATCCGGATGGAGGCGGTGCCAGTGCGAGCGGGCGTTCCTTTGTCCACAGCCACTACTGTACACTCATACAGGTGGTTGGGTCTCTCATAGTCCAACATCTGACTGGGGCTCACCACTCCCTGAGAGGAGATGTCAAAGTCCATGCTCTGGATGAAGTAAGAAAGTTCTGCGTTCAGGCCAGCATCACAGTCTCTCGCCAGAACTAGACGAAGAGAGACAGAAAAAGAGAAAGAACTGTGTTAACCATCAGGTCATGCTGACTAAGGGAAACAGCTAGCAATAACACAGTGGGAAATTATTGTGACGGCAACCTTGGCTGTAATACGTTCTGGGACAGGCAAAAAAATGTCAGTTCTTCATCGTTTCTATGCTTTTCTCAGACAGTTGCATTCTTATTAGATCTAGAATGTTCCGAATTGGGCAATACATTATCATTTACAAGCTTTAATGTCACTATTACCGACCATGTGTGTGTATGTGTGTGTATGTGCTTTTGAGAATGGACATGTTTGTGTGCATGTGTGTGTAACACTGTGTGCTAACAAGTTTCCAGTGTCATGTATTTTTTTTTTAAACAAAATCTCAGCCAATCAGAAAATTTTTGATATTTAAAGGAATGCTCCAGGTTCAATACAAGTTAGAGGAATGTTCTGGGTTCAATAAAATTGGAGCTCAATTGACAGCATTTGTGGCATCACAGCATTTAGAATTTTTAAGAAAAGGAGGTACGAGTCAAAATCTTTTTGTGGTAATCAACATTATGCCACAAATGCTGTCGATTGAGCTTAACTTGTATTGAACCCGGAACAATCATATAAGCTCAATCATTAGCATTTGTGATACGATTCTTCCCTCGTTTATTTTAAAAAAGTAAAAAGAAAAAGAAAAAAAGATTACATTAAGTCACTTAAAATGGTAGTAAATGGGGCCAGTCCGTAAATATTCAAATAAACACTGCTACAAAAGTATAGCCACAAGACGTAAACATTATCTGTTTAAACATGCTTTCTAACCATTACTAACTCACTTACTAACCTTATCTGTTTAAAATTATATCCAATATTGCAACCAAATTGTCATGACGTTGTAACACGAGTAAACCCTGTAATCTGGTAAATCCTGGATTTTATCACACTAAAATCATGTAAACATGTATAATGTTTACGTCTTGTGGCTATACGCAATGAAAATAAATTAACATGGAAAAGACAAGATTTATCAGTTGCTCATCGTGTCTGGTTGGGTGATTCTAATGAACCACTCATAATAAAAATTAAATATATATACACTGGTGGCCAAAAGTTTGGAATAATGTACAGATTTTGCGGTTTCGGAAGGAAATTGGTACTTTAATTCACCAAAGTGGTATTCAACTGATCACAAAGTATAGTCAGGATATTACTGATGTAAAAAACATCACAATCAGCGGCCGGTTCAGCGCTGCGGCAGGAGGGACACAATGTCTCATTCCCTCCATCAGGGAACAGAGGTTACATCAGTAACCAAGACATTCCCTGTCTGTCATTCACTCGATGTTGTGTCGATGTAGTGACACTAGGGTTTCCTATAGGAAAGGCACGGGCGCTGAACCATGTCACGAGGTACAGAAGAGTGGACACAGGCAAGCTGCTGCGTGCCTCGCAGTGAGCGCTCAACCACGTCGTGACCTTCCAGCGAGGTAGGTAAGGCATCTCCCTAGTCCCATTAAGGGGGGTGGAGGCACTTACCCAAGGAGGCTACAGGCGGTGTCTTAACTGATTGCTGTTAAGCAATGACCCGCCGAGCACTTTTCTAGAATAGCGCTGGGAAGTGCTCTTCTCTCTTCAGGAAGGAGAGCACTACGGAGACCACATCCTGCCGAAGGGAGTTAGCTTGTGGAGAATACCTCACATGGACTTACCAGTGTGGAAGTTCACATATGGAATGATACCACAGGAGGACCCTATCTATAGAGAGGGTACGCAGCACAGTGGCCGAGGCAGAGAAAGCTCTGACGAGGGGAAACACAGGGTTCACCTAAGGGGAACCGAACAGTGGAAACTCATCATACGGGATTACCAAAGGGGAATCACCATGCATGGAGCACTGAGCCCGAGCACACGGGCTCACCTGAAAAAGGGAATACCACGAGTACTGGGCCTGGTGGCGTCACTCCTCCACCGAGTTCATCACCTGAACAGTGCTAAAGAATTAAAGAGGCGTCCAGAGTTCACCGGAATGGGGAACTGTTGTGGACAAAAAGTGCACATTATCACCTTTGAAAAAGGGGAAAGGCGCAATGCAAGTGGTACACCCAACCGGCCGCCCGGTCTACCTGCTGTTACCGCATAACACTCGTGTCGAAACCGGGTCTATGTGTAGGTTATAAAACCTCGCAAAGGTATTGGTTGTAGCCCAACCTGCAGCTCTGCATATGTCTGCAAGAGAGGCCCCCCTTGCCAGTGCCCAGGAGGACGCAACACCTCTAGTGGAGTGCGCCCGGACTCCCAAGGGGCACGGCAAGTCCTGAGCTGGTATGTGAGGAAAATGGCATCCACAATCCAATGGGCTAATCTCTGCTTGGAGACAGCAACGACAAGGCTGGGTCTTCCTCCTCTGAAGGGAGTGCTGGCAGGTTCACCACATGGTCCCGAAAAGGAGTGGTGGGAACTTTGAGCACGTAACCGGGCCGGGGTCTCAAGATCACGTGAGAGTGTGCTGGCCCGAACTCCAGGCATTCGCTGGTAACAGAGAGCGCATGCAGATCCCCCACCCTCTTGATGGAAGTGAGCGCCACCAGGAGGGCCATCTTCAGGGACAGAGTGCTGAGCTCGGCCTACTCCAGGAGCTCAAAGGGGGCTCTCTGTAGGGAAGGTAGGACCACAGAGAGATCCCAAGATGGGATCAGGCACGGTCTAGGAGGATTCAACCTCCTTGCGCCTTTGAGGAACCTGTTGATCAGGTCATGCTGTTGTGAGGGTCTCCCATCCAGTGTATTGTGGTGAGCTGCTATAGCAGCTACGTACACTTTCAGGGTAGGGGGAGACAGCCATCTCTCCAGCCCTTCCTGAAGGAAAGACAGCACAGACCCGACGGCACATCTCTGTGTGTCTTCCCCACGGGAAGGGTTAGCGAAAAGATGCCACTTCAAGGCATACAGCCGCCTCGTAGAGGGGGCCCTGGCCTGAGTGATCATGTCTACCACCGCTGGTGGAAGACCTGCTAGGTCAATGGCCGGAGCCTCCTCAGGGCCAGCAATAGGAGTCGGGGCCCCGTCCAGAGCCCCAATATTGCCAGCCCATTGCACACGGTGCCCCAGCCCGAGTTCGAGGCATCCGTTGTGACCACAACACGCCTTGAGACCTGCTCTAGGGGAACACCTGCCTGTAGAAACGCCAGGTCCAACCAAGGGCTGAAAGTCTGACGGCACTGTGGTGTGATGGTCACATGCCGGATGCCATGGCGCCATGCCCACCTTGGGACTTGAGTTTGTAGCCAGTGCTGAAGCGGTCTCATGCGCACCAACCCGAGGAGGAGAACCACCACCAAGGATACCATATGCCCCAGGAGCCTCTGAAATTGTTTCACTGGCGCCGCTACCTTCTGCCTGAAGGTCAGCACTGACTGAGCACCTTCGGTCATAAGACGGGCCCTGAGAGTGACCAAGTCCAACTCCATACCGAGAAAAGAGAGCTTGCTCTTCTCCCAGTTGACCTGAAGCCCGAGTTGGTCGAGGTGCTGAAGCACAAGGTTCCTGTGCGCACACAATAGATCTTGCGAGTGAGCTAGGATTAGCCAGTCATCGAGATAATTGAGAATGCGAATGCCCTTATCCCTCAGCGGGGTCAGGGCAGCCTCTGCGACCTTGGTAAAGATGCGAGGAGACAAGGAGAGACCGAAGGGGAGGACCTTGTTCTTGTATGCTCGTCCCTTGAAGGCAAACCAAAGAAAGGGTCTGTGTCGAGGAAGGATCGATACGTGAAAGTACGCGTACTTCAGGTTGATGGCCACGAACCAATCCTGATGTCATACTGATGTCAGGATGCGCTTCTGTGTTAACATCCTGAATGGAAGCCTGTGTAAGGCCTTGTTCAGGGCACGCAGGTCCAAGATTGGGTGCGACCCTCCCCCTCTCTTGGGCACGATAAAATAAGGGCTGTAGAAGCCCTTGTGCAACTCGGCTATGTGGACAGGCTCTATTGCTCCCTTCACCAGAAGGTTGGCAACTTCCGCCTGGAGGATGGAGACACCCTCGCCCTGCACCGTAGTAGAGAGGAAGCCACTAAACCGGGGTGGGCATTTGGCGAACTGGATCGAATAGCTGAGGCGAATCGTCCTGATGAGCCACCGTGATGGGCTGGAGAGCTCTAACCAGGACCCCAGTCTCCGTGACAGTGGCACCAGGGGGACAACTGGACTTACCGTGCCCAGGCAGGGAGGTTTGCAGCAAGGCAGAGCAGGTGCCCCACCTGGAAGACAGCCCAGGGGGGAAGTGCTGCTCCGCAAGCCCGCAATGGTGGCCGGTGACTTGAGCGGGCAAGCGGCCCCAGAGATCAGCACACTTACCTGTTCGCCGGCTGTTTCTTGATGGAGAATGAGGGAACGGGAAGTACTTGCATTCGCCTGATTGCCCGGAAAGACTTCCAGCGCCTGGCCGTTGCGAGTGAGCTGGCCCAGGGAATGAGGAAACTGCTCTTTTATTGACCATGTGGGTGCTGAGGCCCAGAGCGTACTCGGTGATGTTATACTCACCACATGCTGGCCCAGGGGCGAAGATGGGGCTGGAGAGATGCCCCAGGCCAGACTGGTCAGGAGTAGTCACCTCATCCCTGGGCGGGCCATGTCAGGACCGCCTCGAAGCCCGTCTGGGGTTCTTGGGGCCAGCTGACGGGCAGGTGGAGCCGACTTCCCGCGGGAGGATCTTTTTCCCTGAGGCCGCCGTGCGGGCTCCGATGGTACAGGAGCCAGGGCCGGCACTGCAGGGGAATGGCTCTGGCGAGAAGCAGACGGGTGCGGGACCTTGGTGGCCTAAAGGCGGCCGGGTCGTGCCGCGGCAGGATGTGTTTAATTGCCTCGGTCTGCTTCCTCACCGTTGAGAACTGATGGGCCAAAAAGCCCCCCTTGGGAGATGGCTGCATCAAGATAGCGGACTTTCTCAGTGTCACGCATCTCCGCAAGGTTGAGCCACAGGTGCCACTCTTGGACCACAAGATTGGACATCGTCCGGCCCAGGGAGTGCGCCGTGACCTTCGTCGCACATAAGGCGAGGTTGGTCACAGTGTGCAGTTCCTGCATCAGCCCTGGGTCGGTCCTACCCTCGTGCAGAGCTTTTAGTGCCTTGGCCTGGTGGACCTGCAGGATTGCCATGGCGTGCTGGGCAGAAGCAGCCTGACCCGCAGCCTTGTAAGCCTTTGTCATTAAAGAGGAAGAGAACTTACAAGCCTTGGAAGGGAGCTTTGGTCGGTCACGCCAGGTGGCTGCGCCCTGCGGGCATAAATGCACTGCTATGGCACTCTCTACCTGGGGGAACTCGACATATCCCTTAGCCGCTCCGCCGTCGAGGGTAGTCAGAGTGGACGAGCCTGCGAAGCGTGTATGGGCAGTAAAAGGTGCCTTCCACGACTTCGTTAGCTCCTCGTGCACTTCCGGGAAGAAAGGCCCCGCGGTGGGGCGTGGCCGTGAGTCGCGCTCCAAGCCCAGAAACCAATCATCCAGCCGCGAACGCTCAGGGCAGGGTGGAGGGTTCCACTTCAGCCCGATGTTTGCAACCGCCCGGGCAAGCACGGCTGCCATCTCAGCGTCCGCCTCATCCTGTGCCCTACTGCCCATGGGCAGGAGCTCAGAAGATTCGTCCACTTCTGATAGCAGAATGAAAATATACTCTTTCTTGAATATACTCTTTTAGCACCTGCAGACTCAGGCTGCCGAAGCGCCCAGGGGAAGCACAGCATTCAACCGTGCGAGGGTGGCCGCTGATATGCGCCGTAAAATTCCAGCAGCATAGCAAGAGTTGAGAGGATGAACACACACACATTCGGCTCCAAAGAAAAAATCTGAATGAGTGATGCACACCATCTCCTTTTATATCCGTATGTCCGGGGCGGAGAGTGGCATGCAAATTCCACTCACCAATTTTCATTGGCCTTTTCTATTTTAAGCAAAGGTGATTGGGGCTCTCAAGATTGAACCCCTAGTGTAACTACATCGACACAACGTCGAGTGAGTGACAGACAGGGAAAATATTTATTTATTTTTTTCTGGATTTTGGGGTAAAATATAACCTAGACATATTCTTGACAGGTGTCTTGAGATTTACCTAGTTAGGACACAGTGTAACATGGGAAAAACATCTCATTTGCGGTTGTTGGACTTCTGATGGTAAGTGCTTTTTAAATTACACACACTGTCACATTAATGGAGCCAATATTAATTAAAACTATGTAGCAGAGGCCAATTTTATATTTGATAAATTTAAGGGCACAACGAAAAGCTGCTGTTGACTGGAGCAGATCAAAAGTAAAAGTGGAGGAAGGCTTTGCTGTCATTAGGCCCACAGCCAAAGTCAGGGTCCTGTATCATTATACTGCAGGCAAGCTGTCATCATACCCAGCCAGCCAGCACACTAATTTACTATGGCACATGATGGCCCTCTAATTTCCAAGGCAAATAGCTAGCCTCCACAGATGTAGCGACATACAGCAGCAGCCTTCTTTATTTCCAGCTAGTGCCCACTCTGTCTTTCTCTCCTTTGCTTTGCTGGAGGACTTGTTGCGGCTATAGGATGCAGGTGGGCAAGGGTGGGTGTCAGCACCCTGCACATGTACAAACAAGTGTCAATGCATGCGATGCGCACATGTGAGGTCTTACGGCGAGGATTCACACAGAACATTCATTAAAAAATACAAGCCCTAATATGCTGTCTCTTAAGGCTACCTATTACCATATTTAATGCATGCAGACGAGAGACCGGGGCTAAATTAAACATACCAGTTAGGCACCTTGGGAGAGAGAGAGAGAGGAAGGCTGGTAGGCAGGTGGGCTAAGGTTGGGCAAGTTGCTCTGCTGCGTGCTAAATCCTCTCCGAGAACATTTTCGTGCGATAATTGGAGAGCGCTCTGCACTTCTCTTCCTGCTAGGGCCTATTAAAAGCCAGCACCCAATTTACAGTCTAATCCCGTTTTTAAGGTAAACAACAATAATAATCTTCTCTCCCTTCTGCATGGCTTTGCACAGCCAACAATTGCTGCGTGTTTATGTTCTTTTTTTTCCATTCACAACAGAACACATTTAATAAGCAAATGACAGCTCCAGCTGGTGTTTGTGTGAACCTGCTGCTTTTCCATGTTGCGCATGCGAGAAAGAGAGAGAGATGCAAAAGAGAGAGAAGACACAAACAGAGACAGAAAAAGAAAGTTGTTTTGCGCACCACACTAAAAACAGAGAAGCTAACTGGAATCAGAGGCAGGAACTGTTCTGTTTGCATATGGCAGAAAGCGAAATGGGTGAATAAAAAGAACAGTGCATGTTTTGACTTCTCGCAGCAATATGTCAACATAACTGAATTGTATATATACAGTTGGCATTCTAAATTTGTGCATTTCCCTCACAAAGCATGCAGTCTGACAGATCTTACCCACTTCTGTTCTCTGTTGCCCACCCCATGTTTTTTCTTCTTCTTCAGAGTCGTAGGCATGGGCACCACAAAGGCTAAATTAAGGAATCGTTAATCACTCGTAATTCTGTAGAGAAGGCCTCAGATATCAAATGGATGAATGCAGGATGAGAACGATCTCCCTGCCGCTAAGTGCACAGCTCATCAGCTTCTGTTCAATACTAAGATAACCATTTGATATGGAGATTGTTAATATAGTTAGTCACTATTAATTCAGAGATGAAAAGAACATAGTTACATGCACTGGCATGTGCTCAAACATATCAGTCATGAATAATTGACATTGTACAGATCATGCTCACCTCTAAAGACCCACACTTCTGTAAGTACATTTGCTTGTTTAAACTTTTATTTTATATACTCTCTTTTCTATGACAAATTGCTTACATTCCTCATTTGTAAGTCACTTTGGATAAAAGCGTCTGCTAAATGACTAAATATAAATGTACGTAAATATACTGTACATTTAATGTTGTTACCAGCTTTTGTCTTAATATGTACTATTGAACAATTATATAAAAAAGTGAATCCATGAATAACTCACCACCTCGATTCTAGGATGTTGTGGGTAGTTGCCAGGGCATGACTATGTGGTTGCTAAGGTATTCTGAGTGTTTTTTAGAGTTTTTCTGTGTTCTGGGTGGTTGTTTAGTGGACCAAGTCAAAAGACCCCACCCCCAAGATATTCTGGTCCTTAGACATGGCTTGGGTCCCTCATTCAGTCTAAGTCTATGTGGATTTCTTTCACCCTTTTTTTCATCCGCCATGTGAAAATCTGTTTCCTCAGAAGAGTAATAGCACACCTATTCTCAACAAGCCACCTAAGGTTTAGGTTTCAAGTTAATGTAATCCTGCTTAGAGAATAGTGTAAACGTGTGTGACTTGCTGTCCTGGGTGAAGGGCTCGTGGCTTGAGGCTTGACCTGAGCTTGAATAACCCCCCGGAATTAAAATAATTATTAATAAATAAATAGGAGGAGAAAGCAGAGGTGGAGGAATGCCGGAAGACTCAACACCATTTAGAGGTAAGCGGCTGTTTATATACGCTTACTCTGGTGATGTGATTGGTCGGATTAAATGACCTTGCTCCTCCCGAACCTAGTTTATAAAACTCCATATCATTCATTTTCACAGCACAAATGTTGTAGGATGAGTTGCATGCCAAGATTAATATTTAGGGTTAGGGGTATGTTCACAAAAATAATGGTGATGCGTGCCTTAGTAAGCCACTAATTAGGGCTTATGAATATTTATTCAAATAACTAATGCACTCAAGCCTCTTCCCAAAGCACAACAACATATCTCATCTGTGTTTCATTTTTTAAAAAGCCTCTAAAACACCTTCAATTACAGCGATAAGATCGCAGCTGGGGCAGGTGCAGGGAGATAAACAGGTCCCCATTCCCATTAATGCTTGTGTTTAGTGGAGGAGGTCAGGCATGCTTTTTTTCTCAGTCTGCCACCTGCCTCTATCAGCTGTGATTATCAGCAGAATGTCAGAGGTGTTGAAGCCCCCACCTTTCCACATCCATGTGCCATTGTGCAGATCCCACTTCTACTGTGGAGAACTACTGAGAACATCCGACCAGTGGTTACAGAGCTCACATTGTCAGCAAAGACACAAAATGAAGGATTGATAGTCTGTTGAAGTAGAAGGGCATAATGCAGCAAGTCAGGATGAAGAGAGAGATTGAAGGAACGAGAGAGGGAGAGGAAGAAAAAGAAAGAAGGAGACGGGGGCAGAACAGCTCCTGTGCCTGGGAGACACATAGCTGGCTTTGATTACAATCCATTTACCAACCAGAAAGCGCTGCCATAATGAATGATTTCATAATTACAGGACTGAGTTGAAGAGACAACCACCCCCATAGAGCAACCACAGCAACAGCACCTGCCTTAAGAGCAGGACCAATGGAGGAAAGAGACATAGAGACTGAGGAAGAGACAGATACATAGATGGAGACAGACAGAGACCAAAAGACAGAGAAGGACACCAAAAAGCCATTTATTGTGAGAAAGCTGCTTCAGAGAAAGAATATAGATGCGCTGTGTTAGCGGCATACTCTTTACTCCATATACATAGTATACTCAGTAAGCAGCTTTCTCATCAGCAATGTTATTTCCCTGTGACGCTGGTGTAAAAAAGAACATATCATCTGAGGATGACTTTGCCATTTTTTTCTTGACTTTATTTTCCAAATGTCCTTCAGTTGCTGCTGTGTTTGTTTCCTTAACTTTCCATTGCAACTTTCCATTGCAACCTCTCTTATGTCACACTCCGGGATTCCCCCGGCATACTTGAGCGCATGCAAAAACAAATAAGAACTCTTCTGTAGTGAGAATCACCCTGGCACCAATTGAAATGAACTGGGCCTTACACAAGACACCAAAGTATGTGGTGATTTTTGATCACACTTCACTTAAGGTGTATGTGTGTGTGATTATTAATATCAGACAGCCTCTTCCTCCATCCTCGAGGCACCAGCTAAGGAGTTTCACCTTAACAGTAAAAGAATGATCCAAATGGACCATTCAATAATGTCGGAAATGGTTGCTGGCAGAGGGGGCCCGCGGCGCAGTGGACATCGTCGACCTGGTGGTACTGGAGCAATTCATCTCCCAGCTTCCTCGTGGTATGGCCGAGTGGGTCCAGTGCCACAACCCGGCATCGCTGGAGGAGGCCATCCAGCTGGCCGAAGACAACATGACGCTGTCTCCGGGAGGCAGCGATCCAGAATCTCTTTCTTCTCTCTCTCTTATATCTCAAGCCCCCACCCCTCCCTCTTGCCCCTCCCATTTCCGTCCTGTTCGGAAGAAGGGAGGAACCCCACCCAAACACCTCCCCTGGCTCAGGGGGTCCTTCCCCTTGTCTGTATCCCTCACTTCCCCTGTCTCCCTCTGCTCTCCCCCCCAGGTTTGACGAGAATGTCCCCACAGGTGTGGTAGGGAAGACTGGGCCAATCTGTTGGAGCTGCGGGGAAGATGGGCACTTCCAGGATCGGTGCCCAGTGATGGAGGTGGGGACACTGGTCCGGATCCCTGATGCTTCGCAGGCCACCCCTGATTGGGCAGGGGTGTATCGGATACCGGTGAGGATAAAAGGGGATACATATAAAGCTTTGGTCGATTCAGGTTGTCCTCAAACCTCTATCCACCAACTCTTGGTGCAAGACGGGGCATTGGGCACAAATAGAAGGGTTAGGGTGCGGTGTGTGCATGGGGATATTCACACGTATCCTGTGGTGACCACTGAGATAAAATTCAGGGGGAAAAAGCATATAGGCTGCGGTTAGCTCCCACCTCACCTGTCCACTGAGTTTGGGGAAGAACTGGCCTGAGTTTCAGAGTTTATTAAGGGGAATATGTGTGGATGGGTCCTGCAAACAAATATCACGATGTGTGACGTGTGATGCGTTGGATGGAGAGGTGTTGGCAGGGCCGTCTACGTCTGCATTGCATCGCGTCAGAATGATGCAGGGGAGGGGAGTTCCGCCCTGAGGGAATTCCCTGAGGGGGATTTCCCTCTGGAGCAGTCATGTGACAAATCCCGTTGGTCAACAGCTCCAGCCGAACCTTACACTCGTATATCACTATTTTTCCATTATTAAAGACCGGTTGTATCGAGTGACGAAGGATGCTCAAACAAAAGAAAATACAACCCAATTATTAGTCCCAAAGAGCTGTCGGGAAACGCTTTTCCAGGTGGCTTATCATAATCCTATGGTGGGTCACTTAGGGCAAGAGAAAACACTGAACCGAATAATGACCCGTTTTTATTGGCCGGGCATTCACAGGAATGTTCGCAGATGGTGTGCGGCATAACGTTTAGTCAGCTGGTGAATCCACCGACCACCTCAAAAGCACCCTTGCACCCCCTGCCATTAATCGAGGTCCACTTCGAAAGAATTGGCATGGACCTCATCGAGCCATTAGAGCAGTCAACATGCGGATATTGCTTTGTGTTAGTCCTAGTGGATTATGCAACACGATATCCAGAAGCCGAGCCTCTGCGCAACATCTCCCAGGTGGGGATTCCGAAGGAAATCCTCACCGACCAAAGCACAACTTTCTTGTCACATACACTACATGAACTGTATGAATTATTGGGAATTAAATCGATTCACATCAGTGTTTATCACCCCAAAACCGATGGGTTGGTTGAACGATTTAATCACATCCTGAAGAATATGATTCGTAAGTTCGTGCATGACGGTGCTGGGAATTGGGATAAGTGGTTGGAACCCCTGTTATTTGTGGTCCGGGAGGTCCCGCAAGCCTCCACGGGGTTTTCTCCCCTCGAGGTGTGCTTGACATCATACGGGAGGCTTGGGAGGAGGGATCTTCACAGAGCAAAAACGAAATTCAATGTATTCTTGACCTTTGAGCAAAATTGCACACACTGGGACAATTAACACAAAAAAATTTGCACCAAGCTCAAGAACGGCAAAGCCAGCTCTATAATAGGGGAACCCAATTATGAGAATTTGCACCAGGAGATAAAGTCCTTGTATTGCTGCCCACCTCAAGCTCTAAATTACTCACCAATTGGCAAGGACCCTTTGAGGTTACACGGCGGGTCGGAGAGCTCGATTATGAGGTTAAGTGAAAGGATAGAGGCAGGGCTTGTCAAATTTACCACCTCAACCTAAATCGTGGAGGGAGGCAGTCCCTGTGGCCTTGGGAACGGTAGTCCCAGAGAGGACCAGAGGTGACTCTCAAACCTAATCCATCCACCCCGGTCCTATGTGGAGACCACCTCTCACCATCACAGCTCACAGTCGTGTCCAAGTTGCAAGCAGAATTTCCAGACGTGTTCTTGCCTCTCCCCGGTCGTACAAACCTCATAGAACACCATATCAAGATCACCCCGGGACTGGTGATTCATAGCCACCCCTACCGCCTTCCTGAGCACAAAAAAGGTAGTTCAAGAAGAATTAGAGGCAATGCTTGAGATGGGCATAATAGAAGGGTCACACAGTGATTGGGCCAGCCTAGTGGTTCTGGTACCTAAGAGCGATGGGACGGTCAAGTTCTGTGTGGACTATCGCAAAGTGAACACAGTGTTCAAATTTGATGCGTACCCAATGCCCCGGATTGACAAATTGCTCGATCGGTTGGGTACGGCTCAATTTTATTCGACACTGGATTTAACAAAAGGTTATTGGCAGATCCCTTTAACTCCAATCTCCCAAGAAAAAACTGATTTTTCCACACTGTTCAGCTTACACCAATTTGTGACTCTTCTGTTCGGTTTGTTCAGGGCCCCCGCCACATTCCAGCGTCTCATGGTTAAAATTCTCAGACCACATACAGAATATGCCACCGCATTCAGCATACGCCGCTGCCTATTTAGATGGCATTATCATTTACAGTTATGATTGGCAGTGGCACATGCACCATCTGAGGGCAGTTCAGAGGTCAATGCGACGAACGAGACTCACGGCAAACCCTAAGAAGTGCGCAATTGGGCAGGTGGAGGTACTGTATCTGGGGTTCCACTTGGGCCATGGGCAGGTGTGTCCCCAAATTGACAAGACTGTGGTGATTGTGACCTGCCCGAGGCCCAAGACCAAAAAGGGGGTGAGACAGTTCCTGGGGCTGGCTGGCTATTATAGGAGATTCGTGCCTAAAAATTTGGATATCACCAGCCGTACGCTGACTGATCTCACTAAAAAGGGAGCTCCAGACCCAGTCCAGTGGACGGAGCAGTGTCAACAGGCGTTCACGCAAGTTAAAGCTGCACTTTGCGGGAGGCCGCTTTTACATTCACCCAATTTCTCTCTCCCTTTTGTCTTGCAGACGGACGCTTCAGACAGAGGGCTGGGGGCTGTACTCTCGCAGGTGGTGGTGAGGGAGGAGCGCCGGTGCTGTACATTGGCTGCAAGCTCTCGCTGAGGGAGACTAAGTACAGCACCGTAGAAAAGGAGTGTCTTGCCATCAAGTGGGCGGTCCTCACTCTCCGGTACTACCTGTTGGGGCGGGCCTTCACCCTCTGCTCAGATCACACCCCACTCCAATGGCTCCACCGCATGAAAGATACCAATGCGTAGATCACCCGTTGGTATCTGGATCTTCAGCTGTTTAAGTTCAAGGTGGTCCACAGACCAGGAGTGCAGATGACTGTGGCCGACTTCCTTTCCAGAAATGGGGGGGAGTGGTAGACAGGCCGGATGTCTCCCCGGCCTGAGACGGGCAGTGGGGATATGTGGCAGCGGGGGTGTGGTCAAGCGTCCGTCCGGATAGAGAGAAAGCGGTAAGGGCGCTTGCACCTGAGCTAGATTATGTTTAAAACCTGTCTCTAATTCCAGTGAGAATGGGGAGGGCGGCATATAAGCAGCCACACGACCAGCAGAGAGAGAAAGAGTCTGGCACAAGGAAGGCCACGGAGCTCCTGAAGCTGTTGCGTTTAATCTGTTGTGTTTGTGAAGCTGATGTGTCTAAGTAACTACGTGCCTGTGAAGCTAATGTGTTTAAGAGTCTACGTGCCTATGAAGCTGATGAGTTTATGAAGTTGTAAAGCATTGAAGTGGCCGATTAAAAGTCTTACCTGAGCCTGGAAAACCCGCTTCTCTGTGTTCTCCTTCCCTTCTGCTGTGAAGTTGTGTTACAAATGTAAATAAGGCTGGGAAATGCAATTATAGGTGCTGTAAGCGATTTTAGCATTCTGAAGCTTTCATGTGACTGAGCAGTTGAATTAGCTATGCCCCCTCATCCCAAAACCCGCCCTCCAAAGATAATTTTGAGACTAAAACCGAGCAAAAGGGCAGAACTGTTTGTTCCTGTGGCTGTCAAATTCAACAGTGGCACAACAGCGCCCTCAACTGACAAACTTTATGAATCATAGCCTCAATGATCCGCTTCAAATGAGAACGAGCAAAATGATTGACAGGTGAAAAGCATCAATGTCCGTGGTATGCAGACACATTTTTGCTTGCTGTTTACAAAGTCTACAGCTGTCACAGAGACTGGTGAGATATCTTAGAACACTTATTTCATTATTATCTTAAAGGGAGTAGGAACATTTTTTGCATACTTTTCCATGAAAAAAATTGCTTAAAGCACCTTTAATAGTTGACTGCTTAACAAATTTAAAAACATTAACGCAATTAATGCAGCACCCATTTTTTTTTTTTTTTTTACTTCCTGAAACTTGAATTATGTTTTTCCCCACTTTCTGTGGCTAAAATTGGCATATATAAATTTCCAGGAGGTAAACGCTTGACTCAGTTGTTAACCACAAGCGAATCTCTGTTAAACTTCACTAAGCAAGCAAGCGCACATGCATCAGCGTCAATCAAACCGATCACAACAGAGAACCGGAGCACAATGTTTTTGATTAAACTTTGCCATTTGATAAACATTAGTTTTGAGCATGACATTTTTGTTTAAATTTAACCATATTTAAAATTCTACATGTAATGAAAGAAATAATATATTAGAACAGTAACTGTAATGTCCCTTATATTTATAGAAAAAAAAGACATTACAACATTTGACCTCTTACCAGTTAATATTTAGATTGTGTTTTTTATACTGTATATATATTTTCATTTATAATTGAGTGGTTTAAATTGTCTTGCTGCTTCCAAACAAGGATAAACAAGCTTTTTTTTGTTTTTTGTTTTTTTGTTGACTAAATGCAACTTACAGTTGAAGTCAGAAGTTTACATACACCTTAGCCAAATACATTTAAACTCAGTTTTTCACAATCTCTGACATTTAATCATAGAAAACATTCCCTGTCTTAGGTCAGTTAGGATCACTACTTTATTTTAAAAATGTGAAATATCAGAATAACAGTAGAGAGAATTATTTATTTCAGGTTTTATTTCTTTCATCACATTCCTAGTGGGTTTACATACACACTGTTAGTATTTGGTAGCATTGCCTTTAAATTGTTTAACTTGGGTCAAACGTTTTGGGTAGCCTTCCACAAGCTTCTCACAATAAGTTGCTGGAATTTTGGCCCATTCCTCCAGACAGAATTGAGTCAGGTTTGTAGGCCTCCTTGCTCGCAAACGCTTTTTCAGTTCTGCCCGCAAATTTTTTAGCGGATTGAGGTCAGGGCTTTGTGATGGCCATTTCAATACCTTGACTTTGTTGTCTTTAAGCCAACTTTGGGGGTATGCTTGGGGTCATTGTCCATTTGGAAGACCCATTTGCGGCCGAGCTTTAACTTCCAGGCTGATGTCTTGAGATGTTGCTTCAATATATCCACATAATTTTCCTTCCTCATGATGCCATCTATTTTGTGAAGTGCACCAGTACCTCCTGCAGCAAAGCATCCCCACAACATGATGCTGCCACCCCCATGCTTCACGGTTGGGATGGTGTTCTTTGGCTTGCAAGCCTCACCCTTTTTCCTCCAAACAAAATTATGTTCATTATGGCCATACAGTTAAATTTTTGTTTCATCAGACCAGAAGACATTTTGGAGGTTTTGGAGCAGTGGCTTTTTCCTTGCTGAGCAGCGTTTCAGGTTATGTTGATATAGGACTCGTTTTACTGTGGATATAGATACTTGTCTACATGTTTCCTCCAGCATCTTCACAAGGTCCTTTGCTGTTGTTCTGGGATTGATTTGCACTTTTCGCACCAAACTGTGTTCATCTCTAGGAGACAGAATGCGTCTCCTTCCTGAGCAGTATGATAGCTGCGTGGTCCCATGGTGTTTATACTTGCATAATATTATGAACCAGACTTATTTTTTCTGAGGTCTTGACTGATTTCTTTTGATTTTCCCATGATGTCAAGCAAAGTGGCACTGAGTTTGAAGGTAGGCTTAAAAATACATTCACGGGGGTTGTTGGGGCTGGGTAGCTCAGTGAGTATTGATGCTGACTACCACCCCTGGAGCCGCAAGTTCGAATGCAGGGTGTGCTGAGTGACTCCAGCCAGGTCTCCTAAGCAACCAAATTGGTGCGGTTGCTAGGGAGGGTAGAGTCACATAGGGTAACCTCCTCATGGTTGCGATTAGTGGTCTCGCTCTCGACGAGGCGCGTGGTGAGTTGTGCATGGATTGCGGAGAGTAGCATGAGCCTCCACATGCAGAGTCTCCGCGATGTCATCCACAACGAGCCACGTGATAAGATGTGTGGATTGGCAGTCTCAGAAGCGGAGGCAACCGAGACTTGTCCTCTGCCACCCGGATTGAGGTGAGTAACCACGCCACCACGAGGACCTACTAAGTAGTGGGAATTGGGCATTCCAAATTGGGCAAAAATAGGAAAAAAAATAATAATACAGGTACACCTCCAATTCAGTACACCTCCTATCAGAAGCTAATTTGTTAATTGTCTAAAGGCTTGACATCATTTTCTGGAATTTTCCAAGCTGCTTAAAGGCACAGTTAAATTAGTGTATGTAGACTTCTGACACAATCATTTATGTATTTTTTAATAAATACATAAAAAATACAGGAAATAAAATTAGCCTTTTTATCCAATTTATTGATTAATTGAAGAAATAATCAAAGATTAATGGAATATCAAAATAATCATTAGTTGCAGCCCTATTATGTTGAACTTCTTTCTCTTAATCCCTTAAACATTGTAAAGAAGTTGTTTACATGATGTTTCAGAATGCTGCTTTCTGCAGAAACCTTGGAATAAGCCGGTTTCTTAAGTGCATCTAAACGGGGTCAATGAGAGTGGGACACAATTAGAGAGAGGGGGGCAGACATAAAGAAGGTGAATTGGTGTGTTATGTTTCTCCATTTTGCATAAAATTAATTTATTGTGAGTGGGTCAGCTCTATGAAGTATTACAAGACTAATCTCCATAAACTTCTAATGACACACATACTCACCCTGCAGTAGGGAGGTACCAGGAGGAGTGGTCTCAGGAACATTGTCCTGACTGTAAATAGAGTGCATAAACTCTGGCGTGCAGTCATTCTCATCTGTGATGTGAATTACCACCTACAAAAATATGAAAATGAGAAAGAGACATTATTTGAGGACAGATATGGAAACATGATGGGTTAGAGTGTGGTCATACTTGTCTTTTTCTGTTTCTATGTGGCCGGTTGCAAACAAATTTAGGAGTAAGAAAGAGGGATAGCATTAAAAAGAGAAGGCAAAACAGTGGCACAAGCCACTGAATGCAAACTTGCCCAACCACCCCACAACACACACACATAAACCACAGTCAAACTCAGTATGTATAGCCCTTTCTGTGCCTGGTCTCAGATGAAGCTCAGATGATAGTATATTAGCTTATGGAATATACAGTATCTTCTCTCTGTGCAGTGATTTGGGAGCATTCAGACAAAATACTGGCACAGGATTTGACTTTGACCGAACAGAGAGCGAGGGGAAGCAGGGTGCGTGTTCTCAGTGGGACAGCACCATAACTGTTCATACAGCTCTGAAGCAGTCAGGCCAGTGGCTAAAAGTCTGTGTGCTCTGTTTTATGGAATTATTTTCCTCTGCAACCTTCCCTCAGAATTTGCCCAATGGAGGGAAACTTCTGTTTCATAGCTGCTGGAGGTTGAATATGGCAGTAATGAGTCTGGTGTCTGCTGCTGAAGGAGTATTACAGCTAACAACAACAACAACAACAGGCGTTGAAGAGAGATGAAGGGTCTCAGAGTAGAGTTTCATCTTTATTTAATAATTTTTCTCATGCTAAGAAGACAGATACTTGCTCTTCTGTTCTCATCTTGCTTTGTCTGGTTTCTTCTCTGATAGTCTCGTCTCATCTCTTCAAGTCTCATCTCATCACATTGCATTTATTTTTTATTTTTTGTCTTGTCTCTTCTCCATTCATATCTCTTCTAGTCTTGTCTCATCTCATTTCTTTGTTTAATCTTATCTCATCTCATCTCATCTCATTTCTTCGAGTTTTGCCTCATCTAATGTCTTTTGGTCTTATCTAATTTTTTTCTAGCTTTGCCTCATCTCATCTCATCCCTTTTCTTCTCTAATTTTGTCTCATGTCTTTTCTTCTCCTCTCTTCTCTTCTAGTCTCATCTTATTCCTTCTAGTTTTATCTCATCTCATCTCTTCTAGTCTCATCCAATTTCTTCTAGTTTTGTTTTCTCTCATCTCATAACTTCTTGTTATTCACTGACAAGCCAAAACATTATGACCACTCAAACGTGACGCGAATAACATTGATCATATAATCTAATCATATGATCTAACAAGGGCACATGTCAAGGTCAATCTGAGTAGATTAAATGGTAAGCGAACAATCATTTTTCGTAGTCGGCGACAGGGTGTTGGGTGCACGTTGATGCGCGAGGGCAACGGAGGCTATTCCATCTGGTCCAAACCGACAGGAGGTCTACTGTGGCACAAGACAAGTCACAGAAAATTGTTATGATGGTTACATGAGGAATGTGTCACAACACAAAGTGCATCGCACCCTGCTGCGTATGGGGCTGCGTGGGCGTCAGAGTGCCCATGTTGACCCCTGTCCACTGTCGAAAGTGCCTACAATGGGCATGCGAGCATCGGAACTGGACCTTGGAGCAGTGGAAGAAGGTCGCCTGGTCCGATGAGTCCCATTTTCAATTAAATTACGTGGACAGCCGTGTATGTGTGTGCCGTTTACTTGGGGAATTGATGGCACCAGGATGCACTGTGGGAAGACAACAAGCCGTGGAGGGAGTGTGATGCTCTGGGCAATGTTTTGCTGGGAAATCCTGGGTCTGGCCATTCATGTTGACATCAATTTGACACGTGTCACCTACCTAAACATCACTGCAGACCAGGTACACCCCTTCATGGCAATTGTATTCCCTGATGGCAGTGGTCTCTTTCAGCAGGATAATACACCCTGCCACACTGCACACATTGTTTGGGAATGGTTTGAGGAACATTATATTCAAGGTGTTGCCCTGGCCTCCAAATTCCCCAGATCTCAATCAAACATCTGTGGGATGTGCTGGACCAACAAGTCCAATCCACGGCGGCTCCACCTCGCAACTTACAGGACTTGAAGGATCTGCTGCTAATGTCTTGGTGCCAGATACCACAGGACACTTTCAGGGTTCTTGTAGAGTCCATGCCTCGGCGTGTCTGCGCTGTTTGGGTGGCGTGCGGAGGACCAACAGCATATTAGGAAGGTGGTAATAATGTTTTGGCTCATCAGTGTATTTTCTCATCAAAAATTCTCTTTTAGTCTCATCTCATTTCTTCTAGTTTTCTCATTCATCTCTTCTAGTCTTATCTCATTTCATCTCATCTCATCATCAATTCTCTTTTAGTCTCATCTCATTTAATCTCTTCTATTCTAATCTCATTTCTTCTTGTTTTGTTTTCTCACCTTATCTCTTCTAGTCTCATCTCATGCCTTCTAGTTTTGTCTTATCTCATCAAATCTCTTCTAGTTTTGTCTTGTCTCATCAAATCTCTTCTAGTTTTGTCTTGTCTCATCTAACCCCATATATTCTAGTTTTGTCTTGTCTCACCTCTTTTCTTCTCTTCTCCTCACTTCTAGTCTAAACTCTTCGAGTTTTGTCTCGTCTCATCTCATCTTTTCTCCACTCATCTCATCTCATCTCCTCTCTTATAGTCTCATCTCATCTTGTTGTGTCTCTTCTCTTTTAGTCTCATCTCATCTATTTTAGTTTCCTCTCATCTCATCTAGACTCTCTCCTCGGCATGTCTCCTCTTGTCTAATTTCATCTTTTGTTGTCTTGCCTCTTCTTGTCTCTTCTCTAATTTGTTATCCCTTTTCTGTTTTTTCTACTCTCATCTTCTATCCACTCATCTAGTCTCATCTCTTCGTTCTAGCCTGCCCTTTGAGAAGAGTCATCTTCACAGATTGTGTAATCATTTGGCAGGGGCAGTGTCTCTGACAAGTGTCTAAAATGTGTGTGTGACTGGTGCTGGCACAAGCACTGTTACACATCATTGTTTCTCAGCCAAGTACATCAAGGCGACTCAATTAATGTGGAGGAACTTCTGCCAAACAAAGAAGATCAACATGGAATAACAATAGTGTGAGCAACACAGACACAAACAGTTGGATGCATTGACCTCTCTTATAAAATCAATAACAATACATCAAACCTTTGTCACCTGCTTTTAGATTTGTCGCATAATGTCAGCCGACATGAAAACACACACACACATTGTGGCATGTTGGATGGCCTCAGCTAACTGTGTGTTAGTTTGTCTCTGTGTCTGTGCTTGTGTATGTCTTTATGCATATACTGTATATGTTATCTGTTTTTATGCCTTAAGTGTGTGAAAAAAAGAAGTGAAATGGTATCAGGGCTGGATATGGAGAATGACCAACAACAATGCGTACATGCACACTATAGACCATTTCAAGACGGTTTAAGAAAGTGACATCTTTTTGTCCCTTTAAAAATTCCTGCTTGCTGTTGAACTCAGACTTTGTTCCAAATGGCATAAATCACCCTCCGAAGGACACTCTGAAGGGAGAACAATCATGATAGTCATGCTGCAAGATCACTTCATACAGAATTTCCAATAAAAATGACTTATAATGTGAGTTCCGAATGACCCTTATTTTTGAGCCAAACACCTTTTAGACTTTTCAAAGCTCTCAAAATGGATGGTAAAGTCTTCGAAGGGCATAGGGATGATCACTTCAGAATGGAACACACCCTCATTTAAAACAACAGTGGGAGGTGCTTCAATCATAGTGACTTTATCTCAATTAACTAATACGATTGTCATAAAATGTCATTATTAAAATGTGGGCTATGCTGCTCGGTGGCTGGATGCTCCCTGGATGCCTCGAACTAACAGAAATTAAAGTATTTATATCTCTGAAAAAGCAATGAAATATTTACTTATGAACCGCTTCTATGAAGCGAGACGGCTTGATATGTGCAGTAATAACAACTGTAACACACATCTTATCTCTGGTAGGTGAACGACATTCATACCAACTAATTTCAAGTTTGATAGGTAGAGCTCTAAAAGTGACTATAGATCAGTACCATTATAATTAATGAAGCTACACAAGTAATTTATTATTACATTTAGTCATTTAGCAGACACTTTTATCCTAAACGACTTACAAATTAGGAACACAAAAAAATCAATCCTTAACTTGTCCGCAGGTCACGCATGCAGCTTCATTGAATGGCTTCATTGATTATAATAGGAGTGATCCAATATGCCTGAGCTTTCTGCTGAGGTAAAAATTGTGAGCATCTGAACTATGATACAATTTCATCAGCTCTCTTGCGTAGACGCTCAGTATCAGCAACACGTCTAGATAACGTTTGATGTTATTTGAGGAAAATGTGTTAACTCAGAACCTTATTTAAAGGATCCATTAATGATTACTGTTGTAACCTCCATTCACTGATGGAGGGAACGAGACGTTGTGTCAATGTAGTGACACTAGGGGTCGCTCTTGGGAGCCCCAACCACCTCTGATCTTTGAGAAAAGGCCAATGGGAATTGGCAAGTGGAATTTGCATGCCACTCCCCCGGACATACGGGTATAAAAGGAGCTGGCTCGCAACCACTCATTCAGGTTTTGCGCTGAGGAGCCGAGACAGGGTCCCGGCCATTTCAGCGGGTAGCTCAGCTTTGTGGCAAGAGGGACACGACGTCTCGTTCCCTCCATCAGGGAACGGAAGTTACAACAGTAAACAAGACGTTCCCTATCTGTCACTCACTCGACATAGCGACACTAGGGGTCCCTATACAAATGCCACAACCAGCTGAACTGTGTTACGTGGACTGGTGGTGCAGGTGCAGGCAGACCACTGCGTGCCTTGTAGCAAGTGCTCCCGGCCCCCATGTAACCTCCCCCAATGCTCCACGTGTGTCGTATGGCCCCTCACACCCCGGTGACAAGACAAACTCATAGTGGGGACAGGCCGCACCAGCCATGGCCTCTTCTCTTCTTTTTTTCTCCCACAAAAATAGAAAAACAATCATCTGGGGCCATATGCGTCTGCATCAGGAGGGGTGTCCTTTCCCAAGGGGAAAGACACTCTGGAGACCACACCCTGCCCAAAGGGGAGGTAACATGTGGAGAATACGTCACATGGACTTACCGACTGGCAGTATCGCATTTGGAAGAAGTCCCGCGGTAGGTCCTACCCGGCGGGGAGGAGCACTACAACACGGTGATGAGAGACAGAGGGAGATCTGCCCAAGGGTGATGCGGATTTACCAACAGGAAAACCGTACCACGGAAAATACATCACAAGGTATTGGGTGTTGCCCAGCCCGCTGCTCTACAGATGTCTGCTGGAGAGGCACCATTGACTAGTGCCCAGGAGGATGCCACACTCCTCGTGGAGTGTACTCGTAATCCCAAAGGGGAGGGCATGCCCTGGGCCTGGTATGCCAAAGCGATGGCATCCACGATACAGAGGGCAAGCCTCTGTTTGGAGACAGCGTTCCCTTTCCGCTGTCCGCCAAAGCAGACAAAGAGCTGCTCAGAGCATCTAAAGCTCTGTGTGCAGTCCAAGTAGATGCACAAAGCAAGCACTGGACACAGCAATGACAAGGCTGAGTCTACCTCCTCCCGGAGCAGTGCTTGCAGGCTCACCACCTGATCCCTAAAAGGGGTCGTGGGAACCTTGGGCACATAGCCCGGTCGGAGTCTCAAGAACACGTGAGAGTACTCTGGACCGAACTCCAGGCAGGTGTCGCTGACAGAGAACACCTGCAGGTCCCCAACCCTCTTGATGGACGTGAATGCAGTCAGGAGGGCAGTCTTAAACGAGACAGCCTTTAGCTCAACTGACTCTAGGGGCTCAAACGGGGCTCTCTGCAGGCCCAGCAGGACCACAGAGAGATTCCACGAGGGAATGAGGCGTGGCCTAGGAGGACTCAGCCTCCTCGCACCTCTAAGGAATCTGATGATTAGGTCGTGCTTCCCGAGGGACTTACCGTCCACCGCGTCGTGGTGCGCCGCTATAGCGGCCACATACACCTTCAAGGTGGAAAGGGACAGCCGCCCCTCCAACCTCCTGCAGGAAGGAAAGCACCGACCCGACTGCGCATCTCTGGGGGTCTTCACCAGGGGCGTTCTCTGCACTTATTCGTGCACGAGGGGGAGAAACCGCTGAAATGCACCGCATATCCAACAGCATATGCAGAGGTGAATGGAACGGCAGTGGAATTCAATGAATGAATTCAATGGATGAACACCGCTCGGCTCCGAAGGAAAAATCTGACAGAGTGGTTACGAGCCAGCTCCTTTTATACCCGTATGTCCAGGGGAGTGGCATGCAAATTCCACATGGCAATTCCCATTGGCCTTTTCTCAAAGATCAGAGGTGTTTGGGGCTCCCAAGAGTGACCCCTAGTGTCACTACATCGACACAACGTCGAGTGACTGACAGATAGGGAAAGTTGAGTTCTAATTCCTAATTACATGCCACCATAATGTCAAGCACCAACAACAGGTGTCTCTTCTTTAGTTCTGTTATTTAATACAGTGTACATGTATGGGGAAAAAGTCAGTCAATGTGTGTGCACTTATTTCTAATTTTTAATTTGCTGAACAATTATAGATATCAAATGAGACAATTGTTGACACACTAAGAGTATAGAGCTATAAAATTAATGTGGATAGCATAGCGTGGATAATTCAGATTAATCTGAAAATAGCTCCTTTTGGGGACATCCTCAAAGGGAGAAATTTATAAGTGACACTAAATCTTTTCAATCGCTTTAAAAATGATTTGTTGCAGTGAAAAAGTTGTAGTGAACATTTCTATGTGTGTACCTCTGCAATGTTGCTAAGCCCTGTATCTGGCTCGGATGCTCTGACTTGCAGGTGGTGCAGATGTTGCCCACTCTCATAGTCCACAGTATGCGTCAGGCTGAGAGCGCCGGTCTCCTGGTTTATGCTGAAAAGGTTACCTGGGTTCACCAAAAGCATATAGGACAACATCTTCCTCTGGAATGAGATAGCCTGGACCATCGTCACCCTATAGACAAACATATACACACATAGGAAATAGAATCAAAACAAGGGGCGGCATTTTTTTCCCCCCAGAATTGTTTTAGAGGGAAGCTGTAGCTCTGTTTCAAAACCTAGTGAGCTAGACAGCATTTTAAAAAGGTATGTGGCAAAATTATGTTGCCTTCTAAAGGCTAATTTATACTTATTGGGCGACCATACTTCGCCAAGTTTGCCTGCAAATGATGACGAAATGCAGTGTCATTTTAGTTCTGCCAACGTGTTCAATTGGTGATATTTCCTCTGTTCGCGCACATCTCTGAAATTCTTGACCTAGGAGAACTCGGCTGGTCAAAGAGTGTTGATGATTGGCTAAAACTAATCATGGGTGGGGTTTGGGTGGGTTTCTGATATTATAATTTTTTTGAACAAGTACGAGTACCAATATTTTCTTTTTGGTACTCGCCGATATCGAGTCCGATACCTGTTTTTTTTTCTTGTTTTTTTTTCATTTCAACATTTTATTTTAATTTTATCACCAAAATGGTGTTTAAATAAATAAATTAATTAAAACTTTGATCAAATGAAAGTATAACTATTCATTTTCAACACAATATTGTATTATTTATATCAAATGAAGTGCTTTATATACAGAGCCTCACAGCACAATCCAACATCCAACATTGGAGTTGTTTGTGGTCAAATAAAGTGCTGCAGTAGTGATCTATTTCTGTCATAATTTTTTCCCTTTAAATTGAGATTTTATTTTGCCGGAGCTTTTATTTTGAAGCATCTCTGCGTTGTTTTGGAACTCTGACATTATAACAGTAGCTTCTCAATCCGGAAAAGCCAGTCCCTACGTGACTTAAATTGATTATTAAACCACAAAAGGCTGATATTTAATTAAATAAATATGTAGTTCGTATGTGCCTCACGCACATCCCTCTGCCTGCTGTCATCTGCTGCAAACAGTGCACGTGATGCTCATGATGGTGTTCCCCATGTTTGGCTCCACACATTCACAAGGGCTCACATATAAAGCGCTGCACATGCAAACTATAAATATATCTCATTAAATCGCATCTTTTGCTGTTTAATAATCTCACTAGGACATAACGTGATTTTAATTTGTGCGCTGAATTATTACATTTATACGTCAGGTAAGTTTTTTGGTATCGGACCCAATTCCGATACCAGTATCTGTATCAGGACATCCCAAGTGGAAATCATCCAAGATGCCGGAAGAGTTGACCAAATAATGACCAAAAAGCAGTTCACTCTAATTAAAATTGAGCTGTTTTATTCAAGATTTTGCATGCCATGTATTTTTATGCTTATCAGAGTATTGTCATATGATTTGAGCAACATGTTAACATCTAACTCTATTAGAATCTATTTTGAATCGAGTCTTCCTTGTGCCTCATGTGAGGAGTGCTATTTGTGTGCCACCTATGTCGAGTGTTCCAAACCAGTCACTTGTGAGGTTTCATTTATGAGGATGCTGCCATAACAGGCAGCTGTCTATGTAGGCAGTAGGCAGATCATAATATTTTGGAGCAGAGCTATTGTCTCTCTACACTTACAAATGGGAAATAATATATCTGGCAAATCTCAGTGGTTCTTTGTGGCTCTCCTTCTATGTAATCCCCCCTTCCACATGCTCTCAATTTATTATGTCTCTCTTTTTCTCTCTCTGTGATTAGCTGTCCTCTCCTCCTTCACACAGATTATTATGCTCTGTTCTGTGCCAGTGCCCAGAGGGGGAAGTTCAGACACAGCTCTTCATGTGTATCCAGAAGTTTCTTTTAATAAATATTTGAATTTGAACACGCTTTCAAATTCAGCGCCTGGGGACACAAATGATGCATCTGTGTTCCCCTTCTCCGCCACAACCCCCTCTATTCCCTCTGTCCCCCCCTCTCTCAACCTCCAATTTTCCTCCGGGCCATTTTTTTTTTGCAACACAGTCTCTCCTTTACCCTCTAATGAGCAGCAAATTTTAAATCTACTTACAAGCAAACACACCCACTAACACACAGCTTCCTATACTCACGCTTGGCCCACCCCAGTACTCTCTGGGACGTAGATGGTGTAGGTGGTGTTGGTGAACTGAGGGGGCCGGAAGCCAGCCAGTATGAACACAGAGGCGTGAGGACCCTTCCTGCCCCGTGAATCCACGGCCTGGACAGACAGGGTGTACACCTTACTGGGTGTCAGAGGTCGCCCTGTGGTTTTCACTTCTCCTGTGGTTCGGTCTACTTCAAATGAATCTTCGCTACCTGTCACAAAATAAACAAATATTTAATATTATTATAACTAAAAATGTACACAAGTTTGTAAAGTCAGGTACACACTGTGCAATTTTTTTTCTTTTACAACTGTTGCTTGTCTGATTGTACGATATGACCGTGGCAAGATCTTGTGTAAAAGCCAAGACAGACTGTGACATCACTGGACTTAAATGTCAGATTGTATCATCACTGACACAAGCAAAATGTAAATGGTACTGCATGAACCCAAGCAAGCCAGGTTAATATTGAAAAAATTTTGCCTGGAAAAAAAAAAAGAAAAAAAGAAGTGTGAGTGTTTGGAAGCGAAAGAGGGAATTTATGCTTATTCTTCTGAGCAAACTTCAGGTAAGTTTAGTGGTACATTCATAATGCAAAGTGACAACAAGATATTTATGTTGAAGATCATATACAGTAGAAACTAAATAAACATAATAAAAATTTTTAACTGAATGTCACCCTCTCTCTATCACATACATATGTAATTGGATGGCAGGACTGCAACCAAAAAAAATTGATCTCTGTCAGAACTGTGGAGAAGGCTAAGATTCATCGGTGACGAAGGCTAAGATTCATCGGTGACGCATGTCACACTAAGTGCTTAAAGACTGGCAAATTTTCCCTTCAGTAAATAAACCTTATACGATTCCCGAAATTTTACTGTAAATCTTGGCCAAAATTGCAGTGGATTAACAGTGGATTAAATTAAAGCCTCTCTTTGAAATAATGACTTTTGGCATGTGCGTAATTTGCCTACATTGCCTAGAAAATGTAGTGACACTTATTTTTAATCACAAATTAAAAGCACAACTATTGTAAAGTTCAGCCCAAAGTGCAAGAGCATTACAAAGACAAAGTCACAAAAGCCTTGGAGTGTTTGAACACACATTAGGGGTGAGGAACCCTTCTGCCAGCTGTGGTTCAGTGCATCTGTGTGAGTGGGCAATATGCTCCCCTCTGTTCCTCCTTCAGGACAACAGCAAGACAAGAGCTCATTTTAACCACTCTCCCCTTGAGCATGTCGGTATTTGGAAGAGGAAGAAGAGGAGGTGGATGAAGACCACAGCTGCTGAGGCAGAGCAGATCTCTCAGCTGTACCCTCACTGCGCCGTCCTCTTGCAGCTGCTTGAACAGAGGCTATCAGCAGAGGTTTTGATCCGAAATCAAGCTTGATTTTGTCTTTACAAGCTCTCTTAAAATAATGAAAAAGTTGTCAATGAGTAATCTATATTACATATGAATCTATCTAAAGGGTGTTTCGTCAACTTCAGACACTTTTTTGCATCTATTTAACCATCTATAGCAGCATTTAAACTACAAAGACAATGTTTATACAACACATATGCAACATTTCATTAACACTGAACCAAAGACCAAAACCTCAGCTTAGCTTAAAATGTATAAATTTGCTGCTTTGCAAGTACTGGTATCTCATTCCAGAAATGCAAATCAAGTTTACCTGACAGACAACTAAAGGACAGATTAAAAATCACTGAAGGTAACATCATGTAATGCAGGAGTTTAAAAACTGACAGTAATATCACCGGAGACAGAATATTTATAGCAAAATCTAAATCCTTATGGACCACTGAAGTAATTTTGTAATGCCACAACATATGAAATGATGAATAACTAGCCATTATGAGAGACTATGATGTTTCTGAAAATATCCTTGAGGAACAATAAAAGCAGAGCTACATACCTGTCATAACCATCTCTGTGCATTTATGTACCAACACACACACATGTTCATACAGCATAAGACATCAAAGCAGCAAGTTTAAAGCACTTTTGGTCTATTTGCTTCTGACTAGATGTGTGAATCTCACAGTCATGTTCGAGTGAAGCACATTTAAAATTCTTCTAACCTTTGTCGGTCTCTGTGCAGTAATGAAATCACTTTAACTATGGAAACAGCATGGATTAGATAAGTGACTTAGTGTTTTATGCTATTTCTATTACAGACTTAACTAATTGGCTGTCAAAAAAGGCATACAGACAACAACGCTACATCTATTCACTGCATTAGCAAAAGTGTGTCTACAATCTACATATTAGTTTCTATCTACTCATATTAAGTTTCTTCTTGTTTAACATTTAAACTCTTTTTGTTATTTATTGTAGAACTTCTCATTTTGGTGTTGCCAGTATATTCCTAAACCTTTCCACTGAAACCTCATCTGCTTAATTTGAGGTTGTCACAAAAAGCGTAATATCAATTTATACTGCACGAACACACTGGATGAGCTTAACTATGAAATGGGTCTGATTGAATGATGGTTTAACATGCTTTTTTAATAATTTCTATCCTTTGACAAGTTTAATTTTGAAACCACCATCAAAAGAAGTCCAGAATATTAAGGTGCTACATACTGTACATTGACTAGCAAATCTTAATACTGTAGGCCTCTTTTGGTGTCCAAACCCATCCAATTGAAAATTTTGAAAAATAAATAAATAAATAGAATAAAAATTAAAAATAGCCCCTAAATATACAAGTACAAGACTTTACAGAAAATGTTTGGTATCTCTGACATCACCATCCAGTGAAACATATCATGTAAATCCTGCACATTTGCAATTAAATACTTTTTTTATTATTACTGGGACAACAGTTTGTCAACATTTTGTGCTTTATCAACATATAACATTCTACTGTAATTGATGTATGTAGTCACAGATCAGAGACCCACCCCTTGAAAAAATCCGATAGCAAGTTGTCACACAACATGCATTTGAGACATTAATATCAGGTGTAAACCGAGCCTTTATGTTGCCCATAACCTGACTCTCACTTGCAAACCTGAGCTAAGTGTCCAAATAATATAAACTGTAATTTTCAGATGGTGAGCACTTTGTGTCAGTAACATTTCTTTTTCTAGCTTAAATAACATGGTGTGTCAACATTATTGATCATGTAATGCATGTTTGCATGTGAGACATACTGTATCTAAAGTGGTGCAGAATTTTAATGGCAGCATGATTGTATTGACAGTTAAGTGTCAATTTCTGCTGAGATTGCTGGCAGCAGGTCACAGAATAACAGATAGTCAAAGGCTCCACCCCATCACACTCACCATCCACCAATAGAAAGTATGCTGTTCCCACTGAGCCATCTCCACTTCGGGCCACAAGCTTGTAGACCACAGAACCAGGACCAGTGTCAGGGCCTACAGCTGCCAGGTAGGGGTAAGGGAACATGGCCCACTGCAGATCTGAGAGGTTAGGGAGGTTCAGAGTCAGCCTGCACAAGTACCATTCATCACCTAGAGAGAGAGAAAAGATAAATGTTCATTAAGAAAAAGACAAATATCAAAAACATATAAGTCAGTTGAAACTTGAAAACCCAATAATTTAGGAATTAACTATTAAAATGACAACCAGAAAACAGAATAAATTATATTATTTTTAGTGGATATTTCTAAGGTGATCATCACTATTAAAATTAGCTTATACTTAGGGTTTTTAAAAAAGCACTGTTTGTGCTACCATTGTAAATGGTAAATCAAATCATGATGCTTGTTGAGCAGAGGTGTGCTTGTTCTAAGCAATTGGACTTATGATTATCACCTGGTGGATGATAAAACAGGCAAGAGACTTGGTGGTGGGCTATTTTACTTGGTCTATTGAGCAACCACCTAACTTCCTAGAACATCCTAGCAATCACATAGCAATGCACAAAAAAACTGTCAAAACACCTTAGAAACTGCATAGCTGCATCAAAACAATAACCATAACCAACAACACCCTAGCATTGTGGCAAGCGAGTTTTGGATAGGAAAACTGCGCTCAAATTGTCCTCAGAAAATGTAAAAATCTAGTTAATTAATTCATTTCTGTTATGAACCCACATTTTAGATCTTAAGTGGAGATTTTGCAGAGAGGTAACCCTGATAAAGAGAGGTTAAAAATGAAACCATCAAGTTAAACCGGCAGATGAGCTATTTACCTATTTAAACAATAAGTCGGATGACAACATTTTGAGGCCTATCTTTTCTCCCTATCACAATATTCTTCTTTTTCTGTTTCACTCTCTTTCTTTTTTGAAGGAAACTGATAATGCTGTTCATTAACGAATGTGTCTACCTTTAAAAACACATCTTTCAGGCCATAGGGTCACTTTTATAGCCCCTCAATTTATATAGTCTGATAACAACACCAGCGAAAAGAGCAGGAGGAATACAGAAAGCCTTCAGCCACCCTGAGTATAGTGCTGCCTCTCAGCTTCAGACTGTCATTCAGCCCGAGGATACTCGGCTACCAGAGAGAAATTACATTTCAGTAGAGCACGTCATCCTTGACTTCCCCTGTAGGTCCTGAGGAAGTCTGCTGTCAGATAGACCATTCACTCCATCAGACGGTCTCTGAAGATCAGATAGAGAGATTTAACAGATATATCTTTTTTTGGGGTGGAGGGTTGCGGTTTGTGATCTCTTTTCGCTGTTGTTTGTTTGTTTGTTGGTTTCCAGGCTTGCACTGTGTTGTTTTTGACATCTCACGCAACAGCGAGACAACAGTGAAAATAAGAAGAAACTTCACTTCTAAGCACCTCGTCAAGGGGGAACATACTACTGTTACCCTCACTTCCTGTCTTTTCATAGCCACGCTTTGGAGGACGTCAAAAGAGGCTGATCGAATGAGATGCAAGAAAAAGACAAAAGACCATGAGATAGCAAAAGAGATACATGGGCTGGGGGTTTGGGTATCAGTGAAACTCTCGCCTCTTTGTTTCCATGTCTCCATTTTGTGTCAGGATTTGAAGCGATCATGGAGAGCCCATGCAAATGGTGGCCTGGAGCTCACATTGAGCTTGTGTTTCCATTTATAAGCCAAAAGCAGAAAGTCAAATAGACAAAACCACGTGGATTTGTTTTCGACCACGCAAATACCGACATGGCAACACAACAGACTGACAGAATCCCACAGATCACTGCACATGCTAAAGTAAAATCAGAAGTGACATTCTCTATGCAAATCCATGTAAATACTTTCAAAGTTGTTGTTGGTGTAATCAAATTCTGTGGTTGTCCACTTGCCGCTGTGTGATTCACTGACGTTTGATGATAATATCGATTAATTATCAGTGGTCTACATGACTGAACCTAACATGATGTATGCTAAATATATGCATAAATGTAATCAAATGAGGGAATGATGGCTTTAGCAATGCACAGTACAACAAGCAACATGATGGCAATGCTAATTGAATTGCTAAGGAAAGCAATTTATGCTCAAAATGTGTGATTTGTTGAGAAGAGGTGTTCTGTTTTTTTTTTTTTTTCTTCTAGGCAATCAGATTTAAATTTAATTCCATAATTTTAATCTGGACCATAAAATGGGCGAAAAAATCATATAGACTTACATTGAAGTAGGGACCAGAATATCATAGGCCCTGTTAACACCTGGTATCAAGATGCGTTTTGGGGTATCTGATCACAAGTGTACAGGTAAGACACATTGCCATTTAATATGTGTCTCTTTTGACCACCTTTGTTCTGATATCAAGGGGAGGATCTCTGATTTCATGACGACATACATCAATTACTGCATCAGTATATTAATGCATGACAATAAAGCGTAAAAAGTAAAAGAAGAAAAAGAAAGCGCGAAAGAATCGGAGCGCCATTTTTCCTAATTATACTTGCATTTAATCACAAGCACAAACACAAAGTTTAGAACAGAAAACTTTGTTATTTTAGTGGAGTACCTGTATTAACTGATCATCAGTTGTGTGTACTGCTCATCTGCGTTGCTACATGTTGAAATCAGACACAATGAAGAAGTTTCATGAAGTTCTTACACATGTACAGTATATGCATGCGCTTTTTTAACTATTCCAATCAGTCATTTCCTTTTAAAAATGCACGTTACTGGCAAAGATTAAAACTTGTTTAAGCACATTGATTAATTGACAGGTGAGAGGGTGGTGTTTACTACTGTTTGAAAGCATTTGAACATATGAGCGTTTACACAATAAGCTGTATAAATGTAATCACGTGCATCTTCGACCACATTGTGGACAAATGCCAAAATCTCAAAACCTTTTGGACCAGGTTTACACCTGTTTTTAGCGTTGTCCTGTTTCAAAAGGAATTTTTTTTCAGAATATATAAAACCTGTTTGAATAATTTAGCTTTACTGCAGACTATTTTAGAAGGGTGAATATGCACCTGGATGGACCTGCATCTCAGAATGGGGCGGTATTGAGGTTTTTAGCCGAATGAGGGTTGGCAGGTGAGGCAAAGGTGGGTGAGTTCCTGTAACGTGAGAGTGCAGACGGACACCTCAACAGTGTCTGGTTCTGTTTGTAAACTGGGGTCCAAGTCATTTTGTGCCTCTGTAGACCCCCTTTCTCCACATGGACAAACAGACCTCAGAAGCAACCTTTCCTACCTCACACAGAGTTCTGTACGCAGCCCACTATTGGAGTGCACTGAAGACCGAACAGATGTAGATCAAACCCCAGCAGCCAACACCCAAACCTGTGAGGCTAATGGGCCACAGGCTCAGTCAACAAACTTCCAACCGGGAGAGAGGGCAGTTCAAGGAATGACTGAGGAACCCTGGCGAGGCTTCCAACATAGACCTCTCAACCCTACTCCTCCAAAACAGCTGTCACAGTATCGCCACATCCTGACGAGAGATAAACATCCCTTGGATAGGGAAAATGAGAGAGGGAGGAAAGCACCTCTCAAAAAGGGGTAAAAAAAACAAAAAACTGCCTTTCAGCAATGACGAAAATAACAAGGCCGTCTGGGAATGGAGGGATGAGTCTTGATACTTTCTATGACTGGGCATCTTGCTCCTCGTTTCAAAAGAACAATGTAGAATCCTAAATGTGATCTCTTTCTGTGCAGAAATACAACAAAACAATTGCTCAATCTCTTTGCCATCATTGTTTGCAAGTTCAGATAATGTGTGGAAAAAGCCAAAGAGAAAGCACAATGGCCTTCATGCGTTTGTTTACGCCTCACTGATCCAAGTTAAGCCTGGATGGCAGTGCAGCAAAGCACCGGATATAACATGCTCCATTTATAAATAGCTGGTGAATTTTATCTAAGTCCACCCAAAGCTCTGTACTAATTTGAATATCAATACAGAAGACGTCACGGATTGTTATGTTAAAAAACAAGGAAGAACAGAGAAAAAAGGACTGAAATGGCGAGCACACTGTTTGTGTTATGTTTTCGCCCTTAATTCTGTGTACGGTAATTTGGCAAGTGCATGTATCAGAAGCCAATGCCAACAGAGGAAAATTAGATTCCATTCAAAGAGACTTTTATGGTCATCAGCCGCATCAAACATGTGGCACTTTTCTTTTGTTTGCGTGTTTGTCTGTTTGAAAAAGCAACTCAAAAGGTACCGCAAGATGATGAAAAGACACACTGGGAAGATTTGAAGTGTTGAATCAATGCTGTACCACCATCAACACAAGGAACAAATGACAAAGGAAATTTTGTAGTTTGAATGTTGCGCTTTCAAAACTCAAGAGACTTGGAATTCTGAAGTATGATTCATTCAAAAATGTTGTTTTTGTCTCAACTTTTTGGAAAGCATAGCTAACATAATTAGGTTTTAGAAGAATCAATATGAGAAATTTTTATATGCAAGTTTATATTGTAATTTGATTTAATTTCTGACTTTTGATTACACAGTGTTTTATCTTTCCAAATCTGAGCACAGTTTGTGACATTGTTGAGTTCTCTTCTGAAACGCTAGAGGAGACACGTTGTCAGTTGTGGAAGGACTACATCTGGACCAAACCAAAGACCCTGAGAAGAAGACAACAGTTTGTCTCTGTTCACTCTAAACCTGTCCTGATGGCGTGTCCCTGATGGCATGTCCACACCTGATAACTCTCTACAAGACCACCTAAACGGATTATCTGGAATTGCACACACACACACACACACACACATCCATGCTAAGCACGGGAAAAGGCTCACAGGTGTCTTAATGAGTGACAGCGTAGTTGTCATGGTGACTGGGATGGTACAGGTGTCCCACTGAGTCAAGTCTCCACTTTGCAGGGTTAAGTCTAGGTGACATCCAAACAGCACACTGGCGAGCTTGCATTATTGCCTCATCCTTGCTGGGCTTGCAGAAGGAGTTTTCACAATGCGGTCTAAAAAGAGAGCACTTTTCATGCTCAATTAACACTCAACAATGTAGATCACATTGTTGTTCTGATGACATGCTTTTCCAGGGGTGTAATTACATTTTCAAATCAGGGCCTTTGTCTTTCGACCTCTCTCTCCCTCTCTCTCTCTCTCTCTCTCTCTCTCTCTCTCTCTCTCGCTCTCTGTCACCCTCACTCATGAATTGCACATTGAAATTCCTATGGGTGAAATGTCTTATAAAGAGTGAGGGGTACAGGAAAAGAAAACTGATTTTTAACATTCCTTTGTGTTTCAATTACAGCTATCTACATCAAATATCAGTAAGATTACAGAGCTATAAAAATTAACATGGAAAGTATAGCTCAGATAATCTGGAATCAAATTAGTCATATTGAAATCTCTGACTTTTGATTGCAGACTTTTGAATCTTGTCAAATCTGAGCACAGTTTGAGACTCTTGCTGAGATCTCTTGTGAATCTCAAGAGGAGACACGTGAGATTCCTGGGAGAAGAATATATTTTTCGCTAGAGAAAATCAGTGAAGCCCTTAATTTAGAAGACTCAATTAAATATCATTGTCTAGGTGACAGAGAAAAAGTGATGGAAAGGGAAAAGAGAGGAAGAGTTGAAGGTGAGTGACATGTCTCATGCCAAGCAGGGTGAAAAGACGTGATCTAGCTGAACCAAACATCACAACACACACACAAAGGAAGATGGCACGGCTGTTAGTGTAGGTGTGTAAGTGTGCATACTAATCTGTAGTCAGTGACAGAGGGCATAGTGTGAAACAGACAGGGCCTCATTAATAATGTACTCTGCATGTGTGTGTGTATTTGTACTGTGGGGGCTGTTCTGCCCCACTTTTGGAGTCATACCACACACACAAACACGCACAAGAGCACAATCATTTCTTCTTAACACAACACACATACACATTCATCCAAAAGGCCCCGGCACACTCAAGGCGAAGGGCTTCTTCACTCAGAGTCAAAAAACATTAGAAACAGCTGAACAACTATATTCTGTTTGCAAACTTTCAGACACCTGCAATGCTGCAGGGGGAGGCGTTTAGAGGTACATTTAAATATGAGGACTACTGGATGATTATTTAAAGTAATATATATGCAGTAGATAATGTGTAATTTGTAATGTTTACCTGTTGCATTCATGGTGCTAACGAGGGAATTAGTTGTTTGTCTCAAAGTAGGTGGAGCTCCAAGTCACACCTACCAACGACGTAAACAAATGGCAGTAAGAAGATGTTTAGCAGCCATGGCGAGCTGTAACGAACCACTGAAACTAAATCAAAAACTTTTGGACAGATTTTGTTCTACATGTCGTCACACCTGTTCGTTCTTCGATTTCATCGGAAGTGTGCAGGGGCCTTAATACTTTCTGTCCTTCTAAATGTACACAAACACACATACGCATCTGCACTCCATTAAATATATTCAAGTTTATTTGTTATTAAACAGATTTACTCAGCTCTAAACAAAGATTGATGTCAAACAGCTACATTCTCGAGGCCGTTGCTCCAAAGATAAGTACAAATTAGAATTTAGCAGAAGAAAATTACTCAACATCCAGTCTTTACCAATCTTTATATGCATTATGTCAAGCAGCTTATCATTTACACAAACACATTTATTGCGATCTGACAGACAGGATCTAGCAACGAGAAATTTGTCTAAATGTTCCATTACTTGGGTGTAATGTGATTACAAGGTAATTTGTTACTGTAATCTAATTACTTTTGAGTACAAAATGTATTGTAACATATTACATTAAAAAATATGTAATTAGATTGGAGATTCTTTTATACTGAGATACCAACCTTCATACCTATCATAGTACAGAGCGTAACGGTCAATAGCATGCTACGACAGTAGATCACCATTTGCAGATACCAAACAAATGAATGGAGAGAGCAGTAAACCTGTCACAAAATTGTCCATGATTTATTTTGAAAAACAGCTATTTTTTCATAGTTATCTTCACACATAGTTCACTCCAAAAAGACTGTTAAAGGGTTAGTTCACCCAAAAATGAAAATTCTCTCATCATTTACTCATGCCATCCCAGATGTGTTTGACTTTCTTTCTTCAGCAGAGCACAAACAAAGATTTTTAGAAAATATCCCAGCTCTGTAGGACCATGCGATGCAAGTGAATGGTGATCAGACCTTTGTAGCTCCAAAAATCACATAAAGCAAACATAAAAGTAATCCATAAGACTTCAGTGGTTAAATGTATATCTTCAGAAGCGATATAATAGGCGTGGTGAGAAACAGAACAATATTTAAGTAATTTTTTTTACTATAAATCTACACTTTAACTTTCAGATGTGAAAGTGAAACTAAACAGGCACCACGTGTGACTTTCAGATGTAAAAGTGAAAGTGGCGGTTTAGAGTAAAAAAGGATGTAAATTTTGATCTGTTTCTCACCCACGCTTATCACTTGTGAAGATACACTGTAGATTTAACCACTGTAAATTTATGGATTACTTTAATCTTTATGTGATTTTTCGAGCTAAAAAGGTCTGATCATCATTCACTTGCATTGTATGGACCTACAAAGCTGAAATATTCTTCTAAAAATCTTCATTTGTGCTCAGCAGAAGAAAGAAAGTCATACACATCTGGTATGGCATGAGGGTGAGTAAATGATGAGAGTATTTTCATTTTTGGGTGAACTATCCCTTTAAATGTTAAAACATGTTGAAGATCAGTGGACAGGTGGTCAATTCATTAAGTAATGAGTTTCCTCACAAAAGCAGTTTATTCTGTGTACTGAAGCATCTCCATTAACATCCATTCAAAAAGAACGGCCTCTGATCTCCTCGCCAGTCGCTATTATGCTGTTTTACTAACCTTGATGGCTCCCCCTTGGTAGAGGGATTCTAATCAGATTGCAGTTACTGACTTTCAAGGACTTTTAAGTACATTTATTGAATTACACATATTCCTAAATTAGTATTATTTAGAATATTTAATATGATTCATAATTAATAAATGTCAAACATGAACTAAGTTCATATGTACTTCTTATGAGTCATTGTAAGGGGGAAAGTGTGTTGCTGTGTGTATGATCACTTTGTTACTATTTCTGCTGTGTTGCTCGGGTAGCCCCGCCCACCGTGAACTCTCATTGGTTCAAAATCCTGCTTCTCAGAACAGTATTAAAACATCAGTTGTGTTCTGATTGGCTTTGCTATTGCCATGCAGATATGGAAACTCTTTGAGATCGACTTGAGATTTGACTTGGACTCAAAATCATAGACGTGTGAAAAACACAACTCATTTTGCGACTTTTCCCCGCGGGTGCAACTACAGAGTTGGCCAACTCTCTCTCTCTCTGTCTCTCTCCCCGTTTAAGCTCTTAAGTTTTCTGATAAGCGATATCAAATGGCATAAGCATCAAAAGTGGAATGAAACAGCGCTATTTGCTGCCTGGATCAATGGAAAAAGAAGCACGAGTGCAGAGCAGCTGCGCTTACGCGTATTGCGGACCGGTCTCTATGGAGTTATATGTGTGCCATAATTCTGCGCGCACAAACTTATATTTTGAGTGTGCTAGATTTTATATTGAGCACACAAAAATATCCTGCGCTCACAAGATGATATTTTGTCGCACAAAATCATCTTTTAAAAATACCTCGAAATGACACTCACTGAATTAAAGGATAAAAAAATACTTTTTTATTAAGTTTGATTCAGTAAAAAAAAAAAAAAAAAAAAAAATCACTGCAAAAAATCCAATTGTTATCAAGTGTTTTTGTCTTGTTTTCTATTTAAAATGTCTAAAAAAACTTAAAACAAGATACATTTACTTGATAAGCAACATATAATATATTTAGGCTTGCTTTAAGAGAGAAATATAAGTGTATTTTGTATATAGTAAGTGTATTTTTTCACTTGGTTATACTTCTGTGAGTGCAGTAAAGACAAAATATACTTATATTCAAGATCTATTCTCTAAAAGAAAGTCTAAATATCTTATAAGATGCTTCTCAGGAAGACTACCTCTCTCACCTTTCTGTTCACTTCAATCCAACATTAACTTACAAAAAAAAAAAATCTTATTGATAAAGCTGTGTATTGGCAATTTTCTTTATGATAATAAATGCACAGTGACATATATTATGATTCAATAAGTCGCAAGCTATCACGTTATAATCTATCTGCATTAAGTGTGCGCGCACGAGGGACGAGCGTCCCCGCGACAGAGTGTTCCTCAGCCGCGTGCAGTTTCAATCTCTCCCCCTTAGATCGGGACACTTCACCCAACACATAGAAAAGGCACTGAGCGCACAGAGAAATGCCAGTTTCAGAGTTGCAGTTATTTACATGACCTGCTTCCTTATTATTTTACTTTAATAAAGCTATAATGCATTAAATATAACTGCATTAAAGATGTAACAGCTGGGTGTTTCCTTTAAAGAAAGCTCCTTATTCCACGAGAGTGCTTCTGTATTTACTTATTTGGTATTTTTGTATAATTCCCTCATATTTTGTGATCTACATCACCTGAAGCTGTTTTTAAAATTTAGATTGCATCTGGACTATGAGATGTGTTTTCTTCCTTTCCTCAGTCAGGCGCGAGCTGCAGTGCTGCTCTCGCGCATCATCATTAGAGTTTTGTATGATCTCATGTTACATTAAATGAGATCAAACGCCTATTCGACAACAAAAAATGTTGTCGACAATTTTTTATTGTCAACGTTGTTGATAATGCCAACTAATCATTTCAGCCCTAACTATAAATATAATGAATATTATAAATATTGCCTAAATTAGCATTCTATTCTTGATAATATATTCGAAAAGCTGTTTATGTTTGCATTTCAAAGCTGTGGGGTATCTTGGAATCTTCAGTATGCTGTTTTTATGAAGTTTATGCATTCTACCACAACGTTCTGGCAAAATTGATTAATGAGAAGAAATGGAAGAAAAGGAAAAGAGGCTAATTATGTCTCCTGTCATAGTTTGGGGTAAATTAAATGTACAGTATATTGAACCTCAATTGTTTGAGACTACAAAAAGTTTTTTAAAAAAAATAAAAAAATTCTTAGCATTGCATAATCCCAGGCTACTCTATTTTGAAAAACTTATATTACAGTTAGTTAAGCCTTGCAGTATTCCTGGTATGTCTATAATCCTTGGGGTAAATATCTTTTGTAATGATAACTGCATACAGTATATAAAGTGTGTACTGAACTTGGAGCATTGTGCCAGTTGGCTTTTCTGCTACATTAACACTGAGAAGTTCATGGTTGCGGTAGGTACCTCAACTGTCCAATCACAGAGCGCTTGTAAGCAGCTTCTAATAGCCAATCCTGTTGTAGGAGGAGGGATTTATCAGAATACGTTGGAAAAGCAAACGAGCAGTCTAAAGTTCCGAGCACACGCAGACGGGATACGAGGATAGAGAACGAGTGAGTTCTTGCACACGCAGAAAATGTATTAATCTTTGCAAGAAGATATATTGCTTTACAAAACTGAGTTCAAGTGCATCCAAAATACCTCAAAATATAATCTTGTGCACGCAAAACATATTTGTGTGCTCAAAATATCATCTTGCGCATGCAAAATTACTTTCTTGTGCTCAAAATATAAACTTGCACACTTAAAATATCATCTTGCCTGCACAGAAATTTTTTCTGTGCTCAAAATATCTATTTGCACATGCAGAATTTTGCCACATATATAACTCCATAGGTCTCGAGCTCTCAACTTCACAGCTCACATTACAGCACTTTGAGGACCAGTGAGAAGCATGGTGCGAGTCACAGAAACATTTGAATTTGGCACAGAATTCTCTGGTGCAAACCTCTCGGTAAACAAACATTAAACGGCCCGACAAAACAGCATTGACGGTGAGAAAACACAGTGACATGCACAGACATAAATGAGCAAACTTTTCACACATCACCACCTTTATCATGAATTTACTATAGTAACACTGACTGTAGTATTTTAGGCAGAAATATATTCATAATAAATATTATATTACTCCTATAGCTCTATTAAAATGTATAATATACAGGCTACATTAGGGAAATGAGGGAATATCGTAAATTTTGTTACATCTATGGCAGTTTATAAATGTTTATATTTTGTATTTATAGTTTTAAATATGTGTAGGATACTGTTTTTCTTTACAAAAATGCCAAAGTTTGTTTTATCATGTTACATTTTAATATGGTAGTGACAATCCATGCTTGGTTTTACCTGAGGTTACCATGGTCTTGTTACAAATAAATACCACTGTTTAAACTATACAGCTATGGTACAGTTTCATAAGGGCCAATGCAAAATTGAATAAAGGGCTTTAGAGCCCTAAAGATTTATGGACAAAGCTAGTTTTCCTTCTGTGTAAAATCTTCTCTTTGTCTAGGACACAATGTTAGACATAAGCAAGCAATAAAAAATAAAAAATAAAATAAATAAAAATAAATAAAACAACAACCTGTTTTAAACATTCTGGTGCTCTACTCCACTCTCAGTTAGACCCAGTTTTTCAAAAGGAAATACACAATTCACACATACACTTCCACGCACCACATGCATTCACAAAGTCTCCCGCAGGTTAATTAAGCCTATTTTTCATCGCTGATGAGAGCACGCAGAGAGAGAGAGAGAGAGAGAGAGAGAGAGAGAGAGAGAGAGAGAGAGAGAGAGAGAGAGATGTGGGGAGGAACTAAACACATATAATTATGTTTCCTCTGTTCTGTTGATTTCAAACCGACATATGTGTAGGATGTTCTTACCACACACACACACACACACACACACACACACACACACACACACAGTGTACTTGTCTCTTCCAGACAAATGCAACTGCTCTATTCTCTTCTATGTTATATCAAAGCTTGGGCATGTTGTTTAATTCATACACTGTCATCTAAAATACAAACAAGATCGCACTGGGGGACAAAGAAAAACAGACTTTTCAAAGGAGAAAGAGAGAGAGGGAGAGCAGAGGAGCTGTTACACAGAGGACAGAAACCACTCAAATAAATGCAACAACACGACTAAGAGATAGATCCTCCATCTTTGTGATGTGTTTTATCTCTTTTGCCAAGGCTATTTTTTCCCTCTTGCTGTTTATTTCCTTTTCATTTCAGCGGCTGAGATCTGATTGAAAGCCCTGAGGCTGTTTGTGGACACACATCCTCACTCCACAGTGAAATACAGCAGAGGCGGCCGTGCACGGACAGCACAACACTGAACTAAACCACAAATATTTTCACAAACACACGCTGCTCTAAACTGGTCACCAATAATTCTTATTTTTCTTACAACCTAGGAGCCTTCGTAGACCAACACAGCATCTTAAATTCAGCAGAACTCTGTTCTTATCTACAGCATATACAATATTCAATTATATGGTTCTCTGGAGATTAAAAAAGTTCTTGATGTTATATTAAATGTTCTTCAGCTTATTGGTCCCTGGGATTTTAAAGCAATATATAGATGGTTTTCTAAAAAACTAGACAATAATGTGCTTATTGTGGAGCAAATATGTCCTATGGGACTTTTTGGTTGGAATTGGAATCCTTTATTTTTATTAGCCCTGCTGGACAATCCAGCTTAAACTAGTTTAAAGCTGTGTTTTGGAACCTGTTAGCTGATGTCTGGTGGTTGACCAGCTGAACTAAATTTGGTCAAGTGCCTGCTGGAAACGGGTCAAACAAGTTTAAGGTGGTCAAGCTGAATTTTGGAAGATTCATTTTTCTGGACCAGTGTGGTCTACAGCTCAGGTCCCCACTGGCTGCTAATCTGGCTAGTCAAACAACTAAACCAGCTTGGACCAGTTAATGACCATCTTGGACCAGCTATAAACCAGCTACCATGCTTCAAAACACAGCTACTACCACCTTAAGATGGTTTTAGCTGAATTTTCCAGAAGGGCGCAAGTACTTTCCAGCAAATAATAAGCCTTCTTGGTAATATTTGTTGTATTAATGCTGCCTTCGCGTACTACTAGAATTTTCCAACTTCCCACTTCTAAAGTCATAATAACGAGTGCTTTGTTGTCTGAGAAAATTGGAAACATGGAGGACGGCAGGTTCATTCTTGCATATTTCTTGGGAAACTCTTATTTTGACACTGTAATAGATTTTAGTCAGCTTGCTGACAATAATGGTATTTTCTTTGTGTAAACAATGTACAATATGTATTAAATGGTTACTGATAAACATAAATGTTTATGACAGAAACTGCAAGCGATAACGAGGAATATGCTTTTAGAAAAATGAATACATTACTACAAAACTGTACTTTTCTCCACCATGTTGAAAGTTTATGGCTCCTCCTAACTTGGTAACTTGGGTATCAAATTATCTCCTAGTCATTTCCCAGTTGAAATTATGACTTCATGTGCACCTTCCAAGTAGAAAACTCACATTTAGGATAATTCCGATAACATGTAAAGGCAGCAAGACTTGGGTCAATTCATGTTGAATCTGAGTGTTGTTGGAGAAAAAGTCAACTGGTTTAAGTCTTTCAAAGCCCACTGTAGATAGTAGAGGGTCAAATAAATATGATGTCTAATTTCATAATCTTGTACTGTGGAAGATAAGAGTGTCACAAAATCAGCTGGGATGCTGGGATTATGATTCTGTCTGACAACAGGAAAAGAGGAGGCCTAGAAACATGGAAAGAAAGTACTTCCCTCTCACTCTTTACCACTCGTGGGCAAAACGGACCTGCTAGTCAGCACAACACAGAAACTCAATTAGAGGCTCAGTGTGTGTGTGTGTGTGTGTGTGTGTGTGTGTGTGAGGGTACGACTGTCCTGAGGTGAGATAATGACCGCGATCAGCACCAGCACACCCTTTTCAGAGGAAGCAGCAGACTTTCTCGCTCCAGCTCCTGGTTATTTCAAAGGACATCTCATTACTCTGATCTGCTCCAACTCTCAGACCTGGAGTCATTATAGGACCAGAAAACAACTCCATATTGCCTAGACATGTTTAAACAGTGAAAACCCCTGAAATGTGCTGAGATGAGGTTGTGAAGCAGGTTAAATTTTGTATTTGTTCGGCTAACTGTTAAGGGCAGGAAGCCCTCACTCTCTAACCTTTTCTACATCCCAAATCACACACTACACTATGATATTTTGCAGTGTAAGTAGAGTGAGCAATGTGTTCAAACTGAAAATGCAACAAAAATAAGAGTTATTTCAACCAGAAAAAAACAAAGCATGGAATGTTGGACACTTCAAACACTCAGTGCTCGCGGCTTCCCCTAGTACAGGGTTTTCAAAGTCTTGTACAGTAAGCAACTAAGCACCCTTCTGAGAAAATTTACAAGACCGTGCCCCCCCTTTATTTTCACAATAAATTTTTGTAGTATTTATGTATGTTTTGATTTCACTTAGTGAATTTATCATCGATCTCCGCACCTCCACTGACATGCTCTGGCAACCCCCTGGGGAGGCACAACTCCCAGTTTGAAAACCATGCCCCTAGTAGTTACCTGGCTGCAATGCTGGCCTGACAAAACAGAGGTAACTAATGGTAAATGTGGCAACTATCGAAACTACTATGAAGACAGCATGAAGGTTGTGAGTTTAATGTGAGATTAATGCTTTACTACCACCCCACGCTGTATGAATATGCACATTATTTCAGATATAAATGTTAAAATGAGGTTGTCTAATGCACTAAAGCTAGCAGCAACACATCACATGCATTTGAACCATCACTTCTTTCAGCTGAAAAAACAAAAACACAAGTGTTCCATTTGAGACAATACTACACTTTGAAAATGTATCCACTTGATGGTCTAGTGCATAGTGCAAGTGCACAGTGTGTCATTTGGGACAGCTTCAGGCTTTTGAACCCCACTGTACATCATCTCGCAGATCAAGGTGTCTTTTCCCACACAGAAGAGTGGTGCAATTACAGCTTGGTTCATTATCTACAGAACTGGATCTATGAGATGCCTGATCCTGGATCCATCTTTCCAGTCTGCCCTGCAATGCTAGGAATTAAATCGATTGCTTGCACTCTAAGGAGTGGACAAACCTCAAGCAGACCCTTTTTCTTTGATGCCAGCACGCAAACTTCTGTTTCATTTTGCCTCTTTGAAACTCAATTACCTCGCTGGAGTCTGACAGGCTTTATTGAAGAGGGGACCATGGGAAACATTTTCAACGTCAGGCACCCTCCCACCTCTGAGATCCCCTCTCCCTCTCCCTCTCAATACATCTAAATAAAAGTGACTTTACAGATTACAGTATGTGAGTCTTCTGCTCCATTTACTCTTTCTGTTCCTTCATTAGAATGGACTACACTGTGTTCAGTGGTGACCATGTGGGAAAAGTCATACTAAATGAGTCAATCTGTTTAGTACAAAGGCCGACCCTGCCCTGTAACTGCCGGAGTTTAGCAAGCCACACATCTCTCTCCATTTGTTCTCTCTGATTTGCCAAGATATCAATGTCTACTTGAGGCTTCAATATGATCTCAAATTCTTCAAGGTCCAAACGATCTATACTATACTTTTACTGTATGTCAATTGTCTAATTTGTTTGTATTTTTATTTCTCCCAATTAATTCTAAGACAAAGTTGAGATTTAAATGAAACATTACTAAACTTACTGTCAACAACTGTCTCATCTGTTTCTATTTTTATACTTAACTTGATACTTAAATGAAACATAACTAGGAACCCCATAAGTTACTTCTGAGCAATAAAATTGTCCTCTGGGACATATCTTTATATTTGGCCCTTTTTATATAAAAAAGCACAAAGATTCAATGCAGCCTACAATAAGCAAACTGCCTCAGTAAGCTCCATGAAATGTGAAAGTCACAATAGTTGCTCTTAAATGCTCCTGTGGGCACGTCACTCAGTACCTGCACCTTATTCAGACAAATAAATAAATCTGTTCTTCAGGGAGCTGCAGTTCTTTGTAATGTGAGACAGGTGTGATGGAGTGAACAACTCGGTCCATGTGGAGCACTTAAGCAAAGAACTGCAAAGATAAAGCGATTGGGAGAACAAGGAAAAAACAGATATGATCTAGCGGAGCTTAATATTCCAAACCGCATGTAATAATACAGCTGTTTTTTTTTTTAACCCTATAAAAAACCTCAAAGAAAGACATATGAAACATAGAGACAGATAGAGCAAAGACTCGAGATGTTATCACATAGTAGATCCCATTTTTCGCATCGCACCCTTAGGACATGCTCTCAATAATTCACCAGTCCTCACATTTACAATGACGGGTTCCTGGATAAAGACTATTTTCAGTGTGGTTTTCATCATCAAGCAAATGGCTTGGATCCACATTTAATAAGCTCTGAGGAAATAGACCATTCTAAGACATGGAATCTGTCACTTAAATTATGAATATCTGAGAACCTTTGTTCAGCATTAAAAAATAAAACTGTGAAAAATTGATGTGGGGGCTCATATCATATTTATGATTTATGCCAGGAAATTTCTTAAAAAAAGCCACAATCAGAGGTGGTGTGCTGCAGTGTATGTGTGTGATGTCAGCATGTAGATATTATGAAACTTGCAAAAGACTAGGGAACTTTTTAATAAGATGTATTCTGGAATTCCCCAGATTTGGACCGAATGGACAGTGAGGAAACCCTGAACATCCTCTGGATAATGTAAGACATTATTGCCCAGCTTCTGATCGGGTGGACTCTGTTTACATACAGTATAGTCTTTATGATAATTTTATATTTATTCATTTGAAAGATGCTGAGAAACAACTTATAGTGCATCCAAAGTACATTTTATCAGTATGTGAGTTCATTGGTAATCAAACTCCTGACCTTGGCATTGCTAGCATAGTGCTCTATGATTCAGCTATTTAAGGCCAAAAACATACTCTTCACAGGTATTCATGCTTAAGGCTAGGGTATACTTTATTTGTATACCACCTGCCATTCTGTCTCATGTACGACCTTTAAAATATACTCTTTTGACCACAAACCCATACGGACGTGTTTGACGCTTTCGCACTACGACTGCTTTGTGATACTCTTTTAATATAGTCAATGGTATGCGCATGTAGAGACAGTTTACACCGACAGGGACTGAACACATGTCCAGAAAAACTGGGCTGCACACGGAAAGTATGTGCGTACTGTGCTGATGATAAAATCTGCTTCACGTGAAATGTGCGCGAGACGTAGTGGCATACGGAAAACATGAGTGTACTTTCGCCTTTACTTGCCAATACTTGGCCAATGCATTGCAAGCATTTTTGTACATTATGTGCGTTGTTAGTGTGTAGCTAACAAATGAGCATGATAGAGTTATGTCTGGCTTTAAACCAGACGTGTGAGATAGCTAGCTGTAAACATGTTGGCAGTGTAACAAACTCCATATAAATTGCTCAACAAGATTATTTTCAAACTGTTGCTATGCCTTAACAGTATTTGATCTGAAAGAGAAAACTGACAGTGGAAGAAGATGTTTTACGCTAATGCCCACTACAGCACCCCTTGTGGAAATTAAGAATTTTCATATGAATTTGACATTCCAGAATCCAAAACCTAGAAAATGATCTTTCATCGCTAGAAAATGCTTCAGGCCTAAGTCTATAACAACCTCTTGTCTGTTCCCTCATCTGTCTGTCCACCTCTCCAAACATTTGTGAGAAACTGACTCAAGCAGACCTACATTAAACCTCCAGCAGTGCTGTCGACCGTGAGGCTCCTTCTTAAGATAAAGCTCATTAACGGCTCCACATTCTGCCGTGTTTAACATAGGCCGTACACAAAGCATTCGGTGCAAGCACATGCAAATGCATGCTAAATCATGCAAATGAGGAGCATAATTGCTGATATTTGTTGAACTGTGCATCTCAGGCCTCAATGGCTCCTTAGACAACAAGAGAGGAGAGATGAAGAGAGCGAGAGAGAAAGAGAAATAAAGAGATTTGATCTTCATTATTCATTAGTGTATCATAAGTCTGGCTAGATTTATGATGCTCCTACAGGACGAGAACAAACAAAGTGGATTTCTCCATCACTCATGCATAGCATAATAAAACAAAGCAAAACCCATGTACAGCATGTAAGGTGCATGATTTGTTCCAATACATAATTTCATTTTTAAAAGGATGATTAAATAATGACCTAATGCCCTCCATTCTCCAATGAAACCAAAGGAGGGCTTCTCTGCTCCTATAAGAATGCTCACTTCCTCCTTTCTGAATGTGCTTGCATTTGTCAATAACCCCTTTAAAGGCTGTACACTTTCCTTTGAATATAGAAGTGCGGTGCTGGAATATGTCACCATACACTGGTCGAGTAGGGGTTAGTGGCAAATCCTGAAAAGCCTCCAGCCATTAATTCGGCATCTCAGCGGGGGACCACTGAGTTCCAGCACCAAGATTCCCATGTCCCATTCAGGTGAAATACCCCATCCATGTCCAGATTTTCCACTCAAGTGATTCTGTGAAGAAGCTGGATGGGACCTGGGCAGACCCGCTGGGCTAGCCCACAAAAGCCAGACACACACATTGGCACATGAATGCCAATGTTTTCAAACATGAGGAGATAAAGAGAATGTAGAACTGCCTGTGTTTGGGTGAGATGAAAGACGAAGCACCTACAGCTGTGCTGCAAATTAGGTTCAGGCTTGCCCCTTCCTCCCGCTGACCATTCAGTGTTGACCGTCTGACTGCAGACTTATCCATGTACCCAAACCCCCTCTTGACCAAATATACACAAAAAAACACACAACACACTTCCCTCTGTAGCTAAATTCACACTAGCATCCCTGAAGAGCAAGAACATGGCTCAGTGATTAAAGCAGAAGATTTGTCTTTTTGTTTGCCTAAATGGCCACCAAAATTGGCTAAATAAAGAATGCTAAGCTGGCCGTGGGTTTGGAGAGGGGTGTTTTTGTATCAAATGGGAACAAGTGATGAAGAGAAACCAAACAATCTCTGTGAGAATTGGCAAATCTGGCTTAGCCTCACTCGGCAGCCACACTGGCTTACTTTTCTCTAGGCCTAGGAGAATGGAACCATGGGAAAAAGTCAAACTCTGTCTCAAATAAAACTTAGTTTTGTATCACTCTCTCCATCTTTCACTATATCTCTCTCTCTCTTGAGTACGAGTAGTGTGATTTCAAGACAGGCCTGTGGAGACTGGGTGTTGAGATCTCAACTTTGCGATCTGAAGTGTGATTAAGAAAGCCTCTACAGATAGCCTATCTCTGCCCCTGCCACCTCTTCTTTGCTCCGTATGCATCCCTTTCTTCTCATCTCCCCCCTGTTCCACTTGTCTATTCTTTTTTACATTCTTCTTACTTTCTCTCCAAGATATCTGACAAAAACCTCAGAGCTTTATGAAATTCAAGTTGTGGTGGGGCTCTAATCGACAGCCGGAGTCTCCCTCACTTGTTTAAAGGATCTCACTGCTGGGAGGCAGCTAGATAAGAAGCAACCACTCACACCAGCTCTCCAATTGGATTTCCAGTGATAAAGTTGTTTACCTCACTCCTCTGCACTTTTTTCTACTGTCTGACGCTCTGACTGAAGCTGTCTAGCATCTGAAATTTTCTGAATCTACAGGGAAGCACAAGCCTAACTTTAAAACAAAGGCTTCAAAAAGTTGTCATGGGGCGAGCTGTTTGTCTGAAATGACGGAGAAATGATCTCTAAAGAGAACGGATGCATATTGGAGGTTCTCATATGGACATGTTACTCAAGAGAAGAGAAGGAAATATACATCAGTAATGGTCTCTGTGGAAACAGCAACCAGACATCTTTTCAAATTCACACATCTTCACTTGTTGCTGAGTGAAGCACAAAAGTTTAACAACACTCAACAAGTGCAACAGCATCAGTGGTTGTCAAGCGATCCGTGGTCCACTTCCAGACCAAAGCACGTGTGTTTAAAGGGATAGTTCACCCAAAAATTAAAATACTCCCATCATTTACCCACCCTCATAACATCCCAGATGTGTACGACTTTCTTTCTTCTGCAGAACACAAATGACGATTTTGAGAAGAACATCTCAGCAATTTAGGTCCATACAATGCAAGTGAATGGTGAACAGAATTCAGAAGGTCCAAAAAGTACATAAAGGCAGCATAAAAGTACTCCATATGACTCCAGTGTATAAATCCAGTCTTCAGAAGTGATGTGATAGGCGTGGGCGAGAAACAGATCAATATTTAAGTCCTTTTTCTCTGTAAATCTATACTTTCACTTACACTTACACATTCTGGTGTGGAAGTGACTTTCACTTTCACATTCAGCCACCTAATGGTTGGGGCTGGTCAAAGGTGGAGATTCATAGTAAAGAAGGACTTAAATATTGATCTGTTGTGAACAAAAACTGTCTCACAGTATCATTTATTTACCAAAGAAAATCAAGTTTAATACAAACAAGGAGAGTATCTGCACTTTTTTTCTTCAACTTCAAGATAAAGTAGAGTCAATTTGCCTCAGTGGCAGTTACATAAACGTGGGTGATGAGCCAATTACAGTGTGTAATCTAACTAAAATCTGCCATGTTGTGAGATCTAACTCATCCAGCTCATGAGCACATGACTATGACTCAGCGTATGTAGGAACACACATATGCATCCAAACAAAAAAGCAAGCAATACAATAAAGCCTGGAAATCACGTCCTGAAAAAAACACGACCACCTGAGTGATCATCTCTGTGCCACAAGTTGACAAAATTCTACAGATGGTTTTCCAATTTCACAGACCACTGCAATAAGTTTGTCTCATAATCAGGCCTTGACAATCTCTGTTGAATGAAAGACATATTTACAGAACATTGTTACGAACACATCAGTGAGAAAATCAGACAAGTCAGTTCACTCTGCGACCATGTTGGTAACACCCCGGTAACCCATTTTCAATGTAAGTAATAAACATGCAAGTACAATTCCTATCCACTTAAATGGGAAAAGACCGAAATCTCTAAAACTGTTTGTCAGGATCACATTTCAATAGCATATCTCAAATTTGCAATTAAATCTGACAACAGTTATATCATAAACTGGGTTTCTTTAGTTTAAAATCATGCTAAAAACTGTATTTTTCAGGATGGTCCAGAGAATGTGCATGTTTGCTCTAGAGTAAACAAACAATCAAAAAGGTGATTGGTTCTTTGAACTGAAAGGTGAGACTTCCTACTTACAGCCGCCAAATTGACTGTTACAATTTCTCCCATTTATTTTTCCATGAGTGGCCAGTTTTCTCCTCCTTATACTATCTAGGGAGCAGGATTAGAAAGTTTAATGTAGCTGTGTGCTATTTGAGATAATGGACATCATCAAGAGGAAGTGGACAAAGAAAGAGAGGAGGAAGTGTGAGTTTGTGTGTGTGTGTGTGTGTGTGTGTGTCAATAATGAGAAGCAAAGAGACAGCAATTATGCTAATGAAGCTTCCTCCAGGAACTGGCCACTTGCTGCATTAACGACAACTTCACTAATGTGCAGAATTAATAAGATGGAGTCCTACTGGCCAAACCTCTCCAAAGCGACTGCATCCCCACTAAATATCTCAATTATCGTGTGAATGGACACCAGCAAGGACAATGAAGCACTCTAGTTCTGTGTCACAGATTCATCTAAAGCTCGATTAATTATGTAGAGGTCTGTTTTTTTTCTAAAGAGCACCTTTGTGATAATACTATCGCTTCACATATCTTGCTTCCAAGCAGCTGTCTGCCCAAGGTCCAAATGGCCTTGATGAATGCTTCTACCTGTATCTTCTACCCCACACCAATCATTAGAGACTCTTTCTCTAGGCATATCACAGGCATATATATATATATATATATATATATATATATATATATATATATATATATATATATATATATACACACACACACACTACCAGTCAAAAACTGAAATGTTTCTCATTGATCTGAAGGCGTATGCTTAAATGTTTGAAATTAGTTTTGTAGACAAAAATATAATTGTGCCACCATATCAATTTATTTAATCATAAAACTAAAATTAATTAAAAAAAATTAAAAAAAGTTTTTGAAATTGATGACTTGGACCAAATTATAAAGAAAAGCAGCCAATAAGTGTCCAACATAGATGGGAACTCCTTCAATACTGTTTGAAAAGCATCCCAGGGTGATACCTCAAGAAGTTGGTTGAGAAAATATCTGCAAATTCTACGCAAAGGGTGACTACTTTGAAAATGCTAAAATATAACACAGTTTTGATTTATTTTGGATTTTGTTTAGTCACAACGTAATTCTCATAGTTCCATTTATGTTATTCCATAGTTTTGATGACTTTACTATTATTCTAAAATGTGAAGAAAAAAATTATAATAAAGAATGAGTGTTTCAAAACTTTTGACTGGTAGTGTGTATATATATATATATATATATATATATATATATATATATATATATATATATATGGCATATACAAAGGCATACATTACAGTCTTCAAAGACAACTAAACAAGAGGATAAGTACATCAGAGTCTCTAGTTTGAGAAATAGACGCCTCACATGTCCTCAGCTGACAGCTTCATTGAATTCTACCTGTTCAACACCAGTTTCATGTACAACAGTAAAGAGAAGATTCAGGGGTGCAGGCCTTATGGGAAGAATTGCAAAGAAAAAGCCACTTTTGAAACAGAAAATCAAAAAGAAAAGGTTAGAGTGGGCAAAGAAACAGAGACAACAGATAACTGGAAAAGAGTGTTATGGATCCTAACCCCATTGAGCAGGAAGCGTGGGGTGACATGTCACCTGAGTATCTGGACAAACTGACAGCTAGAATGCTAAGGATCTGTAAAGCTGTCATTGCTGCACGAGGAGGATTTTTTGATGAGAACTCTTTGAAGTAGTTTAAGAAGTTTTTTTTCAAATTGTAATAGTAATTTTTCACATTATTAATGTCCTGATTATACATTGTGATCAGTTGAATGCCACTTTGGTGAATAAAAGTACTAATTTCTTTCCATAAGAGCAAAATCTGTACATTAGTCCAAATTTTTGGCTGCCAATGTATATATAGTATATACAGTGTATATATATATATATATATATATATATATATATATATATATACAGGGTTGGGGAGTAACGAAATACAAGTAACGGGAATACGTATTTAAAATACAAAATATAAGTAACTGTATTCCACTACAGTTACAATTTAAATAATTGGTAATTAGAAGACAGTTACATTCTAAAAGTATTTTGATTACTGAAGAGGTTACTTTGCGTTTTATTGCATTTGTTTCATTTCAGTTACATTCATATGAGCAGACAGAGTAGTAAGTATGAAAAAAGTTTGGAGCAGAAGAAATAGAAATAAACCTTGTGTAAATTGTCAGCTTTATACTAAGCTAAAATGCTATTTCTAGCCATTTTACATGCACATGTTACCAGGCACGATCATATTTTTTTATCAAGAAAATTCACATTGGATCATAATTTCTTTTTTCTAGTAAGACCTTTGATATTATGGCAAAAATCATATTCTTGATAATAATTTCTTTATTGTTTTCCTGTAAAAATATCTAAAAATCTTTCAAACAAGATCAATTTGATTTATCTTGTTTTAGAAACAACACTGCATAAGATATTTAGGTTTTTTAGAGAATGTATTTTTAACATGTGTATTTTGTCTCACTGTACTGGCAGAATTTTTATAGTCAAAACAAGTGAAAAAATCTACCAGTGCTGAAGAAGTAATCCAAAGTATTTAGAATACGTTACTGACCTTGAGTAATCTAACGAAATACGTTACAATGACATTTTACAGCATGTACTCTGTAATCTGTAATGGAATACATTTCAAAAGTAACCTTCCCAACCCTGTATCTATATATATGTATAGGTGTAATGGTATTACCACCTCGAGTGTGCATTATTCTTCAACAATTCAGTGGTCCATCATCAATTATTCCTTACACACTCACACACACACAGACATATGTGTGTGTGTGTGTGTGTGTGTGTGTGTGTGAGTGTGTGTGTGAGGAATAATTGATGGTGGACCACTGAATTGTTGAAGAATAATGCACACTCAAGGTGGTAATACCATTACACCTCAGGTATGCATCATTTTAAACAATTCAACGGGCCGGAGTCAATTATTCCGCTTATACCATGGTTTTACCACACCTTAAGACATTGTTCAGGGTTTTATCTCAAGACATTTTCTGGTTTTCGTCCCCAAAACACTCTTATGAGAGGAACTACTTTCTTTCGCCACGGATTCAGCAACTTGCTTTAATACAGTCCGAGCCTTCGTTGCTAGTTCGAAAACATCACTTTAGAACTAGTAATGGAGGACTGTGAGGCTTGCGCTGCTTTACTAGAGCACTTACTGGAATAATAAGTTAGTGCGTGTGTGTGAGTTTGTATTTGAGGGATCGAAAGAGAGAAACTCAGAAACTGAGAGAGATAGCTTCTGGGATTACGTTTTTTGTTGCAGCTCTCATCAGAAGTATCATCGCTTCAAAATCGGCAAGATGTAAATTTAAGCACTTCTCAGCAGCAACGAGTGTTGCCATATTTCCGTTGTAAACCTTAACAATTTTTTAAACTCTACTGAGATGCAGGAGTGCGCTGACAGGATGGCTCTGTTTTTTTCTTGCGAATAAGTGTGTGAGTATGCGTATAATGTCTGTGTGTCCACGTGTGTGGCTGTGGGAGTGTGTGTGTGTGAGATGGGGAGGGGGTTGCGAGAGTGTTTCCCACAGATATTTCAGATAATATAGAAACTGTTTTATAGCACGGGTCTGTTGAATGCTTGATTCTGATTGGTTCACGGATGTTCTAAGGTGTGCAATTATTTTTCAAGGAAACGCACGGCTATAAAGTAGTTCCAGGTCTTGACCGCATAACGGTTCCATATCATTTCGCCAAATTATTTCAGTTATTTCAAAGAGCCCAATAAAAAAGGTGTGCATTATTTTTCAACAATTCAATGGTCCGTCGTCAATTATTCCTTACATATTGATCAGGTGTATCTAGCTCTGAAACAGCTCAAGCCTTCGTTGCTAGTCCGAAAGCGTCACTTTAGAACTAGTAATGGAGGATGCGCTGTTTTTCGGCGTGTGTGTGTGCGTGTGTGTGTGTGTGAGTGAGAGAAAGAGAGAAACTAAGAGAAATCGCGAGTTCAATTGCCTGTGTTTAAAGTGGCTCTCGTCAGGAATAACATCGCTTAAAATTGCCAAAGTGTAAATTTAAGTCTCAGGAGCAGCGAGTGTCACCATTCTTGTATATAGCTTTACTATTGCTAAACAACTGTTTACAATCGCAGTGAGTCGAGGGGGAGTGCTGACTTTGCTACCAAGAGAGTTTGTGTGAGAGCAGAGAACAGAGGGTGAGGGGTAGCGTGGCGCTATTTTCCACTATAGCTATGTGAGGCTGATCAGGGCGAAATACACTGAAACATTAAAGGGGACATATTATGCCCCTATTTACACAATGTAATATAAGTCTCAGGTGTCCCCAGAATGTGTCTGTCTAGTTTCAGCTCAAAATACCTCACAGATTGTTTATTCTACCATGCCTTTATACCCCTGTTTTGTAGCCCTGTTCCAAACGGACTGTTTTAGTGTTATAGCTTTAAATGCAAAGGAGCTGGAAGTGGGCTGTGCCTTTCCTGCTGGTGCCATGGATACCCCAGAGACAACAATGCAGGAGAACTTAAACAGTTAAAAAATTATAAATAACACGGAGAACACACTAAGTCAATCATCTTACTGTATTGTGCATAACAAAGGTCGAGTTATGAAATATGAAAAACAGCTATAGTTGTTGAAAATACCATTATCGTTTCATAATCGTTTTTGAAATAATGACCGGTTTTATTTCATGGAAAATCTTAATTGCATGACCACACAAGCGGGACTGTGGAGGACACCAATCAGTTTATATCGTAACTGAAACAGAGCTACAGCTTCATTGTTATGGAATAAGGTAGTTGCTACGGTACACAAAGCAACAAGCGTTTTTCGCACAACGTACAAACAAGCAAATTCAAAAATCCAAATTGCAAACACTAAAAAAGTATAAAGTGCGAAACTTACTTGCAAATCTGAAGTTGGGTCACGGAGAGTTTGTATTGATCCATCCTTGATCCTTATCTTTGAAGCAAATCCAGCCTTGTGTTAACCATCGTTGATGAAGCAGTCCAAGTTTGCACAAGCGGCTCTAGCGAGGAGATAAATATGGTGGACTGTGCGCTGCTCACTCAGGTTTTAATGAGGGCAGATCTAAGCTACTCAGGCGGATCTCTTCGCCAGCCGTGGGCAGTACCTTTCCCCTTTTGACGTCATAAGGGGCTGCAAACCTGAACAGCTCATTTGGAGACACTATTGATTTATTTATGGGGAAAGGAAAGAAATAAGGGGATGGTCTTTTACCATATTTTGTAGTTTTCTACACACACTGGGGACACATAATTATGTAAAAAAAAACTGAAAAAGAGGATTTTGCACAATATGTCCCCTTTAAAAGTTATTTTGGATGATAGAAACTGTATTGATCAAGTCACAGGGATGCGGCTCTATTTGTTGGTCGCAACTTGAGTCTCAATGTGTGTGTGTGTGTGTGTGTGTGTGTGTGCATGCGCATGTGTATGTATGTGTGTGAGTGTGTGCAAGTGCAGGTGAGACGAGGGAGCGCGAGGGCTCTTTTTAACCTAAACTGAAATAACTGTAGGATATTTTACATTGTTTGGCGATTTACTTCAACCAATGTCTTTGTTTTAATTGGATATTTTGTTGTGGTAGCCTGTAGGACTATAACTGAAATAATTTGGCGAAGTGATATGGAACCGTTATTAGCCGGTACTTCATAGCCATGCGTTTACTTGAAAAATAATTGCACACCTTAGAACGTCCGTCAACCGATCAGAATCAAGCATTCAACAGACCCGTGATATATACAGGTATATATATACAGTATATATGGTCTGTTGAATTATCATTTAAAGAATAAATGTGTTAGGCCTTTAACTTTTTCCAGACAAAAAAAATCACAGACGGCACACTTCATTTCACATGTATTAAAGGGTAGAGAGTGAGAGCCGAATGTTATTTATCTTCATTCTACAGAGAGCAGGATTAGTCAGTATTGATGTGCGTTTGCCTTCGGGAGCACTGGCAGCACAACAAGCTTTAAATAATAGCAAAAACCAGCAGGAAGAACTAGTCACCAGCAAGTGGAGACCATGTGCTGGAGAATGTAGGGGGGCTGTTTCTTCACAGAGTGCAGTGTTTATCTCGTCAACTAAATTACTGACGAAAATGTTTGTTGATGAAATAATAATAAAAAAATAATAAAAATAAATTATTCACTATCACTTTTGTCAGTAATTTCGTTGACAAGATAATATTGAATAGTAAACTTAAATATTAGGGTTTTATTATTATTATTATTTAAAACATACTGTTGCCGAAAAAATATGAGAAAAAATACTGCAAGGTATTGACAATGCACTAACAACATTTGCCAAGCTATGTGAGCTGAACAATGAACCGCTTTACTAACAGGTCAGTTACCTCACTCAGACGTATTCTATAAATGTGAAATTAATCAGCTGTATCCACAATATAAACATAATATTACAACTTACATCTACACAGACAATAAAGCTGTGTGCTGGTCAAAACGCACTACACGTAACACAATATCCTAAACTGTCTAAAAGATGAGGAAATCACAGAGTAACTTCTAAAAACAACAAACACTTCAGTATAGTATTTATGAGCTCAGTTGTTTAATCTTACATATTATTTTTTCATATGTTTGATACATATTTAAATATTTAAATGTTTAAATGTTTTCATTTCTAGAATATTTGGTCAACAGTTTTAGATCTGAAGTTTGTACTTTGATCAGTAGTTTGACCTGTTACAGTTTTACAAGTTTTTGTCATTTTGCACATAATCGTCAGACCCAGGTGGAATCTGCAGACTTTTTTTGTTTGTTTGTTTGTTTGTTTGTTTGTTGTTGGGGGGGGGGGTGATTCAGCGGAAGAGATTTAAATATGCCAAAATGTGTTTAATGGAGCTTAGATTATTATAATCTTACTGGTAGCTGAAAGCATCATGAAATTAGCCAAAGTATTTAATAAACATGCATGTGGTGGGAAATGTGTAGAACCTTTATGCATGACAGTCGCAATTCTGTGGAAAACTGTAAAACTGAACACTGACAAAGCAGGAAGCAATAAACTAAAAAGGGAGCTTTTACTTCAGCAGAAGATCTGGGCATGGTCTGAGAAGGATTTCAGGAGGAGCCAGTGGGCTTGCATCAGCCACTCCACTCTGAAGAGCTAACTCCCCTCAACTCTGTCTTCCTCGCTCTCTTCCTTTCTTTGCTTATTTATCACATGGTATGGTGATTGGCAAATGTGCGTCTCCCTTTGTTTCCTTTCATTAGACACACTCAGTCTGCTTTTGCAGGGGTTGGTAGGCTTACTAATGAACACAGAGAGAGTTTCTCTGGCGTGATTGCAGAAAGGATCAGTAGTGCTTTAGCTGTATAGGCCACATACACACTGCAAAGTTTCGGAGTGACAACCGCGTTTAAATGCAGGAGTGAATCCCTTAAATTTTAATTCCATGTGTGTACGGAATACAGGACAGACTCCCACAATTGCGATGATTGACAAGTGATAACCATAGCAACACTTCAGCTTCAGCCAGTGAATGAGAAGCATGAATAACACCAGCGTAACCAGTTTTGTGTTTTCTGTTTTTGAGCAAAGAGATTATCCACCACAGATGTACAGTATTATCATCCAACAATGTTTCATTAGCTGCCGTCAACAGAATGTTTATGTTTATGTTTTGTTTATGCGAATCTAAACGGCTGTTGTTAAACAGTGCACGCTCTCTCTGGACTGTAATGCACGGGTTATCCCGAGACCAAAGGGCTGATGAGAGAAATTACAGTGGAGAGAGAGACTGGAATATATGAATGAATGAAGACACATACCAGATCGATCTCACACGTGCAATTAGTCATGTCAATAACAACTAGTTGTTCAGTTCGATTCCATTTACACTCCATGGGATTTTTGAAAATGCGGTTGTAGAATGCGGTTGTCACTCCCGTATTTTATCGAACTGTGTTTGTACAGAACAGGATTAAGCACTAAAAGGTGAACTGACAACTGAATTTAGCTGCAGTTTTTATGTGGCCATAAAGAAGAGAGAGAGATTTCAACCATCTTTCCAATTGCCATACTCACGGATAACATCCTCAAGTGCACACCAGCCAAGTGTCCATCAAGGACACTTGCTATCTTATGCTATGCTATCCCTCAATGACAAGCTATGAAACCAGCAATTCAAAATTTTGCCATTGCTCTAAAGCCAACTAAACACAAAAACGAATGGGTTTTATAGGTTGCTCACACAGAATGCGTTTTTGCATCCACTGGTGCTGTTTTTCAAATGTTTTTCTATGTAAACGTGCATAGAACATTATTCTTTACACCCTCATTCTTATGAAATGGCATTGTTGAATTCTGTTGATTCTGACTGGTTGACAGACATTGCAAGGTGTTGATTAATTTTCTCTAACTGCACGACTATGAAGTAGGCTTGACTGCATTACAGTTCTGTACAGGATTACCACCATGTTCACAGTGTCACCAAGTTCTTTCCAAACTTGTAATGGCAGCTTGGGCTGTTTAATGCAATGTATTATTATTACGTATTTATTTTAGGGGTGGTAAGTAGTAGTTCAACACAAGAGTGCTTTAGGGATGAAAACCTAAAAAATGTCCAATACATACACATTTACATGTGGTAACCATGGTCTAACCAGAAAGAAACAATTACTTTTTGAGAAATAATGCACACCTGAATTTTCAATAATTCTGTGGTCCATTAATTTCCTTTCATTAACTATGGCATGTAAAGGTACTCAATGTACTTCAACAAATACCATAGTTATACCATGGAACGTGTCCAAAATACACGTATTTATCATGTTAGTTCTTTTTAATTGTTAGTGTGGTCTTTGTTGGTCTTTCAAGCTAAGCAATTAGTACTGACGTGGCAGGCTGGTTTAGCAGACTAATGTTGCTTTTTCAAAATCATTTTGCAGCCTTACCACAATCCTGCTTAGTCCTCTCTGATGACTAAAATTGCTTTTGTTTCCTCTAATGCTGCTATCTGTCTCATTCTCTGTTCTACCAATTAAGGCGGAGACCCTTTGATCTGGCCATTACCGTGTGAAACAATTAGTCAGAGCCCAGAAACAATTCAGGTGAGGATTGATCTGCCAGGCAAAGCTACAAAGTAGAAACAAGGTCTTTAATTCTTTTAATTAAACCGAGGGCAAAGCCTTTTTTGTGTTCTTGTTATCGATATTGTAGAGCATGGCATTAATGAAACTAAGGTTAAGTGAGGTTGACTCTAAACACCATCAGCATATTCTTTCACGGACACAAAGGCTATATACTGGTAATGGTCCTGGAGGAGACACCCAGACCCAAATTAACTGCAGTAAGGAGCTAGAGAGGAGAGATGGTGATAGAGCAGGTGAAGATACAGCTTATTGCTGAGTCAAAGCGACACACTCTGCTAAGCTAGTTCAGTTGGTGGCCCATTTAAATAACCAGCTTAAGACATGTTTTTAATGCTGGTTTTTGCTAGACACTTAACATGTCAACACTGGTCAAGCAGGATATCTGCAACAATAACTAGCTTAACCATTTTGTGCAGGTAACAACAGACCAAAAACAGTTCAGATATTTAGCTATGCTTACCTACTATTACTATTGCTCGTCGAAACCCCTAACCCTAAGTATTAAACTTCAATTCATGCTATGGATATGAGTGATACCTAAAATAATGTGGTTAGCTAATGAGAGGTGTGCTATTACTTTTCTAAGCGATTGGGTGTATATTTCTTTCCTGGTGGAAAAAAAATATCATAGCGCTCCTGATGATATTGCCATATTAAATAAACCGGCTTGTAGTCTGTATGGTTTCCATGGTAAGCTTCAAATGAGCTTTGACACAATCATCTCCATGTTTTGTCTCCAGCCTCACAGGGCATCATGGGGCAGCGATGGACATAGAAGATTGTCATGGTGCATTAGCATCCTTCTACTGCCCTCCTGGCCTGGATTCGTCTCTCAGCAGGACAGTAGGACAGTGAGGGACTTGTCAGTCTATGGAGCCTCTCTATCCTGTTCAGCCACAGCGGATCTCTCCTCTCCCAGTCATGGATGTAAACCCCAGCTTCACACCTGTTTCTCACCCTAAAGAGTGAGTGACGTCCCATGGCCAAAGGCTTTGCTTGGCTCGACTAAGACAATCATAACAACAATGGAAGGAAGAGATGGAGTGCAGAAAAGAGGGAAAAGAGAATAGTAAGGAAAATAGAATGCTGTTTAAGTTTGGAGCAGTTGTAGATTTTGGAGCCTCCGTAGTTCTTCAACTTTCAACACTTTTAAGCCCCAGGGGTTGATTTTTAGTAAAACTAACTATAGCATAATGTCTTGGAAACTTTTCACTATGCCTTTTAACTAATATATTTTTGCTGCTTTTCAAATGCTTTTTATGTATATATTTTATTATTCTCCTACAGTGCATTCAGACCTAGACATTCAATATTAAAATATGAAAATAAATTATAAAAATACAGTATGAATTACAAAGACAAAATGACATAATTCTCTAATGATGCATGTCCACTATAAAAGTGCACATAGTTGAGGAAACACAGAGCTACAGAAAAACAGACACGCAAACACAAATAAATATGCCTCATGTGCCCTAATAAATTAATTTACCAGAAGCACAGGAAACTCTGTTTTCAGATGACCCTACCTGTTATTGGCATATGTGCAATCCAGACAGAAAAACACTTGTGGTCCATCTGCTGATATTCCAGACCAGCTGTGTGGCACATTGATGGGCAAATGACTTTGAAAGCAAATCCCAGAGGTGCCAGCCTCACCCGGGCAAAACGGATTACAGAGATTTTATTGGATTTGCCCTCATTCTGTTGAAACACCATTAATGCACCCCTTAAAGCAATTCCAGATTAAATTCATCCAGCATCAAATTAGAGAACATTTTCATCGAATACCTTCCTGCTTGCTAAAAAAAAAAAGCCAGAAGTGGATATCAACAGAAGCATATCAGTAGATATTTCTTGCTAGAATATATTAAAATAATTATCTCACAATGCGCCTTTTCTGCTTTGACAGTTTGTTTACAGATCTTCACAGACATTCCACTGCTCTATATTATTCGGTTGCACACACATCAGTGTCTGAAGCAGACAAGGATAGATTGGAATCATCTATCACAAATACATTTCCCTGTCTACTTCAAAAACTGCTCTCACTGATGGCTTTTTCTTCTCACATGCAAATGTTTGCTAAAAAGATCAATTTAATAGTCACTTGATAGAATATTTTATCTGATTTAAATCAGATTGCAGGACTATATTTGCTTATGCTCATTGATCTTTGGGAAAAGCAAGAGACGAGATGGGGGGTTGGGGGTTCAGTGTTAGGGGGGAAAAAGTTGTGTTTCCATTAGAAAGTTATGCTATCAACATTTAAAATGGCTAATTTAAATGTTCCTATTAATTGTAAAATGATCCTTATGAACAGTCAAAGTAAAAAAGTGAAGCAATTTGAACTGGGCCAAAATATACCATTTGCTATTTAGTGTTGCTACTCATCATTTGAAGCAGTTACACAACAGTCAAGCTATCCTGTAAAAACGTAGTTGCCTACACAACAAGCTACAGTGATAAAACAGTAGTTAGCAACACTACACGCTATGTTGAAGCTACTGTATTTAAAGGGATAGTTTAGTCAAAACTTTGTCATCATTTACTCACTCTCATTTTGTTCCAAACCCATATGACTTTAATTCCTACATGGAACACAACAGGAAATGTTTAAAGGAAAATCACAGATTTTCATTAGATCAGTGGAAATCTTGATGCCTGTTGTATGTTCATCAAGCGCTTTTTTAGTGCTAAAAACCACTCTGGCAAGAACATGTGAGCCACTGTGAAGGATATTCTCTCACAGCGCTGAAGGCCGCATAATGGACATTAAAATTATCACTGAAAAATTACTAACATTTTGGGGTTATTCTCACCAAATCCGAATCCTATGCCAGTAAAATTTGACAGAATTTTTATTTTTTTGTGAACTATTATTTTAAGTGGCAAGATATTTAAATGTATAACTGCCGGATGATCAAGCAGAGCAGTATTATCTGGCACAATTTAGGGTGACAGATTTAAAGTCAACAAATAAATGTATACTAAATACAAGATAAAAAAAAAACAAGAAAACACCTAATTTAAACATAGTGATGGACGGCAGCTTTTAACTATATTATAATATTTGACGACAAAGGGACTCAAATTGCTTTTCCGCTATGTAGATTTTCCAGCAACAAGCACATTTTTTGTTGGAAAAAGCAGTGACCAGTGGCTGTCCAAACAGGAAATAGTCATCAGAATTGTCTCTCTGCAGTCACACACACACACACACACACACACACACACACACACACTCAGAAAGGCAAGTGTTAAAGTAGAGAGAGAGAGAGAGAGAGAGAGAGAGAGAGAGAGAGAGACAATAGGAGAGAGAATAGCAGGACAGGAGCCCATAATGAGAGATGGCTGTTAACCTGATTACTGTTATCAGCAATAGGACTAATTATTTCCTCTACTGCTTAAGCATACTGAGTTAATCCTGTTACAAGGCCTGGTATTTTGGGCCTCTGCTTAATTGGCACTGGAAGGGGGTTGTGGTGGGGGTGTGTTACCAAACAGCATCTGTAATTATTTGGGACAGTATTTATTTATTCCCCCCCACCGGATAGCAGAAGAGTGTAAGCTGCTTTCCTCCCTAATTTTCTGTATTTAATCAATTAAACATGCATAAATCCTTGTGTTTCAATGACACATGCTGCCGTGGATAACAGTAGTTGATGACTCTTGCTAGGCAAGTTTTTGGTAGCGAAAGAGAGGCGAACTAATGTGTGTTTGTTTCGTTGATTTTTTTTTTGGGGAGGTGGGGGGTGGCAGTCAGATCAAATTTAAGCTTACAGATGATTTACCAAGTAGTCTGACTGCCTCTAAATGGCAAAGTTTACAATAATGAAGGTGTGAAGGGCTAAATAAAAGGGAGAGAAAGCTCTGTTCCCAACCTACTAGTACCTACATAGCCAGCTGTCTTCTAAAGAAAGATCAAAATTGAAATGGAAGTGCAAGGACATGTTTGGTGTGAATGGCCCGTAACATGGTTTTGTATGACAGCAGTGGTTTCTGCAATTTTCATGAGGGTCAGTCCACTGACCAGACTCGCATTACCATGCAAGAACTCTGAACCAAACCTCCAACACCACAGCACATCTGGCTTTATCTTCCTGGCATACACACAAACAGACACACGTTTTTTGCGACTGAGTGCCCTGAACCCTGAGGGCAAATCCTCATTACTGATCTTGTGTTGCCTTTTTTAATTATAAACCTGGATCAAATAAAAAACATGGATTTGAATGGCCTTTGATAATTAAAGCAGAGCTTCCTAATAAAGTTCAAATTGGCAGATAATATCCCCACAGCGGGACGCAGGCGGCAACCGTCTGTCCAGTCTCCTGGTGCATGCTTGAGTGTACACATATGTATGTGTAAGAGGATTGGATCAGACACACTCCTTGGTCTTTGCTGGCATTAGCTTTGACTCTCTGATCTTAAAACAGAAGCCCAGCTGTGTGTCAGAAGAACATGAGCTACAGAGAAAGGTCATCAAGATAGGTCAGTGCTGTAAAAAAAGAACAAAAGTGCAACTATGCAACATGTAGTGGTTCTGTTTCAGGTTTATATCAGGCTTTATTGTAATTCTGTAGCAGGTTTAGGGAATTCTGATTGACTAGTGTGCTACATCTGCTGAAGATAGATGGCTGAACCTCCTGTAGAACAAGAATCTAAACACATCTATGAATTGTCTTTCTCTCCCTCTGTCTGTCTTGTCTCCACACTCTGGTTTATGCAGAATGCTGCAGGGTTTCTTTTGTGTGTATTCACTGTGTTCATATTGAGGTTTGAGCTTAAGTAAACCTCTCTAAAAGTCTGTTCTCTGGCCCAATCAGTGTAAGGTTGCTGGCTAAAGCTGTGGTATTCAAATTTTTAGCATTTTCTTCAAGTCTGTGCCATTAAAATTGATGTGTTATTATTCAGGCAATTTGCTATATATACAGTATATACAGCTCTGGAAAAAAGCTTAAATCTTAAATCAGTATCTCAACATGTATGGAAGCATTCCATTCCATTGTCTGTTGAATTCCAACACAAGCACTCCTCATTCTACTTAAAGAGGTACTGATTAGGTGATCACCTGAACCAAATCTTATTTAACGAGGAAAAGTATAAAAAACACTGCTGTGGTCATCACTATCCTCTTGCAATAGGACCAACTGGATGGCAAAAACAGTGCTAGTAGTACCTCAAAAGTAATTGGAATAAAAAAAATAACTATTGACCATGCCAAAAGAGTTGAAAAGGAAAGTTTTCAGTGAGGAAAAGAAGGGTTCAATTCTAGCTTTACTGGCAGAGGGATACATTGAGCATCAGGTTGCTTCCATCCTTAAAATGCAGTTCATAAGAACAAGGTCAAGCAGCAGACATTGGGGACAACAAAGCTACAGACCAGCAGAGGGCGAAAACGACTCCTCACTGACCGGGATGACTGCCAACTCATTCAAATGTCACTCAACAACCGTAGAATGACATAAAGTGACCTACAAAAAGAATGGCAAACAGCAGCTGGGGTGAAGTGCACGGCGAGGACGGTTCGAAACAGGCTCCAAGCGGCAGGGCTAAAGTCGTGCAAAGCTAGAAAAAAGCCCTTCATCAGTGAGAAGCAAAGAAGCACCAGGCTGAGGTTTACAAAAGACCATAAGGATTGGACTGTAGAGGACTGGAGTAAGGTCATCTTCTCTGATGAGTGCAATTTTCAGCTTTGCCCAACACCTGGTCGTCTAATGGTTAGACGGAGAGGCCTACAAGCCACAGTGTCTCGCACCCACTGTGAAATTTGGTGGAGGAACGGTGATGATCTGGGGATGCTTCAGCAAGGCTGGAATTGGGCAGATTCATCTTTGTGAAGGACGCATGAATCCAGCCACATACAAGGATTTCCTGAAAGAAAACTTGCTTCCTTCTGCACTGACAATGTTCCCCAACTCTGAGGATTGGTTTTTCCAGCAAGGCAATGCTCCATGCCACACAGCCAGGTCAATCAATGTGAGGATGGAGGAGCACCAGATCAAGACTCTGTCATGGCCAGCCCAATCTCCAGACCTGAACCCCATTGAAAACCTGTATATACTGTACATATATTGCACATATTGACTTTGACTGACTTACTCAGAAATATTCTCTTCAAACAGTTGCTCAACCATGATAATAGTTGACTTGAAAGACAAAACACATTGTAGAAGCAGAGTTCACACAAATGTCCACTTTAGCACTCCCTGTGGCAATGTTGCATACTTGCGCTTGTGTAGCTAGAAGCATCTGTTTTCACATACTTGCGCAGATTATGTTTCGGCCTTAAACAAATTTTTTTATGATTGGCTAACCCATTCGCAAGTGAAATGAGTAACAACATTCCACCGAGTTGCTGAAAACAGAATAGGTGTTGATGTAAACGTGGGCATGTATTAATGAAATCTTGGTTGTGACGTTAATACAATGACGATTTCTGAATGACCTGTTCTAGCAGCTTAGTTTCAATAAATGGTCTTGGAAGATTAGGGAGGGAGCTTGCAGTAGAACATTAAAGTAAGTCTACATACAGAAGTTCATTGAACTCATTTCATAAAATAAATGATATGTTCCTCTAAATAAGTACAGGTGTCATTGTTAAGGTGAACGTATTCAGCCAATCGTTATTTGGTGTATACGCATATGTAAGTGTATGCATATTTGTATGTGTATAAATGTGCTAGTGGGAGTGTTTTTGTGTGCTTGCATTGTCACAACAGCACACATTTTCGATTGTGAGAATCTGATTGGGTAAGACAGGAGCCACATCATAACCAGAGGAGATTTGACCTCTAACTCTCTCTGTCTCTCTCTCTCTCTCTCTCTTTCCTTTTCTCTCCATGTTCAAGTGTGTGCCCAACCCCTGCAGAGCATCATGGGAAGAAGCAGGAACAGCACGTAGGATGAAAGGGCATGATGTACATAATATAATATACATAATATGTATCTGTGTGTGTGTGTGTGTGTGTGTGTGTGTGTGTGTGTGTGTGTGTGTGTGTGCGCGCACACAATGAGAGCGATGCAAGTGCGACCATGTGCTTCTTTAAGGTCTGCATCAGTGTGTGCAATTCTCTCTAGGCGTCATGGCGACCTCACCAGTTGGCCTTAAGTTCAGAGTGGGTGGAACGTACCAGATGCCTCTACACTGCGAGATAAGCCACAGCTCCGGGGAGAGTTAGGGACCTCCATCACCCCTTTACCACCACATACACCAACCCATACTTCAAAACTGCATTGTGCTTTCCTGCCCTCAGACATCAACTAAGCCACACACACAAGTATAACATGCACTGTGCTTTCTTGCCCTTGGCAAATGTGCTACACAAACATACACACTGTAAACTGGGGCAGAGTTGGGAATGAGGGAAGGACAGCCATGTGAGACAGCGTGAAAAACGAGCCACTGAAGGACAAACGGGATTGAATTTGAGTCTGTCTCATAGAACTGTAACTCTTGCCTGATCAAAGTGTCTTCCTGTGTCTGTCCACAGAGAACAGCCTTCATTACAGACTTCAGATCTGCGCTAAACTCTTTCAACAACACAGTTGTGTTGTATAAAGCCAGAAATGTCTCGGGCACAAACTAACTTGTACTACTTCAGAGTAAAATGCTCTTATCAGTGTAACCATTGTGCATGAATCTGGAAGATAAAGTCACAAGCTGACAATCAACAACCTTCAGATTCAGATCACCATTCATTCGTTATGGCAGACATTTTGTTTCTGCTCCCTACTGGAACGGTTGCCCAGCAGAGAATAGACTCCTCATCGGCTCACGGTTTCACTTTTCTGGAAAAGACAGCTTTGAATTCACCCCTGTTCTGATGACAGCTCCAACCTGTTTGTTTGGCTCTTTGAACAAAGCCTGTGTGTACTTCATCCTGGCTGCCAGGACCTGTGGTTTCTATGCTGCCTCTGTTATCTCAGGCCTAGGAAATGGACTTCTCTGAATACCGCACGCAAATACTTATGATACATGTTCCCGATAACTGGCATTCTGAAGCAGATTGGAAAGTCTGCTTGGGTTTGAGACCAATTCAGTTGAGAAGTTTGAAGTATAGTGAAATTAAGATATAATTAATATGAAAGAGGTTCCCAAGATGTTGTTTTCAGGAACAAATACTTGGTTGCATTTTGTAGAAAAAAAATTATAATTTAAAAGGAAACTACGTATGTAATTGTGATGATAACAGGCACTGAACTTTTTTGAGGGAAACTGTCACAGTCCGGTCACCTTGTCAGGTTGGGGTTCTGCCTGACGGAACCATGACAGTATCATCCTGCCTCAGTGTTTTGTGTACCCCATTTGTGTGAGCGTTGTTTGGGACTGCTGTGCGTTCTCCGGTGATGTCATGGTCCTGTCGACCTGTCAGGTTGGGTTTTGTCTGATGATGACCATGACATCATCACCACCTGTCTGTCTTGTGTTTCGTGTACATGCTTTGTGTGAGTGCACGGGTCCGGTGGTGGGTTATCGCAGTGTGCAAGTTGCCACTGTGCGCCATCTGGTGATGTCACGGCCCTGTCACCTTGCCAGGTTGAGTTTATGTCTGCCCAGGGACATGGCATCATCGTTCCCTGTCTGTTTTTGTCAAAGCGTGTTTTACGTTTTGCCCTTATGTGTTTCAGGTGCCGTTGGCATGCTGAATCCTGATCGTTTCCATGGGAACACTGATCATTACAACCTTCAGCTGCAAACGGCACTTGCCTCTTGTTTGTTTCCCTGCTTATTTAAATTCCCTTGTGTGTCATGTCCAATGTTGGATCATTGTTATTCTGTTGTGTGTTGTTTCAAGGTGACCAAAGTGATGTTTTATGTTTGCTGTCAAATGTTAACCGTGCTCTCTTGTTTAGTTGGAGATTGCTCATGTGTCTGTTGGTTGCCTGTCTCTAGAGGTGTGGTTAACTTCCTGTTCACCGTCACCTTTGTCGCCCAGTTCCCTTGGAGGAGGATTCCTCGGTCTCTGCCCACGTGTCAAGGGAGAAACTCGCCTAGGCTTTGCTTCGCACCACACCAGCTTTAACTGACTCTCTTGGGATTGTTCCTGACTTCAACAACACATGCACTCATCATATAAACACACTCATTCCTTAGCCCGCTGAGCAGCTATAGCTTTTGACTCTGCTCATCACTGCAGCCGGTGCCGGGTGCGCCTGTCCTTGTTTACAAACATTGTGTTAATAAACTCATTGACTGTTTCCCTCTGTGTTTGTGTCCCTTTGTCTCCCCTGAACCTCTGACAATGAAAAAAAGCTTTCGGCAGCCTAGCTCTGTATCAAAATTGTTTATTGATCAAAGTAAAAAAACAAATACATCAAATATAGTTACAATTTATTAATTATACCATGAATTGCCTAGGCCCAACAATATGCTAAACTGAAATTGAACATTTTGAAAATGCATAAACAGCATAAGTGTAACTAATAGCCAGCACAATGGGGGGAAAAATTAGGTCAAATATTGTATACTGTATTTTCCAGAAATAAAGTCGCACCTGAATTTAAGTCGCACGGGTCAAAATTGTGTTATTGAGAGAAAACAAACACAGATAGGTCGCATCTATGTGTAGATCGCACTGACAGAGGTTGTATGTGGCAGGCACTAGGACCCAGGAGCAGCCTCCCGACTTCCCTTCAGCAGCATGTTAGACCTTCTCCAGCATGAAGATTACCTTAGCACAAGGGCGTAGATTTGGCTTCAACACTGGGGGGCTGCAGCGTGAAGCATTTACATGTTTCCATTGATCATGGTATAAATATTGGGGGGCTTGTACTTGCTTGTTTTGATTACAAATGCATCTACACATCGAATCATGGTGTATTTTAATCGGGATTATTTGCTCTGTTTATATTTCATGAGAAAAACATGACAAATAAGCCATATCTGTTGTAAATCTATGCTTTGCAAAGCTTTTAGTCTGTGAGTAAAACAGTATTCCTGTTGCATTCTATTCATTCATTAACATTAGCGATGGTCTATCTATGGATCTTTTTTATATTTGCAATTCTCTTTGCTACACTATGCACTCTCCTGTTCCCTGACTGAATGTTTTTGCTATGAGTGTGATGAAACATTTTTTGGGCATGTGAGGAGTTGCGTTTGACAGCAGTCTATAGAACAATAATGTTATGATGGACAGAATATTTAAACTGGTTGCATAAAGTACTTTGTAAAGGAATAATACTCTAAATAGGCTACTTTAAAATGCTCCTACCATCACTATGAGTACAGTTTTCATGTGTTTGTGTGTAAGCATATGTGTTTTATTGTGCAGCGTGTTTGACCGGCTGGTTACATAGCCCACAATTTACACTGTGTAACAATTATTTATTTATTTTTTTTCTGGGTAGTAAGTGTTATTTGCTAATTGCTTATGCTTCAAAAGTATAGAAAATGGCTATTATTCCCCACAAACTTTGCTTTTGTGATCAGGACAGTGATATTTTGAAATTTACCTATTTCCAATGAGAAAACGGGTGAATTTGTGTCTTTTCGTTCACATAAAGTCAGAAAAAACAACATATGAATCCAAATGAACACGTATTTATACTAAAGTAATATTCAAAGCTGTGCTGGTCCATAATGGTAACAAGCACCCGTCTCTTCCCCTGGCTCACTCGGTGCACCTCAAAGAGGATTACAACAGCATCAAAACTTTCTGGACGCCTTGAAGTATGAGTATGGCTGGGAGGTCATAGGAGACTTCAAAATGGTGGCATTCCTGATGGGTCTCCAAGGCGGTTTTACCAATTTTCCCTGCTATCTTTACCTTTGGGACAGCAGGTACACCAAAGCACACTACCATAGGTGGGACTGGCCACAGCGGACCGAGTTCTCTGTGGGGAGGAACAATGTCAAGTGGGAGCCACTGATGGACCCCCAGAAGGTACTGATGCCACCACTGCACATCAAATTGGGCCTTATGAAACAACTGGTCAGAGCTCTAGATAAGGAGTTGGCAGCCTTCAAGTACCTTCAAGACTTCTTCCCTAAGCTGTCTGAGGCAAAGGACTTTATGTGAACGAAAAGACACAAATTCACCCGTTTTCTCATTGGCAATAGGTACATTTCAAAATATTACTGTCCTGGTCACAAAAGCAAAGTTTGTGGGGAATAATAGCCATTTTCTATACTTTTGAGGCATAAGCAATTAGGAAACAACAATTACTACCCAGGAACAAAAATTGTGTTACATAGTGTTATGTATTTAAGTCACTTCAGACTATAAGTTGCAGCACCTTTCAGGTGTTGAAAAAAATGTGACTTAAATTCTGGAAAATATGGTAGTTAAATTTGCGGAAAAATACTGTGTGAATGTGATTGGATGGGCCTTGATGTCCACAACAAAAAAAAATATATAGGAAGCATTTTCTCCTCCCTTTATAAAGTTAATAAGCCTATTTATTTTGCCATGCTATGCACCATTATATGGTTGCATTTTATTATTTGCATTTTGCATAGTTTTTTCCCTTAGATCCATAGTCATAAGTCTCATATCTGAGTTAAAACTATGCAAACGAAGGCTGAGAAAGGGCTATTACTATCAGCCATCTGCAGGGACAGAAGAGACTGATTCTTTTTTTCTTTGTTCACCCTTCTTTGTTCTCCTCATTTCAACAATGCATCTATATTTTAAGAGACCAAGTATGCAATGGTATTAATAAAGTATTAATAAAGCTCAGCACATTTGATGCCTGTTCACGGCCAATGTTTCTGTTTCCTTGCACCTTTGGAACAAATATCCACTTGTTCAGGACATAAGTGTGTTGTAGTTGCTTTCTGTCACTGTAAGGCCTTTCCCTGTCTCAAACAAAACAAAAAATAATTTCCTTTCTCAGTATTTTTTTTTTTTTTTTCAGTAAAAAATATCATAAAATCCCTAAACAAGAAACATAAATCTGAAAATCAAAATGACGTAAGATATATATATATATATATATATATATATATATATATATATATATATATATATATATAGTCTTGTTTTAAAAGAAATGAACACAAAATGTACTGTATTTTCCACAGGGGCAAGAAAATATACTTGTTTTTTTTTTTTAAGTTTATTTATCTTACCCAATTTTTCTTGCTTTAACCATAAACTTAAATAAATACTATTAGATTTCTCTTAAAAAAAAAAAAAACAAGACTTTAACATTTTTTGTAATTTTGTTTCTCAAGTAAATTGTTTTAGTTTTATGGATGTATTGCTATTTTTTTACCGAATCATCAGTATTATTGTCTTCAGAAAATAATTTTTGTTTTTCCATTTCATTTATTTATTTATTTTTATATAAATGCTGACAGGCTCTGTGGTCATATCCAGGCCAGCATAGCTGTTGAGTGCCTCAATGCAACATAGGTGATTACCACTGCTAGAGTCAGCGAGGCTAAAACGCATTAGCTCCAACACTGGGTCACTGACGTGGCAGGATGCCCCCCTGAGGGTTGGTAGGTCAGGTGGAAGGATGGCGACGCTGGGTAACAATCACCTGACAGTGGATGCCAGCTCAGAACTCATGCGGAGCATAACATACCTTGCTCCCTCTCGCCCCACAGGGTTTATTTTTATTTTTTTTGTCTACCTGTCAATGAAGATTTGGGCCTGTCGCATGCCATCTCAGACCCAGTTTCATACTCAACTACTGTTGCACCCCGTGGGACATCAGCGCCTGTCGGTGCACCACAGCATCATACATACCACTAGATAAAAGCCAAAGCTTAACCAGATCAGGCAGTGGTTGATTAACAAACATTTTCTGTCACCAAATTTTAAACATGTGTAATTGACAGGGGTGTAACGATACACTAAGCTCACGATTCGGTACGGTTCACGATATAGGGTTCACGGTTCACAGTTCGATACTTTAAATATTTTGAAAAAAGAATACTGAAATGAAAACAATGCATTTATTTCCTGAAACATCAACAATGTTCAACAAACAACATGTTTACTTATTTGTTCATTTTGCAATCAAAACTGCAGTAATGGGAATAATAAGTAATGACAGCTTGGCCCTAATATAAATGCCAGACATAAATTATCTTGATATGTAAAAATAAGCAATCTTCTTACAGTTTCTTTTGGATAAATTAATACTAACAGTAGTCAAAGTTTACATTTCCTTCTCTGTAAATTACAAATAGAATTGGGCTGTCACTGAAAAATAAACAAAATTAGAATTAGGAAATTTGCACCCTAAACTTCTTAACAGAACTACTAAAGTAACAATTAAACTAAACTTTAAAAGGTTTAACATAAACAAATAGTCGTGAAACAAATTAGGTGGAATCCGTCATTGCCGACCACAGAAAATGGCCTCATGTCCTTTGCCATAAAAACGCCTATGCATCTGGTTATTTCTTGCGCTCTTGGACATGAATGCGACAACGGGGCTGTAAAACTACTTTGCAAATATACTTCTTTTACAGTATTTACATACCATTCTTGTTTTATCTGTAATCTTTTGGTCGAGCAATCATGTAACAGGAAAACCAAATGTTGCCATATATACAACTTAAAAGAGGATGGGGCATGCTCTATTTCCACATCAGTTTCAGCCGCACTCATTATTCAACACCTTTCTGGCAGCAGCTGCTAGTGTGCTATGAAGCGACTCTATTCACGTCACCGTGTTTCGTAGGCGTAGGACGTTGCGTGTCATGCGTATAGGAGAGAACAGACAAAAAAATATGTAAAAAACCTTCCAGTCTTCACGACACATATCGTCATTTTTTTTAACCGCCATACACAATATATTGTTACACCCCTAGTAATTTATGAATCTTGATGGATAATTTTAACACAACATTGTAACAAGTTACTTTTAAAAGTAATGGTCCCTAACACTAAATATTAATAAACACATTAAAAGCTACAGTCACACTAGGCTTTGAGCACATACAATTATTATGGACACCGCAACGTTTCAATCTTCTGTTGGTCTTCTCGTCATGCCAATTTGCAGGTGAGAGTTCACCAATCTTGAACTTTGGTGCAGAGTGGAATGCAAAATTTCTTAGCATAAGCTTGTGTTTCTGGTCTCCTGCGTTCTGATACATTTGAACAGTGTAGTGTGACCATGGCTTTACCTCTTTTACCAGACCCGCGCTTGTCAGTCGTTCATGATTTTTTGAATCGTAAACTTGTAGCAAGTCTGGGTTGTTGTAGTATACTATGACTCAAAAATTGCATGGGCTTAAATTATCACTTTTAAAGCATTAATAACATACAATATTTGTAAGCAGGGTTAATACATAAAGTAATGTATACACACATACACGCACACATATATACCATATAAATACTGTATATTACACTGACATAAATATGATGGATAAAAATGGATAATGACAGAAATTTTACAACTCAGTTTGTCACAGTGACGGATGATGATTATTTGTAGTGTAACTCCTTATTCTGAGACATTCATAAAGGAAAACTTTCATAAGCTTCCAAAATTTCCAAGATCTACATTTTGCACATACGCTATAAAGCATTCTCGGAAAAACAGGAGGTGAATTTGCTTGTGAAGCACAGACCTGCGGGGAAACAGCTGACAGAGGGGAAAATACACAATTTAAATCTCTGAGAAAAAGGGAACGTATAGGATGCAACCAAATGTCAGAGTGAAATATGAAGTTGAAATGGCGAACTCCAAGAACAAGAGTGGCTCTGAAAAAGGACGATTATGATAAAGGCCGTGGTCTTTAAAGTGCTGACGACATCGACAGTCTAATGGAAAGGCGAGACAGAGGTGTGGAAAGTTCTTGGCAACTTGAACAAATGCGGTACAGGAAAGCAGGTCTTGTCTTCAGAAATAACTCGTCAAGATTGGTTCACCACTCCTACAAATCCGTTTGTGATGGGATGTGTTGAAAGTAGATTCATATCACTCAGTGTCACAGAGAACAGAGCTCATTTACACATACTCAGGCTGCCTCTAAAGTGCTTTGCTGTACAAGCAGGCGACCCTGTCGACCCTTGGCTCGGGCGCTGATGTGGGGGCCCTTTTTGAAGAACAAGTGCACATCCTATCGCTCCTTTTCATTATCCTCCCTATTTCAGGCTCAGTTGAGTGTGGTACAGTGTGTAAAAAACAACAAGAGCAAGAAAAGCAGGATTGAATGAAAGTGGCTGGCAACTCTGTGTAATTTAATGAAGCCAAGAGAGAATGTTTACTCCACTCGCTCAGAATGTCCTTTCAATGCTCTTTGTACTTACAGATGAAATAAGATGCCTCAAATAAGGAATTTCTTTTACTTTAGGATTATTTTGCTATGCATTAAAAAAAGCATTCCACTGTATTATCTTGTGGAATGAGGAACGAAGAAAAAAGATAACTGAGGAGGGGGGTTGGGGTTCGAGTGGAAAGAGGCGAAGGAAATGAAAAAGGGAGTGATAGAATGTGAAAGTGATTGAATGGAAAGCAAGGGTTGACATTCTTCATGTTACTTTATGCCGCACAATGTCAACCAACACATGCATGTTTGCATGAACAATATGCAGACATTGGTGTGTGTGTTTGTGAACATGCACTCTGTGGGCATGTAGAGTGACTGTAATGCGATCAGGGTAGCCAGCAGTGAGAGGGTCTCTGTATTTGGTCAAAGCGTGTCTCTCTCTCATCAAGGGAGTGCCAACCATCCTGCAGATATACTCAGGCAGGAGACCATAGCCAATGTTTCCTTACCTCCTTTGGACAGGGCTATAACTTACACTCGCACGACCCTACCACACACACATAGCCTGTCCCAAAACTTAAGAAAATGCAAACAACATTCTCTTTTAGTAGGTTGTTCAACAGATAATTTCTCAACAGAAATACAACCTTCCTGCCACTTTGCTGAAAAGTTTAGCTTAGATCAACCTGGTCCAGGTTAGTTAGTATTGTCAGTTTTATTTGTGTAGTATTTTTCACTGTATATATTATCTCTGTTCCAAAACCTAGTGAGCTTCCAACCAAGACATCAGTTTAAGGCATTATCAGCACGGCACTCTTCCATTAACATTTAGCAGACACTTTAATGCAAAGTGACAGTTCATTACAGTACATTCAAGCTATACTGTACATTTATCAGTAGTGCATTCTGGGCATCAAACCTGTGACCATTTCCAAGTGTCATGCTCTACCAGTTGAGCTACAGGAAAACTGTACAGCCAACATGAAAGGTGGTAGGTAGCATAATTTTGTTTCAAGCATCCTTCACAAATCGCATGTTGCGAAGGCAATCCCAGAATGTATTGTGATGAAAAAAAGAAAAAAAGAATTGAAGATAGTGTATAAGTTGAAAGAATTATGTTATAAAGAATAATTATATTACTCAAAACTGAAAAAAGTGTCAATAAAAATAGTCTAATCTAATTAAAAATGTTACTTTTTCCAATATTTGTGTGCTGTGCATTTTTATGCTTATTAGAAAGTCACATTGTTAGCTTAGGAACATGTTTGCAGAAATGCTCGTCTTTTCAGCAGGGCTGCTTATTCAAAAAAGCAAAACTTGCACAACTGGAAAGGAGACATGAAGTTTGCAATAATGCCTATGATGCCACTCTGAATGGAAGCATTAGAAGATACAGTGAGATGATGGAACCTCCCTGGCCTGACTTGCACGGTGAAAAGCAGATGAGAGATGGAAGCTGTCACAGGCTGACGCAAGCAGTGTGTTGTTCGACAGGTTTTGGTGGGGAGGGGGTGGGGGGGGTGGATGTTATGCTCTTTCCACTGTGATGGGATTTTTGGAGAGCTTTTTAGAAGTATGGAGAAGGTTTTTGATCTGGCAGCTCTTTGGACACTACACAAGCACCGGCTGACGAGACATTCTGTGAAGTGGAGATGTACGAATGTGTGCCACTCACTCTGTTGCTGCTGAGGCTTGAAAGCGTGCTCTGTCAACAGGAACACGTATACAAGCCTTTATAGCAGGAGCTTTGAGCTAATGAGAAAAACAAATCTGAAATATGTATAATGCACTGTATGCAACACAGGCCATGAACTCAAAACTTGAAGAAGTAGACTAAAACCAGTCTACTAAAGAAATCATGTTTTGTGATGACTACTTTAGTGGACAATAGTTCACACTGAGTGGGACAAACATGAGTTGAAATTGATCCGTGTTTATGTTCATAAGGTGGTTTGGCTTAGTGGTTAAAGATCTGGACTGACAAACCAAAGGTTGTAATTTAATTGTTTTTCTATGTAAACCTGCACCTATATGGACGATTTGGACCATTGCGGCAAGTCTTGCTGTTTTTTTGAACATCTTGCTCATTTTTATGTGGCTCATTTAACGTATCGCTGCAGTTTCTTGGTGAAATAAACCCTGGAGGCGCTACAACAACAATTAATTTTATTTACTTTCACACAAATTATGAGTAAAACGGCACATTATCAGTTCATAAACACTTGCTTTCCGCCCTGTTCCTCACACAATGCTATCTTATGACATCAAAACACTTTTACAATAGTGCATGACTAGCTACATAACCTGCGGTTAACTGGATTTACAAGCTTGTTTCAGCGCATTGCACTTGCGCTGCAAAGGACAGGGTTACGAGTCCTGGAGAGCAGGTGAGTCGACATGTGAGCTGAAGGTGTCATAGAAAGACCACAAATGATGTGGTTGCTTCAGCAATCGTATTTTCATCTCACATTTGCTTTTAGTGCCACAAAGTGGACATTTCACCTTGGAACTGCCATGATTTGTGTCAAACTACATAATATATTTTTGCTAAAATGTTGCCACAGTCACATAATTTTCATGAGACTGGGCTGGGTTTTGACCATAAAGTTTGGTTCATTAGATCACAAGTGTGAAAGCCATCTTTTAAACAAGGAACTGCACTCAAATTTGAAAAGAGGTTTCAGGGTTCGATTCATGAACTGCTGTATATGGTTTGTCGCTAATGCAAATGTAATTCTGAAGTGAACTGCAATTCTGTATTATGTATATTTTGCAGTCATAAACAGGTACCAGTGATACTCACGTTAATGATAACTTCATTTTGCAAACGTACTGTGGCATAATGTGTGAAAGTGGCAGGAGGAGGTTTGTCAATTAAATTCTAGTTCAGACAACATACTAAGTGTGAAAGTGTCATTACAAAAACAGGCCACAATTGGAACTGAGAGCACAGTGGTGAAATAGATAAACAGCAGTCAGGGTTTAACAAGTTGGAGCGAAGTGGGCATTTGGTAGAGGACTCCCTGGTCTGTCAGGCTCTGGACAAACACCACACGGCCCAGATGAAGGCAGCTGGACGCCTGGGCTGAGACCCAGAGAGACCTCACTCCAGCCTCATCCTCTTCCCAACACAGCGCTAGAGAGAACAGATGGACTCCAGCGAGGGAAATCAGCCCTTCATCTGCTTTGGACGCAACTAGAAAAACCTCTGTCATAAACAGCACCCCGCGGGAGAACCGCCCATCACAAAATCCGACAGTCCATCCAAACTCTGGCTCGTTTTCACTAGGACACTGAGGACATACATTTTCTATAAAGTTGCATGTAAATATGTTATGAATTTATGAAATAAGCAAGTATTTGCTCACTTTTTCGATCGTTGTGACATATTTACCAGATTTTATGAGTCAGACAAAGTAGGTGGAGCAATAACTTGAGTAGGAGTCACTCTTCAATCAGTATGAGCACTGAAAGTATGAGCTGAAATAAAGAGAGAAACAGACAGCTAAAGATGTGAACATCATGAGATTGTGAGGATGTTTAATTTCGAAGCTGTTTCTGAAATCAAACCATTATAGAGCAATAGTAGCTTTTTTGACATTCCTTTAACACACACATACAGATGCAGGTGTAGTGCCAGAAACAGAGACAATCAAATATTATACTGTGCCGTGGGACACTGGGACTCTGAGTATTTGAGAGATAAACAAACAAAGAAATCTAAAACATGAGTGGAGTGCACACCACACAATGAGACCATGCATGATGCACAATAGACAGCTCACTTACACCCCACAACACCGTCCCACACCTGCTGACACACATACTTCCTGTTTAGCCTACTGGGACAGACAGCTGTGAGATGCACTTATTTAAGTCTACATGTCACCTTAATGAGTACATAAGCACTTATTATTTATACCTCTCACCCAGAGATGGCACTGTTTTAAGTTTACAGGTATCGTTTACCGAAATACACAAATTCGGACATTGCTCATGTCGTTCCAAAACCATTTGACTTTCCTTCATCACAACACAGGAAGAAAGAATTTGTCATACTCAAACTGGGCATATCATGATCGATGATAACTAGACACTCGAGAACCAATGTTCACGTAACCTTCCCCAGTTCAAGAGTTCAACTGTGTAAAATTAAATCCTTTGTACTTTAAAACATTTTTGCACTTCTGTCTTTGTAGTTATAAGAACTCGCATTTTACAAATTATTATTAAACATTACAAATTCATTTTATGCATAACATTTGGCATGGTTTACTTTTTCGGATTAAATTTATTTGAGTGGGAATATTACACACCGAAAAATTATTATAAACTTTATACAATGCAATGAATTTATGTCATTAATTATAAATAAATTATAGGTTTTTCATATCAGCGTTTTTATGCTTTAGACTGATATGCTGATGGTTTTAATTTGGTCAGTAATTTGCCAATAAATACTGATGGCCGATACATCTATCGGTAAAAAATACCACAGATATTTGGGCAAAAACTACCTATAGCTCGTTCTGATTTTTTCAGCATTTTATATATTTCATAATATTCTATTCTTGGCCAGTCTATTTATGGGTTTAGTGCCTCTGCAGTCACCATAGTGACCTATGGCTGTCAGATATCTGTTTGAGAGGCAAGTAGTGTTGAATGTGTAATTAAAAAGAAAAATTATACCAGCTCTGAAAACAGTGAATGTAAAGAAATCACTCACAACAACTAGCCTATGGAACTTACAAAAACATGATTACATAAATATCTACTGTAAAGGTAGACAGTATAGAGCTGTATAATCTAACATAGACAATTATTTTATATTCAAACAGTGTGTATATTGTGTTATTAAATCTTTTATATAAATTTTTTTCATTTAATTTTCTTCTAATTTGCTTAGATATGTACAGTACTTTGGGTCAAACCCCTATTGTTTTTAAATGTGCTTTATAAAGATTGACTTGTTTTATGCCATCTTGTGAATTTGTTAATGTGATTTTATAGATCACAGCTATGTTCTGATCATATCAATTATTGATTCAATGGAATCGCTTGACATAAATTGAGGACGCGCAAGGGTTTTATGTAGTAAGAAAAAACACTTAACACTTGGGAGTTAAGGGAAAAATTGAGAAGGGAAAAACTGTCTTTTGGCCACTTGGCTCTCTTTCACGCTCACTCGCTGTCTTCTTGCCACCCTGCTTGCTCACCCTGCCACCAATTTTTATAGTCCTAAACTAAGTGAGGCATTTGCTAACTGAGTAAGACGACACAGTCTTTTATGTGGGCCCTCAGAGGCCAGGTGGTATCTGAAGATTTGCCAACTAGCATCTCTTTTTCTCTCTGTCTCTGTCAGGGCTCTCCCAGCAGAAACACACCAGGCAAAAACATCAAAAGAGCCCCTCGCATTCGCTAGCAGCAAAACTTCAAAGGTTGGTTTTGTTACTCATTGCAAATATGTGTGTTCAGCTAAATCTCACCCAAGATAACAGCCCCAGATCCACTGTGGCAATTTCATACTCGATTCAGAAACAATTGCAACCTGAGAGTTGACTACTGTGGCATAATTAAAAGTGAGTGTTTGGGATGAGAGAGGAAACTATTTGAAACATACAGACTCCTTTGAGTTGCATTTACATTGAAATGCACCAGCAGGACTTATTTTAGTCACTGCTAAATACTCCTGGAGAACTTTGTATTTACGGAATTCACACCTGGTATTAATATCCGTCTCGGATGATCCGAGCATGACCGTAACCACCATAGACATTGAGAGGGACACACTGCACCCAATATTCACAATTTCCAATTCTTAAACTTCCTAATCATAAACATTTGGTTGGATCCTCAAATCCGAGTCACATCTCTAAATTTAAGTGTATTTAGCTGCATCAAAAATAATTCTAAAAAATACTACTGCTATTCAATCACTCAAACCTCATTCGAAGGTAGTGCGAAATAGTGCTCAATTAGATTCAATTCTGATTTATTTGGGTATATTCATTTAAAATGTAAATTTTGCCTACATATGAAAGAAATTCTCTCACAGCTAATGCTGTAAATTATACAGGGAACCTTCTAACTTCGTACATTATGAAAATATGAATTAAAAAAATTAACAACAGGGCCCAAACTATGCAGTTCCACTGCAATATACATTTGAAGTCAGAAGTTTACATACACCTTAGCCAAATACATTTAAACTCATTAAACATTACCTGTCTTAGGTCAGCTAGGATCACTACTTTATTTTAAGAATGTGAAATGTCAGGATAATAGTAGAGAGAATAACTTATTTCAGCTTATATTTCTTTCATCACATTCCTAGTGGGTAAGAAGTTTACACTTTGTTAGTATTTGGTAGCATTGCCTTTAAATTGTTTAACTTGGGTCAAATATTTTGGGTAGCCTTCCACAAGCTTCTCACAATAAGTTGCTGGAATTTTGGCCCATTCCTCCAGACAGAACTGATGTGGCTGAGTCAGGTTTGTAGGCCTCCTTGCTCGCACACACTTTTTCAGTTCTGCCCACAAAACGGATTGAGGTCAGGGCTTTGTGATGGCCACTCCAATATCTTGACTTTGTTGTCCTTAAGCCATTTTGCCACAACTTTGGAGGTATTCTTGGGGTCATTGTCCATTTGGAAGACCCATTTGCGACCGAGCTTTAACTTCCTGGCTGATGTCTTGAGATGCTGCTGCAATATATCCACATAATTTTCCTTCCTCATGTTGCCAACTATTTTGTGAAGTGCACCAGTCCCTCCTGCAACAAAGCGCCCCCACAACATGATGCTGCCACCCCCATGCTTCACCGTTTGGGATGGTGCTCTTCAGCTTGCAAGCCTCACCCTTTTTCCTTCAAACATAATGATGGTCATTATGGCCATTTTGTTTCATCAGGCCAGAGGACATTTCTCCAAAAAGTAAGATATTTGTCCCCATGTGCACTTGCAAACTGTAGTCTGGCTTTTTTTTATGGTGGTTTTGGAGCAGTGGTTCTTCCTTGCTGAGCAGCCTTTCAGGTTATATCGATATAGGACTCATTTTACTGTGGATATAGATACTTATCTACCTGTTTCCTCCAGCATCTTCACAAGGTCCTTTGGTGTTGTTCTGGGATTGATTTGCACTTTTCGCACCAAACTATGTTCATCTCTAGGAGACAGAATGCGTCTCCTTCCTGAGTGGTATGATGGCTGCGTGGTCCCATGGTGTTTATACTTGCATACTATTGTTTGTACAGATGAACGTGGTACCTTCAGGCATTTGGAAATTGCTCCCAAGGATGAATCAGACTTGTGGAGGTCCACAGTATTTCTTTCTGAGGTCTTGGCTGATTTCTTTTAATTTTCCAATGATGTCAAGCAAAGAGGCACTGAGTTTGAAGGTAGGCCTTAAAATACATCCACAGGTACAACTCCAATTCAGTACACCTCCTATCAGAAGCTAATTAGCTAAGTGTCTAAAGGCTTGACATCATTTTCTGGAATTTTCCAAGCTGCTTAAAGGTTAACTTAGCGTATGTAAAATTCTGTCACACTGGAATTGTGATATAGTCAATTAAAAGTGAAACAATCTGTCTGTAAACAATTGTTTTAAAAATTACTTGTGTCATGCACAAAGTAGATATCCTAAATGACTTGCCAATACTATAGTTTGCTAATATGAAATCTGTGGAGTGGTTAAAAAATGAGTTTTAATGACTTCAATCTAAGTGTATGTAAACTTCAGACTTCAACTGTATTTAACAAATATAATAATCGACACAACCAAAACTGAAGTAAACTCTAAAGTAATTGATCATAAAATCAATATTTTCAATTCAGCCCTAGTCAGATAGGCATGTGACCACAACACTTTCCACCAAAATAAGCACTTTTAAACTGTTGCAGCTACGTACTGTGTGTAAAGGCTAGGGATGCAACTAACGATTATTTTGATAATCGATTAATCTAACGATTATAGAACGACTATTCTGCGATTATTGCAATGATTAATCATTAGCTCTTAACCGATTATTCAGCTTGTGCCCTGACTTAAACATGCTTACTAACAATAAAGAGGATAAAAATCATCTTTTTAAAATACCTCTAAATTACATTCACTGAATTAAAGGGGAAAAATACTTTTTATTAAGTTTAATTCAGTAAAGAAATTCACTGCAAAAAATCCTATAGTTTTTGTCTTGTTTTCCATTTAAAATTGTCTAAAAATCCTTAAAACAAGGTACATTTACTCGAGAAGCAACATATAAGACTCGCTTTAAGAAAATGTATCTTAAAGTGATGTGTATTTTGCATATAAGTGTATTTTTTCACTTGGTTATACTTCTGCGAGTGCAGTAAAGACAAAATATACTTATATTCAAGATCTATTCTCTAAAAGCAAGTCTAAATATCTAATATGCTACTCAGGTGAATGCATCTTTTTTTAAAGGATTTTTAGATATTTTAAAATATTTGTATTTTTAATATTATATTCAACATTCTCAGATAACAATTTTTTCTTCTGCAGTAGAGCTGCTAAAGATAATGTGTTGTTTTAAAGGAGTTTTAGGTATTTAAATTGGAAAACAAATCAAAAATGTACTTTGCAGTGTATAATGGGGCGAAGACTACCTCTCTCACCTTTCTGTTCACTTCAATCCATCTTTAACTCACAAAAAAACAATAAGTAACTCAATAAGTCGTGAGCCATCACGTTATAGTCTAGCTTCATTAAACGTGCATGCTCGAGGGACGAGCGTCCCCATGACAGAATGTGCCTCAGCTGGGTGCAGTTTTAATCTCTTCCCCTTAGATCGGGAAACTTCGCACAACTCATAGAAGAGAAATGACAGTTTCGGAGTTTCTAGTTATTTATATGATCTGCTTCCATATTATTTGAATTTTAATAAAGCTATAACACATTAAATATAACTGCATTAAAGATGTAACGCTTTCCTTTAAAGACACTCAACATGTAAGTTTTGCTTCAGCGGAGCAGCAGCTCCAGCTCTGCTTATTCCACAATGTGAGCGCTTCTGTATTTACTTATTTTGTATTTTTGCATTATAATTCCCTCATATTTTGCGATTTACATCACCTGAATCTGTTTGGAAATTTTAGAGTGCAGCTGGACTGTGAGCTGTGTAATTCTTCCTCTCCTCAGTCAGGCGTGAACTGCAGTGCTGCTCTCGCGCATCATCATTACAGTTTAATGCGATCTCATGTTATGTTAAATGAGATCAAACGACTATTCGACAACAACAAAAATGTAGACAATTGTTTATTGTCAACATGTCGGTAATGTCAACTAATCGTTTCAGCCTTAGTACAGGCCAATAAAAAAATAAAGTCCAAAAATATACATGTATAAGACATATTCGGTATGCCTGATTTCCACATGCAGTGACATGGATTATGTGAAGCACTCATATGAAGCACTCATATGAAGTTAATTTAATACAGTTACTCAACTAAATTAACAACAAGCGTTCTGCTTGAGAAGTCAAGTTTTTGTTGAATTTTGAAATTTGGAAGCAACAGTGTGCCAATTTTTGTGCTTTTTTTAATAAACATGCTGACATAGTAAAAGATGTAGAATATGTAGTCACGAAATCAGAGATCTATCCCTTGAGAAACTTCGAACACAAGTGGCCACAAGAGACACACTTGAAAAGCACTCAGGGTGTTAACGCAATCTGTCTTGGTTGACCACTTGTGGTAAGATTACCCATAGGAATATTAAGGTGTAAACAGGACCAAAAGCACAGAAGAATCTGCATCCTTTTGAAGAAAGGATATTTTGTGGGGGGAAAAACATATTGAATTTAGTGCCATTCGACATTTCTCTTTGTGATGTCGAGGTAACAGAGGTGTGAAGATGTATTTGGGGGTGAAAGTTAGTGAAGCAGATATTTCTGACTCCAGCATGCAAGCATGTCTTTGTTCCTTTCCTCTCCATGATCCCAGGAAAAACAACACAGACATGCAATGCACAAAGCAATTTACACGTCCACATCAGTGAACACAGCAGGGGCAAACACAGGCACACGCTGCTTAAAAAGGGCAGCGTTTTGAACCCCTCAGGATGTGTGTGTGTGCGTGCGTATGTGTTTGTGTGTTTTTGTGGAGTAAGTTTGTGAGTGGGAGGAGTCTGGGGTAGAACACACATACACATGATTACACAGATGTGCATCATGTCACATACAAACAACACATTTACAGTATACAGTGTGTTTGTTTAGTGGGGTTCTTAAAGCAGAGAACTGTCACACCTTACTGTGATGGGTTTACAGTCTACCAACTCGTTACTAGAAAACACACATTAAACGCAGTCTGTCTCAACACACCACGCTCCACTCTACGATCAACACCCCATTCCATAAACTTCATGACATTTTAGCTCTTTTCTCACCTTCTTAAAATACTCAAATTAAATTCTCAAACCAGTAACATCTCAAAACGGCAGAGGTGTAAGAGAACAGAGGTGAGACTTCGCCAAACTCTCCAATTCTCTGCTTTGTCAAACCAACAAGAACAATTTTCCTACTTTTTCTGACATCACAGATGATACCCAGATCACTACAGTTTTACATTTGAAGAAAATGTGAGTTGTGTTTGCCCATGCATAACTCACAACCACGATTCTAGGGTGTTTTGGGTGGTTGCCAGGGCATTGCTATGCGGTTGCTAGAGAGTTGCTCTAAACAATAGTAGGTTAATAGAGCACAACTGTGACCACCCACTTTTTCAGCCGTCTGGGTTCCAGAAGTATTTTTCCCATTCATTTCTTCCATAGACTTTTAATAAAATCCTTCATAAAGTAGTTGTGAGCCATGAACCAAACCAACCAGCTCAGAGGTGAATCACAACATCACACATTTTGTTTTGAGGCAAAAAAGTATTTGAATATCGGACATAAAGACAAAGCTACAAGGATGTGTACATATCGTGTATCATGAGGGCACGGACTACAATCTCATGAAGCATTGCGAATGATGTCACTGAATTAAAAAAAAAAAAACGATGGGAATATATAAAACTATTGATTTTAGGTTGCCGATTATAAGTATAGAAATAATATATTTTACGTTTATTGAAAAATAACCTGATATGTACAAATATATAAGTAGTTTAAGGGTGAAGGGAGAGCGACTAGATAACGTCATTCACAGTGCGTCATGGGAGCGCGCAGTCGTTCCGAGCCATGTTTCGAGGGTTTCGTTGGACGCGGTTCTCTGATTGGTGGATCTTTCTCTGCTGTACAATGGGTAATGTAGTTGTTTACCATGAATTCTGCTATCAAACATGATTTTTAAACAATGAAATTGAGATGATGCAGACGGATGGCTTCGACGGAAGCATATACCAATGATGAACAACCTCGGAGCTCATGGTAGGTCTGTCTTTAAAGGTTTATAAGTTATTGTTGAAAACCAATTAGTCTATGGGATAAATGAATGGGATTTTTACTTCTGGAACCAGACTGTTGCTCTCTACTGTGGTAAAACCTGAATTGCCATCAGAGATTAGTTCTACAGCCCGAAGAACCTTGCAACAGAGTGTACAGTTCATAAAGGAAACATACATTCATACAGCTGAACAACAATACATTTATGCAAGTTTGTATACTCATGAATTAAATACAGCTAGGCTTGTGTGAAAGGCAATGCAGTTGTGTTTGTGTTTGCATTTACACTTTGTAAAAACTTTTGATGTTTCAGTTTGTGCTGAAAAACATTTGATGTCATTTTTACTGTAATATTAAAAATATTAATAAAGATTACTATCTCAGACTGCCCATCATGCTCTCATAAATGATATATTAATCTACAGGCCTTAAAAATGCATGATGACATTGAATTATTTATCATTGTTTATAAGAGTAATGAAGGATCAGTTCAGAAATGAGATACGGAATGAACACTTATGAAATAGTGTGAAAATGTGCGTCAACTCCATCTGTGATATGTTTGTCTTGTTTTTCCACTGTCACATTGTTTGTCAGTAAACTGCACTGACTTTCTTTGTTCTCACACAAAGTCAGTGAATGAGAAGAAAGGTACAAGACAAAGAGACAAACAGGAGAAACATGGAAAATCTACATTATATTATAAAACGGATAGTTTTGGCTCTGAAATCTAGTTGGATTAGCCACATCTGAAGCCGTTATACATACATGTATACACAATATGCATACACCTGTGACCACATACTGTAATAATTTGTTGGCAGCCATATACAGCCTACAAGCTAATGACCTATATTACTTGGCGGAAGAATTGTTTATTGAGATTATGATGAATAATAGGCTAAATGTGATTTTTTTTATTGGGCACTGCTGTCTTTTATCATATTGGTATTTTATTAAAGCAATAAGCAACATAAGGTCATGCACTGTGGCTTGCATTAAGGACAGTCATGGTAAAATCACTGTAATGTGTGGCCTCTTGTGGCTTATTGCTTTTTTTTTTTTTACCACTGCTGTCTAAGTTTGTGTGGAAAATAAGGGACTGCGAGAGTGAAAGAGCAACAGACATGGAAATGACCCCACAGCTCTAAAAGAGACATGTGTTTCAGATTTCCCCTGCAGGAAGAGTGACCAACTGACACCCACTGCTCTCCTTCCCCCCAGACGTTTGGAGCCAGAGGTCACTGATGGGCTACCTCAAAACAGACAGTGGGCATGTGGAGAGTGTCCAGCCAGTGTCCAGTCCAGATTCTGCACCCATGGCTGAGGACTGGAGTGCATTTGGGCCACAACTCTTCACCTGCCTTCAGCCCAAAAGTAGGGCTATCGCTTCTTACAGGCTTGCAAAGAACAGGCTAAAAAGACAAAAAAAGAAGCAGACCTACTTCCATAAATCTGACATTTGAAGAGTTAGTTCACCCATAATTCTCTGTCATCATTTCTTTCTTTCGTGGAACACAAAAAGAGATAATAGGCAGAATGTTAGGGACTGAAAGTCACAGTCACCATTCACTTCCACTGTATGAAATGTAATGAAAGTGAATGGTGACTGAGGATGTCATTCCTAAATATTCTGCATGTTATCTCCTTTTGTGATTTGCAAAAGACAGAAAGTTTTGCGGGTTTGAGTGAACTATCCATTTAATGCACTCCTCTAACTAAACAGATTGTATAAAACATAAACAACAATGACGAATGCCTGGTGTGCACTGACTGCAAGAAACAAGACTCCAGTGATGAAGCACTGAAGAGGAGAATCCCTGATTGCTGTAATGAATGCTGTCTCATTTGAACACTGTATTATTGATGACAAGCAATCAGCTAATATTAAAGCACACACAAATGGTGACAACTGTGCTTTTTAACAACTAAAGTGTGGAGTGGAAGATAAAAATGCCTTTGATGGAAGGCATAAATCCCAGAGAAAACCAGAGGCAACATATTTAGAAATTCTTTCACTGTTTGGACTGATAAAGTGCGATCAGACTGCAGTGAGGAACAGTGAGTAGGCTAACGCAACATTTTCAGTTTCTTTCAGAAAAACATCTCACTCATGCTGTATAAGAGCTCGTAGACTGATATGAAGTATTTCCGACATGATTACAGATTAATACTGTATGTCCATATGTTAATTTATGTGCAACCAAAACTAGCTCGCAAAGCACCAAATGTGATTACAAATTGGCTTTGGTGTGTGAATAAAATGGAGCTACTTGCCAATTAGTAATTTCATCATTAGCTTTAGACAGAAATGTAAGAAACAAAATCACAATGTGTCTGCTCACAAGTATGTAAGGAAAAACAGATAAATAATCTCATTGTCATAGGGACAAAAATATATTTTCAAGGAAATAATCAAAAAATACAGTTTCATGATGGTAAGAAATATGAATGGCCAGTAAATGTTCTCAATTCACCAAATACCATCATGGGATTTCGACAAAGTAAATGCATCACTTCAAGAAGATAGAAGGCCATGTCCACACTAATAAGTTTTCAGTTAAAAACTTGATTGTTTTCCGTTTCCTTAATCATTTTCCAAAGTGGAGTACTAAAGAGCATTTTCGAAAATCTTAGTTTTCAGTAGAGGAAAACGCTGTTCCAGTCAGGATGAAAGGCATAAACGTAGCAAAATCAATGCGTTTTCAGTGACACACAGCAAATTTAAAATTGAAAATCATTGTTTTCAATGACTGTACGCACATCGCCCAACTACGACTTTGAAGGCTGATTAAAGGGTTAGTTCTCCTAAAAATGAAAATTCTCTCATGATTTACTTACCTTTAAGCCATCCCAGATGTGTATGACTTTCCTTCATCAGCAGAACAGAAGTGAAGATTTTTATAAGTAGATTTCAGCTCAGTTTGTCCATACAATGCATGTAAATGGGTGCCATCAGGCTGCTGGCTGTTTGATGGTCCAAAAGGCATATTTAGGCAGCATAAAAGTAATCCACATGACTCTAATCGATCATTTAATGTCTTCTGAAGCAAACCGATAGGTTGGTGTAAGACACAAATCGATAATTAAAACATTTTTAATTTTAAATCGTTGCTTCCGCCCAGTGCTGTATTGCTGTTTTAAATAAACTCTCGCATGGTGTTCATTCCTCTGTTGAATACAAAGCGTGCGCTTCTGACTTCTAGGGTGAATGCGCCATTGCACTTACGTCAATGATGTGCCAACTGCTTGCAGGAAGCAATTTTTTTAAGTTAATAAAGTTTTAATTATCGATTTATTTTTTAACGCATCGATTTGCTTCAGAAGACATTAATTGAAATTAACTGATCGACTAGAGTCGTGTGGATTACTTATATGCTGCCTGAATATGCCTTTTGGACCGTCTAACCCATTACATACATTGTATGGACAAACTGAGCTGAAATCAGCTTATAAAAATCTTCACTTTCGGTTCTGCTGAATAAGGAAAGTCATACACATCTGGGATGGCTTAAGATAAGTAAATCATTAGAGGATTTTCATTTTTGGGTGAACTAACACTTTAAATTACGCCACGCTACTAACTGCCAAAGAGTTTTCCATTAAATTACAAATATATTTTTCCCAAATCGTTATCAAGGGACATACTGATTTCAGTCTAGGCTAGAAGATACATTGTGTGTAGGTAATTTTTCAGTAGCAAGTTTGTCTTTTTTAGTTTGACAATTGTTGCTAAGAAACCTGCTGTCCAAGTCACACAATTTAGGCCTAAAGGGTTTAAAGGGGCCATCCATTTAACCATTTTACTATTTAGCCCATAGCATGACCAGCATAATTAGTACAAGGTCACAAGGAACACCTATGAAGCTCCGATGAGGACAGAACTCTTCCTAATGTACCAAGTATGAGAGAAAAGGGTTAAAACTTCACACAGTCTGCTCATTAAGGGGACCATCTTTTTAACTGAGTTTACTCAGCCTTTTCATAAATCAACAAACACTTGGCAAGCTGCAGCTGAAGCCTTAATACCCTGTGTAGCAAACAGGCGTCTTAAATAGCCTGTAAGACTCACACATAACAGACCCCTGTAGTCATCTCCATTAATCTTTGAAATCACATCTGCTCACTGCAAAATTTGTGCACACAAGATCCTCAGACATAAAGCCATTCGAATCGAAACTTAACGACTTTGGTCTTCAGTGCTTTGTCTTAACCACTGAGATTTAGTAAGCTGGAATGTGTTAAGATCATAAATAGTACATGAGATCAAAACCTTTAATAATTTATTCGTTCTGCCAAGGTGCAGGACTGTAAAATGATGTAACAACAGTATCAAATAGAGATATTAAGCACCCGAAACTAGAATTAGTGGTTTCGTTTTGGTTGCGCGAATCTTGCCTGTGGATGTGGAAATGCCTTGTGGACATGATACCCTTGTTTCTGGAAGAGCATTTGGTTTGTTTCAGCACTAGTCATGAAGAATGACATAGCTCAGGGCAACATAATATGACTTTCATGTTTCCCATCACATACGTAATCTGGCTCCGCGGGACGTGCTGGAGAACGGGCACATAAGATATCAGCACGTTGACCATGCAGGCATAATGTTCTTGTTAGGGGCAGAGGTTCCTGTCTGGGCTGGACAGATTTTCATGAGCTGATGAGAATGGGATGCTGTCGTTAGCACTCCCTTTCAGAGAGATAATTGAAGAAACATCTGTTTTGCAAGGGAAACAGAGACTTACCCTCTCCCAAATTGGCTTTTAAAGTTTTAAGCTTTGTGGTTAATTAAAAGAGCACAACACCACTAACAAAGTAAAAATATGCCAAATTGGATTGAGAATCAGGCATCACATCTAGAGAGATAACAAGGACTAACACCCTGTCTACACCAGGTGAGTTCTTTGATGCGATGCAACGGCTTGAGGCTGTCTACTCTGGGTGCGTCGACACAAACATTCTAAACCGTTTCATTTGTGTAGTAGGGATGTGCGAGACTAGTCGACTAAACGCTTCTGATGCTGCTAGTCGACACTGGAATTACTAGTCAGTTAATATTTCCCCCCATTAAGCTGCTCAACATTTTAAGACATTTACGTTTGGCTTTATATTTTTACAGAGGCTGTGCTTAAATTATTATCATATTAAGGTTACATATTTTAAATAGAATTAATATTACAAATATTATTTTAAAAAAGAGGACATCTGGAGCAGATACAAAGTTTAATTTCACCTCAGGCTACGCGTGCTTCTTCCCTCTCTCACTCGTGGCGCGCACAGGAAAATGTCCTATCACTAGACAAGCAAACTCAGCAAAGTAGTTATGAAATCACTTTGGTGGTGGTGCGGTAATCGGATTTACAAACGTTTGAATGTGCCTATGGATGTTTTCACATTTGAGTCTTCTTTAAATCTGTGCATGCTTGTACATTATTTTTCCACAATGCAGGCTTTTTCAAGCACAGGAAAGCCACCTCATGTGAGTCAAGTCCCGTCTTTCACTAGACCATGTCGACGTGTTAATTTTGCTCATCAAAAAATGTATGCTTTTGAGTAAGTAGCCTAGAAAATTACTGTTTTAGGCTAGGAATTTTTTTAATCTGCTATTAAGAAGGTTATTTTCAACGAGGTGCCGACTGCTTAACGGGTTAAACTGTGTTATTCTGTGTGCACATCATGTTTAGAATACATTAGGTTTATTGTAAGCTACATCACGGGCCTATTTTTTCTATCCTATAGCTACATTTTTTTCATAACTGTTATTGGTTACCGTTCTTTACCGAACAGCTGTCATATTAAATCAATGGCAAATGCATGACTGCACGTCGTGAAATTCCTGCAAATTTTCAGTGCATATTTTTTCTCTCGTAGATTTGGCTTAGCCTACCTGTTAATTATTTTCAACAATGTACTCACTGTTTTAATATGTTAAGTAACTTTTACTTGGTGAATTCCGTTTAGAACAGGCTGGGTTGCTCCATTGATCCTGCACTATTCATTCAATTGTTTTCAGTAAATATGCCTGTTAAATATTCGCTAACATTGATTCAGTGAATGCGTGTCATGTTTTATATTTAATGTACAATGATTATAATGCAAGGCGAGCACATCGCAGAAAAATGCCCCTTTTCAGTGGAATTTTGCGCCAGATTTGGAATAGATTACGTTTTTTAAATGTGTCACATTTCTTTTTTTTTTTTTTTTACTGTTTTCTGAAGGTTGGTTTCTTATTAGACTAGTCGACTTCAAAATTGTAGTTTAAACGTCAGTGAAATTAGTTGATCCTATTGTGAAGTAGCGCCAGCGCGTGCAGCGCAAAATGGAACGGGACACCTGTTTATTGTCGCCGTGATGAATGCGCCGCAATGGACGCTTCCAGTGTAGACAGCATCATTGATTATAATGTGGTTCTATTACTTTTGACTCAACGTGCTGCTCACGTTCGGTGCAGATAAGGTGTAGGACAGACATTCTCGGCAGACAGTGAAATGAAATGAAAAGTGAAGAACTAAAAAAGAAAAAAACAAGGATCTTCAAGAAAGGTTAGTGTAGACTCTGTCTCAAATGAAAAAAATGAAAAATGAAAAACTGTATCATCACATACTCACCCATATGTCTTTATAACCCTATATGACTTTTTGGATACACTGCTCTTTTGTTCCAGCATGAGGGTGAGTAAATTTCATTTTTGGGTGAACTATTTCTTTAAAGGAATAATTCATCCCAAAATGAAAATTCTCTCATCATTTGCTCACCCTCATGCCATCCCAGATATGTATAACTTTCTTTATTGTGCTGAACACAAACAAAGATGTTTAGAAGAATATCTTAGCACTGTTGGTCCATACAATGCAAGTCAACAGGGTCCAAAATTTTGAAGATCAAAAATTGAATATAAAAGCAGCATAAAAGTAATCCATACAACTTCAGTGGTTAAATCCATGTCTTCAGAAGCGATATGATAGGTGTGGGATAGAAACAGATAAATATGTAAGTCCTTTTTTACTTCTCTCCTAAGAAGAGTTCTTTTGTTTTTGGTGATTTTCATTCTTCATGCATATAGCCACCTACTGGGCAAGGAGGAGAATTTATAGTAAAAAAGGACTTAAATATTGATCTGTTTCTGTAAATGAAAGAGAATTTTCATTTTTGGGTGAACTATCCCTTTAAGCAAGCATTCTCAGAAAGCCACATATTGTGTAATTGTCTATTTTTTTCCACAGAGTAGGCTTAATTTAAATGGTGTTATAGGGTCTGTTCCAAAAACCGAGTGAGCTTCCTCCAGAGGCAGCATTTTAAGGCATCATAGGCAAGCTCCCGACGTGAAGGCTGTTAAGATGTCTCGTTTTGGACAAATTCTAAGAGAGCATTGTATGTATCCTTCCATAGTTACGCAATCCCAAAATGCACCGCAATGAGTTTGGTGTAAAAAATAAATACAAGATGGTGGACAAAGTGAGAGAAATTTTTATTCTAAATTTACTTACAATCAATTCAATAATGAAGTATTGAACAGTTTAATATGACATAAAAATGACTATTTTACCCAAAAAGTGAGTGTGCAATGTATATTTATGTTTATTAGAATATTGCATCGTTCCTCTCATGTCACTTGTATTAAAATCAGTTGCGAGTCGAGTCTCCCGTGCGCTGCGCTTGAGGAGCGCTATTTGAATGTTGAGTGGAGTTGCTGCCTTTGTAGAGTGTTCCAAATCGGTCTCTTATGAGGATCCATTTCAGTTAGGATGCTGCCATAGAAGACAGCTGCCTATGTAGGCAGGAAACAGTGTGAGGCAGCTCATTAAGTTTTGGAATAGACTCATAGAGTGCAGGAATCCTCAAACGCCTTTTAAGCATCCTCAAATATCAAATGTCACATGACCACATGTATTACCAGGCCCTGCAGTCACACATATATCTATATACTGAGCAGTTGGGGACAGAATCTCTCTTATTTTGCAGTTCAAGATGTGCTTCGGAGAAAAATGTCAGTTCTTGTCCTGCAATGAAGACATCAGGACAGGAGATGTTCTTTAAAAGGGGGCAGTAGGGTTAATTGCTCTCCATTAAGTTTTCATTGGACAGGAATGTCAGAGGTAAATTACCCAAACCTGTCTTTCCACGCATTGAAGATGGTTTCAGCTTACAACATCCCTGACCTGCTGGGTCTCAGAGCATGAAGTTCTCTGTACACAGAGTAAGGTAGTCACCCAAAGCTTTAATGAGAATTTGAAGACAAGCCACTTCCCCTCTGTTCACTGTGTGTTTAAGAGCTGTGCCAATATACATCAATATATCAATATATTGTGATTTTTTCCCCCCTAAACTGCATTAACTCTGTAGATCCTTTTATCAATATTTTTCACTTATTTGTGCATTCATGAAATTTCCTACAGTTCATTTAATGAAAAAGAAGGTCATCTGAATAAGCGGAAACTCGTAGCAGAATGTGCAAGTGTGAAACTGTACACAGATTCACTTTATTGTGCTCATTTGGCACAGTTTCAATCACAATCCATTATCCTAAATGTATGTAATGCATGATAATGAATTGCATTGTGAAGTATATTGTATGGTGAAGTAGAGTAGTGGGGAAAAACTTGCCTTAGTACCTCCATCATAGTGGGAAAAGTGGACACAGGGACTAATATAAATTCCTTTTGCCCATTTCCTATCACATCTCTTGCCCTTGCCTGATTTCCACTGGGACATATTTGTCTATCCATTGACCCATTTGTAATAAATAAAGAGAAGAACATTCATTGTTTTAACTGACGTTTGAAATAAAAATGATTTTTCAGCCTAAAACCGCCTCATTTGGGTGCTGCTTTTGAAAAATGTTTCATGCTGGATTATTAAACTAGAGAGGATCAGTAATTTCTCTGTTTATTTATCTCCAACTCATTCTCCTGTAAAGACTTTTGTGTGACAAAACACACCATTCGTAAGAGTCACTGGAATCCAAATCATGTATGTAATCAATAGGTCGCCCCTTGATTCCTGTGTGGTGGGCACTTATTTTCCACATTTTTCACTTATCACACAAAGTATTTATTTTTTACTAAGATTCATAAATTTTTTCTCAGCTCAATATCCATTTCAATAAACTGTCATGTGAAACTGAATAAATTATGTCTTTAGAGAGTCATACCCCACCCAGTGAATCACAGTACTATGAAATCATACCCATGGGGCCAGTCAACAGCATCGTAGGGTATGCGTTTATTTTCGTGAGACTAGTTGAGCCCCATTTGCAGACGTCTCTGGGATGGCCTCCAATTGAATGCAAAATCTTAAACTAACCATGTTTGTTTGTTGGTTTTCTGCCATGTTCAAAAACGATCAAAATCTTTGCGTATTTGCTTAATTGATTTCTGCAGCTTTTAAATCTTTAAACGAGTCCCTTTTTTCTGTCAGTTTATTTTCGCTCTTTGAAGTTGGCATTTCAAAAAGGGAAGCTGCAAAGCAATATGCAAATGATCATCTAGGACTGCGCCGCAGCCCCATTTGAAATCGACAGTAACGCTGGAAAGATTTTTGACTCCGCGCTTACATAATATTGATTTCCCCTCACAGTTGAGTGGCTCGGGAATTTTCCAACACATGTTGATATGTTCTCCCCCTCGTTACTCATCAAAACGATGTGTATCCTTTGACAACGGTAACTGCACCGAGAGCGACACATATCCACTAGTTTCACTCCATGAACACAGGCCAGGGGACAGCTGGTGTTGCACTCCTGGAGACTACAATCTGTGTGCCTGTGTGTTGGGGGGGGGGGGGCGGGGGATGTGCAGGTGTGCCTCCAGTTGTGGGCTAAAAGCCTTGCAGGCCCAGGTGTTCATTCACAACATGCTGCGTATTTGGGTCACAGCACTGGGACAGAGAGACAGAGAGGAATACAGATTGTATTAATTAATTGCCACCATTTCTTCATTGACCGAATGCAAGCCAAGCTTGAATATATTTAATGATCTAATTAGGTCTCAATCGACTTAAAGAGATAGTTCACCCAAAAATGAAAAATCTGCCATCCTTTACTCTACCTCATGCTGTTCCAAACCTCAAAAAGAGATGTTAGGCAGAATGTTAGACATAGTCAACATTCACTTTCACTGTACTTTTTTGTACATTCAGTGAATGGTGACTAAGGCTAACATTCTGCTTAATGTATCTTTGTGTGTTACATGGAAGAAAAAAAGTCGATTTGTATGTTTGCAGCATCTGTGCTTTAAAGGTGATGAATTTAAAGATGTAAAGATTTACCATTCAATCTGTCTAAAGCACAGTAAGCTGTCAGCACACTAATTAAAGCACCGGCACGTCACTTGAAAATTTTCATAAACTGGTCAAACTTACTAATTGACTAGTCATCCAACACCCTAACATCAACATGCTCAGATGCTGAGGCAACTGAGATTCGTCCTCCGCCACCCAGATTGAGGTCACTACACCATCACAAGGACTTAGAGCGCACTGGGAATTGGGCATTCCAAACTGGGCAGAAAATCCCCCCCAAAAACATTACCCATCCCTAGCATTGGGCATTTTCTTCCTGGGTTGTATTCGGCTTCTGCTCTAGCAATGGCATCAGACAGTTGCCAAAATTCAGCAGACGCATGCAAACCATGGAAAGAAAAGAAAGAAAGAGAGAGAGAGAGAGAGACAGATGCTTGCCGCAAACAAAGTTCACATAATTACTGTGTGTCAGGGCTTTGGAGAGCTCTTATTTCCACAGTACAAAGGAAGAGAATACAGGAAGAAAACATGCTGATCCCACAAACTGTATCAAAATGCTTGGCACACAAACCAGCACACAAACCGTCTGCGGATACAATTTTCATGTTAATGGCTCTAACTGTCAAATGAGTTTAACAAATGGTCTGCATGCTTTCATATCAACTTTAGCTGGTGAAATAACAAAGATTGTTTCGAGACAGAGGGGCAGATACAATAAACAGTTGCGCCACTTTTGCGCATGGTATATCAGCGCAAAAACCTGCGTCTTACTCACTAACCACCCGCAATCTATTTTAGCTGCCGCAATCAGCATTGAAATTAGTGTTGTCAAAAGTACCAGTACTTCGGTACCAAGTCGATACTAAAATAAAAAAAATGTAACGATACCAGTGTTTCTGCAGAAACGGTAGTACCGAGAACCGACTCTATCCTGTACCAGCGCGGAGTATGACTGGCACACGACAGCTTTAAAATGCTCACAGGCTTCTTTTGAACGCCTGCTCTGTTACTCCTTGTACACTGAAATGGACAATTAATCAAATTAAAATTGTGACATGTCCTAGTGTGATTTATTAAACCGCTAAAGACTGCAATCTTACTGTGGACGAGCTGCGTACTTTAAATAAATCCGACCTCTCATCCACTAGAAACTCCACAGACACTGAGAATCATTCACGTTGTATCAGATGACAGAGCAGAGCACTTATTCATTGTGAACCATGCAGCACATGTAAAATATATATTCACATAATTAAAATCACAGCATTTGCGCTTTAATCTCAGCTCAGCTTGATTTATATCGCATTTAAAACAACAGAGTTGACCAAAGTGCTTCACAGTAATAACATTTAAAACATAACTTTCCAAAATTACCACATAAACAAACACCCGTTATCTAAAACTCCAAAACTGTGTCTTGCATTCCATTTGTCAGACTCAAAGGCCAGTGTAAAGAGATGAGATTTCAGACGTGACTTAAAAGTCTTCAATGATCATACTGGGCCCTGTCACGAACTGTTTATCCGGGAAAGTGACCCTTCAGGCAAAAAAAAAACAAAAAAGAAACACGTCATAATAAAAGCACGATTAAAAATAAAAACTAGATGCTTGAAACTGAAGAAATTGAATAAAAATATATTACAACTGTATAGTAAAATTTAATATTCACTGAAATAATAATAATAATAATAATTAATTAATCAAAATATCACAAGCAAGACAGCTATTGAATAAAATTTTGGCAAAAAAAATGCAATGACATGTTGAAAAGTTCTATTTTCACTTGTTACAAGTTTTAAGAATTTGCTGATTAGACACCATTTTGATGATGAAATGAAATTAAAATGTAATTATTAAACTATATTTATTAAAATAATTAGTAAATAATTAAAAATAACTAAACTGGTGTGTTCAATAACACATTATCATATTAGCATATTTTTGCTGTGGTATCTAATTTTAATACCGTGACAACGCTAATTGAAATTATGCTGCATATTGTGTATTTAAATTAAATCTTTATCACTTCTTTCCGAGCAAACACGCCTCCTTTCTATGTAAATTAGGCTCATTGTAGATTGCACTTCATTCACAAAAATTGCCTGGCAAAAGTATGTGGTAAAATGAATTTTATTTTAAAGAAATTTTTGTGAACATTTTCAACTGATCATTTCAGCAGTATTTAATCAAATAATCATCAAATGATGGAGAAGAGTGTTATAACCTGGCATACATCCAGATGCGCGGTGTCATCAAGTGCACATTCTGCATGTTTAAGAGATGATCCAGGTGTCTGGATCAAAGTGATGCTGTACAGTCCCGGCAGGGTGTGTCAAATACGGTGGTCTGTGGAACCCTCTGCTATATATCGCTCAGAATCGGACCAGAACTTCAAAAATTGCGTGTGCAAATTGCGTTCAGCTGCAATTTTGTGGGCGCGTTTGAGCTGTCGCCTTATTTGCATAATTTCATTAGGGAATCGGGCGCTAAACCAGCACAGAGAGCGCGTGCAAAAAAACTGTGCTTTGACCGGCCGCAATTCATTCTTAGTGAATCTGCTCCAGAGTGCAAGAGTGAGAGTGGGAAGGAAAACCTTTTCAAAAAGGGTACTGTAGTGGTTCCATTGTACAGTGGTGTTATTTCCATGGAATTTCCATGGTACTCAAAAGTTCTTAAAAGAATAACATGGTATTACCATGGTACATGTAAAAAAAAAAAAAAAAAAAAAACATTGTATCACCATAGAACCATGCCCCCCCAAAAAGTGGACAATGGAAAGGAAATGAGTTTTTCCCCTTAAAATTACACATTTCAGCATTAAGTCTGTAAGTAAATTTAGTCTTTCAATATGAATTTCTCAAAATTCAAAATGTTGTTATTGCAAATAATTATTTTTATAAGATCAAAGCAGGTGCTCTAATTTGTCATTTTTAATTTCATAACTTTTTGTAACAATCTATTTTTGTAACTATTACAATCTTATGAACCCCAAAGGAACTACAAACAAAGTCTTTCTAGCAAGTCAGTCCACTGTCGGCCATCTTTGGAATGCTCTCGGGAGGCTATTTTCAGTCATGCCAGTGCAGCTCCTATCTACTTGAATGGGGGAACACCGAAATCTCAAAAATGGTTGGTCAGGATTGCGATCAAAGAACATATTTCAAATCAGCAATAAAATGTGATAATAATGGAATCATAATTTGCGCTTCTTTACCTCATATTACGCTAAAACACATGCACGTTAGTGAGTTGATTGACAGGCGATGTCTGTATCTAAAGGGTGACTGGCTCTTTTACCTGTAAGGCGGGACTTCCTTTCTACATCTGTTGACCATTATGCGCTAGAGCTTCTTTGTTGGGCATTCCAATTTCCCCCATTAATTTAAATAAAAGTGGCCCATCTCTGCTAAATAGTCTCTGCTGAAAGCCCTCAGTTGGCAGATACTTCTTAAAATAAAAGTGGCAAAAGGCAAAAAAAAATAAAACAAATCACTCCCTATAAACCAGCTGCATTATGTCGGGTGGACAAACATCTCACCTTACATTTACAAGAACTGTTAAACAATGATAAGCATTGTGCAATTCTTTCCAGTGGCTGCACTTTCCTCACAAAAGGGATCGGTTCATCCTCATTGATCTCTTAATGGAACTGTTTTCAGCTAGATTGGAAGACAAATCAAAGCTGCTCATTGGCAGAGTGGGATTTTTTTATCTTATTGTTATTTTCCAGGCTTAACTGATATCAGTTCAATCAGCCTGAAACTCTGATCATCAAATTTGATAAATAAATTTACGACTAAAATCCCACAGTGGAGGCTTTAAATTGAATGCGTTTCAAGAGCAATTTCCTTTGCCTAAAGTGAGGGATTTCCAAAAGAGGAAGGAGAAAAGAGGAGTGACAGCGTTCTTCTCTAGGAATTAAAATGAATCCAAGCCAGTGTGACCAATTTAACAATTAAGATCAAAAACTGAAACGGGAGCCCTGTGAGGCTGAGGCTTGGTGCAGTTTAGCACGGGCCACGAGGACAGTGAGTTCTGATGACCTTGCCCTAATTCATCTTTAGGAAAAACACTATGGCTCTGGGCCACTCTAGATATCCTGTCAATAACCTATAGCACAATGGACAGCCAGGCCTGCCACGCTGGCATGAAGTTCAATTAAATCAGAGGACAGAGTATGGACAGAAAGATCAAAACAGGACAAATTCTGAGTAGGGAGAGATGTGCAAAGTGGTCTAGTCTCATTTAAACTGTTCTGTATTGTACCCATGCCAGAACGTTTTCTAAAAATCATGTTTACATCGTTATTAAAACATTAACCAAATTAAATATATTGTAACATACACAAACTAATCATACCCTGATATAAGTAATATTTTGTTCATGCTGCCCACCCACAAATATATTCCTCTGTCTTCCAGTAGCAGACATAACAATGACTGACAGATCTGACTTTACTACCAGTTGTCTCACACCCAAATAACCACATAAATACATGCATAGTTGCATACCATGAACACACACACACACACCCACTCTCCTTTCTCACCACCCCTGTCCGGCATTCAGTAACACTGATTCATACTGACCCAGACAGCTCTCCAGGGCCTCATTTCCAACCAAAAAAGATCATTCTGTAAAGCTTTGGCTTCCTCACAATAGTATATCCTGCAGCTGTCTCTGAACTTCTCCGAGCACACACACACACACTCGCTTAATCACAACAGCATGCATGTTAAGGCACAATTAAAATTTATGTCTCAAACAACCCCCAAAGACCCCATACACACACACAGAATGTGTGATCTTCAGAATAAGTCAGCACCGGGTGAAGTCTCCTGTGCACATTGCTATAATTGTCCTCTCTTAAGTGCACAAGCAGGGGATCATGGTCAAGTCCTTAGGCTAACCACAGCAGATGGGGAAAGAACTAATTGAACAAACCAAACCAACAGGCGAAAAACTGGTGGTCCAGGATGCCCCCGAGCAATTAGTCTCCTTCTGCTGTCTGAATATGACACTAAAAGGCACGGGAGACACGAAGATTCCAGAAAGCTACTTTTCATTATAATCTCATGACAGGTGATCGTTGTTGATACATTTAAGATATGTTATTTTTAGTTCTGTACAAAAAGCAGTCTGGAAGGGGAGGAGAGTAGGTGATTGTTTGCTAGTGGATTTATCGTCAAAGCATAAGTAATGAAGAGGTAATTAATGGGGGACTACTGGTAAACAAACCTCCTCAAATTTGACAGCATGCCTAAGTGAGCATCTCTTTCTATTTAGATGATCTCTAATCACCTGCCCAGGGCTTCCATCACAACTTTCTGCAACTTTCCTGTTCACACATTGTGAAGCTCACAGATAACAACACTCCCATTCCCTATTGTTTATCATTTCAGAAACACTCTGACATACATGTTACAAATTATGTGTTTTCATAATTACTTTATTTCATTTATTGAAAATCAACAATCTTTAAATATCATCATACAACCAGGGTTGGTGGAATTAGTTTCCACAACCCCCCCGGAATAACCCGGGGTAAAGTGCATTGCTCAAGATCACAATAGTGATGGCTCATGGCTCACCTCTTATGAGGACTGAACCAGAAACCTTCCAACTACCAGCCCTGAGACTTAACCACTACACTGCACCATCCCCATATAATAAAAGCATTTGAGGAACACATAGCTGCATAAGAATCAAGTTGCTTCAGAAGGTCAGACTCATGCTTGATTACCTCCAGACCTTCAAGGAAAAATGTCTCCAAACCTAGAAGACCCATGCTAAGATTCATGGTAAGCAATAAACATGCAAGTTATAGTGCTAGCTCTTTGATCAAGACCAGTGTTACAAGTAATACACGTTACTGAGTATTTTTTGGAAGTAACAGATCAAGCACCGCATTAACACAAGTAATGCTTTTTGAATGTACACCACAATGCAAAACTAAATTGCTCCCTTTATAATCAACAAAACCATCCACACTTGCAAAAGTGATCTCATGAGAATTTGTATGTATTTTTATGTAAAGTTTGGTTCTAGCAAATGTACATTTGCTTACGTTTGCATAAATACAGAAACGTACACTATTGACGTACTGACAGCATCTAAAAGTCATCACTTTACGTATTAACACCTTTAGAAACGTACAAATGTTTACATGTACTGTTTCAATACATTAATATTGAATTAATCGAATTAATCAGCTAATTTTATTGCATTTTTAATCAATGAGTTTAGCTTTTAAATGCCATCACATTTATTTAACACAGTTGATGCATTTACCTAATTTGACATTAATTTAATGGTTTCGTTCAGTTCTCTGTGATTTCTGCTGCCCTTATCAATGTTTTAAAAGTTTATATCACTTTAATCAATTTAAAATATTAAAATGAATAAAAATTCTGTAATCATTTAATCATTCTTTAAGCATTTAATTTTGATGATGTTTGCCACGGGACACAAAAAGGAGTTTTCAGAATATGCCAAAAAACTAAATAACCAACAAAAGCACCATAAAGCAATCACAAAAGTAATCCATTTCATTCATTCGCTATAATCCAAATCTTTAAATTGCTTTGTGTGAAGAACAGACCCAAATCCAAGCCTTTTACTCAACGATCTCCGTGTTCATCCGCCGTTGCGCCCACCATAACCGTCAACACAAGTTGGTTTAGTTTTCAAAATTAAAAAATTGCCTCCTCAAGAAGCACGACATGGGATTTACGGCAGCAATGTTGAATGCTCATTGGCTCTCTCTTGTCTCAAACGGTCACAAAAAAATGTACTCAAAAATATTTATGTTTTAGATGCTTTCAAAATGTCTATTTAGCTACACTACATAAAGCTACTATATTGTCTTTATAGTGTCTATACAAACGCACAAAAAGTTCCATTTAAATATTACAAATATTAACATAAAAAATCTACGTATTTTAATGAGATCAGGCTGACAATGCATATAAAAAAGAAATCTCCAAGCCAAGCATAGTGCTACTATTCACGAAGAGAGAGCGTCAGTCAACTGACGGATATTTTTTTTTTTTATTCAGAAGTAAACTAACATATTACTTGCCATAAAAAGTAATAATGAAACGTAGTTTGTTACTTTTTATTGGCGTAATAAAATAAAGGACCCTTTTCACATTTCTGGGTTTGAAACTATAAGTAAACTACAGCAGAGCAAACTTCAATAGAAGTACATGGGAGGCCTTAGCAAATATTATTTCTGCATTCCCATTTGCTCCAGCAGCAAAATAAAAAATATCTACTATGTTTCCACAGCTTTCTAAAAGAGGGAATAAAAGTTAGCTGTGGGTGACACCAGTCGAGAGAGAAAGTTGCCAAATTTACTGTCACTCCATCAGTAGAGTTATATTTGAAACCACACTGCATCAGTCTTAAATTAGTGCCATGATAATATAACACAAAGAATAAGGTTAATTACATTAAATAATAAAAAATGTTAAACATAAAAAGTTTGCTAGATTTAAACTGCTAAATTAAGGTGGAAATGTGTCATTACAGTCTGTGATATAACACATTACTTTTAGAAGAACTGTTCCCGGACACTCCCCAACACTCTTCACCTGTCCTTAGCTGTCAGTGAGCACATGGTCTGCATTTACTTTCCAGTATCTTCATAGGAGTTGGCAGGCTTCTTTCAACTCTGAGCATGCACTGAGCCTGAGTGTGTGTTAAAAGAGGCAGTCCTCTGAACAATCTAGAGCATGTGGGAGACAAAAGGGCAAGCAGCCCCTAATTACACCTACAGTACACTCAACATGTTTTAGCGTCACCAGGGAGAAGCAGGACAATTGGAATATAACTGGGTTTTGGACCAAAGGGAGACCACTAAACTCCACTACCTCAAAGCTGTGAACTGCATACGTACTCGTTGCTCTCTGCCCTTGCACTAACTGGCCCCATTTTTATTTGGTTTTATTGACATGAATGACGTGACTGAGGCTGACAGTGTCCAATAACTGAATAGAAGACAGATGGAAAATACATGAGCTGATTGCTGAGGGTTACTAATAATGCACATTCATTAGCGACAGTGAAGATCTCATTAAACATACAGGAAATATCATGTGGATCAGAGGGGCATTCGAAGTCACCCTAGAGGAAATGTTGTGGCTCAGAGGCTGCTCTTTTATAACTCATGACACTTAATGGCGTTCTAAATTATGCCTTAAGTATGTTTTAGATTCTCAGAAGTTTCTCTTAAAATAAAAAAATAGAAAATAGAATATATATCAAATTAATGTGGATAGCATAGCAAAGACAATTTGCTCTTGAAAGAATTTGGTGAGAAATGTTTGAGTCATAATGAAATCACTGAATTTTGATTGCAGGGTTTGGCATAGCAAATCTGACACAGTTTGAGACATTGCTGAGCTCTCTTATGAAACTCTAGAGAAGACATGTGTGATTACAATTTATTTTCCTCTGAGAAACATCTGAGAAGCAAAAGATTTTGCAGTCTATCAGAATCAATTGAGACATGAAAGATGTAATTTGTGATTTTTCTTTCCTATGGGATCTTCTGACTTCTGAAGGGTCAGTGCATCCTTGTCTTTTTTCCATCACTTGTTGCCTTTTTCTTACATGTTTCCAATAATTTACCCTTGCTTCCTCTTTTGTTCTTCAAGCAGACTGTGTTCTGTGAGAGATAAAGTTGCTCTTTTGTGAAGACTTTAAAACTTTCATGGGTGCATGGATTCCTTAAGGGTGCAAAAGAAGGCTCTATGTGCATGACATACAAGCCATTATCAGTGTTTACCAAGCCAAAGAAGGCACCACAGGGATGGTCTTTATGAGGATTAGAAAGCTGCCTCGCGGTCCCGACTGTGTGTGCTGCATAGTAATGCTAATGCTAATTGTGCAGGACAAACTGTTAAGCCTCTGTGCTCTATGAGTGGATTCATGATTAAATGGCAAGTGACGCTGGGGTGAGTCAACCATACTGGTGTCTCTAATCCAGCACTGCTGTTATACAAATGTGACAGGCCAATAATATAAGATATATGCTGAGGGCATTTGAGCATCACAAGACAAAGTGGGTGGAGGTCCGTATGCACTGAAATAAAAAAAAACATTATAATTTCAGGCCCTGTGCCAAATGTCTTTGTGGTCCTCTTTCAAGTTCACAATCTGGTGAAGTAATGCCAGATAGACCTTTGGGTCCACGTAATCACACAGGAACTTGACATGTTGCTACCAAATGTTCCGGTACACTGACATCGACCCGTTCTGCCGAGTTACTGACAAGTGCCATCTCTCATCAGACACTTTTGCATCAATTCAAATGTGTTTACCTTTTCCTGTGGTGCAGCCTCTGAGACATGGGTTCTGGTCCAATGGGAACCAGGAAGCAATCGCAATTACATAATTAATGATGGGTGCGATTTGGTGGTTGCATTTTCCCTCTAAGATTAAATTTTTACACCACTGACGGTTAGGTGTAGGGTTGGGGTTTGGGTTAAGGCATATGGTTGATAAAATATGCATTTCTATTAATTGTTTTACATAATTTACAACTAAAATACAACTCTGTTTGCAACTCACTTTTGGTGCAATGCTATGGACCTTTTATCTGGAACCTGGAGCTCCCATTCATTCAACAACACTTCCAGATTTGGCCATTGGGGGGAGTAGCTGAATTTCAGTAAATACTGTCCGATTTCATCCGAATTGTATTCTAGCCGAAATCACAGTGAGATCAGTCTGGTTGGGTATCCACAGTATGATTGCTTATTAGGGATGGGCATTTTGGTCATTTTGTGTACTCGAGTACTTGAAGTAATTACTCGAGTACTCGTCGAGTACTCAGGCGAGGGGCACATAGACATGTATATATATTGTATGTACATATTTGTTATACATCTTTGCTTGGCTGCTGCATTGTGTGTCATTGTTCCAGAGTCTATTCATTATTATAGGCTGTTATAATGTAGTCTGTTACAATAAGTACAAAAGAGGGCATAATCAAAATATGATTCATGATATTTTTACATTATGTAAAGTCTCACTTGTCAAATCAGTGAAACAATGATCAGAAGGCAGGTCCCTGTTCTTCCTTCAAGTTACCGTAATAAGCTTAGTAAGTGTGCACCACTGTTTCTGAACCATGTACAGGGTTCATACAGCTTAAGGCAAGTTAGATTTAAGACTTTTTAAGACTTTTTAATGCTACTCGGAATGAAATTGAAGACCAACTTTACAATAACCAGAACTGAAGAAAAAAAATGACATCAATTACTTAGGGTTAGGGACAATTTTGCCCAAATGTTTATTGTGACATAAATCATTACTTTTTTGGTCCAGTGAAAAAGTTAGATGATATACTTCAAATGTAAAACTTTTTTAGAGTGGAACACATAGAAAACAATAACATAAAACAACATAACCATGAATCATCAGTAAAAAGGCACAATTGGCTGAGAACTATATTTCTCGTATTCGTTATGTGCTTTCATGATGGAATGCATTTAATGCATATTCAAAATACACAACTAAAAAGCCAATAATAATGTGTCACTCTGAGGCAAATGTATTGTGTGTGTGTGTGTGTGTGTGTGTGTGTGTGTGTGTGTGTGTGTGTGTGTGTGTGTGTGTGTGCGTGCATATCTGGTTAATAACAATGTGATATCTGATGGAATCAGATGGTAATACCATGGTACTCTGAGATACAATTACAATATTTATGTACTATTCTGTATTTACATTTTGATTCAAAGTACTTGAAAGAATACCATGGTACTATCATGGTAATTTGATATATGATTACCATATTTATATACTGTACAAAAAAATACATTTAAATGGTGCTTCAATGTAATTCAAAGAATACTATGGTACTACGGCATGTCATTATATGATTAACTTATTCATATACCATTCTCTTAACATGGTGTCCCCAGGTAATGGTACATGTCGAAAAAACATGGTAATGCCATGGTACTTTTTTGATGTTTTCATGTAGGCTACTAAATGTTTTAACTCTTTTGGTGGTAAAATGTTTTTACCTGCAGTGCCGTTCACAAGCTGTTGAACGTGTTGAACTTAATAAAGACCTTCATCACTGGCAAACAATAGGACGCATTTTCAGGTTTGGTTTCAATTGATTGTAGATCCACTGCAACCAGTGTTATCTTAATTTTCCATATTTTAAAATATTCCATGAGCACGTTACCAAGTGAGATCAGCAGTTCAGCAGTGCGTGCGTGAGCTTTCAGAGTAATTCAGGTTAAATCACGAACCGATTCGGACCGCTTTGCTACCATGTTTGACCAATTCATTGTAAAGAACCGACTCAGATGAGCGATTCATTTGTGAGTTGGATATCTTTAGTTATGATTCAAAACTGGCGATAGTAAACATCGGTGTAAGGTGTAGCAGTGTAGCTTTTGTTAAAGCTACCTACCTAATCAAAAATATAGATTCGCTACTGACAAGCTACTTGATTTAAAAACTAGTGAAGCTACCACCGCACTACTCAGAAATGTAGTATTTGTAGCGAAGCTACAGCCCATCACTGTTAAATAGCCAATTTTCTTTGAATTTGCACTTCCCCATGTCATCGCTAGCTAGCAGACAGTGCATCTGCTCTGAGCATCCCGGCCGCAAACAAAATATAAGTGTTGTTGGTTCCACTATCCTGATCTGTGTGAAATTATTTAAAAAAATAGATTTTACAGATTATTTTGTGATTTTAAATTGCAATGTCAGAAAAAAACGATTAATAAAATCCTACTTCCCATGTCTTGGCATTTTTAAGACTTTTGAAAGATTGATTTAAGACATTTTAATACCAATTAAGGCCTTATTTTTAGATTACCAAATTCAATGCCTTTTAAGACTTTTTAAGGATCCGCGGGAACACTGATGAATCTGCAAACCACGGTTGGCGTGACTGGAGACTAGAGGTTGACCAATATATCGGTTTTGCCGAAAAATCGGCACCGATAACAGATTTCTGGAACTATTGGTTATCGGCAAAAATCCACACTGATAGTTTTTCCCATTGCGTCCAGTGCTGGAGCAGCTGGGAAGGGTCAGCTTTCATTATACAGTATGAGAGCGGCCTCTAGAGGCGAAATAAAAACTATCACTTCACTGATGCCTTGGGGTGTTTGTTTTGACACGTGAGACTACCCTCTGCATGGAGTGGAACACTTCAGATGTGGATTTAAAACATCAACAACGAAAAGATAAGTACACAGTACACTACAGTACACGTTGTCATATCATTATAAAGTAATTAATTTGTTGACTAGATGCTGCATTAGTAGAGAACAGCAGTATGTTTTCCGACAAGGCTGAGAGGACGCTAACATTAAAGCTAACCTCAAGCGGTTAGAACAATGTGACAAAAATACACGCAAGTCCTACCCAAATGTTTAAATGTCATGACTGTTACCATCTATTACCATCTATTTGCATTAGTTTATATCCAGCTGGTCACGTTTATGCATTCGTTAGCCAGCTAAGTTGCATATTTAAAGCTAGTGACGTGAGAAAGCAAATTAATATCTTCATGCAGCCGAGAGAAACGTATAAACAAATCAGAAACGCATCTGATTTCAATTAATTTTTTTTTTATCCTCACTATAATACGATGACTTCAGATCAATCACATTCTTGAACTAAAAAAGGCTACACACAGTGCAACAAATACAGTTTAACAGAAAGCAGTTGTCTCAGTATGCTTTTAAAGTTCTTTTTAATTAGACACATCATCTAAAAAACAGCGCTCCTGCATGAGACGCTGAATAAACAAACACAAAGGTAAACAAAGACATTCGTCTAGTGCATGTTTACATAGGAAAAAAAATGGATGGTTGCAAAAGCGTTCGGTGTGAACAGCCCCTTACAGTTTTGGAGGTCTCTGGCCATTGTGTCTTGTTCTCTTATAAGCGTTTCTCAGATTAAGCAATGAGTTGTTTAAATGCTTTGTCAGGAATGATGTTCAACTTGGAAATGTGTGTCTCGAGATCCTTGCGTTTGGTTCCATTCTGTTGTATTCCGTCTGTTTGAACAGCCCCTGGCCTGGTCTCATTGTCTGAGCCGCTTCACCACCAAGCTCAGCCGAATACCACTGCTATCTGTGAATATTGCTACTCTACATACAACTGTGCTGAATAAAAAACAATGTGGTGTTTTGCTGTTATTATGAAGCTTGATTCTGGAGTAGTAGGAATCAGTGCAAGTGTAACACCATGTGAACTGTCTATTGAAGTGTTTTCCCCCCTCATTTTACTTTTTACTTAACATTTGACAATATGGACCGACTAAAACTTTTTATTTATTAATTTTATGCACATTAGTTGAAAATGAAATACTCATTTTTAACAGCCAGGATAGGAATGTTCTATGCAATAATATATCGTTGCTGAATGGTTTATGTATTTATTGCACTCTCTTGTGGACTAAGGAAACAACATCATTTAAAAATCAGCTGACTTTAAAATTAGAATATTAGTTCATATATATTAATATTTATATATCTATTTCATTTAAAAAAGTACAATACATTTTCATGGTTCAGTTAGTACTGTTTATTTTTGTAATAAAGTTCAGCACTATTTTACTTTGAGTTATTTTTTCATTCAGTATCAATTTTAAAAACTATAGGTTGATTAATCAGTTATCGGCAGGTACCACCCAACTTAGCTATCGGTATCTGTAAAATCCACTATCGGTCGACCTCTACTGGAGATGCAATAACCATCATGTTTTAAAACACAGTGTTAAGTTGAAAATAGTTTTAAAGACCCTGTGTTCTGTTACATTCAGCTGTGCTTCATCTAGATGTTTGAAAGAAAGATTTTGCCAAGAGTTTAGAGCACTGTCTTTGCCCCTGACTTAAAGTCACACTGCGCTCTGTTGGAGTTTGTTGCTGTGATGATTCATGCTTCCTCCCATTAAACTCGGAAATGTAAACTTCATACTGGGAAAACTGCAATGGAATGCCACTTTATGTTGACTTACAACTTGTGCGGAAATCTTCAGCTCTGATTTCGCTGAAATGCAGGTGTGTGACATCACGCAAACATGTCGCCACTGAGGGAGATTTACAGTCAATGTTAAACCTTCACTTTTATTAAAAAATATACATTAATGAGTCAAAGTTTCTACATTACTGTATATGACAATAAAACTTGTTTAGCAAACATTTGCAGAGTCAGATGTTCAAAACACAGTGGATTAAACTTTATTTTGATTACCGTAAACCTGTAGAACAAACGCTAGCATTGCAGCATCGTTTATCAGTTTGGTTGCTATGAGATGTCTCTGTTGACAATAAAGGTACTGCTGAAAATCACAATGTAATCAATCTCAAAATTATAAAAAGGCCCCTCTTTGACATGTTAGTGTATAGTTGTCAGGTATTTATCAATGATTTTCGAATTCAGTGAAAAGTCATGTCAAGCATTTCCATTATCAATCATCATTTTCATGATCGATCATTGCTGTCACTTCCGAGAACTCGGGTACTCGAGTACTCATGCCCATCCCTATTGCTTTTGGACTGTTCTCTTGTTCTAGTTTCCTTAAGAAGCAATGAAGAAAACTACTGAAATGAGCGATCCCGACAGAGAACAACAACTATTTAAAGTTTAAGTTGGAGTAAAAATTAGCTCAATTGTGCAGTGTGGCACGGCAGTCATAATAAGTCGAAGTAGTTAATGATATCAATGTAACTAAACTCGGGCCACAAAAATTAAATATGCTTAAGCATTGAACCAAAAGAGCTAACTGGGTTTACTACCTGGGAGAAGATATATTATGAGTTCTATATCAAAGACTACTGGAACTGTGAGTGAGAGTGATTCTACTCTGTTAACACAGATGGGACTTTCTTATCTAAACTGTGCACATAAATGGGACAAAACAAACAGTTTTGTTCCAAAAGCACTCAAACTAACTATGTTAGCAGCATACGGCTAAACAATGGATTCAAAAATAATTGTCTCCCAGTAGACCTTGCATTGGCTTGACTTGACCGTACAAGCATTTACAGAGAGAGAGTACTTCAAACTGCCAGCTGAAAAATAAGATACAAAGCTCTTCTGCTGCCAACAGGACTGTGTTCCCATTGTGCTGAATTCTCACAGAAGTGTTGAGAGGACACTCCAGTGCATTGTTTAAAAGCGCCGATTCTGTTGAAAACAGCATCGACTGGAACTGTGAGTTCTTGGCTTTGTAGATCAGCCATGTGTTAGGCAGACACTACACAGGCTCGTAAGTACAGAACAGGGCTTCTTGTTTAATTTTAAAGGACCATATCTGTGCTCTATACTAGTGGTCGACTGATATTTACATTTACATCTACATTTACATGTATTAGTTTGGCAGACGCTTTTATCCAAAGCGGCTTACAAAAGAGGAAAACAAAAGCGAATCATCTTAAGGAGACAGTGGTATGAAAAGTGCCATACTACAAAGTTTCACTAGCATCATAATAGTATTCAAAACAGATTAAAAGTGCAACAAGAATTTTTTATTTATTTATTTATTTATTTATTTTTATTAATGACTGGTTAAGTGCTTATGGAAAAGAAGTGTTTTTAGTCATATTTTGAAGACAGAGAGTGAGTCAGTTTCACGGATAGAGTTGGGAAGGTCATTCCACCATCATGGTATGATGAAGCTGAAAGTCCGGGAAAGTGTTTTGGTGCCTCTTTGTGTTGGTACAACAAGGCGACGTTCCTTAGCCGACCGCAGGCTTCTAGTGGGCACGTAGCTCTGCATAAATGATTTTAGGTATGGTGGAGCAGACCCAGTGACTGTTCTGTATGCCAGCATCAGAGCCTTGAATTGATACATGCATCAACCGGCAGCCAGTGGAGAGAGACAAGGAGTGGTGTAACATGCGCTCTCTTTGGTTCATTAAAGACCAGACATGCTGCTGCATTCTGGATCATTTGCAGGGGTCTAATTGCACATGCAGGGAGGCCTGCAATGAGAGCATTACAGTAGTCCAGTCTAGTTATGACAAGTGACTGGACATGCAGTTGTGTGGCATGTTCAGAGAGGAAGGGTCTTATCTTCCAGATGTTGTAGAGTGTAAATCTACATGATCTTGCGGTCTTTGAGATGTGGTCTGTGAAATTTAGTCTGTTGTCGATGGTTACCCCTAGATTTCTGACCGTTTTGGAAAGCGTTACTGTAGGATATGGGTTTTTTAATGGCCGATGCTGATATCCAGAGAGCAGGGTGGCCTATAAGCCGATACAATGTTGATATATAACATAGTAAATAACATAAACATAAAAATGCTAATAATAATAATAATACTAATAAACTCTTATTTAGCGCTATATTTACTCAATTTCACACAAAACTTTAACTTTGTAAAAAAGAATTAAAAAAATTATATTGTATTTTAAATGGTAGATGGCAGTTTCTTCTGATTTCTGTTTAGTCATCAAATTTTAGTAATTTTTTTTGCACATGAAGAAATTGTTAATATATTAGGAAGAAGGAAATAATAGTACACACAGTAGTCCAGCAACCATGGATGGCATGTCCACGTTAGCAATCGCATTTACTCAGAAAATACAGAATCAAACCAATTGTACATACAGTGCATAGTGAATAAGACATTTATTTATAGCACACGTGAAGCACTTTTACCTTGAAGTTGCATCAGAGACAATTTAGCAGAAAAGGGCCACTTCTATTAAAATGACTGAGAGAAATTAGAATGCCCAACTGCAGCCAACGGTCAACGGATGTAAAAAGGCAGTCCCGCCTTACAGATAAAAGAGTCAATCACCTTTTAGATACTGACATCACCTGTCAATCAAGTCAAGAATGCGCATGCGCATTAGATATAAAAGCTGCGTAATCTGAGGTAAAGAAGCACCATTTATGATACCAGTGTTGTCAGATTTTACTGCTGATTTGAAATATGTTCTTTGATCTTAATCTTGATCAACCGTTTTGGAGATTTCAGTCTTTCCCCATTCAAGTAAACAGGAGCTGCACTGTCATGACTGGAAATAGCTTCCCGAGAGCATTCCAAACATGGCCGACAGTGGACTGACTTGCTAGAAAGACTTTGGTTGCACTCATGCGCTAGTGCAGATCCAGCGAGCAGCAGCAATCTCCTGACAGTTTAAACAGCCTGGATTGCCTGCTTGGACTGTAACCACTGACCATCATGATTTGTGAATCAGAGGAACTTTTGATCCTGATCCTGAAGTTTTTATTCTGGATGATAGAATACACGCTTCAGAGGAAGATATTAGATGAGTGCTCGACGGGAAGAAAACGCTGGATTTTTGTGAAGTTCGTGAATTACATCTGTTTAAACGAGATATCTGCATATTTGCAAATGATATGTAATAGAAGTTTTATTGATATTTGCCTTTTATCATTAGAAAAGAAAGTTAAAAGTGACAGGGAACTGCTGAGGAGAGGCTGATAGAATACGTGCTTTGGAGGTAAATAAATGAGCGCTCCACAGGATGCTGGATCTGCTTGTCAGTGTGAGGTTGGTTTATTACATCTGTTTAAACAAGATGTGTGCATATTAGCAGACGGTATATATGACATTAGTTTTATATATTTGCCTTTATCTCATTAGACAAGACAGTTAATGTTACAGGGAACTGTTGAGGAGAGAGAGGGAGAATGAAACAGGCGAGCGCTTTAACATTATGAGCTGAAATGCGTCTGCCGCGGCTCTGATTTGCGGACCATTTAAATGAGACTGTGTTGCATACCGGTCTATTATTGTAGTAACACAATGGCACGTAACAACAAAATGAACCGAAACTGGCTGTTTACATGTCTCAGTCGCTTCACATGCAAGCAGTCAATTTTCGGCCTCGCTGATATATCTGTCGACCACTGCTCTATACTGCTAATAATGAAGCTTTCAAACAAGCTCTCATCCCAAGTTAAATTATCCTGTAATTCTCCAATCAGAGGATACAAGGTAATTAGACAAAGCATTTCTCAAAGGTCCAAGGAAACTTCACAAAAGTGCATATTATAACTCTATGCTTTCAAGGTGAAACAAGGAGGCATTATTTCAGAAGAGGAACACCCAGACAATTTCAATAAACATGTCAAGTCGTATATTCATCCGATCTCTGAAATCAATCTATAAAACAATCACTGAAGTGACCTCAATCAGAATATCAAACAATCCCAATGATGTATTCAGGTGATGGACTGGACCTTTGCTTGAAAAAACAAACATTTGCGTCTCTCAACGTATACTACACATCCTGCCTCAGCGAAGATATTTGAGAACACATGTGCTGTCTGGTGAATTCCAGGTGAATAAATATCACTAATTACCCCAAACAAACAACGAACGAAGGTTTGCTTGTAGAGCTCTGATTAACTCTGAAGACCTGCATGACCTAAATCACTTAAGCTAAACTTACAGTCTTAATTAGAAGGCTTTCTCCATAACATTTATGTTCACTTGAACTCCGTTCCTTGATGATACCAGCTGACCTCATTTCATTTTAGCCAACATGTCGTAAGGTATTCGTTCTACAATAATTCAACATAGTTACCCATTGAAGTGCATTACCTCAGGTTAGTATAACAGACAAGGATGTGGAAATCATTAGAAAGGGGAATTTGGCAAGTGTAATCAATTCCAAGAATATATTAAATGAATACCCCTCAAACACACACTTTTCAAATCGTTCCTTCGCCCCTGATCACTGTTGTGACACTTTTGAAGATTTCTGCAGGAAAGGCTTTGGCGTATTCCAAATCCAATCTCAGTGGACTCTGAAGCTAATTGCCACTTTCTCTAAGATATGTTTACCTGATTGCCGAACTGCTGAGGACAAACATCTCACACTTGCGTAAAAAGGGGACTAGTCAAACTTGACCTCCCAAGCACACTGGAACACTAGAAGTGGGACAGCAATTTTAGAACATTACCACAGTGCAGTATAGATTACTGTATATACACAGCTACAATGGAATTCTAATCATCTAATGCACAGTGGTCTCTCATCGCATTTAAACAACAGTAGGCACCACAACAATACAGTAAAAGTGCAATACAATACACACCACATGCTGCATCTTTTCAACTCAATCAAAAGCTCTTGACTATATGCTTTGCAGATGGTTCTGTAATACATATTATACTGTATGTTTTAATATAATAGCATATGTGATTTTTTCAACTTCAGTTTTCAGATGGTGCATTATTACATAAGGTTTAGAATTAACAGTGCAAGAAATTTCACAAATTAGCCACAGATTGGAAATTCGTGCGCTTTGCTTTATGGAATAGCTGGAAACCCCTTGACAATGTGAATATCGAGGGTCCAGGTGGAACGGAATCGATATGTTTGCGCTTTGAATTTCCATCAATATTTCATTATCAATATGGTATCTTGTTTCCGGGGTTTATTTGCTGGGGCGTGTGAAAATGCAGTGCAGAGGAAAAACTGACAAAACTTAACTCTGATTTATTGCTATAGCCTTAAAGGTATATTCTGGATTCAATACAAGTGAAGCATGTGTGTCAAAATATTGATTACCACAAAAATTATTTTCGACTTAATTTCGACAGCAAAATTTGAGGTTAGTGAGGCACTTACAATGGAAGTGAATGGGACCCATTTTTTAGGGTTTAAAGGCAGAAATGTGAAGCTAATAGTTTTATAAAAGCACTTGCATTAATTCTTCTATTTAAACGTGTGTATTATTTGAACTGCAAAAGTTGTCGTTTTTACGGTAAAATTGTAAAATTGGCTATAACTTTAAACAGAAAACGTTAGTAAGTGATTTTTATCACACTAAAATCATGCTAACACGCATATTGTTTACGTCTTGTGGCTATACTTTTGAAACAGTGAGTTTTTTTTTTTTTTTTTTTTTTAAGAAAAGGATGGACGAGTTGAAATTCATTTTTGTGGTAATCAATATTATGCCACAAAAGCTGTAGATTGATCTTAATTTGCAGTGAACCCGGAATATTCCTTTAATGATTGGTCTAACGGGTATTCATTTAAAGTGTAGTAATTAATTTATAGCCATTGTTAAGAATGTCAAATAAGTTTTCAACAGCAGATATCATGTAGCCTTCTATATGTAAAACATCAGAATGACAAGGGGGGAAAATACATAAGACAAATGTCCACCTGCTGGTCAAATTTCCCTGTAAACATTTAAGGCGTTATACATTGAATTAAAAGGCTGTATGACATACCTCTCGTGTTATGAATTTTAACCGTGACCTCAGCCGTTGACATCAAACGGTGTGCTAAATACACGCGTCCCAACTCTCTTTCTATCTGGACCGGTGAGTTCCCTTCAGAAAGCACCTCGAACCACTTCTTCTCGAACTTCTGGTCCGGTACCGTAAAGATCAAGTCTCCAACTTTCACATCTTCAGAAACTGTAACGGTGTAAGACAGTTCTTCAGAAATAGCTCTTGGCTTCCTACCTCGACTTTGAACTTCGCTGTGAACTTCTGTCCTTTCATTTTGTATGTTAAATTGTCGCGTATTGTCGTTTTGATCGAGTATCTCGATTTGAATCGTCAGTTCTTCAGTCGCGTTGTTGCAGCCCGGCAGGTGCGCGCTCAATGTATAGCTCGGTTTGAATTCCCTATCAAAAGTTTTGGTGGTTTTTAAAACGAATCCAGTGTTCTCCTGATATTCAAGTGAAAAATCCGATGAATCCTGTCCTGTTAAAATTGTTTTCCGTCCTGGCAAGATTGATTCTTGGCATTTGGCTCCCAAAGGTAAAGCAAACCCAGCGACCACTGTTCCAGCCGGCGCGTTTTCCTCAACTTGCCCATAAAATATAGTACAATTCACAATCTCGATGGTAAAGACAAACAAAATAACCAAAATGCATGCACAAGGAAATCTAAAACAATTCGGATCCCGTAAATGTGCCTTCATGTTTCCATCAACTCTGCCACTGTGTCCGTTTTTTAAAAGAATCTGACCTTTATCCTTTATGCATCAATTATAGGCTACAATATGCAGCCCAAGTAGACCTTAAATAAACTGAAGTAGTTCAAATGAATATCTGATGCAAATCAGCACAATTTCCATACAAAGGGAGCTACAGAAGTTTTCAATGCAAGATGTTAATGTTTTGCGTGTGGCTCCTCGACCGGCATCATTCAACATACTCTCATTCAAACATCCACTGATACGCAGCATCTCCAGACTCCATGTGGTACCCTGGACCCCGCCCATAACATTTAAGCCAATCACAATGACGGAGAGGTCGGACTGGGCGGTTAAACACGCCTATATTATTTAAATATAGCTCTCTCCAGCTTGAGATGCGAATATAGGGGAGTGGTTTAAAATAAACGGTCGTTATTTCTATGGAACTCTTCAGGCTTTGATTTTTTCAATAATATGTGTACAGTGACAGAGTTGTTGGCTATTTATTTATACACTTTTTCTGTAAGGTTTTGAGCAGTCTCATGATGCTGCCATTGCTGTGTGAATGTGTTCTTGCGCTAAACACTAGACGCAACGCAACACATAAAAGAACGCAGGTGTCTCGAGATGCGCTTTAAAAAGTTGACATTCTTGTTAACCTCTGGCGCTTCTGCGCGAGACAATGAAAACCTTTTTTTTTATTATTTAATTTATTTTTTTGTTCATAATTAAACTCTTGTATACAGATAGTATCTCTCCGACATCTTAACATAAAATTTAATTATGAACGACATTATATAATCTCTCCAGTCATCACCAAACCTTGTACATATAGTAAATAAATACAATGGAACAAACATTTATGAATGTAGAGCCCCATGCATCATGTCTACTCAACTTCAGATCCTTCAGTATTTTGGATTTATTCGATATTTTGGCTAAATTCGAAAGTCTTTCTTCACCTGTTACGTTTACCACAAGCAGGTTTGATGATGTACTATAGGGATACTGAAAGCTAATTGGATAACCGTTACCTCTAACCATAAGTAAGTGGCGGATTTAGGCATGGGCGACATGGGTAGTTGCCCAGGGCGGCATCTTGCGGCGGGGGGCGGCATGAGGCACCCACACAGACCCACCCCACCGGTCCCCCTCCCAACGGTCAACAACTTTGGGGGCGTATTGAAGCGGGTTTCGCCTAGGGCGCCATACAAGCTAGAACCGCTACTGACCATAAGGATTGGTTAATTATGCTGAACTTTATTTTTTGCTTTTTCGGCGTTATGCATGTGCAGGTGCATTCATGCTAGTTGGTCAGTTTGCTAACATAAGGATTCAAAGCTAAACTATTAGCTATTAGATAAGTTATCTACTAATACTGAGATGTATTTTGCGCACAGACACCGTTACATCATACAGAAAAGATAATGATATGTTGTTTTCCTGATTTTATTCTGTTTTTCTAATAGTTCTTATTATAATGGGATACTGTTTTTGTTAAATGTCAAAACGTATTTGGTCCAAAGTCTTTAGAAATGTTTGTAAGTAGGCAATATATTAACTGTTGCAAGCTTTGTTATGCAGTTTAACCACCAGAGATCTTTAAAAGTGCACTCAGTAATTTTTTCCTCATTAAAAAAGTTTTAATCCTAAAGAAATAGTAATTTTGAAACATGTATAAAATCATGAGCACTCAACATGAGATGAAGACTCCAGTCATATCAGTAACCTTATAAATGCTGTTTTATTCTACATTGAGAGGGTCTCCTCATGGTGGCTGCCATGTTAGAATCACATGACCAGCGGAATACTACTCGCTGACACCCTGTCTACACTAGACGCGAGCGGCGCGATGCGGCAAAAGCAAATCGCTCACATTTTAATCAATGATGCTGTGAATTCTACAGTGAATGCGTCCATCGTGCTACGTCTTGTCGCAGTGACAGTAAATGGATGCTCCGTTCTATTTTGTGCTGCACGTGCTGGTGCTACTCCTGCCAACAAGACAAATAAATGGTTTAGAACGTTCGCTTTGACGTGTCCAGTGTAGACAGCCTCAAAGCGTTGTGACACGACAACATTCACATCCAGAGAAGAAAGAATGTAAAACTCAGTAACCGTCCTGTTATTGTACACTTTCACTCATGGATTAAATAAATCAAGGCTAACTGGGAATAATGGATTTTTACAATGGCATCTGTAACTGAAAACTATTGATTTTGAATGATGCGACATTCACACTGCTAGGTGTCAGTCTAAGTCCAAGATGACACACACAAAAGGAGTTCACCTTTAACCTTCCTGTTATGTTCAGATAATTTTTTACCTGTTCAAGAGCTAAAAACAGTGAAAAACAAATCTTTAAAACATATTTGTACATTTATATTCTGAAATTAAAAACAAAATTGAATAAAAAACAAAATTCTGTATTTGTTTAAAAAAGAATTTTTTTTAAGTATTCTAATTATCATCTTTTTATGTTAATAAACCATTTTGATGCAACAATTCTTTTCATGATAATAATTCATTTTTTTTTTTTTTCATTTGGTAATTAGTGCTTCTTTGTAAGTGGAAGGTACTCTGTGATGTACTATTATAGAAATGCATGATGGGCCCATATACTGCATGTATTGTCACGGTAAAGAGATGAATAGGATGGGCTTGATTCCAGTCTCTTCTCTTGATATGTAACAATGCATTTCAACTCAAAGCTCTTTTCAAATGGAAATTAAATCAACGGATATGCGTGCAATTATGGACTGAGGCTTCATTACCCTAGTGTATTTTTTTTCCCTCGGCTCTGCATGGATCTGCAACCATACTGTGTACTTTTAGGGTAGATGGCTACCCATGTTTGGGCATTTGTAAATAGCCACAAAGAAAATGGTTCTCAATTTTAGGTTTTTAAACTCTTATCATTACTCCTTTCTCTGTGTGAATATACAATTCTCAGGGCTTTGTTTACACAAAGAAACACTGTTGTGATAATGTCTCTTTTTTAGAAAATGGCATTGTATGATTGTACAGTTTTGTGCACGTCCATATTGTGCTCAGATGTGCACTAAACCTTTGTCAGTTGTGATGAATGAGAGCGATGCCAAATATGAGGAGAGGTGGAAAAAAAGATCCACACATGGAAATATTTATCCTTATTCATATCAGCAACTCAACATGTGCTTCACCTTGTCAAACCTTGAATATAATCATTCCCATATTAAAGAGTATATACAAGATGTGACATGACATAACCTCTCTGAAATACGTTAATACCACTTCAATCGAAACCTCATTTCCCTCTTCAAAATTTCTTTGAAGATTTCTTGATTTTTCAAGAAAGAACTGTCTCTTGAATGCAGTGGTGTGCTCTCACTGAAAGATGTGCGCACACTTTAAATGGATTAAAGAAATCACCTGCATCTTTCTCTAAAGTATATTAGACTTGTTTAAGCATGAAAGCCCCCACAGCAGCCCGCCTCCTCCTCCTCACCTCTCTTTGAGAAGCATAATGCAAATTACAGCAATTTACCCCAAGAGGCAGTGTGTATGTGTGACAGCAGAATGGGTTTGTAGTTGACGGTGTCAAATGTTGTGTCACAGCCACTCACGCCAGTCTTTCATCATATTTTGGCATGCCTCTCTGTGGAAAAGTGACAGGAATGGAGAGGGAAAGACGGCAATCTCGCAAACCTTGAGTTTCTCCGTCAAAGGTCACCAGAGCTGACAGGAATTCTCTCTCTCCCCATCATTGGCTTGTTTCCTCCACATTTCCATCTGTACTCTGTGTCTTCTCTTGCTTTCCATCCCTCCTTCGCGCTCACCTCCTTCTCTTTAATCTGAAAACTGACAGTCAAATGAATGCCAGGTTGATTTCTTTGCCTCCGCCCTTCTTGTATCACAGACAGAGAAAGAATTATTCAATAGTCGAGAGGAGCCCTGCTCGTCCATCTCCTTTCTCTGTGCAGAGAATCAGTCTCTGTTCTCCTGTCTGGTCTATCAGATTGCTGACTAGCTACTCATATGCTCGTTGACAGACAGGCAAGCATGTGGGATGGTCCCCAGGCCCTGTCCCCTGCAACTCCAGAGATAACATCTTAAATCAGAGTCTGCAGAGCTGCTTCTCTTTCAGAAACATCGTCCTCCTACCTGCACTTCTCTGTCATTTAGAAATCCATCTCCTGCCTTCTTTCTTCCTCAGGCTTCATCCCATCATTATTGCATCAGTATCATTCTCTCCTTTCCAGCCATGTGCTCATTAAACCTATTTTTTCAGCCTTCACTTTGCTCATTTTTAGAAGGCCTTTTGATCATTATGTTAAAATACCCCACATTCCCCTTGTCAAAATACTTCTCCTCTCTGTTCCCAATGGAAAGTCTATTGATCTGATGTTGCACTTTAATACTTCAATGGAGTCCTCAGGTACATTCAAAAATGGATTTGTGCAGGTTGCTCACTTAATTAAAATGAACTAAAGCAACACAATTCTAGAACATTTTATCTTAACATGATTTCATTACGTACTATCCAATTCAATTTGTAAAATTGAAGTTTACTTAACCAATTTGAGTTAGGACTACATTAATACTTTTTGTAGCATTGGTGAAACTGGGCAGGGGATTTGCATTTCCCAGCATGCTTTGCAGGTGACCGGATGGGGTGAACAAATGTTGAAACTAAGTGTTATTTTATCCATTTTTGAGTTAGGTAAGAATAGGAGGAGATTTGTTCATGCTTATTGTTTTGTTATATTTGTAAATACAGTAAATTATTGTTTGTTAGGCTGGAGTTTTTGGAGTTACCATTGTGGTGAATATTGGCACTTGTTATTAGGTTGAGGATGGACACTCACTTTCAGTGATGATTGATTTGAGTGCTGCATAGTGCTATAAGCAGTTGCTATCAAACTGATAGCGCATCAGTTTCACTGTTGTTACACTTGCTAATCTGGCATATACTAATGATTAATAAAATTAATTTAGTTGGACCAACTTAAGAAAATTAACTACATCTTAGTTACTTTGAAAGAAATTAATGTAAGTTTGTACAACTAGACCTAGAACAAGTCAGCTCAAATCAATAATATTTTTGTTGCAAAATTGTAATTTCATTGTATGGAATGTTTTCCTCAATTTAATTAAGTTCAGTGAACTTCTTTTTTTTATTGTATGTTTCATCTAAGTATCAACTTTGTCTCAGATATTGCTCCTAGAATTCCTCTGGAGGAATAAATATATAGACAAATTAGACCATTGTTGATAAAGAGTAATAGTATAGAGTTATCCAAACAAAGTAGATAAAGCAGCTCAGACAATTTGCTTTTGGAAGAATTTAATGAGAAATGTTACTATTGAAATCTCTGACTTTTGATTGACTCTTGGTATTTTGGGCAGTTTGTGACAGTGTTGAGATCTCGTCTGAAACTCTAAAGGAGACATGTGAGATTACTATGGCCTTTTTCTCAGGAGAAAAACCTGAGGGACAGGGGACTTCATGGTGCTTCAAGCTAGTTTTTATAATTATTATTTTTTTTTTTTTTTTTTGTATGCTGTGCATAAATTGTCCCAACTCTCTGACAGATATCACTTAAATTGCTGTTCTTTATCCAAAAGCTGAGGCAGCTGCCTTGATTTCTCAGTGCCCAGTCAATCAATGACTTCACATCAGCATTTTGCATATGAAGCTACCTCATAAGGACCATACGTCATATCTAATGATCTTAAAGTATTTTTAGTGAGCTTTAGACATACCCAAAGAAATATTTTGAAACTACTTATGATTACTAATTATTAAACTTATGATTATTTCTCACTAGACATTTAGTCACTAGTTGGGAAATTTTTTCAACCAACCACTGCAGCAAACCGAATGTGCTGGAACCACGTTGCCTTCAAAAACTGACCACATTAAGGTATTTCAGAAGACCAGATGTGATGCAAATACTGGATTTGGACATCCATTGATGCCTTCCTACTTCCAAAACAGCCTGTGAAGGCAGTAATTTTCAGGTTTCGGATGTAACCTGCTTGTTCTGGCGGGTTTTAAGAGAGAGGATGTGTGTTGAAGGTATGGGAGGTACTGCACCTTAAGTGTCAAGTCTTCATCTGCTCCCCATTTAATCTCATTGCTGTCTAGGACAAACAATTGAAATATTGAATTACAAGTTAAGCTTAATTAACAGCATTTGTGGCATAATGTTGATTACCAAAAAATACGTTCAACTAGTACATCTTTTCCTTTAGAAAAGAAAGAAAAGAAAAAATGGAGGTTACTTTGAGGCACTTACAATGAAATCATAGGGGCCAATTTTTGGAGGGTTGTATTATTTTAGCTGTATAGTTCTTTAAATTGTAATTTCTACAGTCATTTTAGGGTTTACGACGTAAACATTGTCATGGCAGCAAAGTTGTAAAATTGGATATAACTTTACACAGAAAAGGTTAGTAAAAGATTTTATCACACTAAAGTCATGTAAACATGCATATTGTTTATGTCTTGTGGCTATACTTTTGAAACAGAGAGTATCTTAACGTTTACATATTGGCCCATTCACCTCCATTCAAAGTGCCAGGATTTTAGATTTTTTTTAAAGGAGGGACAAGTGTAAATTATTTTTTGTGGTAATCAACATGCTACATATGCTGTCAATTGAGCTTAACTTGTATTGATACCAGAATATTCCTTTAAAGTGATCTCATTTGTGATTTACCACTTTTCCACTCATCAAAAATCATTTCCGAGAGATGTGCTCTTTGAGGTCTGGGACTGACAGTTAGATATGTTTCTTTGAAAGCTAGTGTTTAGTTGGACAGAGAGACAGAAGCATGGTAGAGAGAAAAAAGTAGAAACAGAGGGAGAGAGAGAATGACACCTTTCTTCTCCTGTGACCTATGCAATTGCTAGTGCAGAGACAGCTCATCAATCTCCAACGGTTGAACATAACTCTCTATCTCTCATCACCCCAATGGAGGGACAGCCTTTCTTGTCCTAATGCATGTGTCCATACCTCTGAGCTCTTTTCAACAAATTTACACACAAGCTCTAGGCCTGAGACAGCAGCTTTCTATTCACTGCAATCACCATCACTTGGGATCAAACACAGATATCATTCTCACACCATCTCTTCTAAAGGTGAGATAAGGCAAACTGCTAATAATATTAAATGCAAGGTACATTGACCCTCAAAAAGTATTTGGCCACTTAAGCCACACTTAAAAAAGAACGTTGTCAATAGATAAATATTAAACCAAGTGACGTTATTTTTAAAGAAATAGGACACTTTTCAAGCATAACATTTTTTATTTAATTTTTCTCCCCTTTTCTCCCCAATTTGGCATGCCCAATTCCCAATGCGCTTGAGGTCCTTGTGGTGGCGTAGGATGAATCCGGGTGGCGGAAGACGAATCTCAGTTGCCTCCGTGTCTGAGACCATCAATCCGCGCATCTTATAACGTGGCTTGTTGAGCACGTTACCGCGGAGACCTAGCGCATGTGGAGGCTTCACACTATTCTCCGCGGCATCCACACACAACTCACCACATGCCCCACCGAGAGCGAGAACCACATTATAGCGACCACAAGGAGGTTAACCCAACGTGACTCTACCCACCCTAGCAACCGGGCCAATTGGTTGCTTAGGAAGCCTGACTGGAGTCAAGCATAACATTTTAAAAAAAATGCATTTGTTAGGATTTGACTTTATAATAATAGATACAGTATACTGTTCGAAATAAAGACAAGCTATTAGGTGTAGCGGGGTAAGCCAGAGACAGTGAGTGTACTGTCAGCTTCCAGAGAGGCATTTATTAAAACACAGAAAGGAGGAATAAAGTGTCCAAGGGGTTAGTGTCCAAAACAAAGGGGAATCTGGTGTCCTTGCTTTGAATGAGGCTATGTGAAGGAAAGGTAGTGATAAATGGTTAAGGCCCAGGTATAATGGGCGGGGTCCGGCAGACATGACGCACTCCCCCTCCTTGATCCGGGGTGCTAGGGGCAGCGGCTTCTTCAGAGCGGGTGTGTGAGGGGAAAAGCGGCTGGGTATCCTGACCGGTCGGCTGCAACGCATTCTCCAATTCCCCGGTGTCACATCAATTTCTTTTATTTTTTTGTATTCATTTTCAATTGTCCGGGGTGCGGGTCCGACGACGCATCTAACTTGCGCCAGTCCCTTCCCGCGCTGTTCCTGGACCTACGAAGATACCGGTGTGTAGAGACCGGTCTACAGAAAGGTGTGCTCGGTTTTTAAAGTCAGCGGTGATGAGGCTCTTCACTGAGTTCAGGTGCACCCCATCACATGCTGACAAATGGGAATAAGTCATTGCGCCCCTCCTCTCTCTCCTGCCCGCTCCCATGAGCCTAGGAAGTGCAGCTGATCCAAATGACAGGGCGACGCTGACATAGGGGAGGAGGGCGTCGTGTCACATAGGATAATTTCTGGTTGTCAAAAGTAGTGGAACATGCATGGGCGTAGATTTAACTTGAACATGGGGGGGGGGGGGGGGTTACAGTATGAAGAATTTTCAAGAAGTTTCCATTGATAATTGTATAAATATTGGAGGGGTTGTACTTGCTTGTTTTGATTATTGAGGGGTTGCCTCCCCCCATCCCCCATGGAATCTACGCCCCTGGGAACAGGTCTATAGTTATGTAATATACTACACCTGTGGTTATTCTGCTGTGGGAACTTGAAGGAAACTGACTTCATACGTCCACTAAAAATTACATTGGGACCAAATTATATAAAAAAAATTATATAAGAAAATTGAAGTTAGTTCTGAGAGGTCTTGCATCCTGTTTTCTGATGCAACTTCATTTGATATTTTTAATCTAATGCGATGAAATTCACAATTATTAAGTGTTGATTAAGTGTCCAAATACTTTTTGGGTCACTGAATGGGCACTTTGATAGGGTTTGCTGATTTAATTTTACTGACCTGATCATGAGTTCCACCAGTGACCCGCAGAGGTTGCAGTGCTGAGCTACGTGCTGGCTGAACTTGCCACCTGTGCCCAGCATGCACCTCTATCTCTCTGGCCACCAGCTATGTAAATCACTCAATCAGGCCTCCGGCAGCTCTGCCATCAGTGCTATGCCTCATGTCTTATGGATAATCAGTGTTGTTTTTCTCTCCGTGCCACACACATGCTGTTCTCAGAACAGTAAGTTACCCTACCCTGAACCTTTACTCACCCACCTCCAAACCATTTCTCCATGGTGTCTCCTCCACTTAGACTGCCAGCAATCTCCTCCCGGTCCCCCTGATTGCAATCAGTGAAAGCACCATATAATTCTGTCTGCTCCATTTAGAAGCCCCCTTGAAACCAGTTAATGCTTAACCATTTGTGACAGAGTGTATCATCTGAGACAAACAATCATCTGTCGTACCTGTGGTGAATCCCAGGCAATTCCCCCTCATTGGTATGCACATTTCTTGAAGCGATTCACACAAATCCTGAGCTCAGAGGCATAAATTATTAATGAAAAAAATTATTTATAAAATTACTTTATAAAAATGTACTTTTTCTACAGTTTGAGAGAAAGTGACTATCAGCACTTGGTGTATAAAAATGCATTTGTGCCTGTTTATTCATAGTCTTTTCCACAGACCTCCCACAGACAGTGCACTAACTGTCTGATGCATATTGCACACAAAACTGGAAAACGCTTTCTCAATCTAATAAGCACCAATATGATTGGCTGGCTTGATGGAACTGTCTTTTTTTTTTAACAGAATTTATATAAATGGCAATGTGATTAAAATAATTCAATTAATATTAAATAATTATTCGTAACTACTTCTCAACATTCTCATTTGGTGTATGCATGCCTGTTTTGGAACATGTAATAGACAGGACACAAAAACTCTCTTCCAAAAACTGTTCAACTGCATTGCTACTTTCTACATACTGTAGGTAGCAACCTTCTAAGGTATCCATCATGGAACCTCATAAGTGAATGATTTGACCCGCTTTACATTGGCAGCAACTGTTCACACCACACTACTAGCACTCCTCATAAGAGATTAAACACACTCTCATATTTGATTCCAATAGAATTTCCCATTAGCATGTTGTTAAGCTAACAACACAATATTCCAACAAGCACAAAAATACATAGCACAAGAGCCGTATTAACGCACATGCTTACCAGGACTTAATTCCAGTGGCTGCAGCGGGGCAGAACTCATTCGCGACATAGACCATCTTATTCTCCCCCGTCAATGTTCGTGTGAGGTGCGCATGTAAACGGTGCGATCGTGATATAAAACGGAGAAGGTGCGCAACAACGAGAACAGTGCAAATCCACACACACCCACCTGAAGGTGAATGGCAGGGGCCCGGGTGAACGGTCAGACCCAGGGTCCCACGTTACCTTAATGTGCCCCTGTAGCACACAAAGTACTGTATATTGGATAAAATTGTCAATTTTTATACATTTCAATATCTAATGAACTTTTAATATTGTTAATGATTCATTCAATTGTTCATAAAGATAACAGTTCAGAAATAAATTACATATTTTGAATATATTGTATATTTAATTGACATATTTTGGACAAATTTTTAGAGTGCAAAACACCACACATTCTGGGCTTGCCTTATCCATGAAGTATACATGCAACACTTCCTAAGATTTTGGACCAAAATGTCACATCAAGGCAGCATTATTTGCCGACTGTTTGGAACAGCCTTTGCGTCAGGAACACACCTATGATGCCTAAACATGCTATATATAGAGCTATATGGGCTATATTCATGCACTGATTAATGAACATATAGCACTCCGACCAATGAATGCATTTACTGCTGACTTTAAGATTTACTGTTGGTTTTACGATCTCAAGTAGAATTGATGTCATTGGCTGATGAATGAAAAATCAGGAAGAGACCTCGGAGCAAACTTGAATATTCTTGCATGTAATCTAGATAAAAGAATAGGGCCATTCTACAAGACAACACTGAGAGGAAGTGCCATTACATAGTAGCTAGTGCTTTGGTACAGTCTGACGTCCTAGTTATAGTTCACAGAAAAATGAAAATTCTGTCATAATTTACACACTCTCATGTTTTATATATCTGTATGACTTTATGCAGTAACATGAAACACAAAAGGAGATGTAAGGCAGATTTTTAGCCTCAGTCACCATTCACTTTCATTCAATCCTTTTTCCTTACAATAAAATGGTAACTCAGGGTAACCTCCTCGCTAACACCTTTTTTTGTGTGTTGAGTCATGAGGGTGTGTAAATGTGTTTATTTTTTTTATTTTTTTTACCATCCATTTAAGAATGTTAAATTGCTTTTTCTGTCAGTCCCAAATGCTTCAGCACAGAAAAATCTAGCACTGTGACAACAGCAACCTGAAAACAGCAAAGCTACATTAAAGGTTGGGGGCATAATCAAGAAGAGCTCGCTTTTATCTTGAAGGAATGAGCTAATTATAAAACCTCATGATGACAATGTGGGTTTAACAAAGCACTACAGACAGCCTAGAGTCGTGTATGGTGTGGTGTTTGCAGAATGCGGCGAGTCTCATTTGGCATTTCACAAACAAGCTGTTTCTGTGCATCACTGTATGCCTGAATACACTTAGCTCATTTCTGCAGCGACATCAACAAACACGTTTTTGTGTAACTCACTTGCTTCTCTCACACTTCTCGAGCAGGCACATTCTCTCTGCCCCTTTTTCACGGCACCATTGTCTACTGTTTGCATCTTTGACAAAAATGGAGCACCTGAATATTCTCAAATGTGATCAAAGCTATCTGAATGGGCTCCATGTTTTGTCTCTTGGGTTTTGTATGTTGTATTTCTGTGTGACTCACGAGTTCACATCTTCCTTTGATTACATACAGTACTTTTTAAAAAGAAAACAGAACCGATACGTAAGTTCACAGAGCTGAGGTGGCTGCAGTAAACATAGCCACTGCAATAGTGACACATTTATGCAGAAACAACAAATACAAGATGTAACCCTGTAAGACAAGTTGGAACAAAAAGTAGCACTTTTAAACATACACGCAACATTTTAATGTTGTTGCGAAGCAATATAAATGTGGAAGTGCACCTAGGTGGTCTAGGTTGCAAAATACAGGGAGGAGATGTTCCTCATGTTGTAATAAACCTGTATGACTTTCTTCCATGGAACATAAAAGGAAATGGTAGGCAGAATGACAGCCTCAGCCATCATTCACTTTCATAGTATGTAAAGAAGATGCAATGAAAGCAATGAAAGTGAACAGTGACTGAAGCTGTCATGATGCCTAATATCCCCTCTGAACTATCCATTTAAAGTAAGCGTTATCGACAATTGCATAAATATTGATTTTGATAGTTTTCAAACAGGTTTGCCAAATACATCCTGCCTGCTATTGGTCGGACAAATGTATAGTCCAGCCCTAAAGTCAGGTCATTGATCAAGACAGTGTTGCTGTGGCTGGTTGAGATGCTCAAATAAACAGAGCAATGTTTTGAAGCCACAGTTTTTAAACTTTTTGGGGAAATCAACCTAATAATGGCTTACTTAAAATTATCTCTACATATCAAGACACATTCACATTTACCTTCACACGGCAAAATTCTGTGAGCAAAATACATTCATCACAATGAGAATCCACGCAATTGTGAATTTCACGTGATGGACTTCCTTTGGCGAAGAATTTCAAGTGGAGTTCAAGTTGGGTACACTTTGATTCACCACATTGACCAATAGGAAGTTGCTTGGTTTGGCAGTGACCTCTGTGTGGGCGCACTGGGCGGTGCTTCGTAAACAGCTACACTAAATATTCACAGTGGACAAGGATATCATTGTAGTGCTGAGTTTCTTTACTTCACTCTCACATAGCATACAGTGCAACATTAAAAAGAGGCTGCTTGTCAATTCGTTTTTTGCTGGTTTCACACACGCTCAATGTCTGCCCATGCCTTCTTTGCCCGCAGAATTTCACCATGCAAAGGTACTGTAAATGTGACTTACAGTACAATAGATAGATAGATAGATAGATAGTATCTGTAGAATAATAGTATGTTGGCTTTGTCATACCAACATAATAAAAATCAGTGCAGAATGCAAACCTTAATATCCAATGAACTCCTACAGTAAAATTATTCACTGTGGACCTTAAAATAAAACAATAATATTTATTTTAGAGTAAAATAGTGCTTGGCAGTGATAAATGAGTGCAGAAAAACCATGGAGTTTTGAAGAGAAGGGTCTCTCCCCATGACAGCCACATGTGACCGTGATCTTTCTGAAACGAAAATGGCCAACATCTGTAAACCAGTCAACCCCAGATACACAAAGAGCACTCAGAGAAAGATTCTTAGAAGCTGTCTCCTGAGAACTCTAAACAAGTTCCAGCTAGTTTCGTGGATACGTATTATAAGTTTTTCCCACCTATCAGGTAACGTTCTAACAACTTTGGCTAACGTTATGAAAATGTTTGAAAAAAATCAGTTAAAATATGATTCTGATTCACACACACACACACACAAACTTGTATGAATTTCTTGTTTGAACATGAAAGCCTCAGTCACCATACACTTTCACTGTGTGAAAAAAAAAAAGATGCAATAAAAGTGAATGGTGACTGAGACTGTCATTCTGCCTAACATCTCAAGTCATACAGGAAATTCATTCAGAATTTTCATTTTTGGTTGAGCTATCCCTTTAATGGAACCTCCTTATGACGTTATTAGTTTTTGATAAATGTTATTACAGCTTTATATATATTATATATCTATACTGTATACTGTGTGTATATTTTTGTACATTCTTTAAACAAGATGTCTTTAAAGAAAAATTCTGAGAGTGAAAGCTGATGAAGAAGTTCACAAATTAAGTTTTCACAAATGTTATCCTAACCTTTAAATAACATTCTACTCAAAATAAGAAAACTGGACATTTTTACGTTCCAACAACCACAATGTAACATTTGGATAACATTTTAAGAACATAAATTTGTTAGCTGGGTGTCTGCCGCAGTGCATTTACTGGTGCTATAATAAGCCTGAGAGGATGCAGAAAAAGCTTCCGATTCATAAGACAACCTGCCGTAAGTAGTATTAAAGTTGACTTCACTCTCTGTTTGTCAGTCAGAGTCCAGATGAGGGAGTCTGGGAATAATCCAGTAAATCACCTCTAGCCCATGGCTAGCTCACTGAATAAATCCATCCAAATGCATGTCATTGGAAAGTAAACAAACAGTTCTCCACCTCCTCTTCGCCTCCCTGCACAGCAAAGCCAACTTCCACCGACTCCCAGCATCTGGCAACCTGCTTGATTGACGCTTCTGCTGAGTTTCATTAGGCCAATGTGACTGAATGGCCGTGGAGCACTAGAGTGTTAGTTGGGGAAAAAAAAGCAGTAATAAAGGACAAAGACATTAAAGCCCAGTGCTGGCGCCTCACTTATTCTGAGTAATTATTTCCAAGGCCTGCCATTATTTGGCCCTAAGTAAAAGATTTCTGGAGGAAGCAGGCTAATCAGGCGGCATTTGTGGCTGTCAGTGTGTACCTGCAACAAGCAGACAAGCACAGCGCTGTAGCTCAAGGAAAGCATATAGCCTTCACTGGGCCTGATTGCTTTCAGACTGCAATGTGACAGTTTGGACAGAGGGTGGTAGGGGGTCGGGTAGGGGGCTGGGGGAGAGTGCACTTCTCTGTGTGGCCTTAATGTGTAACATCAGCTGACACTTAGAGATGAGCCCGTACCAACACAAATACTGCAGTTCACTTCAAGTGGGGGTGTCTATGACAAGCCTTCAGATTGTTAGCCCAAAGATGCATTGTTGCCATGATGAGGCTGTTGGTCTTCTGGCCTCTTTTGGGACCCTCTGTCCTTTTCATTGGTGAAAAGAGAAGAGAAGAGAAGAGAAGAGAAGAGAAGAGAAGAGAAGAGAAGAGAAGAGAAGAGACAATAGGAGAATATATGAGACAAGAAGAAAAGAGAGAAAAGGAAAATCGCCAAAAGAGACCAGAAAAGAATACTTCATGCTCATTAATTTGATATCAGCCTCATTTCATGAAAATTACGTGACTGTGGTGACATTTTTGTAAAATTATATTAAGTGGCCCCTTACATTCTGTATATCACAGCAGTTCGAAGGTGAAATGTCAACTGTGTGGCACTAAAAGCAAACAAAAATTAGGTTTTCATGGTTAATGCTCTATCGAGTTTTAAATCAACAATACCTACCCTCTACCCTAAACCTTATACCTAACTTATAGTGTCAGGAAAGTAAATGTGACATGAAAAATGCAATTGCAGAACCAACCACATCATTTGGTGCTGCTTCTATGACACTTTCGGCTCATGCATCAACTCTGTGCCCTTCAGAAGTGCAAATCTCACATATCTCAAGAAATTCTATAAACAAACTACTCTCTATTATAATTGGATCAGTCAATGTGAGCCCACTTTGAACATTTTTCACAACAAATCTATTAGACCTCTTTAAAAAAAAAAAAAAACTATGTGTTTTATAGGGGTCTTTAACCCCTGCAACAGGTTTTTTTTTTTTTTTTTTTCACTTATTGAACAGAAATTGAAAAAAAATTTGATTTAATGACCTTAAACAAAACTGAAAATTATAAATAAGTATTTTGTCTAAAAAAAAAAAAAAATGTTAATTTCAGGGATTTTCATTAGCTACATAAATTTGCAACATTGCAACAATGCTGTGGTAGATTTTGTAGAAAATAAAATCAAAGGAGCCTTTTACCCCATGGCGCCTTTAGCCCCGTTGTACTCTACTTCATTTAATTACTGTTATTTGCAAAACATTTGGCATTTTTGAGAAATACTTTTGTTTCCATTGGATCCTGGACTGAATCCTAAAAAAGTATGCAATAATACATTGCACTCAGTAGCCCTTCTGTGGTCTTTGAAGATTTATAAGTGAGAAAATAATGTTAAAGTTATCAAATGTAAAATAAGAGGCAGTGAGATGCTTCACTGGAGCGTGTCCCATCACTGAGCCCAGTGTGACCTGCCAGTGAGTGCAGACTCAGGTCAGTCGTCTCAAGAAACATAGCTGGCACAAGTGTCAGAAATTAACTATTACATTAAGGGGTAAATATTTTCCTACTGAGTTTGAGTTTGGGCAATTTTTTGCTTTATGAGGCATATATTTTTTCCATTTCAAACAAACTGTGTCTCATCCGTTTATGTCAAATACATCAATTTATTCAGTTCATTAATACAAATTCTCAAATAAAGAATGTATCATCCCTTACTCTAGGAATTCAATTAATATCAACTCTTATTGTATGCCATAAAATGTATATCTAGGACTTAATAGAATATTAAGAAGTATATCAGAGGTTGCAAATAAAAAAACAGAAGAATTCAGTACGAGGGCATTTTTTGCCCCACGTTTTGAATTTCGGGGGCAGTTTTTGTAATTTTGGTGGCATTTTTGCCCAGAGCCCTCCTTAATTTCTAACCCTGGCTTGCACTGTTGGGGCTCCATTAATTCAGCACTTAGCATGATGATCTGTACACTTACATATTCATGCAATTATCTAATCAGCCAATGATGTGGCAGCAGTGTAATGCATAAAATCATGCAGATATGGGTCAGGAGCTTCAGTTAACGTTCACATCAACCATCAGAATAGAGACATTTTTTTTATCTCAATTATTTCGACTGTGACATGATTGTTGGTGCCAGATGAGCTTTTTGAGTATTTCTGTAACTGCTGATCTCCTGGGATTTTCAAGCACAACTGTCTCTAGGGTTTACTCAGAATGGTACCAAAAACAAAAAACATCCAGTGAGCGGCAGTCTCTTGATGACAGAGGTCAACGGAACGGAGAATGGCCAGACTGGTTCGAGCTGGCTGAAAGGCTATGGTAACTCAGATATCCACTCTGCATAAGTGTTGTGAGCAGAATAGCATCTCAGAATGCACAACATATCGAACCTTGAGTCAAATGGGCTACAACAGCAGAAGACCACGTCGGGTTCCACTTCTGTCAGCCAAGAACAGAAAACTGAGGCTGCAGTGGGCACAGGCTCACCAAAACAGGTCAGCTGAAGAGTAGAAAAATGTAGCCTGGTTTGATGAATCTCAATTTCTGCTGAGGCACCCAGATGGTAGGGTCAAAATTTGGCGTCAACAGCATGAATTCATGGACCCAACCTGCCTTGTGTCAACAGTCCAGGCTGGTGGCAGTGGTTTAATGGTGTGGGGAATGTTTTCTTGGCAAACTTTGGGCCCATTAATACCAATCAGTCATCGATTGAATGCCACAGCCTATTTGAGTATTGTTGCTGACCATGAACCCTTCATGGCCACAATTTACCCATTTTCTAATGGCTACTAACAGCATGATAATGCACCATGTCACAAAGCAAAAGTCACCTCAAACTGGTTTCAAGAACATGACAATGAGTTCACTGTTCTTCACTGTGTGCTTAAAAAGTTGACAAATGTAACTTTTAGCACATATAAGCTTTTAAAATTTGAGGTCTTTCTTTCCAGGAAAATGGACCAAAAATATTGATGAGTCATACTCATGGCCATATCTCACTTTTTTCCAATTAAATGCTCTCAAGAATGAGAATATCCCCTCCTCCTAATACCATCTGCCTCTGGCTAACAATAGCAAGTAGCAAATTATGATTCAAGGCTGTTATGTAAACTACAGGTTATTTGCCATTTAAAAAATGGATGAGCACTTTCATATGTTCTGCCCAATATTTGTTCAGAATGACGGCAACGAACAACCAGCCCCCCTTTATCTGATATTGGTTCAAACATCCAAACTGAAATGGGATGAATCTGAACGCAGGGGAGAGAATGGCATCAGGGGCCCACACCAGTTGCTGGGTAATCAGAACGCAACTGTACTTCAAAAGTGAAGGGTACATGTGGTGAGGAGTGACAATAGTGGCTGTGTAATCCTTTTATGAAAAGCAAATTGAAGTTCATGCTTGAATACGGCTTGAAAAATTGCCCGATCAAGTGCAGTGGGTGGGAGGGGGAAGCAATTTTATGAGACTTAAGGCACAATGCTGTGATGACCTTTTATCTGCAGAGACGTACGCAATGGGCATATCTTTTTTAAAAGCTAGTAATTAGGGCTGACACCTACAGACTCAGAGTGAGCGGAAAGGATTTTGGAATTATTAATTTATATAAGGGACCAATCTAGGCCTTTTCATGTTTAATTGCTTGTTCCCTTAATAAGAATGTTTTAAACATTTAAACATGGCAGCATATCATTGGGTAACAAAGGGAAACAATCAACCCTGTCACTCTCACCAAGGCAAAATGCTTCAAATGGAAGACACAGTAAACAGGTAGAGTTGAGGAAGCCAGAATGGTTTGAGTCTGTGAATAAAACACAGATTTTAATATGATATACTATATCCAACATCAAAAGAAAAACTCTGTTTCCACGACTTTCCAAAAGATGGATAATCACATTTACTATCACTCCCTCAGCAGCAGTTTTGAAACCCCATTGCAGCAGTATTGACTACCAAGCTAATTAAGCTAAAATAAGGTGAAAATGTGCCCAAAATGTACATTATAAACAACCAGGTCCCAAGGAATCACATTACAATATTGCAGAATGTTTTTTACGTGTCATTGTTGTAACAATGCTGCTGGTACTGGCAATGATGAAAATGATGACGATGAATTGAAGAATACAAGTGCAATTTTATTTACAAAAGTGAAATCCAAAAAACCCTAACTATAAACGTGAAACATAAACATGAACAGAACATGAACTTGAACAGACTTGACAAAAACTTAATGTGACATAAACCTGACTTGACACAGAACCAACATTACCAAACATAATACCTGACAAGAGACAATGGAAAACATGAGGGCTTAAATACTAGACATGGGAGAACACATGACAAAGATGACCAATGAACAGACAGAACTCTAAACAAGATAATCAAACAATCAACCAATGAAAACAAGACACAAGAACATGGAGGGAAACAGGAATCACATGACTAGGGAACACATGACATGAAACAGGGACTAGAAATAAACTTTTCAAAATAAAAGACATGAAAAACATGAATTAACAAAATACATATGACAGTTGTATAGATCAGAGCAATTTCCTGGTGAAAATTTACACGTCCAGAAAGTCCAGAAAAGCACACAATTCGATATGTGAGAAAAAAGTGTCATAGAAGCACCACAATATGATGTGGTTGCTTCAGCAACTGCGTTTTTCTTGTTACATTTGCTTTTATAACATTATCTGTTAGGTTTAGGTTTAAGGTTAGGGTAGGGAGGTAGGTTTTGTTGATTTAAAACTCGATAGTGCATTAACCTTAAAATCCTCATCTGTACAGGCAGGGATCCTTTATAGATTTTAGCACCACGCAGTGGACATTTCACCTCAGAACTGCCCAGACACGTGTAATGAACCACATATTGTTATTTTGCAAAAATGCAGCCACAGTCAGGTAATTTTCATGAGATCAGGCTGATTTTTAAACACTTAGATAAATGCATTTTATTTTTTGCTTTTGCAGCAGCAAAGTGTTGTAATCTTTCATATTGTCATAACAATCAGTGCCAGTCTTGTTTTCTGTGGCTGCGCATGAAAATGAACAATCGACTTTCAAAAGCTTGATACATTAATTCCCGTGATCAAGATTCCTGTGTAAATGCATTTATGCTGCCTGCACAGAAGTGGCATAAATGCATTTACACAGGAATCATGATCATGAATTTCTCAGTAAATTTAGTGCTGTAACAGTTCAATGGAACGAGGAAGCGGGAGTCGCCGATTCCAACTCAAGAATGTCTCTTTCTATTAATGCACAAAACAATAAAACACATTCGCACAAGGCGTAATGGAAAAGCTTCAATCTATCGCTGAGGGCCGGGCAATCAACACACAGCATCAGGTGTCTGTTTCACTCTCTCTCATCTCACATTCTGAGGACTGTCCCTTTTTATTTCCCCCGTCTCTCACTGCAAACACAGAAACAAGCAATTACCAGAAATTCTTTTCAGGTGAGAACACTTACCGCTTACTCTCTTTCCAGACGAACGCTTGACCATGCCCTCGTCTCCACACGTGCCCCCCAATTTTGCCTGCCCAAGCACAAATGTGAAATCCCACCTACTGCGGGAAAATTTATCACATCTGGTGCTTGACTGATCTTTTCCACCACCTCAATCACTGTCAGGGTGAAGTCTTTCACAGGGTCTCTAAACCCCACTTTAAAACATGTCCTTTACACAGAGATATTAACTGCTTTATTGGACATGTTTGACAGTGTCATAAGGATGTGTTTATGCAAGCTGTATGTGATAGATCTCTAGCTAATTTGTGAAGGAGGAGCTGGTTAAACAATCCACGTAAGCTTTTTATTTTATACACTTTTCAGTCTAAAACACAGTGTTGGCTTTTCAGCAACACACACACAAGACTCTGCTGCGTGCGTATCTCTCTCTCTCTCTCCTCCGGCAGTCTGGATTGCCTCTTTTATCCCTCTCTATCTCTCACTGCAACACAGAACAGCTGTTAGAGATCATTTTCTACAGGTTTCAATTCTTACCATTCTTCCTCTCCCGGCCTCGCTCTCTACAGATGACGCTTGGCCACTCCCCCATCACCACATACCCCCATCGCCTGACTCAGGCTGGGGAGTCATCCGGCCTGTCACTTTCTGTGCCCCCGCCCTGTGGACCACCTCAAACTTAAAAGGCTGGAGAGCTAGATACCAACTGGTGATCTATGTGTTGGCATCCTTCATACGATGGAGCCACTGGAGCAGGCCATGGTCCAAACAGAGGGTGAAAGCATGCCTCAACAGATAGTATCGGAGGGTGAGGACCTGACTTGATGGCCAAACACTCCTTCTCAGTGGTACTGTACTTAGTCTCTCTCAGCGAGAGCTTACAACCAATGTACAGCATGGGGCACTCCTCCCCTTCCATGTCCCAAGGATAGTGAGGAGTTAATATTGAGGTTCTGAGATTACAGGGAATACCTCTTTTAAGAGCTTAGCTGGTATTGGATCTAACATACATGTTGTGGCTTTGGATTTTTTGATAAGTTTTGTTAGCTCTTCATGACCTATGACAGCAAAGGATTGAAGTTGCTCATTAGGAAAATTATGAGACACCGTTTTCTGAGGTGCTGTGACAGTTAATTGCATAGTTCCAATTTTATTTCTGATTATTTCAATTTTATCAGTAAAGAAATTCATGAAGTCATTACTATTGTGCTGCAACAGAATATCTGGTTCAGTCGATGCTTTATTCCAAACCAATTTAGCCACAGCACTGAATAAACACCTAGGATTGTTGTGGTTATTTTCTATGAGTTTACTAAAATATGCTGACCTGGCAGTTTTTAGTGCCTGTCAGTAGCTACAGACACTATCCTTCCATGCACCATGAAATATCTCTAATTTAGTATTCTTCCACTTGCGCTCCATTTTTCGAGCTGCTCTCTTGAGAGCATGAGTGTGATCATAGTACAATTTACAACGGTGACTCGATCGGTGGCTTTTAAGTTCACCTCCGGTCTGTGCTCCTCCCTCTCCGGAACCTCCATCACCAAAGTCATGGGGACTGCCTCTCTCCACGGTTTTAGGAGGTTGAGATGGTAAATCTGATCTGCTCTGCCTCTATCCGTTCGTTTCACCTCAAAATCAATTTCCCTGACTCGTCGTGTGACCTCAAAGGGTCCTTGCCACTTGGCAAGTAATTTAGAGCTTGATGTGGGGAGCAATACAAGGACTTTATCTCCCGGTGAAAATTCCCATAGTCGAGTGCCCCTATTATACAGCCGGCTTTGACGTTCTTGAGCCTGGACCAAATTCTCCTGTGTTAATTGCCCCAGTGTGTGGAGTTTTTCTCTCAGGGCAAGAACGTATTGAATTTCATTTTTGCTGTTTGAAGGTCCCTCCTCCCAATATTCCTGTAGGATGTCAAGCATGCCACGCGGTCGACGCCTGTACAATAATTAAAATGGTAAAAACCCCGTGGAGGCTTGTGGGACTTTTCGAACTGCAAATAACAGGGCTCGAGCCACTTGCCCAATTTTGAGTGTCTTTGTGCACAAATTTACGAATCATAGTCTTTAGGATATGATTAAATCACTCGACCAAGCCATCTGTTTGGGGATGGTAAACGCTGGTCCAAATCGATTTAATCCCCAATCATTTGTACAGTTTGCGTAGTGTATGTGACATAAAGGTAGTGCCCTGATCAGTGAGGATTTCTTTCGGAATCCCCACTCAGGAGATGATTCTGTAGAATGCCTCCGCAACACTCCGCGCTGAAATGTTGCGCAGAGGCACTGCTTCCGGGTATCGCATTGTGTAGTCCACCAGAACCAACACAAAGTGATGCCTACATGCCATCCCTTCTAATGGCCCGACAAGGTCCATAACAGTTCTTTCAAAGGGGACCTCGATCAATGGAAGGGGGTGCAATGGCGCTCTTGGGGTGACCGGCAGATTCACCAGCTGACATTCACGGCATACTGCACATCACCTGCGAACATCCCCGTGAATGCCCGGCCAATAGAAATGGGCCATTAGATGGTTTAGTGTTTTATCCTGCCCTAAGTGATCCGCCATCAGATTATAATGAAACGTCTGGAATAAAATTTCCTGATGGCTCCATGGTATTAACAATTGGGTTGTATCCTCCTTTGTCTGAGTGTCCTGCGTCACTCGATACAACCGATCCATAATAATTGAAAAATACAGATATGCGAGTGCAATGCCTGGCTGGAGGCATTGACCATCAATCACTTTCACTTGGTCAAAGGCGTGCCTAAGAGTCTCGTCTGGCTTTTGCTCCAGAGGGAAATCCCCTGCAGGGAATTCTCTAAGGCAGTGCTTCTCAAACTTTTTAGGCAAAGTACCACCTTCGATCAAATCAGAACTTTCAAGTACCACCTAGTCACCACCATTGTTCACTCAAATATTTTTTCAGCATTCGGCAGATATACATTTTCTTAAGGATAAAAGATAAAAAATGGTCTTAAGGATTGTGAGCAACATACACAATGCAATATTTGATTAATATCAATATTCCTGAAGTTTACACAAACAGCAAGAGTGTTTCTAAAATCAAATATACAACATTAACATTTAGAAATGTTGCAATCCAGTTCAAACAAACTACTATATATTTAGAAATTTGGAGATTTTTTGCTAGACCCTGTTTTTCATCTCAGCCCCCCTAAAATTATGCAGCTAGCATCACCTTTAAAAATATGTGAAAATGTGCATGTGATCTATGAAAACAGCGACTGCAGTAAGCTATCTGAGGTTCATTTTACTCTGAATCATGCCCTTACCAGTCATTAACTTTAAAAGTTGTCAAAGTAAGTATTTTCCTTCCCTCTTGTCATAGGCAGATTCGGCCATAGGTGACAGAGTGGCAATGTTCGTCACATAGCATTGCCTTGCGCATAGCTGTCAGACACGCACTCCATTTCTCTGTCCCTCATCCGAGCAATCTTCCAGTGAAATCAAAAACAAAATACAGCCAAATACAACCCAGTGTCTTTGAGTCAAAAGCACTATTTACGTAAGATCATAGACTTTAAAGAAGTCTGAGAATGTGTAAAATAAGTGGAATGATATCTTGCCTCAATCGCATCCGTTTTTGCTGTTCTGTTTTCTGCATGGGAATAATATTGTGGTGTGCGCACAGAGACATCAGCGCAGCTGTGCGCAACTAGAACGTTACCTATTCACATCCTGCACTGCCGATGTAAAAGATAAAATGTTAAATATATATTACAATAGTAATCATACATCTTAGAAATAAAACATGGAAAACATTTGAATAAAATGTATATTTAAATTTTTTTAATGTAAATATCCTGGGTCGTGCTGCGTACCACCTGAGGTACTCCACAGTTTGAGAACCACTGCTCTAAGGGCTGGGGAAGCCGAGGCTTCCCCCTCCCTTATGTCCTCCTGACATGGAACTGATGTAGATGGCTCTGGCACCATCTCCCCAGCTAGCAAATCACACACCACACACCGATACACTTTGTTGCAGGACCCATCCACACATATTCCCTTCAATAAAGTTGTAAATTCCAGCCAATTCGTACACAAAATTAATGGATGGGAGAGGCGGGGACTAACCGCAGCCTCGACACTATGCTTTTGTCCCCGAAATTGAACAATCATCTCACTACAGGGTAATTTTAAATATTCCAGTGTACACACCTTACCTTCACCCGCCGGCCTTTATCCAAAGCCTCGGATTGAACCAAGCTTTAGTGAATGGAGGTTTGATTACAGCCTGAATCCAACAAGGCTTGGTGTGTACCCCCTTAATACTCACAGGTATCCGGTACGCTCCTGCTCAATCAGGGGTGGCCTTTGGCGCATCAGGGATCTGGACCAATGTCTCCACCTCCATCACGGGGCATTGGTCCTGGAAGTGCCCAGGTTCCCTGCAGCTCCAGCAGACCAGCCCAGACTTCACACCCACACCTGTGGCAGTAGATTCACCAGCCTGTGGGGAGAGTGGAGAGGGTTAGGGAAAACCAGTGGCTTGAAAGGTCCATGGGACCGAGGAACGGGTTTTGGGGTCATAATTCCCTGTTTCTGGGGAATAGGAACAGGACAGGGGAAAGGAGAGGGGGAGGGAGGAGAGAGAGAGAGAGAGAGAGAGAGAGAGAGAGAGAGAAGAAGAAGAGGTCTCACTGGCCCCCGAATACGCCGCCATATTGTCCTCAGCCAGCTGGACCGCCCCATCCAGGGACGCCGGTCTGTGGCACTGGACCCACTCCGATGTCCATTTCGGTAGTCGGGCGATCGAGTACCTCCTCGATTGAGTACCTCCACGGCACTGCGATCTTCAGCCAGCAGTGTCACGGAGCTGTTGAGCGAATGCGAATGGGCGGCCGAGCTCGCCGAGCATCAGCGAGTGGAAGTGTTGCCGTTGTTACTCTTGGCTTCAGTCAACCCATTGCAGGATGGTTTTCATCAGATCTTCATAAACAAAGAGGATGGACACAGGTAGTTGGTGGGCCACGAGTTGGGCTTCCCCGGACAACAGCGGCACAAGGCGGGCCACCCACTGAGTGTTGGGCCAGTTTCATGCTCCCACCGTCTGCTCGAAGAGCTCAAGGAACGCTTCTGAGTCATCTTGAGGTCCCATCTTCATCAGCGGTATGGCTGTAGGTGGGTCCGGGGTCACGGCTAAAGACCCTCCTGGTGTACCAAGCTCCGTAACACCTGTCGGTCCTCCGGTTGAGCCTGGAGAGCACCCAGAACCGCTGCTCCTGTTCCATATGCAGCTCAAGCAGAGACTGATGTTGGGCTTAGTGGATGCTGGCGAGGGTTTTGAATACTTCGGCCAGCAGGGAGAACTCCATGACGGTGTTTTCTTCCTCCAAATTCCCAGGTTTCGGCACCACTATGATAGATCTCTAGCTACATTGTGAAGGAGGAAGCGGGAGCCGAGTAAACAATCCACATAAGCTTTTTATTTTTCAGTCTAATACACACTGTTGGCTTTTTAGCAACACACACAAGACTCTGCTGCGTGCGTCTCTTTCTCTTTCCTCCGGTGGTCTGGGTTGCCTCTTTTTTCTCTCTCCTCCGGTGGTCTGGATTGCCTCTTTTATCTCTCTCCAGCTCTCACTGCAACACAGAACAGCTATTAGAGATAATTTCCCACAGGTGTCAGTCCTTACCGTTCTTCCTCTCCCGGCCTCATTCTCTACAGACATCACTTGGCCACACCCCCATCACCAAAATGTATAACTGAAAGACACATGATATGTCTTGAGGAGTGCGCTTGACTCCAAGTTAAACATGCCATCATGTGTGTGTGTGTGTGTGTGTGTGTGTGTGTGTATACACTCAAGGTCTCAACTGTTGGATCTGTCTCATCAGTAAGATCTCCTCATCTATAGAGCCTCCACCCAGTTACTCAAATTGGACAAAAATGGGCCATCATTTTTCAAATGACAGCTCTAAATAGAGCATGACTCAAACGAGGTGGGCTGAAGACAGTAACATTTTTTTTTTTTCAGTAGAGCTTAACCTCTTGTATTTGACAGTTAAAGACAAAAGGCTTCTATAACTCCATATTCCTCCTCCCTCAAACACACGCAGAAGAAAGAATGACATGAGACACCGCTGTTAACCTTTACCAGTTAAAGCAGAAAGCATGTGTGCTCTTTGTATTGATGGGTAATGACTCACGGAATGGTCTCTAAGGGACTAAACATGTCCAGTGTGTGGTGGTACTATCAGTTACCCAACGGTTTTTGGGTAATTGGACAACATATGGAGGCTTTTTAAACCATTGGCTCAATCAATGAATTCACAGATTGCACCCAAATCATGCAACAAAAACAGCACTGACCTCTTCACTTAAAGGGTTAGTTAAGCCAAATGTGAAAATTCTCCCATCGTTTACTCACACTCATGTAATTTTAAACCCAAATGATTTTCTTTCTGTGGATATTTTGCAGAATGTACAATAAAAATGAATGGGGACTGGTGCTGTCAAGCACATTAAAAGTAGCACAGTTCATACAACTTGTGCATTTTCCCAGGTCTTCTGAAGCAATACAACATATTTGTGTGAGGAATACACCAAAATTTAAGCCATTATTATTTTTAGCCATTATAGCTTTCAAATTTCATTTATGCTTGCATTCAGTTAAAACATGGAGATGCATCTAAAAAGCAGTAGTATGGCTTCAGAAGACAGAGTCCTTTCTCAGTGTTTGAAAGCCATAGACCCCTTGTATGGAGAAACACATGGGGTCTATGGGCTCCATGGGCTCCATCGTATGGAGAAATAAAAGAAACCTGGTATTAAAGAATCACGTTACTATACCTAAATTATTGATTTCTACATGGCTCGTTGTAGGTATCGCAGCAGTTTCCTGATAAAAAGAAAACACTAGAAGCGCTACAACAACAATGACTTTTATGGGGGCCTGGGTAGCTCAGCGAGTATTGATTACCACCCCTGGAGTCATGAGTTTGAATCCAGGGCATGCTGAGTGACTCCAGCCAGGTCTCCTAAGCAACCAAATTGGCCCGGTTGCTAGGGAGGGTAGAGTCACATGGGGTAACCTCCTCGTGGTCGCTATAATGTGTGGTTCTTGCTCTCGGTGGGGCACGTGGTGAATTGTGCATGGATGCTGTGGAGAATAGCGCAAAGCCTCCACACGCACTATGTCTCTGCGGTAATGCGCTCAACAAGCCACGTGACATATATACCAGGCGGTGTGTGAAAAAAGCTCTGAGGATCATCAGAGACTCCAGCCACCCAAGTCATGGGCTGCTCTCACTGCTACCATCAGGCAGGCGGTATCACAGCATCAGGACCCGCACCAGCCGACTCCACGACAGCTTCTTCCCCAAGCAATCAGACTTTTGAACTCTTGATCTCTCACGATCAATATACATCAGCACTGCGCTTTATTAATCTTATTATCTCACACTGTACTGTCATAAATTATATTCTCTCTTAACAACACACTGGCAACTGACTATCAACCGACAGCCTGAATGTCAATACAGTACAATACAACCTACTATTTTATATATACTATATATACTATTTTTATTGTATAATGTGTGTTATATATTGCGTGTATTGTATACTGTACATTGTATATTATTATTTGTATATTGTGTTGTGTGTAATTATATTTATATTAGATATGTAAATTGTGTTGTGTAAATCTGATGTTTATTGTAAATTGGTATATGTCTCTTCACTGTCATGACTGCTATGTTGCTTGGAACTGCACCCAAGACTTTCACCCACTATTGCACTTGTGTATATGGTTGTGTGACAATAAAAGTGATTTGATTTTTTGATTTGATAAGATGCGCGGACTGACGGTCTCAGACGAGGAGGCAACTGAGATTCGTCCCCTGCCAACCGGATTGAGGCGAGTCACTACACCACCACGAGGACTTAGAGAGCGCATTGGGAATTGGGCATTCCAAACTGGGGAGAAAAGGGGAGAGAAAAAAAAAACAAACAATTACTTTTATTCACTTTCGTACAAATCATGAGTGAAACGGCAGATTATCAGTTCATAAACACTTACATTTGCCCTGTTCCTTACATAATGCTATATTATGACACCAAAACACTTTTACTACAGCGTATGATTTGTAAGGCAATACATTTTAATGTTTGCATTACATGACCAACTACATTTACAAGCTTATTTGAGCGTGATCAAGTTGTGATCATGGTAGCTCAACTGATGAACACAAATGACTGTGGTACAAATCCAGATGAGCATACAATTCAACACGTGAGCCAAAAGTGCCACAGAAGAACCATAAAATGATATTGCTTCAACAATTGGGTTTTTCCATCTCATCTTTGCTTTTCTGACACTATCAGCAGGGTTGGGAGGGTTACTTTTGAAATATATTCCACTACAGATTGCAGAATACATGCTGTAAAATGTAATTTGTAACGTATTTCGTTAGATTATTCAAGGTCAGTAACGTATTCTAAATACTTTGGATTACTTCTTCATCACTGCTAGATTTTTTCACTTGTTTTGACTATAAAAACTCTGCCAGTACAGTAAGACAAAATACACATGTTAAAAATGCATTCTCTGAAAAACCTAAATATCTTATGCAGTGTTTTTTCTAAAACAAGATAAATCAAATTGATCTTGTTTTAAGGATTTTTAGATATTTTTACAGGAAAACAATAAAAAAATTATTATCAAGAATACAATTTTTGCCCTAATATCAAAGGTCTTACTAGAAAAAAGAAATTATGATCTAATGTTAATTTTGCTGATTTAAAACTCAATAGAGTATTAACCTTAAAGGATTAGTTGAAATGAAAATTCTCTCATCATTTATTCACCCTCATGCCATCCCAGATGTGTATGACTTTCTTTCATCTGCTGAACTCAAATTAAGATTTTTAGAAGAATATCTCAGCTGTTTTGGTCCATACAATGCAAGTGAATGGGCTCCAAAATTTTGAAGCTCCGAAATCCACATAAATCAGCATAAAAGTAATCCATATGACTCCAGTGGCTAAAGCAATCTCTTCTGAAGCTATATGGTAGGTGTGGGTGAGAAACAGATCAATATTTAAGTCCTTTTTTACTATAAATTCTATAAATTCTATTACTATAAACTCAGTCGATCTCCGCTTTCACATTCTTCTTCTTGTGTTTTGGTGATTCACATTCGTTATGCATATCGCCCCCTAAAGGGCAGGTTGAATAATTTCTAAGAAAAAAAGGACTTAAATATTGATCTGTTTCTCACCCACATCTATCATATCACTTCTGAAGATATGGATTAAAACACTGGAGTCGTATGGATTACTTTTGTGATGCTTTTATGTGCTTTTTGGAGCATTACAATTTTGGCAACCAAATGTTCACTTGCATTGTATGGACCTACAGAGCTGAAATATTCTTCTAAAAATCATCATTTGTTTTCTGCAGAAAAAAGAATGTCATACACATCTGGGATGGCATGAGGGTAAGTAAATGATGAGATCATTTTCATTTTTGGGTGAATTATCCCTTTAACTGTTTGAGAGAACATTTAACATTTGCTTTTAGCACCACACAGTGGACATTTCACCTCAGATCTGCCATAATACGTTTGATGAACAATGTAATGTCATTTTGCACTCAAAAAAGTCGCCACAGTCACATGAGGATGGTTTGCGCCACAAGAGGGTTTACGCTGGTCTAACTTACAGCTTGTCTTTCACTGTGTCTTGGCTTCCCTCTGTTTTTTCTTTTTCTCTCCCTGGTGACCTTTATCTGATCCAGTGTATTTCCCATCTCTCTCTCTTTCTTTGGCTGTCATGTTCTTGTCTTCCACGGTGCACCAGCAAGCGTACCAGCACACGACCTGTGACCTCAACAGGACAACGAGAACAAGAATAAAACTAACAAAGACAGACAGAACGCCGCATACAACCCAACTACTGAAATCTATGGACTTGGCTTGGTGTCTAAGTGCAAGATATTATCCCAGTTCCACACCAGTCCTAAATCCTCCACGCAAAGTGGCAGGTCATTGATATCAAGGTGACACCAGCCTTCACGAACACTCCCAGGATGTGATGTGATGTGATGAGAGAGACAGACAGGAGTGAAGCTCGGGGCCACTTTCTTTAAGCTCCATTAAGCTCAGTGGCAAATCATACCCTAATACCTGTTGTCACGGTGGATTCACTGGAGTGTAAATGCTTTTCCAGGCCACGGGATGAGACACACGTGCACACACACATTCACACACCCTCTCTTGCATGCTGTTTTCCACTTACTTAAATTTATAAGCAGGCAATAAGACATGATGGGTGTGTAATCTTCTTGAGTAACCACAAACCTCTGATGCTTGAAGACTGTTTTTGATAAATTACCATTAGTATTCTTTAGAAAACAAATATGTGTAATGTGTTTTTTCTCTCTCTATGTTAGTTATGCAAGAAAATGCATACAAACATTAAAGAAATAGTTCACCCAAAAATGATTTACTCACCCTCATGTTGATCCAGACCTGTATGACTTTTATTTCTTCCATGGAACACAAAAGGAGACATTAGGCAGAATGTTAGCCTAAATCACCATTTGCTTTCATTGAATGGAATAAAGTTCAAAAGAGGAAAGAAAGTAATATACGTTTGGAACAACATGAAGTGTGTAAATGATGACAATCCAAATATTTAGGAATTTTTTCCCCATGGAAAACACAATCGCCAAGCAGTTTGATTCGAGACCACTGATTTATAATATATATATAATATATATATATATATATATATATATATATATATATATATATATATATATATATACACTGATTTATAATATATATATATATATATATATATATATATATATATATATATATATATATCAATATTTTCTAAATCATATATGTATATATATATATATATATATATATATATATATATATATATATAATTATTATTATTATTATTATTATTACTATTGTTTTTTTTTTGTTTGTTTGTTTTTTTTTAGATCTTTTCAATACATTAGTTGAACACTCGAATTGATCTGAATCCATCAATGAATCGATTGGTGTTCACAAAATGAATTTTGTTTTGTTTTTTTTATTATGGAAAAAAGTGACCAGGACATTCTTCAAAAATTCACCTATCATGTTCCACAGAAGAAAGTCATACGACATGAGGGTGTGAATGAGGAAATAATGACAGAATTTTAATTTATGAGTGAACTATTCATTTAATAGGCCATCACATGTGGTGCACATAAAATTGTTTCCATTAAAGCATGTTTGTAGAGAGCCACCACTCTTCCTTCTATATAGAACACAAAGTCAAGTAATTTTTATTTGTATAGAGCTTTTCATAACACACATCATTTCAAAGCAGCTTTACAGAAAATCATGCATTACCAGAAAATGAAACTGAAATATCTACAAAGTCTTAGAGTCATCACTGTGTAGTTTGATTAAATATGATTGTACATTTTGCATAAAAATAATGAAGCCAATGATGAAGGCTTTTGTTGGCAATTAATTGATTGTGTATGTATTCCATTATAAGAGTGTAGTCCATCATTAGACCAAGGTGATACAGGCAGAGATGATTGAGGTGCATCGTAGTTCAACCGGCCGGCCATTTCAGTGAGGTCTATCCTAAGTCCAAGGTTCAGGCAGTGCCATATGAAGTATCCCATGTCTTATGGTTGGAGTTGGCATCAGTTCATCCTCAGAAGTCCATCGTAATAGACTGAAGTGATGTCTGGCTGGCACAGGCTGCATTTAGTCATCATCACTCAGAGACACGTAGCAGTGGAGTCCGACATCAAGCAGGAACAAAACTGAATCTGGCCGGTTCTGGTGACCTCGGGATAGGAATCCCGAGGTTGAGACAGGGATACAAATAGAATAATATTAGCGTAGATGCCATTCAATTTTTATAGTTATAGATTTATAGATCATGATAAATGTTTCTGGTTCCGCCAGACCTAACTAAAGCAGCCTAATTGTGAGTTGATGGATAAATTAGGCATATGCCTGGCTAAATAGATGCAAAAACAAAGCAACAAACTCAAAATAATAACGCTAAATAATGTCATTCTCACAGTCGCAATCTCTTTGAACGGTCTTGCCAATCTTTTCAGTCTCAACGTTACAATGGCAACCCTGTTCCAGACTACTGTTTCTAAGCAACCGAACACAAAACCACCTCCCTTGTGATTTGAGAGATGCCACGGGCATTGGGACATGATTATCACTGCCTCTTATCTCTCATCAAACCGATATCCAATTGCTATGCGATTACCACAAACCAGCCCAATTTGGCCCAAATGAGGACATTTTGTTAAGTCAAGAAGGCGTGAACCCCCAAACAAACAATGAATATCGAAATGTGCTGGCTTAATATTTTATGTGAGGACTTGTTCGGCTGGCATTCCCTGAGAGAAAGAAGGAGAGAGAGAGAGAGAGAGAGAGAGAGAGAAGCAAGCAGAGGGAAAAACAAACGCATCTGCCACCGGAGTTGGAGAGCTTGGCATGATGCTACTGTGAAGCTTCCACACTCTGCCAGTCTCTTTATCTGCTAATTGATATTTCATTTCAGAGCAGGAGATGGAGTGCAGGCCTAACTAGACATGTTTTGGGAGGGAGACACATATGCCTCTCGTCAGATTCCATAGAGAGTCGTATCGTGTTAATGCATCTAATGCATCATTGTCCAGAAAGTTAGACATTTCATAATCTGCTTCTAATTTGACAGTGTTGGTGGTAATATGTTACAAGCATTGTGATGTATTTAATCCGATTACTTTTTTTTTTTTTTTGTAGAAATGTGTAAGGGGCCATTCACAACATACACATTCTTGCGTACCATTTGCGTCAAATTGTTGGACTTTGTATACATGGTTCAGACAGACATGTATTGATGTTTTTTCTAAACATCTTAAAAGACACTGTGTTGATTTTAAAACAGTTCAACTTTTTTTTAAGTAGCACCTAGCTGTGTATGAACATTACAATCTGTCCAATCACAAGTCAGATATTTCCATCCAATTAATTTTATAGCTCTATGCCCTTACGGAGTGCCAACAGTTGTCTCAATTGTTTTTATTTCTCTTGAGAATTTTTAGAAGAAACATCCGAGACTCAAGTTCAAACTTGAACATTTAAAACATTGCTAAGAACTCCATTATGTCCCCTGTAGAGTTTGCACTATAAACTCTTGGACAGTTAACACAGCACAAAGACTCCCAGCGGCACTCTAAAATCCCAGGCACTTAGACATCTCCAGGCTTTTTATGGAGCAGATGGCTGTTACAGTAAGTGTTCTGTACACTGGTTGCATGTATTAAGGAAGATTACGAATCTATATCTTTCTTAATACTCTCCACAGACTCCAGCAACACATCTGGGCCCCTAAAGATGCACTACAGCAAGCAGACAGAAGCAGCCTCTCTGGGGAAATGAAAAATGATAAAGATACTCCCAAAGAGTTCAACACATGGGCCTTATCGTTATTCTAAAAGCAATTTAATTCTAGGAGAAGAATTATGAGGAATGAATTGGCTATTTAATCTGGTGCATTTCCATAAAACATGTACTCAACAGTGGAACAAGATAAACAAAGAAAGAACAGAGGCCGATAATGAGGGTGCAGAGTAATAACCATTAGATTGTTTTTAATGGGCCTTACTGAAAGATACAACATTATAGAGAAAAAAAAAATAAAACACATAAATGAACATGTGCTTTATGGTGCTTGGGACCCTGTGTCCTTTCCAGATTAAATTTTTTTGTGCATATTTTCCTCTATGTATGCCAGTTTACCAAACTGTAGCCTCAGATATGGTTCTTAATGGCTTACAGTGCAGCAGAATCCAGGATGGGAGCAAATTAACCTACTCGACCCTGAACCTGGAGACTGCAAACACTTCAGAAAACATTACAGTCTCCCCCAGAGGAACATTTATTTATTTGCTCAGAGGTTGCTTTTTTTTTTTATGGAGTTTTATTTCATTTAAGTGTCAACTTTGACTTTTGATTCAGGCTTTGGTATCTTTTTCTCCCCAGTTTGGAATGCCCAATTCCCAATGCACTCTAGGTCCTCGTGGTGGCATAGTGACTCGCCTCAATCCAGGTGGCGGAGGATGAATCTCAGTTGCCTCCACGTCTGAGACTGTCAATCCACGCATTTTATCACGTGGCTTGTTGCGTGCGTTACTGCGGAGGCTATATGCTATTCTCCACAGCATCCACGCACAACTCACCACGTGCCCCACCGAGAGCGAGAACCACATTACAGTGACCACGAGGAGGCTACCCCATGTGACTCTACCCTCCCTAGCAACCGGGCCAATTTGGTTGCTTAGGAGACCTGGCTGGAGTCACTCAGCACGCCCTGGATTCGACTCCAGGGGTGGTAGTCAGCGTCTTTACTCGCTGAGCTACCCCAGACTTTGGCATCTTGAAATCTGAAATATTTTCTGAAACTGTTCTCGTTTTATGTTTTTAAGGCAAATGATGTGGGCAAGTCAGGAGAGTGTGAGTGTATTTGAGTGTTTTGTTTATTTGTGTGCATCTGTTTTTGGCAGTAATGAGCGCTTCAGATGAATAATTATTTTTAATCAATTCTTTCCCTTTATTTATATTCAATGATTGTTTAATTTTTTACTATATTTTGAAATTCTTAAAAAATATTTTTTAAAGATATTGACAATAGAACAATTTTCTGCTAATGCATTCATGGAATTTCAAATCAGTCAATAAAAAAGGGGGAAAAAAGAAGATAAAAGAACAAACATGACACACAAAAACATTAGCTCTTTTCTAAAGCCTAGTAAGTTGCCTACATAAACTGCATTTTTTAAGACATCATAGGCATTGTTCTGAAAGTATGCAACAAGGTTTGGTAAGAAACAAACTCAAATCTAATGTATTCAATTCATAACAAAATAACGTGATTTCAGTTTTATAACAAAATTCCATCAAATTGAATTTGACAATCTTTAACTACATTAAATTATAAAACTTGAATAAATTTAAGTTTTATGAATTACATTTCAGTTAATGGAATTTTAGTGTGAAACTGAAATGAGTAAATTTAAAAAAAGAGGAAAGAAAATTGTTTTGAGTGTATGTTTTTTTTTTTTTTTTTTTTACTTATTATTAGAGTATTGCATAGTTAACTGCTCTTATCTTTTGTTCGCTTCAGGTGAGGGGTGCTAATTGTATTATGCTCATTAGTAACCGTTAAGAGAGTTGTTGCCAATGTAGAGCATTTCGAAACAGGCCATGTCCACATTAATCAGTTTTCAGTTGAAAACTCCGTATTCAGTTTCCTGACGTCATCATTTTCCAAAGTATGTGGTACTAGAGAGTATTTTCGGAAGTTTTTGTAAATACTATTCCAGTGTGGATGAGAGGCCTAAATGCAGCAAAACCAATGCGTTTTCAAAAGAAAATGCATTAGTGTGGATGTGACGTAAGTCAGAGGTTCCATGATGGTGATACTGCCTTAGAAGATAGCTGCTGATTAAGATGGTAGACAGTGAGGCAACTTACCAGCTTTCCACTGGCCAAAAAAAAGAAACTGGAATGTCAGTGTCAATCAATCTTTGTCTTAATGAACTCTAGAGTTAAGCATACACACACACACACACACACACACACAGCCAATCACCCAGGGCATGGAAGGGGCTGTGACACTGCTTAGATATACTACAGAAAGACAGAAAGGACAGATGTAATATAAGTAGTGGGCCAGTCTTGGAATTGTCTCCGCAATGGCTTGTTATTGTCAAAGGAACGCTTGGCCTCAGCACTAACCTTAAAACAAAAGCACATCTCACACGTTCTTTCCTCAACACAAATCTCTGCTGACAGCCCTGCATGTGAGCTTCCTGCGAACACCAGACCTGCTCTTTACACACTCTCTCTCTCTAACCTCGCCTGTCTTTTTACTGAGAGAAAAAAAACTAGGAAAAACTGAAAACATCTGTCAGGGAACGGCAAGAAGGCCCATTTAGTGGAGATCTGCTATCCGTGAGATAGATCCCCAAGTAGTTTCTCTCCAACACTCACTCTAAACCCATTATTACTGCAACTATGATCTTCTAGCCTAACCAGTTTTTACCAGTCTCAGTTCATTCTTGCTCTTCCCTCCAACTCTTAACTTGTTAGAAATCCCAGTCTGCTTTCCTAGACCCACCCCAAATGTCAGGACTGGACTGGATAAGCTTATAAGGAGAGGGGATTTCAATACATGCACTCACATTCCCTGCAGCCGAAGGCGGTGCCTCACTCTGGGGATAATCTGTAGGAGAGATGCTAAATCATCTTCCCCTACACTGCCTCAGGACCACAGTTCCTCTTGTGGTGTCTGTATGCCACTGTGCATATGAAGCACAATCTTGACTTTACACACACATAGAGACACACACCTAGGGCCATCACACAGGAAGGAGTGTAAGTTACTGGCAATATGATAGTAGGCCAATTCCCAGAGTTGTTCGGTGCTTATAATGACAGTCATGTTGACATAGTCATTAGCAGTAGCAGTAGATGTAGTCTCAGGCAAAGTCCACACTAATACGTTTTAGGTTAAAAACACATTGATTTTGCCACGGTCATGCCTCTCATCCACACTGAAATGGCATTTTCCACCACTGAAAACGAAGAATGTAGAAAACACTCTCTAGTACCTCATACTTTAGAGAACCATGATGTTAGACAAAAGAAAACAACTGAAAAAAAAAGATGAAGTTAGGAAACAGACAAAACCAGCTAAATCTATGACATAAGGAAATGGAAAACAGCTGAAAATAACAATGACGTTAGCAGATGGACAACAACTGACTAAAACAATGACGTAAGGAAACAGACAACAACTGACTAAAACGATGACCTCGGGAAATGTAAAACAACCGACACAAAACCATAACGTAAGTAAATGGAAGAAAAACAAAAAACAAAAAAACAATGGCATTAAGAAATAGAAAACAATTGACAAAGAACAATAACATGAAGAAATGGAAACAACCGAAGGAAAAAAAATAACGTTAGGAAATGTAAAACAACTGACAAAAATGATAAGGTTAAGAATGGGGGGGGGGGGGTTTATCAAGTTAAGAAAATGGTAAAATAACCAACAAAAAATATGACATTAGGAAACAGAAACCCTGTGTGTGTGTGTGTGTGTGTGTGTGTGTGTGTGTGTGTGTGTGTGTGTGTGTGTGTGTGTGTGTGTGTGTGTGTGCGTGCGCGCTTGCGTTCGTGCGTGCATGCGTGCGTGCATGCGTGTACTGTATGTGTGTGTCAGCAGGGAGCTGTGCTGGCGCATGTGAACAGGATAGATATCCAACTCAGGGAATTTGAAAATACGTGTCTGAGAAATAGGCCAGCCGTCAGCTGTTCGCCCCATTTACACAGTCACTGCCCCCTCCCACTAATTAAACATAGCACATCTACAGTGCCTCTGAAAACTGCAGCATCACCCTGTGATGAAGCAGATCTCGAGCATCAGACACCTGGGGTGAGGAGTGATATTCCACAAGAGTGATTCTATAGACAAACCGCAGCAGGAGGTGCTGCAAACATTGCCTCTGAAGCCCTCAAGCTTTGGAGGGTGATTCTGATGCAGGAGATAATGGGTAAATCTAACTTTAGCACGCAAGTGAACGCTGTGCTGGAGTTGCACCTTGATGCACACATTGACATAATGAGGGGAGTGGGGACAGAGGCAGGGGAAGGGGAAACTTCAATTCTCTAATGGCATCTAAGGAGAGTGAGAGAGGCAGATGTGTTTTCAGCAATGCTATAAATAATAATAATAATAATAATAATAATAATAATATGTAAGGGGGAAAAAAGAGATTTCAGAACGCAGCTGAGGTGCATAATAAGAGGGTTCTGCAGTCGAAGATCGTCATGGCTGCCAGCAAACGTCCAGAGTTAAAAGTGTGACTTGGCTACAAAGATGACAAAGGAAACTGAGGGTATGCACACACACAAAACTCCCTCCTTTCATTATTCATGTGACTCTTTAGTTTTGGGCATTCTCTCTACATTTTTAACATCAGTGGATCTCATTTGGATGTTTGTGACCAGAGAGGTTATGTCTCCATGTCAGACTAATTTGAACTGAACAGCATTTAATTGAATCAAACTTTGAACTGACAGTTCAGATTTATTCAATTCAATTTGGTTCAACTCAGTTCAAATATTTTCAGTGCGGTTCTGTGCAATTCGATGCAATTCAATAGCTTAGTTTAGTTTAGTTTAGTTTAGAGTAGATGTAGTTTAAGGCCACATTCACACGAATCCATCTTTGTTTGAAAACTCAGACCACATCCACACAACTAGGCTTTCATTTCAAAATGCATTGATTTCAATATGTTTACACCACTCATCCAAACTATAACGGCATTTTCCTCCACCAACAACAGAGGATTTTGAAAACGCTCTGCATTGCCACATACTTTCAAAAACAATGACATTAGAAAACTGAATAAGGATAAGTATGGATGTGGCCTTAGTTTTCAGTTGCCTAACGTCATCATTTTTCAATGTATACAGTGATACACAGAGAGCATTTTCAAATTCACAGTTTCTGGTGTGGATGAGAGTCGTAAACATAGTGAAATCAATGTGTTTTCAAACAAAAACATATAAGTGTGGCCTTGTAATGACTGCCAACAAGAGTGATTTTATTACAACATGTTGCGAGCTGCAGAAAAACATTTGATTTGAGCTGGAATATGAGAGCTGTGTGTTACACAAAGAATTGCCATTGTCTAGTATTACAAATGCAGCGACTACTCAGCAAAACATTTAAAAAATGTCAGCAAAATTTAACTGGATTACTCATTATAACACTCATTAGCCGAGTTTTCACTATCGGGCCATATGAGGACGTGCTAGTGCGTGCTAGGGTCAGTTGCATTCCCACAGTGGCCGTTGGCCCACCGATTACCCTTAAGTCAAACAAGGCCAACTGGGTATTGAGGTGGGTTCGATTTCAAAGGCAGAGTTTACTTGACTTAGATCAGAGGGTCAGCACCAAGATACGAAACAAAGACATGATTAAGTATACTGTCGGCAGGGCCTGGGTAGCTCAGCAACTAAAGATGCTGACTACCACACCTGGAGTCGCGAGTTCGAATCCAGGGTGTGCTGAGTGACTCCAGCCAGGTCTCCCAAGCAACCAAATTGGCCCGATTGCTAGGGAGGGTAGAGTCACATGGGGTAACCTCCTCGTAGTCGCAATAATGTGGTTCTCGCTCTTGGTGGGGCGCATGGTGAGTTGTGCATGGAGGATGCTGTGGAGAATAGCATGAAGCTTCCACACGCGCTATGTCTCCGCGGTAATGCACTCAACAAGCCATGTGAGAAGATTTGTGGATTGATGGTCTCAGATGCAGAGGCAACTGAGATTTGTCCTCCACCACCCAGATTGAGGCGAGTCACTACGCCACCATGAGGACTTCAAGTGCATTGGGAATTGGGCATTCCAAATTGGGGAGGAAAGGGGAGGAAAAAAAATAATATATATATATATATATTGTCAGCAAACTTGCCCAGTTGTGTATCTAGCGCACATCAGTACAGGTTTGTAAATAATAATAAAAATTTGCGGGTACAGTACAAATCCTTTAAGACGCACATGGACAGTGTACTGGGACATCGTCCTGCTGTTAGTGGAGAGACCATTAGGGACACCATGGCAGTTACATTCAGTGAGTTGTCAACGTTAACTTACATCTTGCTAGCTAATGTTTACATACAATATAATCTCGATATTCTAGATAACTAGACAACGTGATACCTCAGCTTGAGCTTCCCTCTTGCTTGTGAAATGGGCAGGGTGTGTGACGTTGGCACCAGGGCGGCATTTTAAGTGTGGCTTTTATAGAAACACTGCATGGCTATTGGCCCAATGATGGGCATGCAGATTGATTTTGGTCTCGAGGTGCGAGGATAATGACCCCAGTTGGCAAGTTAATAGCCCTGGCTCGCACTGGCCCGATAGTGGAAAAGCAGCTATTATAACATACATGAACGAGACTCTTTCTTGACAACTCTAACAAACATGCTTCCTCTGTATTCGTATTAGATACATTCCTCACATAAACGTATAAAGTGGCAAAAATGACCATGAAATGGCACCAGTGCCTCATAAACACCACCTATGCGTAGTAGGGAGGATCATGTCTGCCTGCTGATAATCATGGCTTCCCTTTAATGATCTCACCTAGTTAGTAAGTTAGTAAGCTAGTACCATCAGATACGTCAGCCAATGGGGGCTGGTGGTACAGGGCCAGTTTTGTCTAGAGAAAAACAGAAAAACAGGCTGAGCTGTGAAACTCAGGATCTGTAGCGAAATAAATAACTTGGAAATGATGAAACGGGGAGGTAATGATTCCACTATAATTCCTCTGCCCCTTGTATCTGCCACCAGACTGATGAATCCCACTGCAGAAATGAGGTTGGCCGCATTGACTATGCAGGGCTGATCAAAGACAATGTCTTGTTTTGAAATGGTGAGGACACAGGGAGACGAAACACAAAGGAGAAGAGAGAAAGTGGTGAGGAGAAAGAGGAAAAATTAAAATATTGCTTTGTGGCTATTTGAGTCTTTGAGGCTTATTTAGTGTAAATGATAGCAGAAATAGCACTTGTCAAATCATTAGGTCTTTTCTCGTTTTCTCAAGAATAATCTGCTGGGGAAGGAGTTCAGACACTGACGATATACAGACGCAAAAAAAAAAAAAAAAAAAACTCATATAGAGTGAAAATATGAGCAATTAATCTGGAAAATAAACAAACCATCCTATCTGCAAAGATCTCTGCTCTCTAAGAGGTATGTGTTTATTCTTTACATTTGTTTACAAATATATATTTCGAGGTGCTGTGTTTACAGGCCCTATAAACACAAATATGTAATTTTATTTATACATAATTAACCACCCCACCCCCACTGCTGTACCTTATTTTCCCTGCTGTTTTAACTTTTATTCACTTTTGCGCACATTCTGGCCAACTTTTTGTTTTCATTGATTTTGTTGCTCTAAAAAAATAAAATAAAATAAAAAAAAATAAAAAATAAAATAAAACACTTACACATAGTGATGTGGGTAATTGAAGTCAGCAGTGTCCTATGCTATTAAAACTATCTAAAACTATTTTAAATAGCATTTTCTTTTTTTGTGTAACTTTAATGGGTAACACTTATGGTTGTATTTGTTAACATTACTTAACTACATTAGTTAACATGAACTAACAATAAACAATACTTAATCTTGGTTAATGTTCATTTCTACATATGCTAATCCATTTTTATCATATTCTCTTATGCATGCAAGTACATTTTAACCAAACATCTTCATGTTGGGAAAAAAAAGCTATTGGACACTTTATTTGTTATCTACCGAGCTATACAGTATAGTGCTTCTTTTTTAGTGCTTTCTATTTAAAAAAATCTGCTCATCACATTTGCAGTCGTTTTATGGATGTTCTAAAGATATGACATATCTTTAGATATTGGGGGGAGGGGGGCATTTTCATGATTTCGCCTGGGGACCCACAACCCACAGGCCGGCCCTGAATCCATGTTTCTCAAGTTTTTCAAGTGTCGTGAAGTGGATGCCAGTCAAGAGAAGACACCAGAAACTAAACTAGTTTCCATCCACTTTTCGCACTATTTTGTTATCGACAAAGTGAAAATGCGTAAAAATGTTTTTTGCGAAATTTGCCGTCTTCTGCCTGTTTCCATTCAAATGGCCTTTTATCGATAAAAATGGTGTGCGTGATGACGTCATGCCTAAAAAAAAAAAAAAACCACTTTGTAGCATAAGTTTTGGTTTATCGCGAAAGAAATCTGCCCTCAAGCCGTTTCCATACAGAAATGTGTGTTTATCGCTAATTGTGCACCTTTCGCCTCCCAGATGTCCCTAATGTTTTTTCCACGAAGTTTTGGTAAAATGGGGAGAGTATTGAGACAATTTATTGAAATAAGCCAGCTTACTGTCATTTTAATTTCACAGATAAATGCAATCAGAAGAGGGAATTAAAATCAAAAGGGAGCAGTTGCCCTTCTGATAGGACTGTAAAATATTGGTCCTGATGTCGCATGTTGCCATCGGTTCCGACCCGAAAGCGAATCGTCATTGCCCTGTTCAAGCTGGCAAAATGCACCAAGAAGTGGGGGAAACTTTCAGTCTCAGTATAAGGACCATCCGTCGATGTGTATATGCTGTGTGCACAGTTATTAAAGAAAAACTGATGCAGTGTAATATCAGGGTTTACATATGATACATTCCTGATATTCAATAGGCTATTTCGAACAATCATCTAATCTAAAGCATCGCCATCACAACTGCATTATGTCCCGCATATTTGTCCAGCAACTTTTAACTGAACTTGTTTGTCATCTAAAATTATTAAATTTTAGCGTCATAATGCAATTTACATTTTAGAATCTCAGCAAATGCGATCCGAGGTAAAGAGGGTTAGATTTAAAATATTTAAAAGTTTTAAAAGGTTCAAAAGCTCGTTTTCTGAAATTAACTCTGCATTGGACAAATAGTTCTGATAGTTTATAGTCTTGAAGTGAAGAAAATGTAATTCAGCTGACTTTATTCGTCTACAGAACAGGGTGCGGCTAATTTAAGTTTATGTAAAGAAAAGGCATATATAGGTCTAAAAATATTATTATTTTTTTCGTTTGGTAATTTATTTTTTTTAATTCAATGCGTTTTTTTGTTTGGTAATTTATTTAATTTAATATAGGGAATTTTGCCAGCATTTTTTCAAAAGCTAGAATTGGGCTATATGTTAGTGTTCCAAAAAAAGCACACTGAAGCTTTTCTCCAAGTATTGTGTATTTATTCTTAATTTAAAACATCTTTGTGCACAGAAATTATATGTTTTTTGTATTATGGGCTAATTCCATGACTGCCGTCTATTATTTTGAATGGTGTGAAAAAGCAACTTTAATAAATAAACGGATGTCTACCGCGATTACATTAATCACAATCAGTAGCCATTCATTTGTTCTCCGTGCACCTGTTGATGTGAATGATACGAGATATTTGTGTTGGCACTTCTGGAAGTGTCATGTTTGCAGTGATCGGATCTATATGCAGTTCAGATCAATCCATGATCACGTACAATAAATTGGCTTTCAAGGATGTATACTGTCGTCATGATTAACAGGCTAATGATTGGGGCAAATTCTGTCATGTGACACTACATTTCTGCGTTAATGCCAATTTTCTCGACAAAAAGTGTTTCCAAACCAGTTTTTCGCGACATTTGATGTATCGACATAGAGTTTATGCGCTAGAGTTAAATGGAAAAATATTATGTAGACACTTGTGAAATTTTAGCGATAATTATGTATATATATATATATATATATATATATATAAAAGAAAAAGTGACAAGTAGCTACACAAGCACATACAATTATTATTTCTATTGGATTCAGTTCTGTTCACTTTAGATCAGTTCTTGTTCGATTCAATCCAGTCCAGTTAAATTTAATTAAATTCAAATCAACTTCAATTAAGTGCAATTTAGTTCAGTCCAATTAATTTCATTTAAATTCATTTAGATTAAATACAGTTTAGATCAGCTCAGTTTTATTACATTTCTGTTAGATTCAGTTCCATTCACTTTAGATCAGTTCAGTTCTAGTTCTAATTTAATTCAAATAGCTTGATACAATTCAATTCAAATAATTTCAATAATCCATTCAAGTCAGAGATATCTATACCTTTAATGTCAAACTTATCTGAATGCATATGCCTGCCTTCATGATTCACACTGGCCTTTTGCTTCACCAACCTTAATTCTCTCTCTCTCTCTCTCTCTCTCTCTCTCTCTCTCTCTCTCTCTCTCGCTCAGCAGTAGCCATCAGTGACATCATTCTTCACCGGGCACATTTTAGGGCCCCACCGCGGCAATCTGCCATTTTCTAACCTTCATGTGCAGAGTGTAGAAGAGTGAGAAAAGAGAGAGAGCAGGGTTTGGAATGGGAAGGTGTGGATCAGCATTCTACTCAAGCCGTCCAATTCACTGCGTTGGTCCCGTCTGCTGGCAGTGACAGATTTTATGCTGCTCGAGCGGGGCCAGCTCATTTTGCCCGGCTTGTTTTCCAACCCCGACAGAAGCGGGCACTGCAGAATATACATTTTCACACTCTGTTGGCCTCCTGCAAACACAGGTGGGACCCCACTCTGGGAAATGAGAATAGACAGAAGGAGAAAAAAGGTTGACAGAGCGGTAGATAACTGAGAGTCATGGCAAAAATGGTTAAAGGGATAGTTTACTCAAATGTTCAAATTCTGTCATCATTTACTCACCCTCATAGTGTTCCAAACCCATATGACTTTCTGTCTTTCTTTGAATGCAAAAAGGAGATGTTCGGCAGAATGTTAGGGATTGGTTGGAAAAAAGAGCAGCATCAACATTTTTCAAAACTTACATTATTCAAAATGATTCACAGAAAAAAGCCATTTATACAAGTTTGGAATATGAGTGTGATAATGAAAGCATAATCAATATGTTGTTATCACCACGGATTAAGCCTGAGACAATCTATGGAAACTTTCACATGCTTGTACTATATTTGTTTGAGTGTGTTCTGTGTCTCTAAGACATGGGAGACATGGGATACATCATATGCCATTGCCTAAACCTTGGACTTCAGATAGACCTCACCGAAATTACCGGCCAGTTGAACTGTGATGCACCTCACTCATCTCTGCCTGCATCACCTCGGTCTAATGATGGATTGCACTCTTATAATGGAATACATAGACTATCAATTAACTGTCAACAAAGCCCTTCATCAGCCAACTAACAAAGGACAATGCATCAATGTGAACTTCTGCAGCTAATCCAGGATGGACTTCAAAGACATTAGTCATTAATCTTACAGTTCTTACAAAATCTTTGTTTAAACACTAACCCTTAACACTTACTTAGTTTAATAATTTTAAACCATGACTTGCACTATACATAATTAAGTAATATTGGCATGATATTCATGATGTTAGCCAGAGGGGAACTGGCCCCCACAGTGAGCCTGGTTTCTCCCAAGGTTATTTTTCTCTATTAACAAACATCTTATGCAGTTTTGTGTTCCTTGCCACAGTCGCCTTCGGCTTGCTCACAGGGTTCTAAATACAATTATTATTTAATTACTTATTTTTAAACACAGTTCACAATCATACTTTATCAAACTACTCAACGATGACTCTAAGACTTTATAGATATTACAGTTTCATTTTCTGTTAACACATGATTTTCTGTAAAGCTGCTTTGAAACGATGTGTGTTGTGAAAGGCACTATACAAATAAAAATGACTTGACTTGACTCTCTGCATGTTTAGATGCGTCTTTGTGTGTAAAACTGTGCTAATGTGCTGATAGGACACTAAAGATACGCTTTGATGGCAAGGGTCTGCCCCCGAGGACTCATTATTCCAAAGTAGGCATTTTAATGGGCAAAAATGCACTCCACTCATTATGGGAGCGTAAATTATTTTTCTCTTTATTCCTACCCAAACACAACTGAATTTGTGAAAAACAGCTTTTTAACTGAAAAGAGAAAATGTACCTATTTTTTAACCTTATTGTAAAAGTTATGTTTCGGATGTGCTTGTGTTTGATTGCAAAGAGATATGGATTCTGAGAAGGACCATGTAAAAGTGTAGTAATTAGTGTTTTATGCACAGAGGGATTCATGCAGCTTTGACGACAACTGCAACTTGCTATCAATGTGCCACAAAGTTCCTATAAGCTTATAAAAAAGTAATTATCATTATTATCATTACGATAGAATGGTCTCCACAATAACTTCTTAGACCATGTTTTACAGTAATTGGAAGGCACACTGTATTGATATTACTCAATCATTCTGATTAAACTTGTTTTATAAATCCCAGCAAATGGCAAAACAGCATTTCATTCACCCAGAACTAAAGCTTAAGACCTAAACTTACCTAAAACACTTTAACACTATTCTTTTCCTGCCTTTGCAGGCACTTGTGTTTCCTTCAGGAAATGCAAATCTTGTTAGTTTTTGTAACACAGGACTGGAGTTCTGTGCATGTTGCTGACATTGCCTGTGCTGAGTTAGCACATGAGGAGTCTATACTGACTGCTCTCTTGCTCTGCTCAGCAGCGTCATCGCTACCATTGACCAAAATCTGCTTTAGGACCGGCCAGAAACCCTCCTCACCTGCAGCCCACAACCTGGCTAACTTATCTCTCTTTTCGCTGCAGTACCTTTCTCCCTGCAGCAGACCTCTGCAAAGTCAAAAGAACCCCTTTGTGTGCGAGTGTGTATGTGTGATTATATGTTGACCAAGTAATTAGCACATACCAGCATGTTTACATTAATGCGATGTGTAGGATTAAAGTGCAGATTAAGGGAGGCAGGGAGGAATGCTAATGTTAACATGCATGTAACAAAACACCACATGCTGTGATGTGCAGAAAAGATGATCCAACCAATACTAAATCCCAATAGACATATATATATATATATATATATATACACACACACACACATTCACCCTCATTTACTCATGAGGGTACCCACACTGTCATTCCAAACATGACTTATTTTCTTTCTGCCACAAAACACAAAAGGAGATGTTTTGTAAAATTGTCAAGCTGCTCTTTTCCATACTAAGAAAATGAATGTATAGAGGGTTGTTGAGCTCCAAAAATGACCATCAATATAGTCCATACAACCTGTGCAGTATAATTCAAGTCTTCTCAAGCCTTATGATAGCTTTGCGTGAAAATCTTGCTGTCAGCCATAACTTTCGGGGAAAATTGGAAAACAAAGGTTGTACGATTAACTCAATAACTGTATTTGTTTAAATCTATAGAACAAAATTGTGTTTCTCATCTAAACTTTTTTATTTTTTTTTATTTTGATTAATGTAATTCTCAAAAATGTGCACTCTACTAGATTCCATTATGTAGGGTGAATGTGAACCACTCAAGTATGTTCAACAACAGCGCAAAAATTTTTTTTGTTACTTGTTAAATGTACTCAATTAAAATGAGCTAATTCAACACAATTCTTGAACAATTTGTCTCAACTCAATTTCATTGCATTCAATCAACTTACATTTTTTAATGGATGTATATGTCACAGTCTGTCCCACTCGTGTTTCCTAGGACTCTTATTTTGAAGTGTTTCCTCCGGACTACGTTTCCCATCATGCACTGCCCTCATCACTGCCGTCTGTTCCCCATTGTTCTCACCTGTTTTCCTTTACCTCGTTACCCCTTGTGTGTGTATATATATCCTTTAGTTTTGCATTTCTTTGTCAGTTCTTGTTTGTTGCTTTATGAGTTATTGTTAGTTTGTTTCACTATTACCATCTTCATTAAAAGCCTGCATTTAGATCCAGCATCTCTCATCTCAGCAACCATCTGTTACAGTATACTTTTAATGTGGAGAGTAAAATATTTAAATTGAGTGTTATTTTATGTGTTTTTGAGCAAGATGAGGAAAAAGGGGAGACTTGATCATATTTAATGTTGTTATTTTGGGATTTAGAACTGATTCTGTTACAGTGAGCAATTCTACCATGTCCTATCAGCAGTATAAGGTAAAAGTTTAATATTGTCCATATTTACACAAACTACCTGTCCTCTGAGCCCTAAATGTAATTTGTGCACTAAATTGTATGTTCCTAAAATATAAGTGTGTTCCCTGAATGGCCATTGTATTTAATGCTTGAGCCATTAATCTCAGCTGAGTTTGACCAACACCACACCTGACCTTCACCTGGTGTAATCAGGAGCCAATGGCAGCAAGCAGTCACTTCACCTTGGCAAACACTGTGAATCCTGACCTCTGCTGGATGGATTGCCTCCCATTTTGTTATACAAGCATAACTCACTGGGCATGTTTGGTTGCAGGCCTGTCAGAAGCCACTGGAAATCAGGGTCAGATACTGCCATACTAATATCTCTTCCAGAAGCCTGAAAGAGATAGACAGCAGCTTTGTGATTTGTTGATTCAGGTAGAAAGAAATGTCTTCAGAGGACTTGGAATATTATGCAGAAGTACTATGGGGTATTTTTACATTAATTTCAGGTCTTGTTTTTAAGTTTTAAAGTGGGTCTATATCAACTTTTATTGTATTGAAAATACGTTTCATGCCATAAGTGTCACAATATTGTGAACAGCTGAAACGCTGTTGATCAATCAGCATCCAGGACCAGAATAATTCATTTAACAATAATTTGCAATGTGAAAATGGATTGTTATGAACAGGTCTGACCAGAGAGGGCAACTGCAAAGACTGATAATGAAATAGTAGCTTAAAGTGGTACGTAGAACAGGCTTGGGCATGGGAATATATGTAAAGGTACAGAGAGATGCAAAAGCTGGTAGAGTAAAGAAGAAAATCACTACTTTTATGACACCCGCAAGGCTTTACCTTCAGGCACTGCAGCGTCAACTGAAGACAGTGACATGTAGTACAAAGAGTGTCCTGGGGTATGTTTGATGAGTTACTTAAGAAACTTTTGCAAGAAACTCGATAAGAAAATTGTAGAAGGGAAAGAGAGAGAGCGAGAATAAGGACAGTAGTTTAAATTTAAATTTCTGATCCATGGAAATGTCACTTGGTTATCAGCGTCTTTATCTGGCCAGAGCCAACAAACCATCAGAGAAATATTTACCATCTGACATTACCTGTCAAAACAGAGCTGTTCCTCTCTCCACGGTGAAACAAGGCCAATATTTGGGAGATGTTAGCCAGGTTTTGTTGGATTATCCTGTTCATTGTCACTTTACATTACTTCTTGAATTTGGCTATAGACTGCCTTTATCTGTGTTGTGGTATTCAGGGTTTACACACCTTTTGACCAATGAATATCTGTGACATTTGAAAGCTTGCATGATGCTAAAGGGTTCTTAAAAATAATTTTATAGAGATCTCATAACTGACAAGAGTAATATACAGGTGCATCTCAGTAAATTAGAATGTCATGGAAAAGTTCATTTATTTCAGTAATTCAACTCAAATTGTGAAACTCGTGTATTAAATAAATTCAATGCACACAGACTGAAGTAGTTTAAGTCTTTGGTTCTTTTAATTGTGATGATTTTGGCTCACATTTAACAAAAACCCACCAATTCACTATCTCAACAAATTAGAATATGGTGACATGCCAATCAGCTAATCAACTCAAAACACCTGCAAAGGTTTCCTGAGCCTTCAAAATGGTCTCTCAGTTTGGTTCACTAGGCTACACAATCATGGGGAAGACTGCTGATCTGACAGTTGTCCAGAAGACAACCATTGACACCCTTCACAAGGAGGGTAAGCCACAACATTGCCAAAGAAGCTGGATGTTCACAGAGTGCTGTATCCAAGCATGTTAACAGAAAGTTGAGTGGAAGGAAAAAGTGTGGAAGAAAAAGATGCACAACCAACCGAGAGAACCGCAGCCTTATGAGGATTGTCAAGAAAAATCGATTCAAGAATTTGGGTGAACTTCACAAGGAATGGACTGAGGCTGGGGTCAAGGCATCAAGAGCCACCACACACAGACGTGTCAAGGAATTTGGCTACAGTTGTCGTATTCCTCTTGTTAAGCCACTCCTGAACCACAGACAACGTCAGAGGCGTCTTACCTGGGCTAAGGAGAAGAACTGGACTGTTGTCCAATGGTCCAAAGTCCTCTTTTCAGATGAGAGCAAGTTTTGTATTTCATTTGGAAACCAAGGTCCTAGAGTCTGGAGGAAGGGTGGAGAAGCTCATAGCCCAAGTTGCTTGAAGTCCAGTGTTAAGTTTCCACAGTCTGTGATGATTTGGGGTGCAATGTCATCTGCTGGTGTTGGTCCATTGTGTTTTTTGAAAACCAAAGTCACTGTACCCGTTTACCAAGACATTTTGGAGCACTTCATGCTTCCTTCTGCTGACCAGCTTTTTAAAGATGCTGATTTCATTTTCCAGCAGGATTTGACACCTGCCCACACTGCCAAAAGCACCAAAAGTTGGTTAAATGACCATGGTGTTGGTGTGCTTGACTGGCCAGCAAACTCACCAGACCTGAACCCCATAGAGAATCTATGGGGTATTGTCAAGAGGAAAATGAGAAACAAGAGACCAAAAAATGCAGATGAGCTGAAGGCCACCGTCAAAGAAACCTGGGCTTCCATACCACCTCAGCAGTGCCACAAACTGATCACCTCCATGCCACGCCAAATTGAGGCAGTAATTAAAGCAAAAGGAGCCCCTACCAAGTATTGAGTACATATACAGTAAATGAACATACTTTCCAGAAGGCCAACAATTCACTAAAAATGTTTTTTTTATTGGTCTTATGATGTATTCTAATTTCTTGAGATAGTGAATTGGTGGGTTTTTGTTAAATGTCAGACAAAATCATCACAATTAAAAGAACCAAAGACTTAAACTACTTCAGTCTGCGTGCATTGAATTTATTTAATACACAAGTTTCACAATTTGAGTTGAATTACTGAAACAAATGAACTTTTCCATGACATTCTAATTTATTGAGATGCACCTGTATATAGCTGAATGTGGAGCGGGACGTGGTTGTGTGTCTGTCACTGGGGAGAGAGGAAGCGGTAAGGGCCATCACCTGGTGATTAATGATGCGTAACACCTGTTTCTCGTTACAGTGATGACAGAGATGGGCTTGAAAAGGCCGCTGAGAACACCAATGAGACAGCGAGAGTCCCAGTCACACAGACCTGCTAGATCGTGAAGCTAAATGCTGAAAAGCTGTTAACCTAAATTATTTGCGAGTTTATGTTGCCTCTTATGACTAAAGCTAGAGTAGATACCTTATTGTGAAGCTGAAGAGTAAATGACTATTTGTTAGACTGGGAAACCATTAAAGCTTGATTTACCTGGACTGCCACCCCGCTTCCTGCTTCCTTATTGTTGATACTTCTACACTGGTGCCAAAACCCGGGAATAAGGAAGAAGACTAAGTTTGCCATGGTCCCCTCACCGCTGGACAAAGTCATCCGTGCCCTGGCCAGCATCCAAGAGTCCCACCACCAAGCCCTCCTCGCACAAGGACGACGCCTCCAGGAGCTCCTCCAGGCCGAGGATCGGCAGGCCTTGCAGAGCTGGTTAGCTCCAGGCGGTTCCTCCACCGCGGCCCCAGAAGCAGTGATGAAGCCACAGCTGTTGCTCCCAAAGATGGGCCCCAAGGACGAGCCGGAGGCATATCTGTGTTTCTTCGAGCAGTCGGCCACCGCCTCCGGCTGGCCGCAAACCCAGTGAGCCCTCCACCTGCTGCCGCTGCTTTCTGGAGAGGCCCAGTTCGCGACGCAGCAACTTCCAGCTGAGGACCGCCTGGACTACGTCAAGCTGAAGACCGCTGTCCTGCAACGGGTTGGCCGGAGCCCCAAACAACACCATCAGCGATTCCGCTCCCTCACCTTGAAAGATGCCAGCCGCCCGTTCGCGTTTGCCCAGCAGCTCCGCGATGCCTGCCGCAGTTGGGTGCTGGCCAAGGAAGGGCGTAGCGTGGAGGATCTTATCTGGAGCAGCTAACTGTTCGCCTACCCAAGAAACAGCAGAATGGGTCCAGTGCCATCGCCCACATTGGTGGGTGACGCCGTCCAGCTGGCCGAAGCCCACATGGCAGTTTTTTTTGTTGTTGTTGTTGTGATTTTCTCCCCAATTTGGAATGCCCAATTCCCAATGTGCTCTAAGTCCTCCTGGTGGCGTAGTGGCTCACCTCAATCTGGGTGGCGGAGGACAAATCTCAGTTGCCTCCACATCTGAGACCATCAATCCTTGCATCTTATCACGTGGCTCGCTGAGCATGTTACCACGGAAACGTAGCGCACGTGGAGGCTTCACGCTGTTCTCCGCGGCATCCACGCACAACTCGCCACGCGCCCCACCGAGAGTGAGAACCACACATTATAGTGACCACAAGGAGGTTACCCCATGTGACTCTACCCTCCCTAGCAACCGGGCCAATTTGGTTGCTTAGGAGACCTGGCTGGAGTCACTCAGCACACCCTGGATTCGAACTCGTGACTCCAGGGGTGGTAGTCAGCATCAATACTCGCTGAGCTACCCAGGCCCCCCCACGATTCCAGTGTTTTAATCAATATCTTCAGAAGCGATATGATTTGTGTCGGTGAGAAACAGATCACTTTCACATTCTTCTTCTTGTGTTTTTGGTGATTCACTTTCTTCATGCATACCACCCCCTACTGGGCAGGGAGAAGGATTTCAAGCAAAAAAGACTTTAAATATTGATCTGTTTCTTACCCACACCTATCATATCACTTCTGAAGATATGGACTAAACCACTGGAGTCATATGGATTACTTTTATGCTGACTTATGTTATTTTTTTTAATTTTTTTGGAGCTTCACAATTTTGGCACCCATTCACTTGCATTGTGTGGACCAAAAGGGCTGAGAAATTATTCTAAATATCTTAATTTGTGTTCAGCAGATGAAAGAAAGTCATACACATCTGGGATGGCATAAGGGTAAGTAAATGAGAGAATTTTCATTTTTGGATTAACTATTCCTTTAAGTGTAAAAATCCTAAGAGATGGTCTGACATGAAAGATACAGTGCATTCCAAATACATTAGGACAAGCATGTTAAGATAAAAAATAATAATAAAAAATCTAAAAATACAATTGTTTGTCTTGAATGTGTAGGTGACAAAGCAGAAAGCATAAGCAGACTTAACAATTACGTATGCTGTTTGGTCCTCCCAAATCTGTTAAGAGTCATCCAGGAAAATTCCCCTGCCAACAATACTCTAAACTGAGGTGTCTGGAAGCCAGCCTAGTAAATTAGTAAAGGGGTTGGGAGGCATACAAAAGGACACTGTCAAGTATTTTTAGTGGAGGTGGGAGGGAAAATCTTTGCAGAGTATAATAAGTGTTCTGGTTCCCATTGTTTGAAGCATCTGCCCCACCTAAAATAGCGTGATAATTCATGGGCACGTTTGTGCCAGTGGCGCAGCACCTAAGGGTCATGGCTATCCGTCTGAGACATACTGGGTAACAAAGAAGCACTAATTACAGCTTGCTATGATGTCGTCCAAGTGCTTGACTACGGAAAGAAGGACAGATGCAAAGAAAGTCATTGTGCATGAATAAAAATGCTCTGATTATGACAGGATGAGATTAGAATACATACAGTGAATTATTAAAGTTCATGGGATGCTTTTGAGGTTAGACAAATGGTTAAACATGCTTTCTTTGTGTGAACTGAGGTGAGACACAGAAAAATGAAAAGGTTGAAGAAATAGTTCACCCTAAAATGAACCTTTCAAGCCACCATAGCAGTTGTCCATCCAATTAGGGCAGGGCAATATGGCCAAAAAGGTTATCATGAATTTTTTTTTCTTCATATCATTCTATATTGATATCACAATAAACATTTCATACTATAAATGGGGAAGGAAATGCATTCCATTTTTTTAATTTATTTTTTTAAGTAAACTCCTCAGGGTAAGCTACGAAGTTCAATAAGTATATCCAGTTTATGATTTAATCATACATAAAGTGTGTGACCTCTTCTCGCAACAGTTTCATTTTACTTCAGCGGATGTTTAACCCTCCTCATGGTTATACATTTTTAAGTTTCATGACGTAACTACTGTAGCCTAAAAGTCATTACGTCCACAGACTTTCTTTTCTGTGTCAAAAAAATTAGTGGAATATGGATCATTTAACTAAAAAGTACATAAATAAAAAGCAATGCTGCTGATATCGGAGTTGCTGTTGTGTTAAACAGTGGCATATTGCATTGTCAGTGCTCTCTTGTTCGGTGCACAACAATATCATATTAGCCGGATAGCTAGCTGGCAGCTAGCTAGCTAGCCTCATTACTGTTTTACATGACAGCAGGGCTGGGTAGCCACTAGCCAGCTAATACATTCTAACCGGTTGATTTCATGACTGTGATTCAGTTAACTTGTTGTGTGTATAACTTGCCAAACTGGTTGCGTTTTTAGCAACACACACTTGATAGTCTATATAGAACATAGGCTAAAATGTGATATATCAAGGATCCCCCCCACCCAGCCCTAGATGCAACTATTGTTTCAAGTCATCCGAAGTCATACGATAGGTTGGATGAGAAACGTGATTTGTGAACCAGATCCACCGATTCATAGAAAAGCGCACAATTCGTATGGACCACTTTTATAATATGTATATGGTGCTTTTGCATCCTTTTTGAAGCTTGAAAGTTTCAGTTTGCATTCAGCGTAATTGTGTGGGGGAAAAAAGCAACCATTACATTATTTAAAATGTCTCCTATTATCTTTCACATTTGAGAGAAAGTCATCCGGGTTTGGAATGACATGAGAGTGAGTCAATGATGGGTAAACTATTACTTTAATCTCTCCACCTTCATCATTCTGAGGGCCAAGTATATGAAGTCCTTGCAAAATACGTACTCCTTTGAACAAATAGGTTTCTTTTGTGGATCTGATAAGATTAGTGATAGTGCTGATTGGGGCTGCTTGTCTTGTGATGGTGCCAGGGATGAGGCATGTTATTTATATTTACATGAGCCCCCAGAATTCACTTGCCAGGGACATTACTGTAAACAATGCCAGTCACATACAAGGCCTTGCCATTTACAATTTATGCACTTACAGACAGTCAAGCAACCAAGACTTCAAACAAGCCATGCATAACTGCAGAATTAGCACGCATCCTTCTAATCTCAAATTCCAAAAAGACAAATGTTCAGAGAAAGTAGGCACATTCCAGAACCGTCAACTAGCTGAGAAACAATACATTTAGTCAGGGCCGTGACCTTCACTGCCCTGGGCTACTGGGAATATTCGTCACAGTAACGCATTTAAAAGCTATGCACCATAAGTGTTACAAATAGTCAAACATATCCAATTCCAATACAGATTGCCGGACAGAAAATGGCCATATGACTGTGCAACTTAAAAAGTGGTCAAAGATGGCAATCCACAGTAGAAAATATATTACATGTACTTTAGTGACCCCATCTCAGTAAAGTACCAGAGAGCAACACACACTGGCATCTTACAGCTCAGAGGACATAAATAACTTTGTGCAGCATATTTATAGCTAAAGTGAGATATTAATTCTATAGATTTAATATCTTAATTCAGCCATTTACTTTGTAATAAAACGAGCACATCAGAGACTGTTACAACAAAGAAGAAATTGCAAAAAGACAGGAATAATGATGGCATATGGATAAATATTGCCATCTAGTGGTTACACATTTTTTGTTGCATATTTTACTGCATTATAGAGGCCAACTAGAGCCAGATTGGACAGCTACTGGCACCCAACACAAGACCAGAATTAAAAAGTAAACAAAAAATGTCCTTAAAATCAAACATTGAAATCAATGTATTATTCTTAATATATTTCCAAGAAATGCATAGTGCCAGCAATATGCTAAATTATTAACATAGCATAGACTGAACAGGCTGAAACCAATTTAAATGCATAAACAACAACAGAGGTACGGTTGTTTACCAATCTGACATATGGAACAAACACTAGGCCAAATATTGTAATAGTGTAATAATCCATATTACCATGCAAGTGCTGAATTTGCACCAAAATACTAAAAAGTTTGATGTCAAGAACATAAGATATGGGAAGCATTTTTGCTCCCTTTCAAAAGCTAATAAACCTATTTATTTTCATATCCTATTTATGCACAATAATATGCATTGTATTAATTGCATTTACTATCACTGTGTTTCCCCTGCTGTCCACAACCCTATCCAACCATACCTGCAACCCAACCCTTGAGAAATAATTATTCTAAGCCAGTCATTCAATATTTTAATTTTTAGTCTGTTTGCCTATATTTAAAAAGTGTCAATAACTAAAATATACTGAATTTATTGATTTGTCTGTTTGTTAGGAAAAATAAGCAGTATGACTTATACTTCCCTCAAGATATACAGTAGCACCTCCCTAAGGGTGTATACTTCAACTAGTATTTGAATGAACGTGTTTCAGTGATTGAATGAATAAATCTCAGTGACTCACATTTTCACAGAGCCTTCATTTGGTTTGTATTCATTTGTTGCTATAAACAAAAATCGTCCAAATCACAGGCATAGAGATGAGAGCAGCTAATTCAAGTGCTCCAACCAGTTATGGGTGAAGTGAGTCGAACAGTGCTTTTGTTGATAGAATGTGTAGTTGCATCAAAGTTACAAAGGGTGGCGCTACGTGCTAAAGAGAGCGGCTCATGCTCACTGCAAGTTCAAACAGACAAAAACAATTTCATGTGTAAACATAAGCTGAATAATTAGGGCTTTGGGTGTATTACAAACTATATTTAGAATATGAATTAAAAGTGCAAAGTTGACATGAAAAAACTAACATGATGGCAATGTCATAAATTTAACAAGTTCAGAATCTTATTTATTATTCTTTCTTATTTACTTTATTTCATAACATTTAATTTGAGTTTTATTTGTTTTATTATTATTGTTGTTGTTGTTGTTGTTGTTGTTTTAAATAACTTTGTTTACTTCCGGGTTTACATTAGATCTTGACTCTCAGAATTTCAGTGTGGATTTTGAGCCCCACTGTACAGTAAATTGCATAACACTGGTAAATATGTTTAAACTAGAGCTGAATGACAAGTCTTCCAATGTTGCTCTTCTGCAATACAACCCACAACTTTTTAAGGGAAACCTTGCACAAACACAAACACTCACATGTTGCACATGCCATGCAACCCACAGCTTTTAAGGCAAACCTTGCACACACACACACAAACACTCACATGCTTGCACATGCCATGCAAGGAGCAGGTGTGCTATACGTGATATACGTGTATGCCTCAAGACAGGAAGAAGACCCCTCTGTGGCTTATCTCATTCATATGATACATTAGTGTGCATGTTTCGCATACTCTGCAATACAGAGAGTGAGAGTTTAACAGAGAATGCCTTCATCTAAAAACTGAACATGTCACTGTCCTGCACTGCCAGGACCTCCTTTATGACATCACAAGCCAGAGGGATATAGCGTCCCAAGGTTGGAGATAAAGAACATAATAACAAAACTGTTAAGTCACTCACAGTGTGATTATTTTCCTTTTAATTTAATGTCTAATCAATCAAGGTACAGTACTTATGTGATGAATCACTGATAAAGTTAATTAAACTCCATACTAGCATTGACTTGCAAAACCCTCTGTTCCATCCCATTTGATGTCTTATCCTTGGGATTTCACATAACTTAATGACTGAGGAGTGACTGTTGGATGGTCAAAGTCTCCTGCTCTGATTCACTAAAGAGGAAGCATTAAAAGAATATTCCGGGTTCAATACAAGTTAAGCTCAATCAACAGCATTTGCGGAATAATATTGATTACCACCTAAATTAATTTCGACTCACCACTCTTTTTCTTAAACAAAAAGTACATATTTGGGTTACAGTGAGGCACTTACAATGGAAGTAATTGGGGCCAATTTTTGGAGGGTTTAAAAGGCAGAAATATGAAGCTTACCATTTTATAAAAGCACTTACATTAATTCTTCTGTTAAAACTTGTGTATAATTTGAGCTGTAAAGTAGTTTAAATTATTGTTTTTACGGCCATTTTAGGGTTTAGTCAAGTCAATTCAAGTAAAATTTATCTGTATAGTGCTTTTCACAACAGGCGTTGTTTCAAAGCAGCTGTACATGAAATTATGGTATAACAGAAAATGTATAAATATAATGCCAATATTAGTTATTTATGTTTAGAATTATTAGTGGTTAAAATTAGTAAATGAAGTAAGTGTTGTGAGTCAATGGTTAAACAAAATGATTTTGTTTTAACTATAAATTTTAGTGTTAAAGTCCTTTAAGTCATCCCGTATTAACTGAGGAAATACATGTAGATGCATTGTCCTTTGAGGTTGGCCGATGAAGGCTTTTTTTTGTGGTTAATTAATTTTCTATGTATTTAATTTTTTTAAGAGAGTGTTGTCTCTCCTTTGACCAAGTTGATATAGGTATCATTCAGTGAGAAGCATAGCAGTCTGGCTGGAAGCTTATGGCAGGTAATTTTGGTGAACACCATCCTGAGCCCATGCTTCAGACAGAGGCTCATGAAGAATCCCATGTCTTTGAGTTTGCATCAGTTCATCTTCTGTGAATTATGTCTTAGTAGACTGAAGTGAAGTCTGGCTAGCACATGCTGTAGTTGGTCATCATCACTCAGCGACACAGTGGGAGTCTGGCATCAGGTAGGATCAAAGATGGATCTGGCAGGCTCTGGTAACCTCAGGATATAATCCTGAGGTTTTGACAGGGAAAGAAATAGAATAAAATTATCTTAGATGCCATTCACTTTAAAGCAGGGTTAAAGAATAAGAGAAGTGTTTTTGGTTCTGGCAGACCTAACTAAAGCAGCATAACCATGAATTTATGACTGAAACAGAGAGAGTCTGAGTTCCAAACACTGCTAGGAAGACTATTCCATAGTTTAGGAGCCAAATATGAAAATGATCTCCCTCCTTTTGTGGATTTTGATATTCTCAGTGTTGTTAACAGGCCGGAGTTTTTGCGATCGTAGTGAGCATGATGAATTATAGTGTAATAGGTGACTTAATTACTTTGGAGATAAACCACACAAAGCGTTGTAAGTAATTAACAGAATTTTAAAATTAATACGAAACTTAACAGGTAGTCAATGTAACACTGATAAAATGGGGCTGATATGATCATATTTCTTGGTTCTAGTTAGCACTCTAGCTGTTGCATTTTGAACCAACTGAAGTTTATTTATTAAACCTGCAGGACATCCACCTAGTAATGCATTACAATAAAATAGTCTTGAGGTCATGAACGCATTAATTAGTTTTTTGGCATCAGAAACAGATAGCATGTGTCGTAACTTAGCAATATTTCTGATGTGGAAGAATGCAGTTCTACAAATATAGGAAATTTGTTTTTCAAAGGTTAGACTGCTATCAAATATAACACCTAACTTTTCTGCTGTAAAAGTTGACATTACAGTACATCCATTAAGATTTTTTGGAGGTTTTTGTTCCAATTATTAATACTTCTGTTTTATCAGAGTTAAGTAAAAGGAAATTTCTAGCCATCCACTTTTTTATATCATTTATACACTCTGTTCATTTGGAAAATTGTGACGTCATCGGGTTTCGAAGAAATATAAAGTTGTATCGTCATATTGTTCTATCATAAAGGGTATCGTCGGCATAACAGTGAAAACTAATTCCATGGTTCCTGATAATGTCTCCCAGGGGGAGCATATATAGGGAGAAAAGCAGAGGCCCTAAAACTGATCCCTGTGGCACTCCATACTTAACTTTAATTTGATCTGACAGTTCCTCATTTATGTAGATAAAGTGGTAGTGGTCAGAGAGACAGGACTTAAACCAAGCTAATGCATGTCCACAAATGCCAACATAATTTTAAACCCTATCCAAGAGAATGTAATGATCTATGGGGTCGAAGGCAGTACTAAAATCTAAGAGCACTAGAAGAGAAATGCAGCCGCGATCAGATGATAAGAGCAAGTCATTTGTAACTCTGATACATGCAGTCTCTGTACTATGATGGGGCCTAAATCCTGACTGAAATTCTTCATATATACCATTTCTCTGTAAAAATGAACATAGTTGGGGGGACACTACCTTTTCTAGTATTTTCAACATACATGGGAGATTTGAAATCGGTCTATAACTAGCCAATTCTCCTGGATTAAGCTGTGGTTTCTTGATAAGCGGTTTGATAACTTGCTAGTTTAAAGTTTCTCGGGACATGCCCTAAGGATTATGAGGAGTTAATTATATTAAGAAGAGGTTCTGGAAGAGTCGTGGCACCATGCGAGGATCGGATGTGTGAATGGCGAGCTCTGCGCACTTTGCTAGTTTTATTACTTTTAATGACATAAACCGGTGAGATTCGAAAAACTCTGTTCCATAACTGATCTAGGAGGACAATTTGCCAAAGAATTCAAAATCCTCGGGCTCTGGAGACATTAAAAGACACTTACATGCTCAAGCTGACGCCCCTGAGCAGGCCCCAAGCCTGGGAGCTGATGTAGTTGGGATGTAAGGGAAATGTGGCGAGAGATGCTGAACATATCGGCAATGCTAACGAAGGCTGTCGCTGACTTGGAGGATCTTGCTGTGATGCGTCGATCGATCACTGCATGGAGGCGAAGTTCACCGATGTGGCTACAAGAGTGGGGGATGTCAAGAAACAGATCGATTATCTGGAGTCTTCGGAGAGGGAATTATCTGCTAACCCACTAGTGACCAAGGTGGATTTGGAGCATGTCTGGGAGAAGTTGGAGGACATGGAAAACTGTAGCCGGCGTAATAACGTCTGTATCGTTTGTGTTCCTGAAGGAGAGGAAGGACATGATATGTTGAAATTTCTGGATGGGCTCTTTATGAATCTGTTTGACATAGCAGGACATAAGCTGGAAATCGAGTGAGCTCACAGGGTTCCGGCTCGGAGATCCGCTGAGGGAGACAGGTCCCGATCCATTCTGGGCAAATTTCTGAGATCATCCAATAAAGATCTTGTCTTACGCAAGGCGAGGAGTAAAGGAAGGCTTTCTTGGAAGAACCACAGCATTTTCTTGTTCCCAGACTTTTCTTCCCAGAGCAAGAGATGTCCTTCATAAAGTCGATGGAGTGAATAAGTTACCTTGCTGTACTCATTTTGCAACCATGAGTGGACCAGCTCACTGAACATTCGCTTGACTGTTTGAAGAATTTGCGTGCTCTTTTTGTGCTGGTTCCACCTAGCGGCTGGAGTTTATTTTGTAGAGTAACACACCTTAAGTCAGTTTTATGGATGAATCTACACACTCTTTGTGTTTATTCCGCATATTGGCTGGAGTTTATTTTGTGGAGTATTTCATGCAGTGTCATTAGAATGAGTAACTAATTTGTTTGAACTCACATTGCAGCCGAGAGGACCGGCTTACTGAACATTCGCTTGACTGTTTGTGGAGTCTGCGTGCTTTTATTGTGCTGGTTCCATCTAGCGGCTGGAGTTCATTTTGTGGAGTAACACACCTTCGGACAGTTTTGTGGATGACTTTACACACTCTTTGTGTTTATTCCAACTATTGGCTGGAGTTTGGTTTATAGATTATATTTTGCTGTGTCGTTTTGTCTCACAAAACTTGTTTAGTGGCACTGGATTTGAGCAATCCGACAGCAAGGTGTTGCAGAGGTTCTCGTAGGCGTGCATGGACTGTTTGAGTTTGGACTGACAGATGCCTGTTGGCGCTGTCGTGCGCAGGGTTAATGCGCACGTTTTTCTTTTTTCTGTTTTTGTTTTTTTGTTTTTCTGGGGGATGTTCGAGTTTTGAATGTTACACTATTGTTGGAATGTGGTCTTTATAATCTTGTTTTTGGCACACCATTTATTTTTTCTTATATGTCAGAATGTCAAATGTTAATATGAGTGGATTGTCTGTCTCCACATGGAATGTGAATGGGTTGGGGCACCCCATAAAAAGAAGGAAGGTTATTTCTCTTCTTAAGCATAAGAAATATGATATAGTGTTTCTTCAAGAAACGCATCTTTCTCCGCAGGAAGCTGAAAAATTTGGGAAGATATGGGGTGGGCATGTTTTCTATAGTGCTGGCTCGAGTAAGAGCAGGGGAGTCATTACGCTGATAAGTAAACATCTACAATTCAAATGTATAAAACAGATTAAAGATAAATTAGGATAGTCATTATTGTTGTAGCTGAAATTCAGGGGCAAAATATTATTTTGGCCAATATTTATGCACCTAATGTTGATTATCAGGGCTTTTTTATAGATATTGAAAGGAAGTTGCAAGCCACTGGCACCCCTCATGATATAATATTGGGAGGAGACTTTAATCTTTTGATGGACTCAGTCCTTGATCAAAGTGAAGCAAAAGTGTGCAAGCCCCCTAGAGCAACATTGACGCTTCACAAGATGTGTAAAAATCTTGGTCTTATAGATATTTTAAGCCCATCTGGGAGGGACTATACATTTTTTTCATCAGTCCATAAAATTTACTCTAGAATAAATTTATATATATATATATATATATATAAATCCCTCATTTCATCAATTGATGATTACTCAATTGGAAACATTTTAGTCTCAGATCATGCCCTGGTGTGTTTAGAGGTGTTGCCACATATGGAGAAAATGAAATCACATAGTTGGCGCTTTTATGTATCCCTTTTGCAAAATCCTGAATTCCAACAAATGCTAAAGACTGAAATCAATGTCTATATGGAGACCAATTGGTCCTCAGTGTCCTCTGTAGGCGTGGCTTGGGAGGCACTTAAGGCGGTTCTTAGAGGTCGGATTGTACAGTATGCCTCATTCACCAAAAATTCCAAAGCACAAGAACTCGTGGAATTGGAAGGGAATATTAAATGTGCCGAGGCATAACTGAAGCGCCGAATGTCATCTAATGGCCTCAGGAAACTGACCCGATTGAAATACAGATATAATACTATTTTGTCATGGAAGGTAGAGTTTTGGCTATTCAGGGCAAGACAGTCATACTTTGAGTTGGGGGACAAAGCAGGGAGGCTTCTGGCTAGATATATAAAACAGAGAGAGTCTTTTTCTACCATTCCCTGAGTGAAATCTACTGGTGGTGAAATATTTACCTCAGCCATTGATATTAATAATGCTTTTAAAGAATTCTATCTTGATCTTTATAGTTCCACGTCTTTGTCTTCTGATGAGGATATTAGAAACTTTGTGGAACCATTAGAACTTCCTAAACTGACGAATGAGCAAAAAAATTCTCTTGATTCTGAGATAACCTTGGAGGAGCTTGGCGAGGTGATTGGAAGAGCTTGGCAAGGCTCCGGAGTCAGATGGCTTTGCCGCTGAATTATTTAGATCTTATGCTACAGAACTGGCTCCACTTTTGCTAGAAGTTTATACGGAATCATTAAAGAATGGGAAGCTTCCGCCAACCATGACGCAAGCCCGGATCAGTCTGATTCTTAAAAAAGATCCAAGCGAGTGTTACCGTCCAATTTCCCTGATCCAGCTGGACATTAAAATATTGTCACAAATTTTGGCTAACTGATTAAGTAAAGTTATGACATCTCTTATACATATAGATCAGGTGGGGTTTATTCGGGGCCATAGCTCTTCTGATAACATTAGGCGATTCATTAATGTCATGTGAGCAGTGGCGAACGATCAGACTCCGGTCGCTGCCATCTTACTTGGCGCCAAAAAGGCATTTGATATGGTAGAATGGGATTATCTTTAAGATTTTGGAGTTGTACGGGTTCGTGAATATTTTTATTGGTTGGATTTAGTTACTTTATAGACAACCGGTAGTAGCGGTTCAAACGAATGGATTAATTTCAGATTATTTTACTCTGGATAGGGGCACCCGGCAGGGTTGCCCTTTTTCCCCATTATTGTTCTGTCTTGCCCTGCAACCATTAGCAGCCACTATAAGAAAGGAGGATGATTTTCCAGGGGTGGTGGTGGGAGGTGTGACACATAAGCTTTTGCTTTACGCAGATTATATTTTATTATTCGTCTCTGACCCTACTATATCTATGCCTTGCCTCCACAGAATTATTAATTCCTTTTCTAAATTCTCGATACAGATTTAATTGGTCTGAATACGAAGCTTTGGCTCTGACAGCATACTGCCCGGTAATGGCTTTTCTGCTGGGCGCCTTCCAGTGGCCCTAACAGGGCATTAAGTATTTGGGTATTTTATTCCTAGCATATTTGTGTGATTTATTTAGAGTTCATTTTGTCCCTTAAATAAAAAGGTTTGAGCGATGTGGGCTGGTGGGCTTCATTACATTTATCTATGATTGGGAAGGTTAATGTTATTAAAATTAATTGTATTCCAAAATTCAACTACCTGCTACAATCTCTTCCTATAGATGTCCCCCTCTCTTATTTCAAGCAATTTGATAGCATAGCAAAGTCCTCCATTGGAATGGTAAACATCCCAGATACATTTCAGAAAGTTGCATAGGCCGATTGACAAAGGTGGGCTAGGCCTACCCAAGATTTTGTTTTATTATTATGCATTCGTTCTCAGACATTTGGCTCCCTGGTTTTGTATTGAACAGAAAGTTCTTGCCCCTATTTCACCATTGCAAATCCTTTCTATCAAACTAACCAGAGAAGTTAAGTTATACCCCGTTATCTTTCATTTGCACGTGGTATGGACAAAAGTGTCCAGAGTGTTTAATTCGGACATTTATTTAAACATTGCTTCGAGCATATGGCTGAACCCAGAGTTATGTATTAATAAGTCCCCTTTCTGCAGGACAGAGTGAATTGTGAGGGAGGTTAATATGCTCGGTGACCTATATGAGAGTGGAGTGTTGAGATCCTTTGAAAATATGGTTCAACATTTTGGGATTCCCAGGTCTCAATTCTTTAGGAATTTACAGCTGCGCCTCCTGCTTTGTACTATTTTTGGGAGTAGCATACACCCCACCACCAGATACTCTGGGAGTGGTGATAACTGCTTTTGGAAAAGGTCATGAAGCATCACTGTATTACTCCCTGCTAATTCAGAGTCTGGGGGACAGAGCTTCAACTTCTCTCATGAGATTATGGGAGAAAGATTTTAACTTGTTATTGAAGAAGGGAGTGTGGGCTAGGATTCTAAAAAACATCAAGTCTACATATAGAGATGCAAGGGTGGGCCTTATGCAAGTTAAGATTTGACATCAATTCTATTGGACCCCCTCTAGATTGTATAGGCTTGGTCTTAAAGACACACCCACCTGCTGGCGATGCCAATCAGAAGATGGGGACACAACCCATGTTTTTTGGTGGTGTGTTAAGATCCAAGAATTTTGGTTGAGGGTTCAGAGTTTTATTTGTGACATATTGGGCACTAAAATTTCATTTTGCCCCAGACTCTGTATTTTAGGCGATGGGGTAGTCATTAATATAGGGGATATGTACATAAAAAAGGGTGTCCTAGCCAGTGTTATGATCAGCAGACAGGTCATCCTTAGGGGATGGAAGTCAGCTGGAGCGCCCTAATTTCAAGAATGGTGCACAGAAATGGGCAGGGTGGCGGCATTTGAGGAGGTGTCATATAGAAGGCTAGGCAACCGAGAATTGTTTGTTAAAAAGTGGGGCAGCTATTTGGCTTTATTGGAGGGCTCTCAGGGAGGGGCAGTGGAGGGAGACTTATAGTTTTAAATGTGATTAAATATATGTAAATTAATTAATATGTGGAACCCTTTTTATGTATTTTTATGTCATCAAGTATTTTCTTTGGACTGTCTGTTTATATGTGTGTCTGTTGTTATTCAATGTCTGACCACTGGGATGTATGTTGGGTGACAGGAGGGGGTGGGGTAGGGGGCATATATTGATAAATGTTGATTCCGTGTTTTCATGAGCTGTTTGTGTTAATTTGAATTTGGAATCAATAAAAATATTTAATGACAAGAAGAGGTTCTGAGATTACGGGAAACACTTCTTTTAGGTGTTTAGTCGGTATTGAATATAACATACATGTTGTTGATTTTGATGTTTTGATCATTTTTGTTAGCTCTTCCTGACCAATAACAGTGAAGGACTGAAGTTGCTCATAGGGAATAATTTTAGTCTTTTGGGGTGCTGTGGCAGACAGATGCGTAATTCCAAATTTGTTTCTGATGATTCCTATTTTATCAGTAAAGAAAGTAATTACTGCTATGCTGCAATGGAATATCTGGTTCAGTCAAAGTTTTATTCCTAACCAATTTAGCAACAGTATTGAATAAACATCTAGGATTGTTGTGGTTATTTTCTATGAGTTTGCTCAAATATGCAGACCTGGCAGTTTTTAGAGCCTGTCTGTAATTAGAGACACTATCCTTCCATGCACCGCGATATACCTATAATTTAGTATTCTTCCACTTGCGCTCCATTTTCCGAGCTGCTCTCTTGAGAGCATAAGTGTGATCATTGTACCATGGTGTGGGATTTTCTCTTTAACTTTCTTTAGTCGAAGGTGGGCGACTCTATCTATTGTGCTAGAGAAGACTGTATCCATATCTTCTATGAAAACATCAAGTTCTTCTGAACTTTTTGGTATACTGAGTATTTGAGAAAAATCTGGATGATTATTAGTGAAGCTATCTTTATTAGTTGAAAGAATAGTTCTAGCTGAATGATAATGTTGAGTAGATTGAGTGACCTTTGCTAAGCGCAGCATACAAGAGACGAGGTAATGATCTGAGATATCATCGCTTTGCAGCAGAATTTCTATATATCAATTCCATATGACAAAATTAGATCTAACTTATGATTTTGGAGATGGGTTGGACCTGTCACATTTTGTCTAACCCTAACAGAGTTGAGAATATTGATAAATGCTAATCCCAGTGTATCATTTTCATTATCTATGTAGATGTTGAAGTTACCGACAATTAAAGCTCTATCCACAGCAACTGCTAGATCTGACAGAAAATCAGCAAATTCTCAAAGGAATTCAGAATATAGCCCTGGTGGTCTATATACTGTTGAAAGAACAAAAGACGACAAATCATTTTTATTTATATCTGATGATGTTACATAAAGCATAATCAGTTCAAAAGAATTAAACTTATATCCAGACCTTTGAGTAACACTAAAAATATCACTGTAAATTGTAGCAACACCTCCTCAACCTTTCAGACAAGGCTCATGTTTATAACAATAACCTGAGGGAGTTTCATTTAAACTAATAAATTCATCTGTTTTAATCCAGGTTTCAGTCAAACAGAGCGAATCCAAACTATGATCTGTAATAATTTCATTTACATGTAGTGATTTGGATGAAAGCAATCTAATGTTTAGTAGCCCTACCTTTACAGTATATGATGTTTATCTTCAGTTATTTTCAAATTTGACATCAATCAAATTTTTTCTAAATTACTTAATGAGGGGTTTGTGTTTGGTAGTTTGGGGAACAGACACAGTCTCTATATGATACAAAGGTGATTCATTCTCTATGTGTTGTAGCTTATGTGACCTGTGTGATGTCTCAAGTCAGCTAGCAGACGTTCAGATTAGCCAGTATGTCTGCTTCCTGACCTAGGCCCCAGTTAGTCAAATACTATCACCATTAAGACCATGAGCCATATTACTAGAGAGAAGAGCTCCCGTCTCTATTTAGCAGGTCAGATCTTCCCCAAAAACTCTTGTCTATGAATCCTGTGCTATTCTCTGTAATAACCTTGTCATGGCAACAAAATTGTAAAATTTTATATAAGCTATAACTTTACACAAAACAGGTTAGTAAGCGATTTTATCACATTAAAATCATGTTAACATGCAAATTGTTTACGTCTTGTGGCTATACTTTCGAAACAGTGAGTATTTTTTATGTTTAAGGACTGGCCCCATTCACTTCCATTGTAAGGGCTTCACTATAACCCTCTTCTTTTTCCTCTTCTTTTTTTTTTTTTTTTTTTTAAAGAATAGGAGTGACAAGTCTAAATTAACTTTGTAGTAATCAACATTCTGCCAAAAATGCTGTCGATTGAGCTTAACTTGTATTGAGCCTGGAACATTCCTTTAACTCTCAAACTTCCAATGCCCCATTTCATAACTAAGATTCTATCTTTAACCTCCCAGTTGTTTACTTGTCATACAACAACTTGTCCTATAACACAATTGTTTCCAAGAATAGCCCAAGTCCCTATACTTCCATATCAACAATTATGCCACTCCATAGTCCACATTGGGCCTTGCTTGGTGTTGTTTGTGTTCTGGCATAAGCCCAGCTGTGCAAGAAGGTGACTGCTGGGAGACATGGGGGCTTGCTGAAGAAACATGCCAGGTTGGGAGTGAGCGTGTGTTGTCTGCTGACCACAGCGTTTCCCTAAACGGCTGTGTTTTCAGCCATCAGTGCCGCAAGGCCTTTGGACTGGATTTCCAAAGAACGTGAAAATAGCAGAGGGAGGGGAGTGCGCTCTTGTAAATACAGTCATTAGAGCTTGCGTGTTGGCTGCGGCTCAGGAGTTGAGGGCACCCGGTGCAATCCAAACACGTGCTCCTGCTGTTCACAACACAAACATGGCCTTCTCTCAAAGGGGGAGGGGCACTGATTCTAGGAAATCAGAACTGGGCTTTACAAATGCAGCCTTCACCTAAACTAACATGTGGCTCGCAGATAGTCTCCCTCCTTCCTTTTTTGAGCTGATTCAACTTCTCTAGATGTTAGTTTTTGAAACAGGCTAAAAATAATCAACTACTGCTAATCTTTTCAAGCACTTATTTTGAGCAATATGCAAGATTGTATATCACACTGCTCACCCTAACATTAACAGACTATCATATCTATTTCCAGACTATGATGATGTCAGGGGGGATACATACACTTGTTGTTAACAGGCATCTTCAGGCGATCTCTGTGGTTAAAGGGATAGTTCAACTATAAATGAAAACTCGGTCATCATGTACTCATCCTCATGTTGTTCCAAACACGTATGACTTTATTTCTTTCATGGAACACAAAAGGATATGCTTTGCACATTGACAGCCTCAGTCACCATTCACTTTCATTGCATCTTTTTTCCATACAATGAAAGCAAATGGTGACTAAGGCTAGCATTCTGCCTAACATTTCCATTTGTGTTCCACAGAAAAAAGAACGTAATATGATTTTGGAACAACATGAGGGTGGGTAGATGACAACAGAATTTTCAGTTTTAGGTGAACTAACCCTTTAAAGATGAAGTGAACTGTAAAAATTGCTATTTTTAAACAGGTCTCCTGAACCCTCCCCCAGCTACCATTTGTCGATAAAAAAATAGCCCCGCCCCAAACGTTTGCCATTGGTTGAGCTAATAAGTGTGTTTACATGCATATCAATACGCTCGCTGACAACTACCAAAAATCATCTACCAAAAAAATTCACTATTTCCGCAGTCATGCTTTTGTATCACAAATAAAAAATGTATATGATCAAAAACACTAGCCACAGATAAGCAGCAGTGGTTTTAACCACCACGCAAACCATGCAATTGTGTGGGGCCCCGGACATCGGGGGGGCCCCCGCCACGGTAGGAAAGCTCAGAAAAAAGGTGGGTGAGCTTGAGGGGTGACATGATGTTCTGGGTACAGGCATGAATACACTGTTGTCAGCGCTCTTAAAGCGGTTCACGTTAGAGGTCCTCAGGGTTCGGGTTAGTCTTTCAAGTAGGACTTTGAGTTCGGGTTTGTAATTTATGAAAAAATATACAGGACTTCTGAACTTGTTTCACCCATGAGTTAAGGGCTGTTAACACTGAATGTGTTTTTGTGTGCGTCTGCTCTGATTTTCCATTGTTTTTCTATGTAAACACACGCTGGACGAACATCCTTGACTGCTGCACCGTATCTCGCTGTTTCTTCAGTGTCTCACGCTGGACTGGCACATTAACTGGTCAGGTCTCAAAAACGCACTTCGAGACACCTGCGTTCTGTTTCATTCGTTGCACTGCGTCTAGATTGTTTTCAGCGCAGGTGTCACAAAGATTTAACGTTTTGAACAAGTTCAGATTGCAAAGAGGTGACTGTTACAATGTTTAACATTATTCCAGATTATTCTGCACCAAGCAAAGTTTCAGCGCTTGATAAACGGCAGTGTTTTTTTTACTGTTACGAATGTTGCCTACGATGCTTATATAAAATACAGCCTTTTGCAACATGAACAATACACTGCAGCATCAGAATATAAACTCCAGGTGAAAGTAAATAAGACAGAAACATATTACCATTGTATAGCCTACCCTCCTCAGCCCCAGCAATTTATTTTTATTTAAATTTCTCTTACCCTATGCTTGCCACAGTAGTAAATCTTGGTGTATCTATTTATCCACACTAAATGCACTTACTTAATATTTAACAATATAAAAAGAAAAAAGTTAAAAAATAAAATAAAATAAAAAGATATTGTAATACTGCAGATATTGTTGACTTTTGTACAACAAACTGCTTGCTCATTGCTTCCTCATTTGTAAGTCGCTTTGGATAAAAGTGTCTGCTAAATGACTAAATGTAAATGTTATTAAGAGGAAACCCTGGGCTTTTCAGAGATAAGAAATGTTTAGGAGCTTGGCCATGACATCTTCCTTGGTCTATAGAAATGTTCATTGAATGACATTACAATTCAGCACAGCAAATCAAATATGAATAAAATATATTTTTTCCAAATAAATAATTATTATCATGTGCTTTTTTTATGCACAAAACAATATATTGATGTATAAATATATGTTTAAATATGATGTTTGTTTGTTTTTTTTTTTTGGTTTTTTTTGCTGGGTCTCAGGACAACAAATCCTCAAAGTAATAATAATAATACTGCATCATACTGTAATGTAATGAAAAACTGGACAACAACGAATAATTTTTGGGTTATAACAATAAATATCAACTGAATTCCAAAATGTTAGTGAGTGTAGTAGGTTTTGCACACCCTGTTCGTAAAAAAAAGTGTTTTTGTAAAAATATATGTAGGAAATATTGCTTTTTTTATCACTGTATTGTCAAAAAAAAAAAAGAAGAAGAAAAAAAGAAAGGAAAACATGAATTAATTATCTTTAACTAGAATTTTATTTCATTAAACATTTTGAATGTTCTTGGCTGATGGGATGAATAAAAAAATTATGATTTAAAATACATTTTTTTTAGAATTTACTAAATGGGGACCCGGGTTGGTCGGTTGCTTGGGGCCTCAGAAATCATAAACCCGCCACTGCAGATAAGCACAGAAAAGGCATGCAAATAATATCAGCAACTGACAGACTTTCAGTCTCACATAAACAACACACTGTTACTTTCCGTAATCTTATGCTCTGATCAGGATGAGCCTCTCTATAGTTAGATGGCATTAGCTTGACTATGCAAGAGAACAGTTTGTGTGCTGGAAGGCTGGTCGTAATCCAGAATGGCCCAACCCCCCTCCCCCTCCAGAGCCCAGTCATCGGCTGTTACATGGAGCAATAACACTTGTCTGAAGACATTGACACCAGACCGCTATAGTAACACTTTGATGAAAGTAAAGGAGGAGCTTTCTGAAAAGGATTTGCATAGAATGTTTTGTCTGAAGTCAGAATTGCTTTGTGTGTTTACACAAATACCAATCAACCTCCCCCACAACTCACACAGCTGCACAGCAATGAGTCAGGCAAACGCCAGATGAGAATTGATACCACTACTACAACTACTCATGCAATGAGACATTCTTTCATTAATATTTAATAACTTGCTCCACCTCTGAAACGACTTTCCTTTTTGGCTGACATCACCAAGCCCTCATTTTTTTAACTCCTCCCCTTCAACCACCTGGCGCCATTTTGGTATGAAACTCCCACTTTTCACAATCCAATAAATTCTCGATACATAAAATCAGGTCCCACCCTACATTTTTTTGTTGTCTTTGAATATCCAGTTTTATTTATAAATGCGTAACATTTCAGAAATAAAATAGGTTACGAATCCTGTTTCATGTTTACTTTAAATTAGGGCTGGTAAATGTATTTTCTGCGATTACTATTTTTTGTTAAACACGTTAAAAAAGGAACACAATTAATGCAGTATCCTTTTTTGTTTTGTTTTTTTACTTTGAAACTTCACGCGATAGGAGAGAGGTGTTCAGAGTTGTTCCTGGCAGGCTACTCAGCCTTACAGGCTGCCGATTAGGATGGGGGGCGGGGTTAGGGCATCTGTGGCCTGCCAGGAACAAACCCAGGCACATTTGTACAGTATAAATTGTGTGCATCATTCATTACTTTAAACTTCAACAAATTAAACTTTACCATTTAATGTGTTTTATATCTGTATATATAGTGTCTAATAATGATCTGGCAGCAGGGGCGTAACTAGAGGGAAGGCAGGGTGGGCAGCCGCCCTAGGGAAAGGGGTGAGATGGGGCCCGCAACTGTCGACCAAAAGAAACCATAGGTCCCAGGGTTTATGAAAATCAACCAAGCAGGGGGCCCAACAATTTCTTTGAACTGGGGCCCACAAGATCAACACTGATTGGCAATGTACACTTCAGTTATTACTCTTTCCAGTTAAGTTTTAGATTATTGAATCTGCCCATTTGATCCTTTTTTTTTTTTTTTTTTTTAAAGTCCACTAGAAAAATGGCAGAAGATTTTGTCTAAATTGCAATTTCAACATGATTACTGATTTTATGGCATGAATACTGTGTACTTGTATCAAAGATTAATATCTGTAAAAACGTGTCTAATTAACTCTTATCCACCAAAAAAAAAAAAAAAGACAATTCAAAAAACGATGACTAACTAATATCTTGCAGACAAAGTATAAAGTAAATATATTTATATTCATAATTTGTTTTTATGTTTGTTGCAATGTATCATGTACCATAATTTAATCATGATGAATCACGGAAAACTGCGATTAATTACTTAAAATGTTTAATCGATTCACAGCCCTACTTGAAATACTTGTTTTGTCAGAAAAATCAGAGTACCTTCATGTTTACAGTAAAAAGTACATTAATATATATGGTAACCGTAAAGACTTATGGATCAGTAAAAAAAAAAAAAAAAAATAAACGCTTTTGATTCAGTAATTGTGAGGACTGATTTAGTGAAGAATTCATCAGACTGATTTAAACCGATAAATTGTCTGTCGATAAGTCATTTGAATTAATTAATTAATTAAAAGCACTAGAAGAGTAATTTATTTGTGAAACAGACTGTGCTGTATGTATTTGAGCACAACCAACAAACAGAATGCAATGAAAAGACATGTTGTTTTGGCATTATTTCGTGGTACACAAATTTCTTGGTATGCGTGTATAACAAGCTCATAATTTGGGTAAAATATAATTTCCTTTGCTGTGGAGCAGGAGATTCAGAGTGGAACCATAAAGAACAATAATTCTGCTCTGTGCTAAACGTATTATGACAAGCAACAGTAGCGGCTCTAGCTTGTATGGTGCCCTGGGCGAAACCCGCTTCAGCACACCTGAAACCAGGGCTTTAGAATCCTTGAAACAGTTCACGGTCCTTCTGCCTCACATCGCCACTCTGTGTTAAGTTGTTTTCAAGTATACTTGCTGCATCCATAACAATAACACATGCTCCCAACCCACATACACTTCTAGGACTAACTAGAAGATAGGCCTGTTCTTCTTATCTGAGAAACGAAAATACTCTATGTGTAATGTCAGTCCATGAGACAGTTGAAACAGGACAGGCTTTACTTCAGGTTTTTAAAACACATGGCCCACTGGATGTCTTTTTATGATAGTATTGTGCAATGTGTTGGCGATTACAGACTATTATCTACTCTTTGCTCTTCATACCAAATCCTTCATTAATAATGCACATTTTGTCTCCATCAAAGCAGAAAAGGCTCATGCAACCCAAGCAATTCCTGGTATGGAGAGATCTTTTTGTTTAACATAGCTAACCAAACTTTATTGTTCGAAGTTCTATGGCAATGAGTGAATGAATTAAATGAATGAATCAGTCAATCTGGGACTGAATTTTATGTTACGTATTCTATGTAATTACACTATAAAAAAAGATTATCAGACAGACAATTCCTTAAATGTTTACTCATACCACAGTAATCAAAAGTGGCTTAATAAATAGGGACCTTAACTTCTTTTATCACAAAGTGCACATGGCACAGTGGGTTCTCAGTAAGGTGAATTCTGAGAAACAGAGTCCCTGTGGGCATAATGATGACCAAGACTGTAAGCAACGGCACACCAGAGGTCAGTGTCTGATACTACCACAAGGTCTCAGTCTGCTCTCCCTGCTGTGAGGTAAAAAAGGAAAGCTGCTATGCATGTTCAACTGCAATCTGTGCAAACAGATACAATCAACTGATGCATCAAAGCATTGGCAGTTTGACATGCCTTTATTAACTTTCCAGGAAACACTGGAACATTACTTACAGTTTAATTTAGCAGTTCCTTATCAGTACATTATCTTGTTTTTAGACACACAGTTATTTTGTAACCGTTCAACAAACCGTTCAATTATTCTGAACAATCAGATCAGGTCATGGAAATGTAACTAATCATATGTACAATTTAGCTGAATGGTGACTTGCATTGTATTTCATGAGCAATAATCCTCTCTTTCTACACCATCCTCCCCCTTATGGTTGCATGTTATGTAATACATGACAGACCGCAAAAACTGATTGGTGCAGACCCCTTGGTGAATGTGAAGGTCGAGTAACTTGATATGCCTGTATCTTTCATTTTCTATAAACTGTTAGCAGCATACATGGTCTGATGAATCCTAATTGATGTAAATATTGGGATTTGGTATATCATAAATGTAACCTTAATAAAGCTACTTATGCAAGCCTTGATTCTTGAACTATATACTGTATTCTCGAAGCAGTGACCGGACAAGAAGTTTTTTGGGATGAATAGCCAAAAACTGCACTGTTTAAAGCTTTCTCTGCAAACTGCAGGATTTATTATTATTAACCACTTATATGTATATAATTTACATGTGCACGTATATATGTGTATATTTTCATGCCATGTGTAACCAGACATCTCAAAAGTAGTCGTGTTATGTTAAAGAAAGACATTCATGAACTGTTTCTAAGAACTCAGTAACCTCTTCCCCTGAAAGAGGACATGGTGAGAGTAATTGAGCTAACTGTGAAGACTGAAAACTGAATGACCCGGATGAAACAGAGCAATGAGACACAACTATTAATCATGGAACAGGTCACCCAAAAATTTAAATTCTCTGCTCATTTACTTACTCTCGTGCCATCCCAGATGTGTATGATTTTTTTTCTTCTTCTGCAGAACACAAACAAAGATTTTTAGAAGAATATCTCAGCTCTGTAGGTCAACGGGGTCCAAAACTTGAAAGCTCCAAAAAGCACATAAAGGCAGCATAAATGTAATCCATATGACTACGCAGGTTAAATCCATTTTTTCAGAAGAGATATGATAGATGTGGGTAAGAAACAGGTCAATATTTAAGTCCTTTTTTACTATAAATTCTCCTCCCTGCTCAGTAGGTGGCGATATGCACAAAGAATGCAAATCAGCAAAAACAATACAAGAAGAACTCTTTAGAGAGAAGAGCGCTTAGGAGGGCTGTTTGAACGTGGAGATTTAAGGCCCCAGCATACTTCCCACGAAACAGAAGTATGAACAGGTGTGACGTCAGTTAGAACAAAATCTTTCAAAAGCAAAGGTGTTTTTGAATTTATTACGGTGGTTCGTAACAGCTCACCAGGCAAACTTTTTATGAAAACTTCGTACCGGTTGATTAACACCTTCTTACTTCTTACTGTCCATGTCATCGTTAGGTGTGACCTGGGGCTCCACCTACTCTGAGGCCAACATTTAATTCCTGTTCAATTTGTTAGATCAGTCAACATGAATAGCAAGCTGGTGTAAATTTACCTTCAACTGTATGATCATTTGCGTTTTGCAAGACCATTTCATGCAAAAAAAAAATACAAAATTGAATTACTCTGCCAAAGGAATCAAATCTGCAATCTTTGCAGTAGTATCAGAGCCACTATAAATTACAATAACAGAGTATAATCTGTTCATATCAGAGTATAATCTGTTCATATTATGGCCATGGATTCAGAATGTAAACAAGACAAATTTCACATTATCTACTGCATTTATATTACTTTATATTATCATCAAGTAGTTAAAACACTGATCTTGTGTGAATTCTACTCACAGAATGAGGCATGAAGTCACTGATAGCACATTTCATATAAGTTGATGTTGAACATATAGTCTTGAGCGTCCTCATTCAATTGCTCCTTTAAATACCTCCCCCAGCAGCGTGGCAGGTGTCTGAATGCTTGCAAACAGTAAGCTTGAAAGTTTTGGAACCTGTTGACTTGTGATATTCGTCTAAAAATCTTCATTTATGTTCAGCAGATGAAAGAAAGTCATACACACATCTGGAATGGCATGAGGCTGAGTTAATGATTATAGAATTTTCATTTTTGGATGAACTATACCTTTAAGCCATGAGGACAATTACAATCCAACAAACATGTCAAAACAAATCGCTAAACTGCAAGTCTGAATACATCCAGTTCTTTAGTGATGTGTGGAAAATGCTGAACATACATAACTGAGATGGCACACACCTTCAGTCCTGGCATGACTTCCAATATTCTTGTAATGCAGCCATGTTACACCGTAAGGGGCTGATCATACATGCATTCATATTTTCTATGTAGACATATACTAGATGGATGTCTTTGACCATTGCACAACATCTCGCTGTTTTTTCAGCGTCTCGCACAAGAGCGTTTGAAAGTAGCATCTAAAAATGTTTTTATTTTTTTTGGTGGATGGGCTACAACAGTAGAAGACCACGTCTGGTTCCACTTCTGTCAACCAAGAACAGAAAGCTGAAGCAGCAGTGTGCCTACCATCTTTGTACCTCAGCAGAAATCGATATTCATCAGACCAGGCAATGTTTTTCCAGTCTTTAACTGTCCAGTTTTGGTGGGCCTGTGCCCACTGCAGCCTCAGCTTTCTGTTCTTGAAGGCTGACAGAAGTGGAACCCAACATGTTCTTCTACTGTTGTAGCTCATTCGCCTCAATGTTTGACATGTTGTGCATTCTGAGATGCTATTATGGGTTATCTGAGTTACTGTAGCCTTTCTGTCCAGTCTGGCCATTCTCCATTGACCTTTTTCATCAACAAGGCTTTTCTGTCCTCAGAACTGCTGCTCACTGGATGTTTATTTGTTTTTGGCACCATTCCGAGAAAACTCTAGAGACTGTCATGAGTGAAAATCCCAAGTGATCAGCAGTTACAGGAATACTCAAACCAGCCCGTCTGGCACCAAAAAGCATGCCACAGTCGAAATCACTGAGATCACATTCCCCCCCCCCCCATTCTGATGGTTGTTGTGAACATTAACTGAAGCTCCTGACACCTATCTGCATGATTTATGCATTGCACTGCTACCACACGATAGGCTGATTAGATAATCACATGAATAAGTAGGTGTACAGGTGTACCTAATAAAGTGGTCACTTAAGTGGTCACTATACAGTCTATACCAATGAATTATATCACGTTGTTATTCTGTGTGACAACAGTGAATTATCAGTATACTATATGCCTGTACACATACATATTATACATGCAATTTCATACTCAATATGGCGCTGAAGTTTCAGCGATTGACTTGATTTACATTTGCCGTTGATATTTGAAGAAGAAGCAATGAAAGTAAACTATAGCAACTGTAACACACGAAAAGTATTTGGCTATTGTCATTTGGGTGTACAACTGAAGTCATGCAAGTTGTGCATCTGTTTAGATTTAAAAAGCGCCTGAGAAAATACATATGTGGAGCTTGTGTGTGTTATATATAGCAATATGTGTTTGACAGCCAGTTGCATCTCATGAAATTTCAGTGTGGAAGTAATGAATCCGGTTCTATATTTGTTTCATCATCACTTTGATATATGAAAAATAAAAACATCAAAATACATCAGAATATTCTAATTGTCTTGAAAATGCTTTGAAAATGCTTACATTATCTGGACATTTTGTAGATCTAGCTGTGATAGATTGACATGCCTGATCGCTAAAGACCTGTGAATGTAATATCGTTTTCGTGCAACACCCATGATGCATTTAAAGGTTAAATATGGCCACCCATTCGAGATACATACAACAACAGGCTCACATGGGCTGCACGAGATGCTGAGGCCCGAGTTCCTAATATGGAAATGAGGTTAGAAAGAACGATTTTGATTTGATGGCAATGCCTGCAATTCAAAACCTCCTGAGAAATGCAGTACAGAGGTTAAACCTCTAGTAATGTTACATGCACTTGCGCCATCTTAAGTAATTAGGGTGCGTAGGGTTCACACATGTAGCTGTCTAACAGTTCATCATTTTACAAACTCTGTGCACTGTTATGTAATGTTGACTGACGATCCGGAGATCTCTCGAGACATATGGGAGTGCCCGAATTTATATAACCGCTATGAATAATAAAGCAAGCTCACAGTTTGGCAAGTGTCGTTTATTTAGGAGTTTAAACAAAACAAAAAATAGTATCCAACTTCCAGTTTTCAGTATATTTTTTAGTTTACATTTTCAAAGGGATCTAACATACGCCCCTCTCCCTCAAAAAAATGGTACGTTCCGGATTCTGCGTCATCCATTGTTTACAAATCAACCCTCGAGCTGTTTCTGTTGGGCAGCGTGGTGAACGGGTACGCCGGCTGAGCGATCCTATCCATTTAAATAAAAACATAATTCGCGCCCGGATATTTTGATATATACATATATATTTAAAAATGCCTTGTCGAAAGGAGAACTACATCCTTTTGGAACAGTCGGTAACAGTGGATTCTAAGGAAGTAGACGCGCTCGTGTCGAAGATCGGCGAGGCGCTGCAGCTTCACAACAATAGCTCGAGCCATAAGGGGATGTCACGTCTACACGGTCTCGCCAGCGGCACATGCGTCAAACCGAGCAACACAAACGGCAGCCACGGCAGTAGCAGCTCTGCGGGCGGTCAGCGGCGCAACGGATGCTGTATGCGTCTACGCAGCCGGAGTTTACGCACCAGCCGGGCCAGTCCGTACAATCCGCCCGGATCCAGCGATCAGGAATGGGGCCATTTCAAATCCTCGTGGAACCGAAAGAAGATCGACGTTAAGACAGGCGACGAGGACGACCCACATCAGCTCCTCCAGGAACTCATATTGTCGGGTAATCTGATCAAGGAAGCGGTCAGACGACTAAAGTTTTCCTCGGAACCACCGGAGCACGACATCTCCAAACCCGTAGACTGATTTGTATGTGTTCAAACCAGCAGATGCATGAACGTCCACGCGTTTCATGGGGTCACCAGCTCATAGCCATGCATTGATTTTGCTGGAAGTTTTACAGACTTTAATATCAAACCCGTATAATTTTTCTATTGTATATTAATGGGATGGAAATGTTATGTATTTTTGACTGTTTTGCAATGTGATTCCCCTATAATTCTTCGTCATACTTTTTTTGAACTATATCAGTGTCCAGATGAAATGCAATATGATGCAAAATCCTGTGACTTATAGCAATGCATCTGATAATATTATTAACTGCCCCAAACGGCCTGTTTGGCTTAGAATGGATGGTGCATTTTGTTTGGGTTTGCTGGAGGTCAGCAGCTTGTGTCAGTGGCAACAAGAACTGATCAACTGGATTGTTTACAATGTAGATGTGGTCGGGCTGTTGGTTGGCAGTCCCCGCCTAGATCAGGCAAGGGGTCACACTTTTTGTTTACTCTGAACGTTTAGATACTTTTGTTAGATACTGAGATATCACTATTGATTTCAAACTGTCCCCATGTGCACCTAACGTGGGCCCACGTCCACAGAACCCTGGATTTCCATGCAAGGAGCAAGACTAACACTCCTCAAAGAGAAACCAAAATCAATCTGTTATACATTACATTAATGGAGGGGGGGAGGGGGGGCTGTGATGTTCAAAACACACTGACACTCTGGTGCTTTTTTTTATTCCAACGTGGAGTTCTCTTTTTTTTTCTTTTTTTTTCACTCCATGTAAACTCAGTGTATGCTTCGCAGCGAAGTGTTTTTAATACCTCTGATTGTTCAGAGTTTGGTGTCTAATAAACGTGGTGTTTTTAGCATAAGGTTGTTTCAGATGTCTTTGTCTGCCCCTAATATTCCTGATTTGTAGATTTGATTGACCAGCTAAATGTGCGTTATCACTCTCATTTCATAGTCTGTTTTCTCTGAAGACACCATATTTCAGTCAATAACACAATATTTTACAAAATTACCAAACTGCCTTTGCAGGGCAGCATGTTATATCAAATAGAATAATTATCATTATTCATATAAAATGGTGCTCCGAGGTACTTCATAGAATACTTTGGTATCTTTTTGTTAGTGGTGACATAAACAATGCTTATTGTATGTTTTAGAGTGTGATCCAAAATCTGAGACAACAATCTGTTTTTTATTATTATTATCTGGAAGTGAAAGTTTTAGGATTTTGAAAAAAAAAAAAAAAAAAATACAAAGAAAAGCTATTCTGCACTATTCGCTATCATGCTGTTCACCATGTAACATTGCACTTAAATTGTAAATTAAATCATAATTCAAATATATAATTTTAACAGATTTATTTACAGTGCAGGATAAACAATACATATATATATATATATATATATATATATTCATGTTTAACTAGAGTAGTGGCCTGAGTTCTTTATAGGCCTATATTCCTTCACTGTAAATAAATCTGTTAAATTTACGGTAAAATATCGGCAGCTGTGGAGAAAGTCACTGTAAAAATACAGTGGCCATGTTTCAGGCATTATGAGATGTCAGTTTGGTGCCTGTGTATTTTACAGTTCACCACCGTTTATATTAATAAATGATACAAACATAATATATTAACCCTCTGGAACAACTAATATCTGCTTTTCACTGTAGAATGTATTGTTTAACACTTAAGTTAATCAAGATTGGCTCTTCCAGGAGCAATGACCAATACACATGAAGAGGCAGTGCACAGTGTTACCCACACAAACACAAAACAACATCAAGGTAACACATGACACTAAAATAATGCAATAAACACTAAACTACATAAAATATAACATAGAACACCCAATGTATAAACATGGTATCAAAAGTTTAAATAAACATTCAATAAAATATAATGAATAGTGACTGGTCAAGCAGGGTCTTCTGGAAATGCCCAGTTATTGTTTACCAGTAGTTTACCGTAAAAGTATATGTATTCTCTTGTTAAACATTACATATCTAATATATTGTTAATTATATGGTCAATTCATACTTACATCTATTAAAAAAATAAAAATAAATATTTACAATATTTGACTGAAAAATTACATGTTTTGTTAAATATATTACAGTTTTTACTGTATATCTGATGTGGGTGTATATCTGTATATCTTTTACATTAGCCTACTGTAACATAGTTCCCTTTACATTTATTCATCTGGCAAATTATTTTCATTTATGTGTGTGCGAGAGTGCGTGTAATTCAAGTTAAGGAATTAAGGAAATAATGCCCTTTATTAGGAAATATATAAATACCATTTATAAGGAAATAATTAAAAGGCATCATGTCTAGGTAGGCTGCCTAAAAATGTGACCACGTGTGCTTATAATGGACGAAATAACAAGCTGACTCTACTACAGTTATTATATCTGCAGCAATAAACATAGCTGTGCACTTTGAACACGGTTTGTAATAGAAAGTTTATTGATGACTAGTTATTTATAAACGCAGTATTAACGTGAAGTCTTATGACAGGTTTGGAAGCTCAGAAAGTCTTCTTTCCTTGCTGAGGCATTTTGGTTAACTGTCCAGCAGAGCGCAGTAGACTACAAGTCACAACACCTGAACTCCAGAATTGCAGCTAACAGGAAACATCTGTAGTCTGTCTGAATGTCAGACAGAGAGGTTATATATTTTTTTAAAGATGTAAACATACAGTTGTAGCACATTCTGAAAGATTCAAAATGTGTTTCAGGAATGATTTAAGATTGTTTTAGGAATATTCCATCAATGTACATGCGTTGATTCAATCACAAAATCAGCACCTGACAGGTGTGACTTTGTCATATTGGTTTGAATTATTTGCTCAAATGAATCATGTAGGAACATTTACTTTTGCAGCAGTGTTTTGTAACATATGTAATATTTTTGCTTAACTCTTTCAGACAATCAAGAGGAGCATTTTTTTTCTTGTTAACTACAAATAACACACAGTCTCTCTCTTTGGCTGCTGAATTAAATCATGTTGCCTCAAGTCACATGGGAGTTCTCACCTCAGATCCCCAACCACCAGAGGCCTCTGCTTTTCCTTCAAATGTCACAAACACCCAGTGCTCAAAAATTTATATATAAGCCTTATATAAGTACGTTTTTTTTCTTCTCCATGTTCTGTCCTACATTCTGACCTACATCACAAAGTGATGATGATGAAATAGGGGATCCAATAACCAAGCCAAAAGAGTGATTTTGTTGCATTGAAGGGGAGCGTGACTCACACCAGCAGTTATTTTGTTTGTGAGATAATGCGCCCTGTCTCCTTATTTCTCATGATGTGTTATGTGGTTGGTCATTTTACCTCAGTTGAAGCTAGCCAAATGCAAGTATTCATTGAGCAAGGAATTATGTCACTAAGGACAAGTAGGGTACAACGGGGCCCCTTAAGGCACCCCTTAAGGAAATTTAGTTTTTTTATGGTCACAAAATGCATCAAGGCAATAAAAAAATATATATTTATTTTTATTGAATATTTATGGAGCAACATCATTTGTATGCAATTAAATAATAACAGAAGGTTGTTTCAATTAAAATTCAGCTTTTAAAAAAATGTGGTGAGGGAGCCTATTACCCCACACTTGGGGTAAAAGGCCCCAAGGGGGTTTAAAGGAATAGTTCACCCAAAAATGAAAATTTGCTGATAATTTACTCACCCTCAGGCCATCCAAGATGTATCTGAGTTTCTTTCTTCATCAAAACAGAATTTAAGACTTTTAGGATTTCATTTCAGCCCTCCTCCTTTAAACAATGCAAGTGAATGTCCTCCATTTTCTGACGGTCCAAAATGCATATTTAGGATGCATCAAAATAATCCACAGGACTCCAGTCGACAAACAAAGGTCTTCTGAACCCAAACAATTGATTATTTTTAGAAACAAAACAATACTTATATACTTTTTAACTACAAATGTTCACTTCAGTACATCTCTGTGACCTGCGCTCATGAGAGGGATGACGTAAGCTCGTTGGTAAGGTCACGCAACACATGGAGGAGGAGTCAGGAAGCGCGTCATTGTTTACACTTTTTTTTAATTATGATTATTATTTGGAAATGATTTTATTTTATATTGTTTTTAAATTGTTTTGGTTTGTGAACGGCACAAGTTTCTACTGTAAACAATGACGCGCTTCCTGACTCCTCCTCCACGTGACGCGTGACCTTACCAACGAGCTTACGTCATCCCTCTCATGAGCGCAGTCACAGAGATGTACGGAAGCGAACATTTGTAGTTAAAAAGTCATCCCTAAAAATAAAAATCAGAAGAACTTTATTTGTCGACTAGAGTCGTGTGGATTATTTTGATGCACCCTAAATATGCATTTTGGACCGTCAAATAATGTAGGACATTCACTTGCATTGTTTAGAGGAGGAGGCCTGAAATGAAATCTTAAAAGTCTTAAATTCTGTTTTGATGAAGAAAGAAACTCAGATACATCTTGGATGGCCTGAGGGTGAGTAAATTATCAGCAAATTTTCATTTTTGGGTGAACTATTCCTTAAATTGATAGTTATAGGTTATAGGGCACAATTTGTCAGTGTAATGGGTTCATGATGGGCAAGGAGGAGGCGGGAACTGGCAGAACAGTTAACGTAACTTTAATGACACAAAAGAACTGAAACATAACATAAAACACATAAACACACACAGCAGCCGTGTGTCCGGCTCGTCTTTATCCCCCTCCCGGCTGATTAGGTGACTCAGCACCAGCCGTGCACACTCATGGCCTGGCAACGCCCTCCTCCTCGTCACACTCCTCTTCCGCCCGATTCAGGCCGGGGAAACCTCTGGCATGACGTACTCCCCTCCCCACCCTTCCTGGAGGGGAGGTGTTGCCCTTCCGGCCGTCCTGCTGCCGGCAGGTCTTCCCCGCCTCTCTGGAGCCTTGGGAGAGACAAGGGGAGGGAGAGGGAAAAAGTTGCTCACCGGTCCCCGGACACACCATCACCTGGTCCTCAGCCACTCCTCCGCCACTCCTCCCCTGGCGGATGGCAGCGAGTCCTCCGACCCCTGGTGGAGGGAACGGCTCCTCCCCTTCCTGGCGGATGGCAGCGGTTCCTCTGACTCCCGGCGGCCGGCAGCGACTCTTCCGTCCCCTGGCGGATGGCCACGGCTCCTCCCCTGGCCTCCCAGCAGCAAGGACTCCACGACAGTGCATCCCTCCTCCTTCCTGGGTTTCGGCACCAGTGTAACGGGTTCATGATGGGCAAGGAGGCGGGAACCGGCAGAACAGCCATCATAACTTTAATGACATAAAAGAACTGAAACATAACATAAAACACATAGACGCACACACACACAGCGTCCGTGTATGTTTCTCTCTCTCTCAAACTGGCAACCCCGGCTAGTGTTTATCCCCCTCCTGACTGACTAGGTGATTCAGCGCCGGCCGTGCTCTCTCACGGCCCAGCCACGCCTTCCTCCTCGTCACAATAACTTTAATGACATAAAAGAACTGAAAGATAACATAAAACACATAAACACACACAGCAGCCACGTGTCCGGCTCGTCTTCATCCCCCTCCCGGCTGATTAGGTGACTCAGTGCCGGCCGTGCACCCTCACGCCCCGGCCATGCCCTCCTCTTCGTCACAGTCAACTAATGTAAATAATTTTGAGACAGCAAGATGCTTTTTTGAGTAACAAATTAAGATGATGCTTACTCAAAATAACTACTTCAGAAAAAGTCAACCATTTCCTGTTAATTGCAAAACATTTGGCATTTTATTACATCTCAAGTATTCTATAAACAAACTATTCTCTATTAAGATTGGATCAGTCAATGTGAGCCCACTTTGAACATTTTTCATAACAAATCTATTCCCAGCACTTAAGAAAAACAATGTGTTTAATAGGGGCCTTTAGCCCCTGCAACAGGGGGGCTTTTTTTATTTTTTATTTTTTTTTACCCCAAATGCTATCCTTTCACTTATTAAAAGTTATTGAAAAATGTTTGATTTAATGACCTTAAACAAAACTGAAAAATTATAAATTAGTATTTTGTCTCAAAAGAAATGTGTTTATTTCAGGGATTTTCATTAGCTACATAAATTTACAACATTTAAAAAATGTTTTTTTTTTTTTATTAGATCAAATGACCTCAAAATCAACTTTTACACACAAAGATCTCATGGATCAGGAAAATTGTGCAGTGCATAGTGACAAACAGTTGTGTAGGCAAGTGCTGTGGTAGTTTTTGTTGCTATTTAATGTTGAGAAAATAAAAATAATGGAGCCTTTTACCCCTCTCTGCAACAAGCTGCCATGTGATTTTAGGTATCATTTATGTCTGTAGCACAAACAGTGTGGGACGAGTAACATGCCGAAGTTTAGTACTAAGGGTTTATACAAATTCCTAAACATAAAGCACCTTTGTACCCTTTTTATTTGAGGTTTTAACAGTTAACCCAAAATGAAAATTCTCTTATCATTTACTCATTCTTATGCCATTCCAGATGTGTATGACTTTCTTTGTTCTGCAAACACAAATTAAGATTTTTAGAAGAATATCTCAGCTCTGTTGGTCCATACAATGCAAGTGAATGGTGGCCAGAACATTGAAACTTCAAAAAGCACAGAAAGGCAGCAAAAAAGTAATCCATAAGGCTCCGGTGGTAAAAATCCATATCTCCTATAGTGATATGATAGGTTTGGGTGAGAAACAGATACATTTTTAAGTTCCTTTATACCATGAATCTCCACTTTCACTTCCAAAGATTTGCATTCTTCATGCATAACACCACCTACTGGTTTGGGCTGATCAAAGGTGAAGATAGTAGGACTTAAATATTGATCTGTTTCTCACCCACACCTATCATATCACTTCTGAAGACATGGATTTAACCACTGGAGTTTTATGGATTACTTTTATGCTGCCTTTATGTGATTTTTGAAGATTTAAAGTTCTGGCCACTATTTACTTTCATTGTGTGGACCTACAATGCTGAGATATTTTTCTAAAAATCTTCATTTGTGTTCTGAAGAAGAAAGAAACTCATATACATCTGGGATGGCATGAGGGTGAGTAAATGATGAGAGAATTTTCATTTTTGGGTGAACTATCCCTTTAAAAAAAATTGTCCAAGCAAAATTTGCCACCACAATATTAGGGTGTTGTGGGTGTTGCCAGGGCGTCTTAGTCATGTAATTGCTAAGGTATTCTGAGTGGTTTTTAAGTGTGTTGCTGTGCAAATGCTAGGGTGTTCTATGTGGTTTTTAGGGTGTATTGGGTCGTTGCTAAGTGGTTGCGTAATAAGTGAAAAGAGCCCACCCATAAGTCTTTATGAAATTCTGGATATGTTGCTCCTTCTCTTTGAATCTATACAGTATTTTCCATCTATTTGACCATTTCCCAGGCAAAAATCATAAGTCTTGTCACTTGAAAACAAATGACACACCTCTCTGCAACAAGCTGCCATGTGATTTTAGGTATCATTTATGTCTGTAGCACAAACAGTGTGGGACGAGTAACATGCCGAAGTTTAGTACTAAGGGTTTATACAAATTCCTAAACATAAATATGAGCAATAGTATTAGTGATGCTTGATTTAGACACAAAAATGAACATCTGAAGATTGCTGTCTGAATTAAAGCTGCACTGGACAGACAACTAAGATATTTTAGATGCTAAGTGGAAGAAACTGATTTCAAAGCGAACCGCATATCAACCAGACACACATTGTCTGCTTGTCTTTAAATAGTGCCCATTGTGTGGCACCGCTCGCTCTGATCAGATACCCGCTGGACCAAAAGGGCCACTTCAGGGTACACCTGTGAGCCATTGGAACATGAACAAGCAACAAGACAGTCTAATGTGTGGCTAAAAGCTGAGATAATTATCAGGGTCCACCTGGGACAACAGAATGGTCCAGAGAGTGGCCAGCAGCTGTGAATGAATGCAACCAAAGGACTGCATTAATATTTGATTGAAATGGTTGTCATCTATGGGCCCGATCCAGATATAGAGGTTTTATTAATTATTTTGCCTATTTTTTCACAATGTCCTGTTTACTGGGGCACTTATTGGCAGCGCAAAGAACAGAAGAAAAGCATAAGCCATGTCTTTACTAGATTGAAAGTACATAAACTGTTCCTGAACATTTTTTTGAAACATTGTTTTCTACATGTACCATTTTAATTTATGGCACAGTTGTTGTTCTTTAGATTAGACATGTTCCAGACATCTTCACAATAAGAAAGTATCCAAATACATTGTGTACAGCATAGTCTTATCAGTTAAAAATCAACCAACTTATTTTTGTTAAATGTTTTTTTATTTTTCTTCTTAATAATGCCTCTTGGTTTAATATTTTGTTATATAATGCAATGTCATTCATACTTGTCATAAGTGTCCAAATACATTTTGGTTCTACTGTATTTCAAAGTACCATGGTGTTACCATCTGATGCCATCACTGCACCATGGTACTGCCACAGTCCTTTAAAAAAAAAAAAAAAAATAATAAGGGGAGCTCTTGAGATCAGTTTGATTGTTGTTGAAATTCCTTTGTATTACTGTAAAGGATGAGAAGCACTGAGAAACAACAAATTTGGTCTTGAGAGCAGGTTTCTCTCTGTCATCTGAATATTTAATTCCCCCAAAAATGCAGTCTTTTAAGGAGAACTGCACAGTACTGTATTTTGTCCTCTCTCGCTCTCTTCTGTCTTCAGAGTTCCATTAAAGGAATAGTACACTCAAAAATACAATTCTGAAAAATCTCCTTGGCGATCATTATGTCAAGCTTGATTACACTTCCTAGTGCCTAAAGCAGGGGTGGAAAACCTTTTTCCCATTAAGGGCCATTCAAGTATTTCCGAAATTATTTGCGGGCCATACAATTGCTTGCAATTTCTGATTGTGGGTTGAAATTAACGTACGCATTCCGTTATGTGCTCATGCAACAAGAAAAAACACTAAAAAGTCTGTCTATTATACAATATTTCGCGTTATCATTTCACATTATTTTTAATTATTATTTTAATTACATTTTTTATAGTTAATTGAATCAAGGCCATTTTTATCCTTTTCAAATTATTTCTCAAATGGCCTCGCGGGCTAGGTAAAATGGTCTCGTGGGCCTTATACCGCCCTAAGTCCTGACGTTCCCCACCCCTGGCCTAAAGCATGCACAGAGCGCCCACTGTACAAAAGGGCCTCAGTTTGTTCCTAGAAGGCAGCAGATGCCCTAACCCCACCGCCACCCTAATCCTAACCATATGGAGCCTGTAATGGCGGGTTCACACATCCTCCATGAGCGTGGTGTGAGCGAGGCGGTCGCGTTGGACGTTCACATTGCCTGCGTCTCTTCCGCAAGAAACAGCAGAGCCTCTGCGCAGGAAATAAAGTTATCTATGGGGTGCTACGCCAAATTGTTTTCTTTAATAAGATCGTAATGAGCTGAGGTTATTGCTGCTTCAAGGACAACAGCGGGCAGTCACATGCACTTCATCTTTATCAGCACACTTGGTTGTGATTGGTTAATGTTGTGTCTAAATTGTACACCTATATACACAGAATGGCAAAAGGTCCGGCAGTTTATTAATTCTTGACTTTATTTATTTTATTGAGTTTACTTGCATGCAGACATATAAATTGTAGTGTACTATAGGTTCGGTTTGAATAATTTTGATTTGCTTTTGTCTTTACAATAATCTCATGATTATTTTAGTGTTGCACTGCACCCAGAGCCGCTGAGCTCAGCGTGAGCCGTATGGCAAAAATAGGCTCAACGCCGAAACTATCCACTCACTGCCATGTCTGGGACGCTTCTGGGATGCTTCACCTTGCGACTCATGCTTGCAGTATAAACAGTGTCATCTGTAAATATGGGCGCCGAAACGAAAATGCGCCACACACGCCTCGCTCACAGAGGATGTGTGAACCCGACGTAAGGCTGAGTACCCTGCCAGGAATAAGCAGAGGCACCTTTCTCCCATCATGTGTGCAGAGTGCGAGATGATGCTAGGAAATGTAATCAAGCTTGAAATCATGATTGCCAAGGAGATTGCTGATGTCAAGATTTATAGTGAAAAAGGTGTTATATTTTGGTCTGTTCTCACCCAAAACCGACTGGATCACTTCAGAAGACATTGATTAAACCATTAAACCATGTCTGATGCATGCATTGCTTTATTTTGATTTATATGCTTTTTGAAGCTTCAAAATTTTGGTCACCATTCACATGCATTGTGTGGACCAACAGAGCTGAAATATTCTTTTAAAAATCTTTGTTTATGTTTTGCAGAAGAAAGAAAGTCATGCACATTTGGGTTGCATGAGGGTGAGTAAATGTTGAGAGAATTTTCATTTTTGGGTGAATTATCACTTTAATGGTCAGCCCCCTAAAATCCTCACCTTCCTTCCTTCTTGATACTCAAGACGTTATACGTTTTAGATGACTCCATTTGCAGGTGCTCAAAAAAGCAGTCAAAATATATGTTTATTAGTGTGAACTGAGAAATGATTTGTTGAATGCTTTTGGATTGTCATTATGAGTGAATAAAGATACTTTACTTAGAAAAATCTGTGCTATGCTATACATTTTTTTTTAACAACCCATTTAAAATTTTTTTTTTTTAAATAAATAAATGCTTTTCTAACAACCTGTAGTGAGCACACAGCATCTCAACTTAGTCTACATTTACTGTCATTTACAAAGTGGAGAATACTTTTATCAATGTCATGAGTGTGCCTGCTTTTGCTTTCTGAATATGACAGAAAACGGTTAGTCAACTGCACCAGAATAAACCAAAAACCCTCCATGAAGTGCATTATATGTGTGAAAATAGTTGGGAAAAAAACATTGCCATTCAAGTAGATGTTTTCTGACACAGTTTTGTAAAAACAGAAGATATAAAAATAGAAAATATAATAGAAAATATAAACATTTCTCTAGCACTCTTGATAGAGTGCAGCCGCCTCCCAGGACTCCTGACCCAGTCCCCACCTTGAGGTCATCTCCTTGGTCTCCTGGCCATCCGCCTGATCTGCTCTGGTCTCCCTGGTCTCCTGGCTGCCTGCCTGATCTGCTCTGGTCTACTTGGTCCTCCGAGCCTGCAGTGTCACCCTGGCTCTCCATCACTCCGTCTTGGTTCCAAGCCTCCCTGACTTTGCCTTGTTCCTCTACTCCTCTTGCCCCTTGTGCTCCCCCTGAACTACTTGTTTTCCCCCACACCCCATGGACAATTTGTTTTTTTGTTTTTGGAGCATCTGGAATCCGCTCCTTAAAAAGGGTGCTCTGTCATGTTTTCCCTGTGTTTTTGCTTAGACTTTTATTTTGAAATTCTTGTTTAGTTCCCCTTTCCTGTTTCCTGTTAATTTTGTAGTCCTTTGTAGTTTCTTTTCATGATTGGTTTCCCCTGATTGTTTTCCCCAGGTGTTCCTCGTTTCCTTGTTTCCCCATTTGTATTTAAGCCCTTGTTTCCCCTGGTTTCTTTATCAGTCTTCACATGTGTTGTTACGTTCTATGCCTGGTTTCCCATGTTTTGTTTTGTTCTGCTCGGAGTACATTGTTTATCTTTGGTTTCCATTAAAAACTGCATTTAGATCCTCATTCCTCACCTGCCTCTTCACAGAAAGAGTGTATTGTGAGGGAGGTTAATACGCTCTGTGACCAATATGAGAGTGGAGTGTTGAGATCCTTTGAAAATATGGTTCAACATTTTGGGATTCCCAGGTCTCAGTTCTTTAGGTATTTGCAGCTGTGCCACCTGCTCTGTTCTATTTTTGGGAGTAGCATACCACCCCCCCCCCCCCCCCCAGGTCATGAGGCATCAGTGTATTACTCCCTGCTAATTCAGAGTTTGGGGGACAGAGCTTCAGCTTCTCTCAGGAGATTCTGGGAGAGGGATTTGGACTTGGTATTGGAGGAGGGAGTGTGGGCTAGGATTCTGAAAAACATCAAGTCTACATCCAGAGATACAAAGGGGCACCTTATGCAATTTAAGATTTTACATAGTCTATTGGACCCCCTCTAGATTGTATAGGCTTGGTCTTAAAGACACACCCTCCTGCTGGCGATGCCAATCAGAAGATGGGGACACAACCCATGTTTTTTGGTGGTGTGTTAAGATCCAAGAATAATTAATTTTATATAATTTGATTCTGCATTTTCTGTTATGTCTATTTAATTAATTGAATAAAAAAAATTAAAAAAGCAGTTATCAAACTGCTTAAGAAGCCACAGCTTGATCCTGGAAAATTGGCTAATTATAGACCGATTTCAAATCTCCCGTTTATGTCGAAAATACTAGAAAAGGTAGTGTCCTCCCAACTATGTTCATTTCTACAGAGAAGTAGTATATATGAACAATTTCAGTCAGGATTTTGTCAGAGGGGAAGTCAAAGAAACCCAAGAGCAGAGGAACAGTTCAAAGGATTTATTAACAATAAATATTAACTTTCTTTGTGCTGGCGAAAACTCCAGGATCCCGGCACCGGTTGCAGGGAGGGGTCTGAGGATGCATGTGTGCCGTGGCCGCGCAATGGGAAAATTCATGAAGAGTGTGTTCATTGGAGAGTGTGTGCATTGTGGAAGTCAGGAACAGATTCGTAGGAATCCTCCATTGAAGCGTAGTGAGGTGCAGAGAACAACGGCCAGCAGACTGGAAGGCAATCAATCTCCCAACACGCGGGCAGAGACGATGAGTCCTCTGTTGAAGACTCGTGAGCGCAGAGAACAAGTGTACAGCAAACTGGAAGGCAACCACACTCACGACACGAGGGCAGAGACAGGCAACCAAACAGATACATGAGACAGGACCAACTAGGCAAAGAGAGTGGGATAAATTACTTCACATCAAACAACAATCTAGCCAAGATACTACTACTACTTTTATCGGTGGCTCGCATTTTAAAATAGAGCATTACCTCCATCTACTGTGGGTTACGGATCAGAGACTCTTTTCCTTCTCTCCCCAGACCTTTCAGGACTCGTGCTTCCAATGGTGCTGCATGTTCAGCTCCTCCATTTCAGCCCCAAGTCCCTCACTGCCCAGAGAGAGGAGGAAAAAAAAAAAAAAAAAAAAAAAAAACACTTTTATGGCCTAGCTATATTCTTTCAATTAACCGAGTTCTATTCAGAAATTGTATTAACAGACTATCCCTTCTTACTGGATTTAAAAGCTTCATTAAGTTTAATAGTTGATCTCCTTTCTTCTGTAATTCATCTTTTAGTTTATTCCTTTACACTGTATTAATACATGTTCCACTGTTTCTCTAACTCCACACCAATCACATAATCCTGTAAGATGTTTTCCTATTATATACTTTGAGTTAAGTCCTGTATGTCCCAGTCTGAGTCTAGATAAAATGCAATCTTCTTTTCTCCTCCCACCTGAATTTCTTCCTCTTCCTACTAATGGTTATATTAAATGTAGATGCCTACCCTTTTGTTCATTATCCCAATAAAATTGCCATTTTTGATTTAACTCCTTTTTTATTATTGATTCGAGTTCTGATTTACTATACATTATATGCATGTCTATATTTTCCTTTGCCATAACTTTTGCTAATTTATCTGCTTCCTCATTCCCTGATACTCCAATATGCGCAGGAACCCATAAAAACTGAACTGTCTTATTTGTCTGCTGCATTATATATAATATCTGAAGAATCTCCATCAGTAAACCTTGTCTTGTTTCAGATTGTTGAGCTTCCAGATTTAACAGGGCAGAGCTTGAATCTGAACATATGAGAGTTTCGATGAATCCCATATCTTTTATTTTGTTCATTGCTAGCAAAATTGCTAGTAATTCTCCTGTAAACACTGATACTTGATCTGATATCCTTTTTCCTTCTGCCTCTTTCAATCTTGGGATGATGTATTCTACCCCCAGCTGATCTTTCCCTGGACCTTTAGATGCATCTGTAAAAACCTGTATATAACTTTCATACTTAGTCCATATATACTCCTTTGTTAATTCTGCCTCTAATGCATTTTGACCCTTAACTTGTCTTGCTTCCAATAGGAATAAATCAACGTTTGGCTGTGGTAAGATCCATAGAGGTATTGATGGTAATATTACCTCTGGGGTAACATTATACTCGTTTAATTTCATATCCTGCACTAAATCCTTAATAATCCAGCCAAAGCTATTAATTTTCCCTTTCCCATGTTCCCAACATGCCTCTAGTACCTTTTTTGCAGGGTGATTATCCATCTGACCTTTTAAGTTTGCCCAGTATGTCAATATCAGTTGCTTCCTTCTTAAGTGGATTGGCATCTCTCCCATCTCCACCTGTAATGCTGGTACTGGAGAAGGATAAGTTCCACAACAAATTCTTAATGCTTGTGACTGAATTCTCTCTAATTTTCCTAATTGTGATTTAGATGCTGATCCAAGCCATACATCCATAGTCTAGTATTGCTCTTATCATTGTAGAATAAATGGTTTTCAGTGCCATTCTATCAGCCCCCCCCCCCCCCCCCCATTCACGACCTGAAACACACCTCATTACATTTAAAGTCTTCTTACATTTCTCTTCCATCTTATTTGAGTACTCCATGTAATTTTCGTGTCAAACCACATTCCAAGAAATCTTATCACTTTAACTTGTTCTAATTCCTTATTATATAATTTTACATTTATATCTCTACTTATCTTTTTATTTGTAAAGAAAATATATTTGGTTTTCAACACAGAATTTTAATCCCCATTTATTCTGATATATATTCTCCAATCTTCACTTTTATATTTCTTTCTATTAAGAAATCCTTTATCCAATTATATAACCTACCTCCTATTCCAATCTGATCTAATTTTATCAGCAAACCTTCCTTCCATAACATATCATAAGCCTTTTCAATATCAAAGAAAACTGCTACTACTGTTTCTTTATTTATCAAGGCTTTCCTTATATCCGATTCCAAACTCACTATTGAATCCATTGTTCCCCTTCCGCATCTAAATCCACTTTGATACGGAGAATAGAACTTAGTTTTCTCCAAATGATACATTAGCTGGCCAGTAATCATTTTTTCCATTAATTTACACAAATGAGTAGTTAAAGCTATTGGTCTGTAATTTAGAGATACATTTGGATCTTTACCTGGTTTCTTTATAGTAATAATTAAAGCTTCCTTCCAACTCTAAGGTAAAATCCCTTCTTACCATATTCTGTTATAAAACTTTAATATTACTCCAAGTGTTTCTTCACTTAACTTTAACATAATATAACTTATTTCATCTTGTCCTGGAGTTGTTAACGTCATTTTTTTAAAATGCTTGTTTTAATTCAGGGAATGAAAACGGAACAACCAATAAACCATCCATTGCCCTCCTCCTTTCCAATATATATTTATGTTTTCTTAGCAGCTTCTCCCTCATTTCCTTACTCTCTTTTGTCATGTTATTTGAACTATTTATTTATAAAAACTCTTTTCGGAACATTTCTGCTTTTTCTTTGTCACTTATTGCATTTTCCTCTTCCATACTCAAAACTGGATATTCATATTCTCTCCTAATTCCACTCATCTTTTTAATTATGCTCCACACTTCCTCAACTGGAGTACTTTTACCAATTTCTTTACAAAATGATCTCTAATACACTCCCTTTACTTCCCTTATAATTTTCCTTGTTTCTGCCTTGTTTGAGTTTTCTTATATATATATATATATATATATACACATTATCATATGTTCCCAATTATGTGTTTTCTTCAGTATTTTAAATGCTTTTCTTTTCTTTCTGACTGCTATTGTATACTTCTCATTCCACCATGGAACTATTTTCTCCACCCTCTTTCCTTTACTTTTTGGGATACATTCTTTTGCAGCATTCTGTATCACTGAAACTAATTCTATATTTATCCTCTCAGTATCTAGGATTCAGCCATGACTCTTGAATGCGTATTACGTCTGGCTTTTCTTTCATTTGGTTTTTGTACCCTTTAAATTCTTGACCATTGGCGCAAAGGTTTCTGGCATTCCATTGTAAGATAATTAACATAAACAATACAAACCAACCCATGTCTCCTGACTTGACTGAGATTCTGCCGCTTTAACAATTATTTGGATCTTTTCTGTTCTTCTTTCCGTTTGTGCAGTACAGTTAATCACTTCTACCATGAAGAGCACAAAGTTTTTCTTGTTTACTATCATTGTCTTCTGATAATCTACCTTCACCAATTACTCTACCTGTTCCTTCAATCCCTTTACCATACTCCTTTCTTTTCCACTCTGCTTATTCCTAGTATTTACTACTTTCACTGCTTCAGCATACGATAAGTTATTTTAGATTTTTTCCTGTTGTAATTCCATAGCCTTTTTCCTCGCCTCACAACCTCCGTATGCCGCATTATGATTACCTCCGCAATTGCAACATTTCTCCTTTCTCCTTCCTCAAACTTCCCAAACTCATGCTCCCCTCCTCATCGTGCACAGCTTATTTTAGATTTACATACTGACACAGTATGACCATACCTCAGGCAACTATAACACCTCAGAGGAGGAGCTACATACTTCCTGGTCGGGTAGCTTATAAAACCCATCTTGATTCGATCTGGCATTTCTTTCCCTTCCAATTTAAGACGTACTGACAAACTGTCTACTCTTCTCCCTTCTCTGTTCATTTGTAAACGAACTGCATCCATGACATTTCCTCCTTCTACATTCTTTTTTAATTCATCCATAGTAACTCCTAATGGAACTCCATTTATCACTCCATAAACCCACGACTTCTGTCCTAAAATCTTATAATTCATTACAATCTGTTTTCCCACCATCTTTAGATTACTGCTTTATTTATTTGCTCTTCGTTCCTGCACGCTATCAACAAGGCACCATCTTGTAATACTTTTGCAAATGTAATCTCACCCACTAGTTTCCTTAGTGGGTAGTTTCCTTAATTAAAAATTTTTTTTTTTTTAATTAAATTAATTCATGTCAACACCATTGGATTTACTCCTGATACTCCATCTCCCTTAAACTTCAATATTACCCTATACTCATTTTTGACTTTATCCCTCTCATCCCCTTCTTCCTCACTAGTTTTCAAACTACTTTCTGATCCTTCCTCCTTTCCTTTTTTTTTTTATCTTTTTAGTTACTTTCTTTCCTGTTCTTCCATTCCACCTGTGTCCATCCTACCTCCATCTCATCCTCCTCTTCAACTGTATCTTCCATTCTTATAGTCTCTGATCCATTCCCAGTTTGATTACCTCGAGATCTTGTCATCGCAATTTTGGTTTGTTTGAACTAGCCCTAGCCAAGATACTGAGAACACGACGGGCTTAAGAAGGGAGTGAATTAGTGGAGAACCAGGTGCTGCTAGCATGCTAATTAGTGGCATGATCAGCGTTCCCCTGGGAACAATCAATGTTCCCATGGAAACACTGATCATGCATGCCGGCAGCGCCTGCGAGACATGAGGGAGAGAAAATAACAAAACACACAGAACAAACCGACAAAACTCACCGGAGCTGTGACAGATTTAAAGGTGCACTCAGCGATTCATGAGAAACATTGTTGATATTCGAACTCAACTGCCAAAACAAACACACCCCTCCCTTCGGTGCTCCTTTGGAAGCTCCACCCCCCAAATTCAAGCACGCGAGACGGTTTTACGCACACCAGCTCCAGACACTCACATCTCTCCTGCTACTAAATCTAACTTCACAACAACAGCATATATGTGTTCTGTGAAACATAGCAACATTTATTTTACCCACCTATCGAGAAGAAAAAGAGCAACTTTTGCATTCGTCTTCAAGCCTTTTACCTCTCTGAGGTCTCTCCACCACTGAAAAGCCTTGCCGATGTTGACATGACTCTTAGCCCTCGACTTATCCTAATCCTTCTTTTTTAGTTTATATTCATCTGACCTTTTTCTCTTGGTCTGTTTCTCAGCCATTTGTCCTCCTTGGAGTTTAGAAAGTTCGCATCAGCCAGATTTGCCATCGCTCTTCTCCTCTCGCTCTACATCCACAAAAGGAGGTAGATCCTTTTCCTATTTGGCTCCTAAACTATGGAATAGTCTTCCTAACACTGTTCGGGATGCAGATACACTCACTCAGTTTAAGTCTAGACTAAAGACTCATCTATTTAGCCAGGCATACACCAAATTTATCCGTCAACTCACAATTAGGCTGCTTTAGTTAGGTCTGCCGGAACCAGAAACATTTATCATGATCTATAACTCTGCAAAAAATGTAATGGCATCTACGCTAATATTATTCTATTTGTTTCCCGATTCATATCCCGAGGTTACCAGAGCTGGCCAGATCAAGTTCTGTTCCTACTTGGTGACTAAATGCAGCCGGTGCCAGCCAGACATCACTTCAATCTATTGATGGACTTCAGAGGATGAACTGATGCCATTCTCCAACCATAAGACATGGAATACTTCATATGCCACTGCCTGGATCTTGAACTTAGGAAGGACCTCACCGAAATGACCTGCCGGTTGAACTGCGATGCACCTCACTGATCTCTGCCTGCATCACCTTGGTCTAATGATGGACTACACTCTTAAAATGGAATACATAAACTATCAATTAATTGCCAGCAAATGCCTTCATCAGCCAACTAACAAAGGACAATGCATCTATATGAACTTCTGCAGTTAATCCAGGATGGACTTCAAAGAGACTAGTCATTAATCTTACAGTTCATACAAAATCTTTGTTTAAACCCTAATCCTTAACACTTTCTTGGTTTACTAATTTTAAACCATGATTTGCACTGCACATAAATAACTAATATTGGCATTATGTTCATGCTGTTCAGTCAGCTGTTCAGTGTGTTCCTTGCCACAGTCGCCTTCGGCTTGCTCACTGGGGTTCTAAATACAATTATTATTTAATTATTTAATCATTTATTTTTATACACAATTTACAATCATATTTAATCAAACTATACAATGATGACTCTAAGACTTTATATATATTACAGTTTCATTTTCTGTTAATGCATAATTTTCTGTAAAGCTGCTTTGAAATGATGTGTGTTGTGAAAAGCGCTGTACAAATAAAAATGACTTGACTTGACTTCTGCTTCAAATATGGGATAACATATTCCTCCCACTGACACAGAAAAGAGAAAAAAATATTCAGCCGATCTTCTCTTGAGCTACATAAGTAGCATTAATGTTTGATCTGTCAGAGTGTATCTACTGTAGAAGTGCTGTAGATAGTTAAATCCACCATCACAGGTCTGTGAAAGGACTAAAGAGTTGCAAAATTTAAACGTACCCTCACTTTTAGGTCCTGCTTCACTCTGAAGAGTTGAAGAGTGCATTCACTTGAGCGCTGTGTCTTTCTGCATTAATGTACAGTAGCCTATATTAGTGCAATACTGGAGATATATATGTCATTATTTACTCACTCTCATGTCGTTCCAAAACCCATATGACTATCTTTCTTCTTTGGAAGAACAAAAGGAGTTATTTATACAGTAACTGAATGTTTAAGCTGCTCTTTTCCATACAGTAAAAGTGAATGGTGACCATGGTTGTCAAGCATGGTTGTTTTCAGCAGGTTCCTCACACAAAGCTATTGTATGGCTTTAAAAGACTTGGAATATAGGGCACAAGTCATATGGACTATACTTTTATGATACTTAAAAGCATAGACCTAAAGAAATTTTTTTATAGGGGATAATCTACATTACATTATTCAATTAAACCACACATAAAGGACTTCAAGACATTATAGACATTACAGACATTACAGCTTCTTTTTCTGTTAGAGCATGATTTTCTGTAAATCTGCTTTGAAATGATGTTTGTTGTAAAAAGCGCTATACAATTCAAATTTACTTGACTTTACTTTTATGGTTTTTGTCTCCTTTTTAAGCTTTAAAGCCCCATCCCCATTCAACATGAAAACATGGGAAAGAAGGACCAGTACATTATTAAAACACATACAGTCTACACAGGGCCAGGTCTAGTGGGTGCTGTGGTGGGCTGTGCCCTCTCAAATTATACCTCTGCCCCCCATCTTTACTCCATCAAAGGGTAAAATTAAGGGTAATCCATTGGCAGAGACCAGATGTTGGGCAACCAGTTGCATCAACAGGTTGACTTCAGATGCATAAAGCCTCCTCCTACTCACCCTACAGGCAGCAGTCCAATTTTAGCTGTCTGTGGAGCACCGGCTGCTTAAAATAAAAAAAGTATCCATTTTTTACCAATTTCATGCACTGGAAAGTGTCCCTGAGTAAGCGTGCCTCTGTATCCAAGTCAAAGGCTTAAACCCTCTGTGTCCAAAAGTAAGAGTTCCTTAAGGACCATTACTGTTTAAAAAGCAGATGTTTGAAGTCTAAGATGAAAGACTTGTGCTCCGGCAACGCAGAAAGCCAGACATCGTTATAAACTATGTTTATAACTGTACAGCTGAAAAAAGATAGCATCCCTTGGTAAGTTATACAACTCTCAGTAAAATTATTCTAAGGCCAAAGGACTTTCTTCTTAGATAAAATTCACTGACTGGGAGCAGTTCTTAGAAGTGCCAGCATGAACTTTTCGTTAGCATATTTTAAGGTCACGGCACAATTATACTCTCAGCAGATTCAAATATTTAAATGTACAAAAACCTAGATGTACCATACAGCTATAATAAGCATCTCCTTTCTTGTGGCCTTGTCCTACTCATGTATCCCAGCTGTAATTTGTTTGCACGTCTGCCTTGGGGTTTCTCGCCCTCAGCATGTTCTCTTCTTTTCTTTGCTTTTAAGGTTGTCACCTGGCCTCCATTTTGACTTTGCTGCTGTCCTGCTGTAAGACAGTTTTTAGGAGTATGACGGTGTTGGAATGAATGTCTGAACTCATTTTTACATACAGACAGACAGACAAACAGACTGACTGACTGACTGACCGGTGATTGATTGATTTCCTGATGGCACTAGGCAAAAACAATAACCAGTAACACTTCTTAAAACACTGTGGTCTAATATACTGGTTGCTGAAGGCTCTTGTGGAGCAGTGTTCTTGGGGTGTTGGGGAGCTCTGACTCAATTCGAACACTGTTGTGGAGCGTATGATAAGAATTCTTCATTAAAGACTCCAGTTGTGAAACATCTTCCATATACTCCAATGAGTTCTGGAGGGATATAATCTGGCCTTCCTGATCAGATTGTACTGGTGCTTGGAATCTCACACTGTTTGTTGGTGTTGCTCCTCCACCATGAAATCAAACACTGGTGGAACATCTATTATACCTTGATATGTAGAAAGATCTGAGCTGTCTCATAAAGTGCAGCCTTTTCTGGCCTTTGTACAGTGCAGCAAGTTTGTCAATGTCAATCCAATCCATGTTTTTGAACTACATTTTATTTTTATTTTTTCAGACAGCAAAAGAAAGTAAAGGATGAAGAGAAGGAAGACAGGATAGTTTCCTGTAGCTAAACTGGTACAGCATGGCACTGGCAACACCAAGGTCATGGATTGGATTCCCAGGGAACACACATAATACTAAAAAATGCATATCATGAATGCACAAGTTGTTGGATAAATGTATCTTCCAAATAAATAAATAAATGTAGTTCCCTGAAGAATCGCATTGTTGCTCACCACTGAAGAATCAAAAGTTCTAATCTGAGTTTTTAAAGGCAACCTGAGTGTGTGTTACTTTAAGAGAGCAAGCATACATCAGTGTTGTACTTCATTTATATTCTTTATTTTCTTTCATATTATTGTCTTATATATATACTTTAAACTCAACACTTCATCTCATTCATTGTCTAGTTTGGTTGATGACAGTCCAGACTTTACTACGCTCTTCCAAGAAACCTGTGTTTACCTCTTCTAGTGGGTTTATTTCAGTTTGTTTCCTCTACTTTCTTTTGGCTTCTTTTGTTTGTTTGAGAGTTGTTTTATCATTAAAGTCCCTGTGTTTGGGTTCACTATTTCAGTGTCCGTCCCCTTTGTGATCGAAAACTAGACCCGACATGAACCCAGCAGTGAACCTTATTTATCTGCATCAGGGGAATGCTCTCTGGAGGAATATGTGGTGGATATTTGTGAATTGGCCAAAGAAGTGGACTTTAATGACGTGGCTCTTAAGGACCTTTTTCGGATTGGGCTAAACAGACTGCGGTAAGGTTGTTTTTATTTTGAACATTCGTTAGACATTCGGCAGGCAAAGTTAGGGAGTATCTCTAAAGTGTGAAACGGACAAAGGCTGGTGAAAAACAGATTACTCTGTGGCTATAAAAACATGTGTAGCTTTATTCATATGTAACTTAATATTGTCAAACAAGTTAAGTAGAAATATATGGTACAAAAAACAAACATTTAAAGCCATAAATGGCTTATTCCCGAGGATATGTAATGATGTTACAACAATGTAATGTAACTGAAATTGCATTTAACTTATAGCTAACAGAAATAGATGAATGTCAGACCTTCTATAGCACATGTATTCGCAAAACCTTTCCACCTTATATGAATTATATGTATCCAAAATAAAACTTATTGGTCATGTGACCTAGTGATGTCAGCCCACCTGTTATATATTTACAAACACATAACACATCATGCACAACTTGGATTTTGGAAATATGATTTTGTGTATTGTTTATGAATTTGTGACATTTTCAAATCCATATAACTTCCTGGTCATGTGACCTGATGATATCACACCACCTGTTATATATTTACAAACACCTATAACAAATCAGAGGGGTATTCCAGAAAGCAAGGTTAACTGGGCTGGGGAATATCATAGGTGGGCATTTGGGATGGGGGAGGGGTTACTCAGACTGCTAATTTAATGTCTTTTATTGTAACATGGCGTAATTGTCAAGATCATAAGATCCAATATAACTATATTTTACACTTTTTCTCCATATTAAAAAATATATTGAAATAAACTGATAAACATTGTATATAATCATACATATGCACTTAGTTTACTAATTTTAACCATTAATAGTTGTAAAGATAACTAATATTGGCATTATATTCATTCATTTTCTGTTATAGCATAATTTCATGTACAGCTGCTTTGAAACAACGGCTGTTGTGAAAAGTGCTATACAAATAAATTTGACTTGACTTGACTTGACTCATAAGATTGAAGTAATGGAGGTAGTATACTACATCCATTACTAAGAAACAAAATAAAGCAATACACTTTTAGATCAATTAGAATTACAGCCTTAAAGCAAATTCCAAAGACAAATTAGAGTCCCCATGAATGCAAGGATGGAGTGGAGAGAAATAATATCAAGGAGGAAAATAAGGATGGAGTGAAAGGAAATATATTAGATAGAGAGATCAATAACATACAAGATTAAGATCCTAAAATTTGACACAGATGGGAACTGCTTAAAGAAGTAATTATATAATATTAAATGAAGACAATTCTTTATGTTTGACAGAAATGTAATAAGCAATGATACTGCCCTACAAAGGCAAAATGCAAAATTGAGTTCTGACTGAAACAGGTCTCTTATGATTTGTCCAGTGACAGACGAGTTTGTCTCATATGCTGAAATTCAGAGTAACCATTGTGTGAAAATGCAGTAACAACAAAATCCACATCAAAATAATTCAGTTAATGAGTATGGCCTTTGTAGTATAGCAAAGGTTATTGATATTTTTTACCAGTGAAACTATGTGTAAAGTAATTTAGGGAACACAGGAATTTGGATGAATGGATGGATGGATGGAAAGTAATGCCATGTAAGCACCAAAGGTTATTTTCATGGTAAAAATAGAGTAGTCTACAGCCCACCATCAATGTTTGCAACACACAGCCCACCCCCATATTGCTTTTTACCAATGCACAAATTGGAAAAATATATATATTTTATTTAAAACCGTGTTTCCCAAATGTTTGATTGGGTGGGCAAGACTCACGCCCGAACAAACGCGTCACGGCTCACATCTGGCCCCGGCTACATTGGTTTAGGACTGAGAGTTTGCTTGACAGAAATTATACTGAATCATTGCATTAATTTTTTAATTAATAAAACTATAAAGTTCTACCGTACATATAAAAGCTTAATTCAACATTAATATTAGACCTCTCTCGCCTACATTAATGTTTAATAGGTCGACCTTTACGTTATTTGTTTGCATTGAACTTCATTATTAGTATTAACATTCATATTCTATTAATATGATAATAGGCTATAGGTTTACTATATATTTTATTTTAAGATTAATTTTAATGGTATTTACCATGATCTGTGCACGCTAATTTATTTGAATGTATTTCCTTTATTTTTAATACCATATGATGTACCCAGTTGGGGTTTCTAAAAACTTAGAATCATATCACCTTTAATTTCCCACCGTTGCTGATGGTGTCATTGTATTAATAGACCCTCTTTCAGTTGTAGGATCTCCTACAGTTGTCATCATTTTCCATAGATTTAATGTAATGTTTTTTAGTAGGCCACACATGATTATTCATGTGCATTATAAGATGAAGATCTGCTGTAACAGAGGTTGACAGTGATAGGAGTTACATGTCCATTGTGTTCTTTTCTTATTTGATGTGGCATTAAAACTTGTCATGTTGTGTTGCCATGTACAGTAGAGTCCATCTGCCTCCACCAACTTGGTATGGAATGAAATTATGTTGTTTTAATTGAAGATCATGTGTCTGACTATACATTATAGATGTTCATGATCTCAGCATTAGGGGAAAGTAACTCTTCCTTGTTAATAGGAAGCTGTAAAAGGTCCCTATTGAAATGCAGAACAAAAATGTAATTTAGAGAAGGACCATGTACAGCTTCTGATGGAGTAGAGGAGGTTCAGCATCCGAAAGATACATCTTTTCATTGAATCACCTGACCACCAGCTAAATGAGGGCACTGTGGGGGACTAAATGACAGCATGTCTCATTTATATTTTCAGATAATAAATAGAGTACAATGAACAAGTCTGGAAATGTGTACATTTATATGTACAGTAGCCTACATTAATTAGAGTGATAAGAAATAAAATATCTAACCTCTATATCTGTGGTCTGTGAAATTATTACATATTATCTAGTTAGTGAAGAAGAATAACGAGTGATTAATTGCTTAAGCTTTTAATTGGCAGACATTACCTACATATTGATACTATGGAATGTCTTTTTATAAATAACATTCATATTCATTGACTGAAGGAACTGTAAATAGAATGTGGGTGCTATAATAATTTTATTCTATGAAATTTATAGAATACAAATTATCTATTAGAAGGGCTAAATAGAAATACATTAAGTCCTGTCTTCACAGTGAAGAGTGTGGGGGACTTTCCAATGTGTTCTGCATTAAAAAATATTACAGTATTAAAACCTTCCCATTAAAAGTTAAAGCACAGTGTACACAGTTTGTTCACTTTTGAATGCAAATCTACAGTGTGAGACTGGAAATGCCGGAGTTAAGAAGATTTGTGAGATAAAGATCGCAGTTTACCATAATATTGCTTTAAAAGCATAATATTGTGCATAATCTGAACTTTCTCGCCCACTGTGCCGCTATTAAAAGGGCACGCATGCGCTGACAACCTCTGAAATGTACTAACATCTACCTGAAATAAACTAACTCTGGAACATAACCTACTCCGGAGCAGGTTATGTTCGGAGAGTAAGTTGCTATGGCTTCTAACATATCCTGAAAGTTCCCTAATTTTTTGGAACAGAAAGCTGAGGTTATCCACTTATTCTGAGTAAATTTACCCCGGGTAAGTCACTTAACCTGCTTTCTGGAATACCCCTCAGTGATGTCACACCACATTTAATGCTTTTGCAAACACGTCCTACCCATAATAATAATAAGAAGAAGAAGAAGAACATTTTTTTTATTTTTATAAAATGGTTTTTGAAATATCCTCCTGAACATTTGGACATTTGTACATGTGCTGTCATTGTATGGAAAACATCTGCTTGCTATTCAGCTAAATAACTTGGAAGTAACTTTTGTGTAACATGGAACAAGAACAATATTATGGGCATCACATGAGCATACAATGGTATTAATGACTCCTCTGAGTTAGTAATCCAGATGTCTTGTAAACCTTCCAGATCATTTGGAGCAAGTCCTGTAGCTCAACAGATAGAACAGGGTCTTGGCAACATGAAGAGCATGTGTTCAAATACCATATCAGGCATCATCCAAACTACAAGTTATGGTCACTTATTAAAATTGTTGATTACTGCATATTAAAAAGCAGCAAAGCAGGCTGAGATGTGGCCTAGTGGGTAGTGTAAGTGCTTTGCCATGATTCATTGAGGTAGGCATGCTGGTAACATAAGTTGAAGTCTGGCATGTGTCAGAGGAGGTTGATTTTTTTAAAATATGCATTACAGGTGGTGTGACATCATTAGGTGAAATGAACAAAAAATTAAGTGGATTTTAGTATTTTATAAATTCCAGAAAAATACACAAACATATTTCCAGAATCAAAGCTGTGTAAGATATGTAGCAGGTGTGTATAAATACATTGTAGGTGATGTGAGATCTTTAGGTAAAAAAGCCAGAAAGTTAAATACATTTATTTCATTAAAGTATTCAGTTTACATGAAATAGTTATAACCAGTGTTGGGGGTAATGCAATAAAAGTAACACGTGTTACGTAATCAGATTTTTTCAAGTAACGAATAAAGTGTTATATTTTTTATTTTAGACCATAATATATGAGTTACTTTTTAAATAAAGTAACACGTTGCTTTTGTACACCTCTACTGTCCCTGTATTGTGAGAAAGTGTGCAAACTTCGGGGAGGAGACATAGTGCATGATTGGCATTGTAGTTCTATAGAGTGTGAGGCCAGAGACTATTTAGCAGAGACCAGTCACTTCTATTTAAATGTATGGGAGAAATTGGAACGCCCAACCAAGAAGCTCTAGTCAATGGATGTAGAAATGAAGTCCTGCCTTGCAGGTAAATCAGCCAATCACCTTTTATATATAGACATCACCTGTCAATTAACTCGCTAACGCGCATGTGCATTTCGTGTTTTAGAGTAATACGAGGTCAACATTCAGTTGAGTGAAACGTGAATGATTCATGTGTTAATACACACTGCATTAAAAAATCAGTAAACCCATTTAAGCAGAGGGATTATAAGTCTAGTCTTCCACTGGCCATGACATTATACACAGGGTGAAATACTCGCTCAATTAACTGACTTCTGCAGCCTAACTGTTCCGTGTTACAGCTCCCCGTTACTAAGAGAATAGGATGAGAAAAGCTGACTCTGGATCAGTGACTCCAAACAACATTCTACATTGTTTGTGTACGCAGAGAAAATGTCTTAGTTTCTAAAAACATTCTACCTATTTGTTTTATAATAAACAAGTAGTTTGATTCATGAAACAAACCGTTTTTATGACATTTTGGTATAGCATTAAAAACGATTCCATTCAAGTTGAATCAACATGCGCCTTTGAAGTTGTGGCATCTGTATGCACCTGGATCAACACAAAATAAGCATGCACTGAGATGACTTAAGTGAAAAATATTTATTTATTCATCAGACTTATTCCTTGAACATGTTAGACTGGCATTCCCCACTGAATTTTATCCTGACTTTTGAAAAACATCTCAAGTTGACTCTGACATTGTCAATGGGCACAGCACATGATGACATATATGATGCAGGTACAAGTGTTGGACTTTGCTGCTTTAGGTATGACAGTGGTTATTCTTCATTATTCATACTGGCTGCCATGTTGATGGAAAAACAAATCATGCATATTCATGTTATTAATTCTTTATTATAAATATGATGTGAAGACCTACTTTCTAAACATCTGTTGGTTTACTGTGTTGTTTTGACATGAGTGTTGTACAGTGACTAGCATGACCTGTAATGTCTCTTGTATGCAATGCATGGCTTATTTGTATGGAATGCATAGCATAGAAGAAGAGAAAGTGGCTGTGAGGAAAAAGTAATGCAAAAGTAAAGTAACACTTTACTTTCCATAAAAAAATAAAATTTGAATTTAGCTACTTTTTTAAGGAGTAACTCAATATTCTAACGAGTTAACGAGTTAACGAGTTAAAAGTAACCATACCCAACATTGGTTATAACAGGGATATAAATCATAAGAAAATATAAAATAATCTAAATGTAACTTAATTTGTTTACCAACATAAATATTAAACGTAAAAACAACCACCTTTTTATTGTAGTCATGCAATAATGCATCTCTTAACTAATATTTGTGCGTTTTGCACTTTTGAGACACTCCCTATCTTGGATTGCCCTTGTTGGGATCGCTGTTTTGCGTTTTTCACTTTAGATGCTTAAAACAATTACATTTATCGTATAACATCATAATTACCTTTGCTATATGATTCACAGTGTTATCTGAACGAGACACAGCATGAACCACCACTATTTTGCAATTACATACCAATTAACGATAAAAGAAGGATCGAATGTCTAACGAATATTCAATATAAAAACAACTTTACCGCAGTGCTAAATGGGTCAGTTAAGTCTCTCATGCCTGATGGCCATAGCCCATGGTTTCTGGCCCAATTTATTGATCTGGCACTGTTGCTGAGTGGATTGGACTTCACGGTGGGGGTTGTGAAGGATACTGACCCTCCTACAATGGATTCCACGGCAGAGATCCCCATCATTCCCACCAAGGTCCACGAGCCAGCGCTTGAAGTCTCTGCCTCCCCAGCCATCCTGACCACTGAGCCCCCTGAGTCTCCACCCTCTGAGTCTGTTGAAAGCTTTTGAGTAAAAAATGAATAGAGTTGCAGTACTATAGGTTCCTGTAGCTCAACTAGTAGTGCATGACACGAGCAACTCTAAGGTCATGGGTTTGATTCCCAGGGATCACACATACTGATAAAAAATGTATATCTTGAGAGATCTGTCTGTTGCTTTGGATAAAAGTGAATGTAGCACTCTGAAGTACTGCATTGCTACACACCACCATCTTTGGCACAGAATCCTGAAGCCTCAAATGCTGTCCATCCATGTTCATTATCCAGCGGATCATGGGGGCGTCCAGCTACATCACCCTGAGCTTAATCAGGTCGAAGAGGTTGGATGGTGTTAAAGAAGTTAAAGTGCACACGTAGGAGAATCTTTAGCAATAACGCATTAATTTGTGTACAGAACATGGCAAGTCCACCTTCCTTCCTTCTTGATTGTGCTTCCATCTACTTGTGTTACGTAAAATCTGATCGGTGCAACCAGTAAAGGGGCTAGTGTATAAATATTATGGATCGATAACAACAAGATCTTAAACCAATAATGTACTGTAAGTGAACCAAAGGGCAATTTGTTTAGTGAGTGCAGTATGCAGTGAAAGATAAAATAAACAGTCTGTTGTTCATTATGTTTTTTCTAAGCTTGTGCTTGTCTTTGTCTTAGGAACTGCCCTTACCCCTTCCCAGATGCACTGACCTATTTGTAAGATACCTCCTGGAATCACAGGTCATTTTAGTGTTCATTTTTCATCACCACTCTCAGCTCCCTGGGGAAGAGAACAGTTTGACCAGTGTCCTTGGCTTAAAAGAGAAAGGATATCGTTTATTCTGGACAAATGGTTGATTCTATGCTCATTAGCTGAGTGTGAAGTAGTTGTGGAAGGTTGAGACATTGTATTTTGATACTTCATGTTATCATATTCATGCTGTGTATTTACACTAGTAACTAGAGTAATACTAATGTATTTACTGTTTACTTATATTGTAGAGCTGCTCTAAAATTCAGATAGTTATTAGTGGTTAATAACTATTGCTAATACAATTTCAACAAACTACTGTATTTCTAAGTAATTCTAAGTAAACTTGTCCTGTTTAGTTTGTGCTACGGACATTGTTCTCCAAATCATGTGGCTTGTGTACTATTACTTTTCTAAACAATTCGATTTACAGCTTACACCTGGCACACAAGAGGTCTCAAACTTGCATTCAAGTAGCGACCCATGCAATATCTTGGGACTTGAATATCGCATAGACTTGTGGGGTGAGCTCTTTTGACTTGGGCAAGTAAGCAACCACCAAACAACCTTTCAGAACACCCTAATAACCACCAAGCAACATCCTAGCAACCACCTAGAAAATTCTAGCAACCTCATAGCTATGCAATAAAACCACTCTTAGAATACTTAAGCAGTCACATAGCAATGCACTGACAATCCCCTACAACAACCTATCATCATAATGAGGGGTTTTGCACACATTTACTCACATTTAGTCAAAGGAATAGTTCACCCAAAAATGAAAATTATCTCATCATTTACTCAACCTCATCACATCCCAAATGTGCGTGACTTTCTTTCTTCTGTAGAACACATGAATATTTTCAGAAAAATATCTCTGTAGGTCCACACAATGAATAATGACCAAAACTTAGAAGCTCTAAAATGCACATTAAGACAGCATTAAAGTAATCCGTAAAACTGTAAGTTCGTAATCTGAAGTGATCCAATCGGTTTTGAGTGAGAACACACCAAAATATAACTCCTTTTTCATCTTGCCATTGCAGTCTCTTAGTACGATCATAATTTAAAGCTTGATTACACTTTCTAGTGCTTGACACATGTGCAGAGTGCTAGGTGACGCTAGGAAGTGTAATCGAGCTTGAAAACATGATCGCCAAGGAGACTGCTAACGTCAAGATTTATAATGAACTAAGAGTTACACTTTGGTTTGTTCTCACCCAAAACTGATTAGATTGCTTCAGAAGACATGGATTAAACCACCGGAGTCTAATGGATTACTTTTATGCGCTTTTATGTATGGACCCATAGAGCTGAAATGTTTGACTAAAAATCTCAATTTGTGTTCAGCAGAAGATAGAAAGTCATTCACATCTGGGATGGGATGAGGTGAGCAAATTATAAGTGAATTTTCATGCTTTGAGTGAACTAATGCTTTAAATTTAAAAATCTAATTATAGTAACATATAAAATGGTCATTGTTGTCAAAACATTCTAATGGAAAATGTTCATTTTAAGAGTAGAATTTTTCAGGTTACTATGTGGATTCGGTTAGTGTTTCCTACACAATGTGTTTTTAAGTATGGTAGATACCGCAGACAGTTTTTCCAGGCATTAATCTCTGCTCAGTCAAAATAGTGGCCTACTTTAGGAAGTGCTTCCTTGATTAACAGATGTCTGCTTTTGTGCTTGCCATGGTGAGTAATTGTGTTGGCACATTAAAAGGACCATAAAGGAGTTTGTCTGGCATCCTCCGCTCAACCTGCGGAGAGCAGAATTTGGTTTACACTGCTAACACTTCCTTTCTCATCATTGATTAGTGGCTGTCATGTCAAAATAGTTTTTCTTTGAAGTGAGTAGTAGTGTAAGAAGAGCTGGTCTGTTTAACGTATCACAGGGTAAACAGAGCTGTAGATCACTGGCTGCCGGGTTAAGATTAATGCTGCCAGTGACCAAGAATATTCGGAATAAGAGTCACAGGGTTGTGCACCATTCAAAATTGTATTATGTATTTAAGAACACAGTATTGTAGTTTGAATTTAAATCTACAGAATTAAAACAGAATTTAAATTAAAAGAAAATTACATAACTGCAGAAAATGTGTTAAAACATTTAATAAACACAACATATGGAGTATTTTAAGAAGCACATTATAAATTTACTCAACATATTCAATAAGCAATAGCTCGGGTGGCACAGTGGCTCAGTGGTTAGCCCTGTCACCTCACAGCAAGAAGGTGCTGGGTTTGAGTCCCAACTCAACTGGGCCTTTCTGTGTGGAGTTTGCATGTTCTTCCTGTGTTCATGTGGGTTTCCTCCAGGTGCTCTGGTTTCCCCCACAAGTCCAAAAACATGCAGGTTAAGTGAATTGGAGACTCTAAATTGCCCCATAGGTGTGAGTGACAGTCCCCCAACCACTAGGGGTTGTGTCAGGAAGGGCATCTGGTGTAAAACCTGTGCCAAGTCAAATATGCGGATCACAGTTATTCTGCTGTGGTGACCCCTAAGGGGAGCAGCCGGAAGAAGAAGAATTCAGTAGTTTCACGTTTTTAAGCCAATATTAGTTTTCTATAAAATCTGAAAAAATAGATGCATTTTTTTTGATGCTTTATGATACAATTAATATCTATTTTGGTGTTGTTTTGAAAGTCATTGAAAGTAATGGGCAGTGGTGGCTCAGCAGTTAAGGCTCTGGGTTACTGATCAGAAGGTCAGGGGTTCAAGCCCCAGTCACTGCCAAGATGCCACTGTTGGGTCCTTGAGCAAGGCCCTTAACTCTATCTGCTCCAAGGGTGCTGTATTATGGCTGACCTTGCATTCTGACCCCAGCTTAGCTGGGATATGTGAAAAAAAAGAATTTCACTGTATATGTGCAAATGTATAATGTGTGATAAATAAATAAAATTAATTAAATTAATTAATTAACATGGTTTAGAGAGATATGTCTAACTGTTGAGAAAAATGTTTATACATACCAGGGAATAAATAGGCATAATTCAAAATGGATTGGACCAATGGATTGTGTTGAATTTCTTGTCATTTCAAACCAACATCCTGGGGGCATGGCCAATTAAATTCAAATTTGAATTGAACATCCTGTTGGCCCCAGCCAATTCATTTAAAATCCCTATTTAACATCCCGCGGGGCGAGACCAATTCAATTCAAATTCCATCTCATGAATTGAAAGGCAGCCCATTCTTAAAGAATTAGTTCAACCAAAAATTAAAATTCTCTCATCATTTACTCACCCGTATGTCCTCCCAGATGTGTATGACTTTCTTCTGCTGAACACGAATTACGATTTTTAGAATATCTCAGCTCTGTTGGTCCATACAATGCAAGTCAACAGGGTCCAGAACTTTGAAGCTCAAAAAGCACATAAAGGCAGCATAAAATAAACCCATATAACTCCAGTGGTTAAAGCCATGTCTTTAGAAGCGATATGATAAGTGTGGATGAGAAACAGATACATTTTTAAGTCCTGTTTTACTATAAATCTCCACTTTCAAACAGCCTCTCCTAAGCTCTCTTCTCTCCTAAGATATCTTCTTCTTTTGTATTTGGTGATTCAAATTCTTCATGCCTACTGGTCAGGGAGGAGAATTTTTGAAGAAAAAAGGACTTAAATATTCTCACCCACATCTATCATTTCGCTTCTGAAGACAGGGATTTAACCACTGGCATCATATGGATTACTTTTATGATGCCTTTATGTGCTTTTAGAAGCTTTAAGATTTTGAACCCTGTTGACTTGCATTGTGAAGATGTAACGAATGAGGCTGGTATCCCTTCAGCTGACCACCAGAGGGAGCCCTCTCCTGAATACTGACACTGTACCGTTTCTTCTATGGTGAGTTCCTGTTTGCATCATATAAATAGCCATGCTTTTCAATTGTTACTTTGCAAAGTATTGCCAGTATCACTGCCTTACCAAGCATTATTCTCAATGCCTGTTTATTGTGTACTTGTTATGACCATTGTGCATATTTTACTGGATTACCGATTTTGGATTACTGTTTTGCTCTGTTTGCCTGGTTGGACTGATTACCTGTGTAATGACTACTTTGCCTGCTTCAACGATTACGTCTCTGCCTTGTGTCTTGGATTTGTCTGCTGATTGTAATAAACTTCTTGCATATGGATTCTACCTTCTCCTCCATGTCGAGTCCATTACAGAATACTTTGCCACCAATGAATCCAGCGGAAGTTTCTCAGCTCCAGGCTGCATTCGCTCACCAGAGCAAACTGCTCAAAAGTTTCCAGGAACAACTGAAGCACCTAAGAGCTTAAAATGAGAAACTCACCCGCTAATTCCGTTCTCTTCCAACTCCACAAGCTACACCGGTAAGATTCGCTCTTCCTGATAAGTTTGATGGCTCGCCAGAGAAATGTAAGGGATTTTTATGTCAATGTAAAATATATTTCTCCAATCAACGAGTCATTCAGTCAGGAGTCCAAGAAATGTGCATTTGATGGCATTACTTACCGGTAAAGCACTAGACTGGGCCTCAGCTGTTTGGGAGAGTGATAATCAGCTTCAAACGTCATTTGATTACTTCGCTTCCCAGATCCATGAAGTGTTTGAATACCCAGAGGGAGGTAAAGATGCCTCTGTTCAGCTGCTTCATGTATGCCAGGGTTCACGTTCTGCAGCTGACTTTGCCATACACTTCAGAACATTAGCAGCCCAAAGTGTATGGAATGAGATTGCACTCAAGACTGTGTTCAGAGAGGGACTTAACTGCAATCTGCAGGCCAAACTTGCATGTAAGGGTAAGGATTCAACACTCACTGACTCATTTAATTGGCAGTAAGGGTTGATAATTACTGCATAATTCACCATGCTCAAGGATTAGCTCCAAGTCACAATCATCAGTCCAAATTCAAGTCCAGGCATGCCCCGAAGCTCCTGAACTGATGCAGATCACCTATACCAGAGTTTCTGATGAAGAACGAGATCGTCGTCATAAGGGGCGACTGTATTATTACTGTGGTGAAAGGAATCATCGAAACTCCACATGCCCTCACAAAGGCAAGAAATATCAAGAGTCCAGGACTATTGTGAGTACCATGAATATTTAATCTCCCACACAACACAGTTTCACTCTTCCCATTGAGCTTTCCTTTGGTGAAACACCGAAATGTGTTTCTGCACTCGTCGACTCGGGCTGCCATGAATTTAATTCACCAAGGTCTACTACGGGAATGCCATATCCCTACAGTACCTTTTATACCCACCATTAACATTACTGCTGTGAATAATGCACCTATCGGCACAGGCATCACTCACCAAACAGTTCCAGTGACAGTACGGATCGGATTGTTTCATACAGAGATCACATCTCTTTATATCATCAACTCACCCAAGTATCCTCATCCTGGGTCATCCATGGCTGGCTATCCATGATCCCATCATCTCCTGGAACCAGGATGAATTAAAACGGTCAGATTTTTGTCAGTCTAATTGTCTTCATGTCACACTCACCATGCCATGTTGGACTACCAGCGTCGAAATTCCTGAGAACCAAGCTCAAGTCCAGGTCCCGAGGGAATATTCTGAATTCTCAGAGGTATTCAGCAAAATCAAGGCTACACAATTACCCACTCATCCATGGGACTGTGCTGTTGAGTTACTACCCAGCAGGGCACCTCCTAGGAGCAAAGCCTATCCATTGTCAAGACCTGAAACCATGGCCATGGAGACTTATGTCGAGGAGGCTTTAGATTCGGTGTTCATTCGTCCTTCCACCTCACCAGCTGCAGCAGGCTTCTTCATTGAGAAGAAAGATGGAGGGCTCCGTCCATGCATTGACTACCGTGGATTGAACAGTTACAATCAAGTACAGGTACCCACTCCCTCTTGTTCCGTCTGCCCTGGAGCAACTACGTGAACCACGCATCTACACAAAACTGGATTTGAGAAGTGCATACAACCTGATTTGTATCAGAAGGAGATGAGTGGAAAACCACATTTATCACCACTAGGGGGCACTATGAATAACAGGTGATGCCTTATGGCCTGGCCAACACACCAGCTGTGTTCCAGCCATTCATCAATGAGATCGTCAGAGACCTCCTCAACAGATGTGTCATCGCCTACATTGACGACATACTCATTTACCCTCAAGATAAAGCACAACACATCAAAGATGTTAAAATGGTCCCCTCCCACCTGCTGAAATGCCAACTCTGCGTGAAAGCAGAGAAATGTGAGTTTCATGTTACCCTTACAACGTTCTTAGTGTATATCATTAGCCATAGAGGTGTTGAGATGGATGACTCCAAGATCAAGGCAGTCACGGAGTGGCCAAGACCCAACACCGTTAAGGAGCTACAACGTTTCCTGGGTTTTGTGAACTTCTACAGGAGGTTTATCTGCAACTACAGTCTTATCTCTGCCCCCTTAACGTCTTTGCTCAAAGGAAAACCATCCAAGCTACCATGGAGTGACTCTGCTCAAAAAGCCTTTGACACACTCAAGACAAGTTTCACGACCGCCCCCATTCTCAAGCACCCAGATCCTAACCAACTGTTCATTGTGGAAGTGGATGCCTCAGACTGCGGCATAGGGGCGGTTCTCTCTCAATGCCACAGTAACCCTGGAAAACTTTATCCTTGTGCTTTTCCCGTAAACTGAACTCCACTGAAAGGAACTATGATGTTGGAAACAAAGAACTACGCTCCATGAAGGCTGCGCTAGAAGAGTGGTGCCACTGGCTTGAAGGTTCTGTCCATCTATTCCAAGTAATCACCGACCATAAGAACCTCGAATACATCAAGGGAGCAAAACGTCTTAATCCACGACAAGCCCGATGGTCACTCTTCTTCACAAGGTTCCAATTCACAGTCCCCTACTGCCCTGGCAGTAAGAACTGCAAAGCTAATGCTCTCTCCCGTCATCATGATCCCTTTCACAACACACCTCAACGAATCTATGCTCCCACCTTCTGTCATCATCGCACCCATAAGCTGGGACATCATAGAGAGATCCAAAGAGCCCAACAAGCAGACCCTGCACCACCTGAATGCCCTCCAACAAAACAGTATGTACCACGCACTCTACGCCAAAGAACAATCCAATGGATCCATACCTCCCTCAGCACTGGACACCCTGGCATCCAGAGGACAATTAGCCTGGTACGTAACTCAATTTGGTGGCCTTCAATCATTAATGATGTCACTACATATCATGTCATGTCAAGTTTTTGCACAGTCAAAGACTCCCAGAGAACTGCCAGCTGGCCTTCTACAACCACTGCCTATCCCTCAGAGTCCCTGGTCCCACCTGTCTGTCGACTTCATCACAGATCTGCCAAACTCCAATGAGTATACCACCATTTTTGTTATCATTGATCGTTTCTCTAAGTCATGCAGACTAATCCCCATGAAAGGTCTACCCACTGCCATGGAGACTGCTAACGTTCTTTTCCACCAAGTTTTCAGGATCTATGGTCTGCCAGAAGACATAGTATCTGACCAGGGACCACAGTTTACCTCCAGAGTCTGGCAGGTTTTCTACAAACAACTAGACATCAACGTCAGCCTCACGTCTGGTTATCATCCTCAGCCAAACGGACAGGTGGAGAGGCTAAACCAGGAGATGGGCAGATACCTCAGGTCTTACTGCAATCGTGAACAACAGAGGTGCAGCGACTTCCTCCCATGGGCGGAATATGCCCAGAACTCCCTCACTCACTCCTCTACTGGACTCACTCCCTTCCAATGTGTGCTGGGCCGCCAGCCTCCAATGTTCCCTTGGTCAGGTGAACCCTCTACAGTGCCAGTGGTGGATGATTGGATCAGGCGGAGCGAGCAAGTGTGGGATAGTGCACACGTCAGATTGCAGCGGGCAGTCTGGGCCCAACGGATCCAAGCTGATCGATGGAGGCATCCCCACCCCGACTACCAGCCTGGTCAGAGAGTCTGGCTATCTACACGTGATCAAGTTATGGCTACCCTGCAGGAAGCTCAGCCCCAGGTATACTGGTCCGTTCAGAATTATCAGACAGATCAATCCTGTAACTTATCAATTGGAGCATCCTAACTACCTCATCTCTCCTTCCTTTCATGTGTCATTGTTGAAACCTGTCCACCCAACATCTGGCCCCGGAACCACGAAGCCTGAGCCTCCTCCATTGGAGATCGACGGATCACCTACTTGCATGGTCAGAGAGATCACAGACTTGCGTCATCGAGGGGGCCAGATGCAGTACCTGGTGGACTGGGAAGGTTATGGACCAGAGGAGAGATCTTGGGTAGCCGCCAAGGACATTCTGGACCCATCATTGATCCATGACTTCCACCGAGCGCACCCGAATCATCCTGCACCATGACCAAGGGGATGACCCAGAAGAAGAACACCGGGAGTTGTTCATAGGAGGGGGGTGGTTGGTTCTGTAATGAATGAGGCTGGTATCCCTTCAGCTGACCACCAGAGGGAGCCCTCTCCTGAATACTGACACTGTACCATTTCTTCTATGGTGACTTCCTGTTTGCATCATATAAATAGCCATGATTTTCCATTGTTACTTTGCAACTTATTGCCAGTATCACTGCTTTACCAAGCGTTATTCTTATTTCCTGTTTATTGCCTACTTGTTATGACCATTGTGCCTGCTTTACTGGATTACTGATTTTGGATTACTGTTTTTGCTCTGTTTGCCTGGTTGGACTGATTACCTGTGTAACGACTACTTTGCCTTGTGTCTTGGATTTGTCCAGGGGAGAATTTTCTTTATTTGGCAAACAACTATTTTTAAAGTCTGAATTTTGCCTAACATTGCAGAGCTAGTTATTGTAAAGCTATTAAATCAACAACTCCCCATTAGGTCTAATTCTTTACTACTCCTGTTGCTTTGTACCTTTTTTACTTTCTGCTCACACATGCATGCATGCACACAGATATGTACACACACTCACAAATGCAGCTAGACAGTCAGTGCACTCTAATTACATGGGAGGCCCTTGTACTCACATCTGAATTTCTGGTGCCAGGAAGACAGGTTGGGGAGGCATCAGTCACCTGGTGAATACACACAGCCCTTATATCTGTAGATCAAACAGATTCAAATGTACTCTATATTTAACTCAAGCAGGGCATGCCGAGTGCTAACGGAGTCTCATGTGAATCAAATCAATTTAAATTTTATGAATGTAGTTCACAGCAAAATAAAGAAAGAATATCTCTATGCAATTCAACCTCATAACTAACAAATTAAAAATGCTGATAAATATTCTGATTGCTTATTTTTGCAAGTTCAAGCAAAAGCAACTGCTTTATCATACTTCATACGCGTCATAATACTGCGCTATATATATTTTTGGGGCTTTTTTAATCACAGGTAAGACAGTACAAAGGAGATAATGATAGGTAGGGAGGAGGTATCTATTTTACATGAATTAAAATCTAGGACAACTTCCAAAAAGAGAGAGTTTTTCAACTGGTCCAGCAGTTTTCCAGCTGAAAACTATCCACTAATGACAGAATTGGGACAATGTAACATACTTTAGACGCAGTGAGTTTGTTTCACTACACAAACCATAATGGTTGTCATCATTTCTTCGCTGTTAGAATGAACGTTTTTATTTTTTTATGTGTTTAAATGGCAACAGCAATGCCCCAGATTTTTTACTTCCTTAAAGGGATAATGAAAATACTGTCATCAGTCAAGCACCTCATGCTGTTCGAACCCCATGTGATTTTCTTTTATCTGTGAAACACAACAGGAGATGTTAAGCAGACTTTCATTCCTGCTAAAAAGACCAATTTAGCCATCATGCAATTCTCATGCTGGTCTAGGCTGGTTTATTCTTGCTAGTGCTGGATAGGTGCTAGTCTTTCTGGTGGACCAGCATAGCCATGCTTTTCACCAGCAAAGCCTAGCTGGTGAAGCTGATTGATCAGCATGTTCTTCATGATTAAGCTGGTTAAGCTAGTTTAAAAGCCTGGTGGGGACACCAGAACCTCATGCTGGAGGACCAGCACCCAAAGTACAACATATTGTAAACTGGAGACCAGCAATGCTGTTCTTTTCAGTAGGGACTGTATGGAATAAATATGCAATAAAAGTGAAAGGTGACTGAGACTGAGTCATCTCATTCTGTGTTCCATGGGGGGAAGAAAGTCATATGAATTTGAAACAACATAAATGTGAGTAAATAATGACAGTATTTTCATTTTGTTGGGAGAATGATCCCTTTAAAGCATCTGAATATCTTCAACACTCAAGGTTTTTAATAGGAGGGGTTTGAGCCAGTATCCTCAGAATTAGATAAGCTATGAGGGGAATTAACAGCACTATTTATGGACATCACTTTCAAAGCCTGATATTTTGTTGAGAGAATTAGGAGGTATTCTTTATCATTTAGATAAAAGCACAAATGAAGGAAATAGCAGAATGTGAAAGCATGAGTGAAAGCATGTGAAATGCAACATATCTCCAGGCTGTGGATTTTGCATTCAGCTTGGATCTAGTGTATTACAGTAAGACAGCCTTGTTGATGTCTTTCTGCTACTGCAGAAATTGAGGCTTTTCGTTAATTGATTCATTTCAAAGGGGACAAAGATTTTTTTCTTAAGAAAATTTTAGTGGTGCTTGTCCGATAAAAAACACTCAGAACACTTTATCAACCGCATACACCCTGGTCTAATGTGTGGTTGCCAGGGTGTTACTATGTGATAGCTGAAGTGGTTTTTATTACATTGTTATATGGTTGCTAGAGTGTTCTTGATGGTTGCTATTGTGTTATGAATGGTTGATAGGTGCTTGCTACTGTCAAAAGAGCGCAAGAGTCCATGATTATGGTTTGGGTCCCTACTTAAGGTAAAAAAGATTCACATTTTTCTGCCGCTTTAGCATCAGCAAGACAAAAATATTTATGGCTTACAAAAATCAAAGCACACCTCAACATATAGCATGATTTGAGGTATCATTCATGCCCATAGCACAAATGGATGTATAACATGAAAAAGCTTAATACCTAGGGTTAGTGGTTTGTTGAAATCTCAAACCAGTATGAGCAATATAAATAATAGTGACACCATACAATAAGGTTCCATTTTTTAACATTAGTTAGCTACATTAGTTAAAATGAACAAAAAAAATAAACAATAGTTTAACAGCATTTATTAATCTTATTCATGTTAATTTCAACATACTGTATACTAATACATTGTTAAAATAAAAAAATTGTGTATGTTAACATTGGTTAATGCACTATGAACTAACATGAAGTTACTTCCTTTGCAATTAAATGTGCTCTCAGTCCCAGGAGAATTTCTGACATACGGTAAGTGAGATTAAAATGGAGTAAAGATGTCTACTGTCCATCATGTCAACATAACACCCAGTCCCGAAATCACAAAGCTTGGAATTAAATGACACTTTAAAGCTAAATGAAAGCTGATCCCCCTGGATATGAATGACATATACTTAAGAAACAATTGAATATTCTCTTCACAATGGATTTCACTGAAACGCATACATGTCCTTATCTTGTCAAATAACAACTTGTTCCTGCAGTTCAAATCATTGTTACTGTCCAGTGGAGAGACTGATTTCCTCTAAGCTTTTAAGATCTGAAAGTCTAGCTGTAATTTTTTGAGCAATGTGTCAAATAAGCCATGCATCTTTGGGCAGGTCCATTGGCCTGCCTCTCTTACAAGGTCATTGTAATCTTTGGGGCACTTGTGGTATTTTAAAAGGATCAACAAGTCACGAGGAAGACATAAATGGATAAAGTGTTGCTTTGGCATAAATGCATTCTAGAAAAATCTATTGAAAAACAAGCAAACAACTGAGACATACAGGTAGATTTTATTACATATCTTTATATAGAATGGTAAAAACAACATACATTACAAATGAAGAGTAAATCAGCTACACAAAGTAACACAGAAAAACCAAAAAAAATAAATGTTTAAAGGTGATGTGTATAAATTTTACAATATTAAAATTCTTGATACAACAGTTATACCATGGTCCTCTAATGTGATTGGACAAGTGGCATTCAAAGAGTGCTGATATTTAGTTGTAGAGAACTCTTGGTCGTGTGATAGTGCTTAATTCACAGCTTACTGTACAGAGACAACTTTTGTCAACCAATGATGTGCATTTTGGGCGGAACTACCCATTTGAGTCAACCAGTGATGTGCATTTTGGGCAGGACTACCAGTTTGACCTAAACAATGACGTGCATTTTGGCCGTACTACATGTTTGAGTCAACCAGTTATGTGCATTTTGGGCAAGACTACCTGTTTGACTCAACCACTGATGTGCGTTTTGGGCGAAACTACCTGTTTGACTCAACCAATGATGTGTGTTTTGGGCGGGACTACCTGTTTGACTCAACCAATGATGTGCGTTTTGGGAGGAATAACCTGTTTGACTCAACCAATGATGTGTGTTTTGGGCGGAACTACATGTTTGATCAACCGATGATGTGCATTACGGCCAGAACTACCTGTTTGACTCAACTAATGATGTGTGTTTTGGGCAGAACTACCTGTTTGACTCAACCAATGATGTGCATATTAGGCAGGACTACCTATTTGAGTCAATCAATGGCGAGCACACTGGGTGGTACTACCTGTTTGACTCAACCAATGATGTGCGTTTTGGGCGGAACTACCTGTTTGACTCAACCAGTGATGTGCTTTTTGGGCAGAGCTACCTGTTTGACTTAACCAATGATGTGCATTTTTGGCAGGAATACCTGTTTGAGTCAATCAGTGATGAGCACATTGGGCAGGACTACCTGTTTGACTCAACCAATGACATGGTTTCGGGTGGGACTAACTGTTTGTTTGACCACGGAAGATAGGCGGAATATTTAGGAAAACCTGTTAAAAATCTGCCATAATTTTAAAATTCTCTTTGCCGATTGTGGCACAAAAATTATACACTTTACCTCAAAAGGTTTTGTGTTCTTTCAAAAGACCTCTCTCAATCACTCACTCACACACACTCACTTATTCTTTATCTGTCTCTCTTTCTGTTAGTATGTAGTATGTAAAAGTAGGTCTACTGCTACCACCAGATATCTCCTACACTGCTGCGTGTGCTGGCTCTCTCCCGCCCCTGCAATCGCAGCATCTCCAGCACGCTTCTGGCGTAGGCGTCACGCAGGTTCACCCCTATCATGGACACATCCGAGGCCGAGTTGCGCGTCAAACGCTTCAGTGCCTCTCCGTGCCGCAGTGCCGCTTCTTTCATTTTAAGCGTGAAGTAGCAAGTGGAAAAGCGATCGTTGATGATGGCGATAGGTAGTGCGAGGATGAGAATGCCAGATAGGATGCAGATAAAAGCCATCACCTTTCCCAGGGCCGTATCGGGACGGATGTCTCCATAGCCCACTGTGGTCATGGAGGTGGTAGCCCACCACCAGGCACTGGGCACGTTGATGAAGGTGGTCTCTGGTATGTCATGTTCGATGGCGTATTCCACAGTTGCAAAGATGGAGATGCCAACAGATAGGAAAAGCATTAGGAGGCCAACTTCTTCATAGCATTGGGCTATCGTCAAGCCCAGTGACTTGAGGCCTAATGGGGAACATACAGAGAAGACAAAGTAATCTAAGACATTTACAATACATTTACAACATTTTTTATGTACTTCATTTTGAACATAATCACTGTAAGCCAAAAGTATTGATAATTAAAAGTATTTAAACAAATGATATAATGAATTATAAAGCTAATGATTGACGTTTAAAGGAACATTGGGGTTCAATACAAGTTAACCTCAATAGACAGCATCTATGACATGTTGGCAATTTCCACAAGCTTTTCAAACATTTACAGTAATGCACTTACAATGGAAGTCTATGGGGCAAGACATTTTGGAGGGTTTAAAAGTAACACAACGTATGTACAAAGCTTATATTTTAGTTAAAGCATTTACAGTTATTCTTAGCTACAAAAATTTATGTTGTTTAAGCTGTAAAATTGATTTCATTGATTTCACTGGTGGCACTACTTTTCTATGCAGATGAAATGCTGCTGGTTATGAGTATGTGAAGTATTTTGCAGATAGTTACATCATGAACCATTCTGGTATTCCTGCAAGTATCGTGGATATAACTTTGTTTGCACATACAATTTTATTAAGTGATTTTGTCACATTAGTCTCATGTGAACATGTATAATGCAAAAGTCCTCTGATGCTTTGCCCCATATACTTTCATTGTAAGTGCAACTTTTGTTAGTTTTTAATCACCAGTATTTCAACAATGCTGTCAATAAAGTTTAAAGGGATAGTTCACCCAAAAATAAAAATTCTGTCCTTATTTACTCACTCTTATGTTGTTTCAAATCCATATGACTTTCTTTATTTCATGGAACACAAGAATGACAGTTTTAGTCACCATTCACTTTCATTGCATCTTTTTTCCACAATGTCTAAGATCTTCTTTTGTGTTCCATGGAAGAAGTGGAAGCGTATGTGGTATTTCTGTCAGAAATTCACTTCAGGCATTTCATCCAATCATAATCCAGCCTCTGCTTTATAAGCTATGCCAGGTGTTCTTCATCACTCGTTAAGCCGATGCTGGTTTTCAACCCCCCACCACCCCATCACTGCAAGTTTTGGTCCCATCCTGCTTTAGGGGGTAAGTTCCTCTCCCCTGTCGCCATTGTCTTTTGGCAGGATCTGACGGTTTGAGCGAGAATCTGTGCACTGAACCGTAGGACTTACCCCAAAGGAAACTATTCCATCACTAAATCCACATTAAGTCTTATTCATTCCGAGTCTTTCTGGAAGAAAGAAAGTCATATGGGTTTGGAGCAACATGAGGGTGAGTAAATAACGATGGAAATTTTCATTTTTGGGTGAACTATCCCTTTAACACATATTTAACCCTGAACATTTATTTTATGATGAATTACTACATAGCCACTGGTCCACCAACTAACATATCAGACGCTGTTGATAGAATTTGAATTAGCAACCACATGATTTTATTTTTGGTCAAACATTTTCCATAGGGATAAAAAATTGTCTCTTGATGATGGGTGAAAGTGTGTCAAACTGATTTTCCTATATACCCAAGTTGAAACTTTAAAGGTGGTCTACAGAATTATCCTCTGTTAGAGGTACTGTTTCAATGTAGGATATGAATGTAGGCTGGCACTTCAAGCAGTGATTAGTAAAGCTGTACACTATTGCTCTTGCTTTTAGAGAGCCTCTTCAATGCATACTGTACTGTATGTTGGACAAGTTTATATACTGTAGGTTAGATCCCACAGAACAAAATGTTCCTTTTTAGTATATAAAAATCTAAATTTGCATTTGTCAGTGTGTGAATCTTGGTACCAGGTTCAGTCAAGAAGTGATAAGTAATCAAACCATCCAAGAGATTCGAGCCTTTAAATATAGACACCTCAGAACGGCTGCTACCCTTTCTCACACCAAAATGGCACGTCTTCCTGAGAAATATTTTCCCCCCCTTTTTTTGGCAGCCTCAGTGAATACATTTACACAAAGAACATCAAGCATCTCAAGTCAGCACCTAGCCTACTTAGTGTGCATATCAAAGTCTGTCCTTTTATTTTTAGTCATGGAGCCATATTGTGTCATTAAAGGGAAAGTTCATCTAAAAATGAAAATTCTGTCATCATTCACTCACTCTCAGGTTGCTTCAAACTTGTATGACTTACTTTCTTTCATGGAACACAATTCAGGTATTCGCCACAATGTTTGCCTCAGTCACCATTCACTTTCACAGCATCTTTTTCCCATACAATGAAAGTGAATGGTGACTTAGGCTAACAAATTTGACAGAATTTATATTTTTGGGTCAACAACCCCTTTAATAAGCTTGCTGTCACTACCCCTTCATCCATTTCCAAAGTGCTACACTTGAGTCAATTTAAGCGTGTGTAAAAAACTAGTAGCCTATGATTCTATTTAAAGACAATGAAAATGCATTGGGCCTAGGGTACACTTTAAAGGTTTACAGTGTATTGAATAACTTTTCCATTCTCTCATCTTGACTGATGTGTCAAATTAAAATGCCACAGGTTTATCTGAACAAAGCTCATATTTGTTGTTTACAGTTATAAAGCCTGTCTACCTGGCCCATGGAGCTTTGCCTGACTTAATTAATTTTTAGTTGGTTTGTGTTTTTCTGATCAGATTAACTACTACTGAGGATAAACACCTTCAGAGAGGCAGACAAGAGAGGCTATATTATTAAAATGTGACGGACATGAACATCGGCTGGCTGCACTCTGCTGTTCCCTCAGTGGATTATCTATCAGTGTGTACTCCAGATATTTATCCAGAGAACAGAGATGACTTATCTTGAACATTTTAAAAGAGATATTTAAACCAAAATGGACTCTTTTGTTATCATTTACTCACCCTTATGTTGTTCATGACTTGAACACAAAATTAGATTTTTTTAATGAATATTATGGTCCGTTTTAACCAAAATTGAAGTCCTTTTACAGTTAAAATTTTGACGTATGCATGTGCATGAGTGCATGAATGAAGCTCGTTCATTTGGTGTTTTTCATCAAATGCCTTGAACACTTGTTATACTGGTCAACTGCCATTGTGTTAAGAATACAGACCGCAATTTTCATTAGAAAATGTCCTTTTGTGTTCAGCTTAAAGAAATAGTTCACCTAAAAATGAAAATTCTCTCATCATTTACTCACCCTCATGGCATCCCAGGTGTGTATGACTTTTTCTTCTTCTGCAGAACACAAACAACAATTTTTAGAAGAATATCTCAGCTCTATAGGTCCATACAATGCAAGTGAATGGTGACCAAAATTTTAAGCTACAAAAAGCCCATAAAGGCATCATAATGGGACTCTTCTGAAGCGATCCAATCGATTTTGGGTAAGAACAAACCAAAATATAACTTATTTTTCACTATAAATCTTGACATCAGCAGACTCCTTGGCAATCATGAGTTCAAGCATGATTACTTTTATTTTGGTCTGTCTTCAGAAGACATGGATTAAACCACTGGAGTCTTATGGACTACTTGTATGCTACCTTTATGTGCTTTTTGGAGCTTCAGAATGTTGGTCACCATTCACTTGCATTGTGTTGAACTATAGAGCTGAGATATTCTTCTAAAGATGTAGTCTGTGTCCGGTGTTCTTATCAAGTCATACACATCTGGGATGACATGAGGGTAAGTAAATCATGAGAGAATTTTCTCTTTTTGGGTGAACTATTTCTTTCATAACATAAAGACATAAAGTCAGATGGGTTTGGAATGACATGAGGGTGAGTAAATAATGACAGAATGTTCTTTTTTGGTGAACTATGCCTTTAAATCTAAGACAATATGATAACCCTTTGAAAAAAAGTTCAGTCTTTACAAGATGGTATGTACTGAATAGTAGACATAAAACTTCTGGAACTCAAAAGTGCAAAGGATTAAGAAAGGCTGTTTTTGTTCCTTATTTCTACTTAAGTTGGCATGCGCCCCATTCCCACCTATAATTCCCCACCAGTACCCTCCTCTTGTGGCTCTTGCACATAATTTGCTTTCATTATTCACACATTTGTGGCTGCATTAGATAATTCTTTCCCTCCAAAAATACAAGATCAAAGCCAGTATGTTCTCAGTAACACTTCTGTGTCTATGGATCTGCTTCTTCTCCTTATTATTCCACAAGACACTGTGGAATAAAATAAGAATGGATGAATAAATGTACACTCTCCCGAAAAATCTACATTTTCTCCCGAAAATAGTCTCATAGACTTCATTAATTATTTCATTACCCAGATTGAGAGTCTGTCAGGACACAGTGTTAAAACGTAACAGTAACTGATCAACTGATCATCTGATACGTGTCATCAGATGCTTACTTATTTTGGCTAATAATCTAGCCAATGTGAAGTCCTCTAATGGTATATGATAGCTTTGTGTGAAAAATAGACTAAATTTAAGTCATTATTCACTCAAAATCTTTTAAATATTGCAGGCATGAATAAAATATGAGAGCTATAGTGGAGGGCTACAATTATAGTGAATGACAACACCACCAAACTATTTTATGGCTTCAGAAGACTTGGAATATAGTGCACAAGCCATATGGACTACTTTTCTAAAAAACAAAATAGTTTTTTTTTGTCCTTTTTGGAGCTTATATTGAAAGTTCCTGGTCACTATTTGCTTATGTTGTATGGAAAGAGCACTATCGTGTTTGGGTTTGACTGTAGAGTGAAAGTCATACGAGTTTGGGATGACATGAGGGTGAGTAAATCACAACGGAATTTTTTGGTGAACCATTCCTTTAAGGCGCAGTATGCTGGTTTCAATAAATTCTAAATGTGTGTGTATTTTTTGTTTGTGAAACAAAAGGGGGGCGGGGGAAATGCACACACATTCAATACTTCTACATCAGGTGCTGGATCAAGTCAAAAAGCACTGAAATAAACTGAAGTGGATACGCACACTGTTTAACTAATCCCTTTTATTAATTTAAAAACAACATTTTGATCAGATTGACGATTCCACTTCAGTTTTATTTCAATATTTTTTGTTTATGTTCATTACAAAAGAGCTTGACTTTATGGCAAGCCTTAAAGGAATAGTTCACCCAAAAATGAAAATTCGCTAATCATTTACACACCCTCACCTTTCTTCTGCTGAACACAAATGAAGATTTTTGGAAAAATATCTCAGCTCTGTGAATGATGGCCAGAACTTTGAAGCTTCAAAAAGCATATTAAGGCAGCATAATATAAATCCATACAGTTAAATCTGTGCCTTCTGAAGTGATATGAAAGGTGTGGGTGAGAAACAGATCATTATTTAAGTCATTTTTTACTATAAATGTCCACTTTCACCAGCCCTCGTAAGCATTCTCTTCTCTCCTAAGAGTTCTTCTTCTTTTGTTTTTGGTGATTCACATTCTTCTTGCATATCGCCACCTACTGGGTATGGAGGAGATTTTACAGTAAAAAGGACTTAAATATTGATCTGTTTCAAACCCACACCTATCATATCACTTCTGAAGATGCATGGATTACTTTTATGCTGCCTTTATGTGCTTTTTGGAGCCACTATTCACTTGCATTGAAAGGACCAAGAGAGCTGAGATACTTTTCTAAAAATCTTTATTTGTGTTCAGCAGAAGAAAGAAAGTCATGTCTGGGATGGCATGAGGGTGAGTAAATGATAAGAGAATTTTCATTTTTGAGCGAACTATTCCTTTAATAGATATGTCACCTGTAGAGTGTCGGCCAAGTTTAAGCATCCTGAGTGACCTCATCAGTCGCAGGACCTGAACTACCCGCCCAACGTTCTCCAGCTCTGTAGATCCTCCATGCAGGCTCTCAACGGCCAGAGTTACGTAGAAGGGCAGAATAGCCAGAAGGTCAATAATGTTCACCACGCTCCTGCTGAATTTACACTTATCTTTAACACACATAAACCTGAGCACTAGCTCACCAGTGAACCAAATGATGCAGATGTACTCAAAAGCATCCAAGATGAAGGGTGCTTCAAGAATATAAAAGTCAAGGGAGATCAGAGCCATGTTTACGATGGAGAGCACCACAAAAAACATGGACAGTGTGCCAAACATCTTTGCCGCCTTGGAGGAGTCCGGTTTCTCCATGACGTCCCATAAGCGTTGCCGCAAATCCTGGCACAGGACTCCAGTAAAGTCCTCTTCTTCATCGTCCACTGTTTCAGTATCCTTACGAATATCCAACGACTCCTTCATCTCCTTTCTGCGGTAATACTTGTCCCTGCAACAGCTGTCAATGCGGAGCTCATCAATGCCCCAGTACTCAATCTCTTGCAGAAAGGAGATCACACAAAGCTCTTCTCGCACATGCAAGTGACCCGTCTTGTAAAAGTTAATTATATACTGGAACGTCTGTGAGTTGCGGTCAAAAAAGAACTCATTCTCGAGGAAATCTGCATCGTCACACAGATCTAAAGCAGAATCTCGCGATGAGAGGGCGAGCTTACCCAGACGAGTCTCTGGATGAGAGGCCAACAATTCCTGAGAGAGGATGTAGCGACTGCCTCCGACATTTATAATGAAGAAGTCCAGCGGATCATCGCTTGGCAGGGCAGGCTCACTGAAAAATACACTGGAGTCTAAGGACAACAGGGAAGCATTGTCCTCGTACAGCTCTGCTGGACTAGATGAATCAGTGATCATGGTGCTCAGGGTAACGTGGAACCCTGAAAAATCCAGAGGGGAAAATGTAAAGTGCACAGGTATGACATTTTGAAAAGAACAAGATCAGGATTAGCATGCTGGTCTACATTTAGAGTGAATGACACGTATAGTGTGTGTTTTATCAGCCATAATGTTTACACATTACAGTGTCTTCACTGATTTGCTTATCTATCATGTACACATTAATAGATCCAACAAGACAGTGGAGAAAGACAGTCTTTGCATACAGTAGTTGTAATACCAACTTACTGAAAGCTCAGTGCATTGAATGAGCAAATTCTCTAAATAAATATATTTTATTCCCTTTTCCACCATCACTGGCTGCTCAGACATCAGACACGGTGGGCGGGAGTAAAAGCCTTTGGCAGTGTCCTACTTCTTCAAAGCTGCTCGTTGAGATTTAAATATTTTAGCTGGCCTGTCTAATTAAATGAACTAATGGTACTATTCTTGTAATCATTAATTCTCTTTGGTAACTCTTCTCCATATTATTGTCATGATGGTCATTTTAAAGCCTGCATTTTTAACATGATCCCTTGAGACAAAAGAGGTTTGAGAGCAAAATACATGTTGGAAGACACATGGTTGATTTCATTTACATTTCTGGACATTTTATTTTTATTCACTAATTGTAAAGCAACTCATTGCCAATATAGTCTGATCCATCCTACACTGCAAAAGCAAATACCTGACCTGACTCCCTAAAAAATACTTTGATTGGTGTAACCAAAACATGTTCATGTTGATTTGGTCAAATTAAACAATGTTTTTGACTAGAACAAAACCAGTTCATTTAGATGTTACTACATCAAAAACTCTTTAGATTAACTGCATTTAACTTTTTAAAGTGTAAACCTAGATTTAAGTGTTAACTTTGTTTACAAACTTAATATTATCAGGCAAACTGAATATAATTATACAGTACATACTCTTCTGAGATGAGAATAACATACAGGCAAGTAAAGAATACTTTTCTGAAAATAATAATTATGCTATAAAGAACTAAAAAGCTCAACTAATATTATACTGAGAGGCTTTTACATTAATATATATATATGTAAAATTAATATTTCATATAAATTTAAACAATATCCATCACTTTAACTGACCCATAAAGCATTTGCAAAATCATCCACTGCCACTGATTTTTTTGTACATGTAGATTTATCTAATTATTTAGTGCAGGACACAGTGCTGCTCTCTAAAATTAAAAATATAAGACATTTTAAATTGATCATAGACTACTGTAACATTTTCGAATAGCAAAAAATATCTCATTTCATAGGACAAAAAGCAAGGAGCATCATTTTAGTCTAGCAATAAGAAGTGGACACCCACCTTCAGTTTTAGGCAGTCTACACTGAAAGAGCTTGTAGAAGCTGAGCTGGATCCATCTCCGTGATTTGCTCTGTTCCCACTTTAAAAGATGTGGATAAACTAAAATGCATATTGCAAATAGGTTCAAATCCAGAATCTTCACAGCAAAGAACTGCTGATGATAAACGCTTCTCAGCTTCACGAGAGTTCGCAACACTTCTGTCGCGCGCTCATGCACCTTTCAAGAGCGTTTTAAAGCGCGCTAGAGAGAGTGCGAGCTTAAACCAATCAGGAGACACTCAGACGCTGCTAGGCAACAAACTACAGACACTTCAATACAACAGGTTAAAAAAAATAGACGTGTTGTTGTAATCGTCTGGAAAAATCAAAGTCTTCGTTGTCACGAGATCTGCACCTGTATGCACACAACACGTAAAAAAGCAAACCACGCATTATTCCTCGTGGGTGGGTCAACTTTGCCCTGAAACCTACGCTTGATTCAAATAAGTTTTCCCACACATTTCAAAACAAAGTCCGTAGCTGAGGGATAGACATATGAGTGCATACAGCAGCAAGTTGATTTAATTTTACAGTATTTTACACTCAGATTGTATTTAAAATCCTGATAATCATGGCGTGCTCAGTCTTCTTATCAAGTTTTGTCAACCACTGACAGGCCATGGAACTTTCCCTGTACAATTTAATTGGATTTAAAGGTATAGTACAGTTTGTTTGTATTTCGTTTATTATTATTATTATTATTGTTATTATTTTCTCCCCAATTTGGAATGTTCAATTCCCAGTGTGCTCCAAGTCCTCGTGGTGGCGTAGTGACTCGCCTGACTACTCGACGAATCTCAGTTGCCTCTGTCTGAGAGGTCAGTCTGCACATCTTGTTGAGCAGGTTACAACGGAGACATAGCGTGTGTGGAGGCTTCACACTATTCTCTGGCATCCACACACAACTCACCACATGCCCCACAGAGAGCAAACCACATTATAGTGACCATGAGGAGGTTACCCCCTGTGACTCTACCATCCCTAGCAACCAGGCCAATTTGGTTGCTTAGGCGACCTGGCTGGAGTCACTGGATTTGAGCTCCAGGGGTGGTAGTCAGCATCTTTACCTGCTGAGCTACCCAGGCCCCAAGGTATATTCTAGTTTTAAAACAAGTTAAGCTCAATCAACGGCATGTGGCATAATGTTGATTACCACAAAAAAAAAGTTCAACTCAACCCTCCTTTTATAAAAAAAAAAAAAAAAAAAAAAAAAAAGCGAGGTTACTCTGATGGCTCTTACGATAGAAGTGAATGCCAATTTTTGGAGGGTTTAAATGCAGAAATTTGAAGTTTATAATTTTATAAAAGCGCTTACAGTAATTATTCTGTTAAAACTTGTGTACTGTGTATTATTTAAGCTGTTAAGGTGTTTAAATCGTCGTTTTTACTGCAGTATTAGGGTTTACAGCGTTTCATGTCCTCAGTAGCGGATCCTGGCATAGGCGATATAGGCAGCCGCGAACATTGCGATGTGAGAAATGTACCCAAAATCGAGCCACCCCGCCCCCACAGAGAGCTCACAAGGGCGCAATGGGGGAAAGGTGCCCATAGTTGTTCCTGATAGGCTATTCAGCCTTAAAGGTTCTATATGGTTAAGATTATGAATGTTCATAATGTATTCTTACATTCTGAACAAACATAAGATAATCATGATCAACAGTATAATATAATTTATATATTCATTTTTATTTAAAGGGACAGTTTACCCAAAAATGAAAATTATCTCATCATTTACTCACCCTCATGCCATTCCAGAAACATGGCTTTCTTTCTTTTGCAGAATACAAATGAATATTTTTAGAAGAATATTTCAGCTCTGTAGGTCCATATCTCAGATATGTATGGCTTACTTTTTTCTGCAGGACACAAACAACGTCTTTAGAAGAATATCTCAGCTCTGTAGGTCTACACAATGCAAGTGAATGTTGGCCAGAACTTTGAAGCTCCAAAAAGCACATAAAGGCAGCATAAAAGTAATCCATAAGACTCCAGTGGTTAAATCTATGTCTTCAGAAGCAACATGATACAGTTGAAGTCAGAAGTTTACATATACTTACAGTTGAAGTCAGAAGTTTACATACACTTATGTTAAAGTCATTAAAACTCATTTTTTAACCACTCCACAGATTTAATATTAACAAACTATAGTCGATTTGGACATCTACTTTGTGCATGACATGAGTAATTTTTCCAACAATTGTTTACAGACAGATTGTTTCACTTTTAATTGACTATATCACAATTCCAGCAGGTCAGAAGTTTACATACACCAACTGTGGCTTTAAGCAGCTTGGAAAATTCCAGAAAATGATATCAAGCCATTAGACAATTAGCCAATTAGCTTCTGATAGGAGGTGTACTGAATTGGAGGTGTACCTGTGGATGTATTTTAAGGCATACCTTCAAACTCAGTGCCTCATTGCTTGACATCATGGGAAAATCAAAAGAAATCAGCCAAGACCTCAAAAAAATAACTGTGGACCTCCACAAGTCTGGTTCATCCTTGGGAGCAATTTCCAAACACCTGAAGGTTCCACGTTCATCTGTACAAACAATAGTACGCAAGTATAAACACCATGGGCCCACTCAGCCATCATACCGTTCAGGAAGGAGACGCATTCTGTCTCCTAGAGATGAACATAGTTTTGTGCAAAAAGTGCAAATCAATCCCAGAACAACAGCAAAGGACCTTGTGAAGATGCTTCTTACTTTATGGAGAAATGTCCTCTGATCTAATGAAACAAAAATTGAACTATTTGGCCATTATGACCATCGTTATGTTTGGTGGAAAAAGGGTGAGACTTGCAAGCAGAAGAACACCATCCCAACCATGAAGCATGGGGGTGGCAGCATCATGTTGTGGGGGTGCTTTGCTGCAGGAGAGACTGGTGCACTTCACAAAATAGATGACATCATGAGGAAGGAAAATTATGTGGATATATTGAAGCAACATCTCAAGACAGATAGGATGTTAAAGCTCGGTCACAAATGGGTCTTTCAGATGGACAGTGACCACAAGCATACCTCAAAAGTTGTGGCAAAATGGCTTAAGGAATGCTTAAAAAAATCATTCTCTCTACTATTATTCTGACATTTCACATTCTTAAAATAAAGTAGTGATCCTAACTGACCTAAGACAGGGAATGGGAATTTTCTACAATTAAATGTCCTGAATTGTGAAAAACTGATTTTAAGTGAATTTGGCTAAGGTTTATGTAAACTTCTGACTTCAACTGTAGATGTGGGTGAGAAACAGATCAATATTTAAGTCCACTCTAAATCTCCACTTACACTTTCAGATGTGACAGTGAAATTACCAGGCATCAAATGTGACTTTCAGATGTGAAAGTGGAGATTTAGAGTATAAAAAGGACTTAAATATTGATCTGTTTCTCATGTTGTTGTTGTTGATATTAAGGGGGCCACCATGTCGGATCTCGCCTGGGGCACCAAGTAAGCCAGAACCGCCACTTCATATCCTGGCAAAGTAGTGGTAATATTGGATATTACTTTACACAGAAAAGATTTGTAAGCAATTGTATCACACTAAAATCATGTTAACACACATATTGTTATATGTCTGTGTTGATCAAATGCTCACATGAGTGCTTTAACATTTATGTATTGGCCCCATTGAATTCCACTGTAAATGCCTCACTGTAACTGAGATTGTTTTTGTTTTAAAGAACGAAAAAGGAGGGATGAGTCAAAATATTGTTTTGTGGTAATCTTCATTATGCCATGAATGCTGTTGATTGAGCTTAACTTGTGTTGAACCTGGAATATTCCTTTAAGAGTTTGGTTTGGCAGTCTTTCTGGTCAAAGAGCTTGAAAATGTGTATTTCAAAGAATAAGGATCTTGTCTTAAACACCCCAGGTGTTGATACACTGTTTTTAAATAGAACAACAGCAATGCAAGGGTTAAAACTATGATGGAACATAACTGTGTTGGAGATCATAACATGAATGTGATTCAAGTAGCTTTTGCCATATTGCCCCCTGCTGTTAGTGAAATTACTACTGCCACCACAAACCGAAGGGCTGGAGATATTCATGATAGTATAAAGACACATTTTCTTTTGTTCATAATATGGTAAGTATTGAATAAATTAAACATATTTTGTGAAATTAATTAAATTAAAAGATTCATTTAAATCCCTCAGCAATGTATCTGAAGTGTTTCTGAGTTTCTAAACATAGAACCCGACTAACAATTTTTGGTTCCCAGAATGTTCTGTGAAACAAAAACTAGCGTTCTCAGAACGGTCTGGGAACCAAAAATTGTTAGTTAAAAAGAACTTTAAAGTTCTTTTTTGGTTAGTCGGAAGTGTTTTCTGTATGTAAACAGAACGTTTCTGTTAGGTTGTGCATTATGGCTCCCATAATGTTTTTCTCCAACGTTCCCTTAACCTCTAAATTCTGGGAACCTTGCAACATTACATCAATAACAAGTCTACAAGCCTTGTTTTAATCTGTTGTTTAGCTAATCAGTTAAATAAGCCAAACAAATAAACACATAATATGGAGGAGGATTACATTTTTATTTTATTTATTTATTTTTTTATCATATATCACCATACTGATAACTGAGCCCAGCTTTGATAACTCCTAAAACTGCACTGTATTTCAGCACCAGACATTGTATGTAGATATTGAAGTAAATTATTCCAAATACATATGCAAAAAAATATATGCAGTTGAATGTCACAAAACCTCTCAAGAACAGGTCACATTTCATCCCACAATAAGGTAATGAGAATTTGTGGGGGAAATGTGCTAATTATTATGAGAATAATATCACAATGCAAATATGTAATTTTAACAATTTCTACAATTTCAATGGAATCTCACAGTGTATCTTATGACAAAGCATGAAAACTACAAAATATATATTTTTTACATTTTTAAATATTTTATTTTATGACAGTTCTATATTTATATTAAATATTTTAAAATTCATATATTTGTATTCTTATGTAAAACACGCACCCGTGCATAAACATTTTTGCGACAGTTTGTACTTTTATAAGAGTCCGTGCGTGGTCACGTGACAGCCCGCCCTCTCTTTTCAAACACACTGCGCAGGAGCACCAACGTACAGTGACTATATTTATTAAGTGTGAGTTCATGGGTTTTATTGAGGTTTACCATGTGCAACATTTCTTTCCACTGTGCTTTTGCAGCAAATGTAAATTTCAATGTTTTATTGTGAGCAAGTGGGCGGGACAAACAAGCTATGACGCTATCAGGCTTGTGCAGCCTTAAAGCTTTGAGTCGCGAGCTTATGAATGTATGTAAGTATGGTTTACGCACGTTATAAAAGTTTGATTATGCATTTAACATATAGTGCCGTTTTTATTTAGTTTTACTCTCTTACGATGATAATCTATTAGCCTGTTAACATGCAAAGGGCAAGAGTCTGTTTAGCTGATACAAAACAAACATGCGCCAAATTTGTTTTGAAGGATCAGCGCGCGCTGTCGGTGATGTGACAGGCTAGATAGAGGGGATGAATGTATATATATTATACAGTGTTGGAAATAGTTAATATGAGGTAATTTTATAATTGTATTGTCCAGGCCTGAAAAAGTAATAATACAATAGTAAAAAGAAATAAACAAATGTTAAAAGTTATGGAAATGCCTATAGTAAATATACGTTTTTTTGTGTTATGCTGTAAAATATTTCAGCAGCTAGAAATTGAGCATATTGTTCAATTAAGTCGGTTCTTTTCATGCGCCAAAAGCGTCTGTATTATTAATTACTGAATTGATTAAAAATGTGAATTAATTCATCTAATTCAAAATAATTATTTTGAAACCCTTTTCCACTGATCACAAATGACTGGAAAGGTCATGGACATTAATTGTCTTTAAAAAGTTTTACTTCTAAAGAAATGAATAGTAATTTTGAAACATACAGTATGCATTAAATCATGAGCACTAACATGAGAGGAAGACTCCAGTCATATCAGTAACCTTCTAAAAGCAGTTTTATTCTACATGAAGAGGGTTCCCTCATGGAGACGGCCAATAAAAGTCTACTTGTGGTATGCTGTTGAACTTGACATTGTATTTATAGGGAGGTGATGCCCAACTATATTTATTTAAAGCCAGTTAAATGGATTGTTAAAAAAATATCTGTCTATCCATCCATCTAATGTAGGATGCAACTAAAAGATTCCAAACATGAGTGAAGCAATGGAAGCTGTCAAGTCAGAGGATCATCCTCTTGATGAAATCAGCACAAAAGAGGAAGAGAGGGGTACATTGGATGATGAATCAGGAAAACCTAAACCCAAAAGCAAAATGTGTATGTTCATGTAACAATTCACGTGTCAACCCTGTTCTTTCAAGAAATGTTTATGAGCTTGTTTATAATGAAAATCCTGAAAGACCTATTTTCTTCAGGAAAATAAATTACTTAGGTATTTGGTTTCTTAGGTTCTTTCTCTTCATTTTTTAAACCAGTGTTACCTACCTTTGTCCTTCAGTCATCATGTAATTATCTTTCCAGACCAGGTTGAAATCCTTGAAGGAAAATGGGAGAAACAAATTGGCCAGAGACTGAGTAAACGAGTAAACCAAAGGAAAACTTAAGATTGAGAGCACAGGAAAAGGCGCCAAACTTGGAGACATTGCACAGGTTAATCACTCCATCGGAACTCTCAAAGCCCCTCTGCTCAAACCTCTGCATAAGATTCTATATGATCGACCTGGAGCTGTAAGCAATTTAGTTTGGAAACTCGCTTAACATGTAAATGTTTAAAAAAAATAAAATAAAAATAAAACGTTATTCTTCAAGGTTTGTGCTTCTTAATGTTTTACAGGCATCATCACTGCAGAAAAATCTTCGATTGTTCAGTGGGTTCCCGTTTGAGGTTGACAGTGACCCTTACAACAAAAAGAAGGAAAAGGTGACAAGGTAGTCTGTTTAACCACTTCGATGCTTTTTCAGGGTTTCTGCATGGTCGGAATTTTTTCTTTTTTAGATCAAGGCCTTAACGTCTTAAACTGTATTGTAATGTTTTTTTTTTTTTTTTTTTTTTTGATTTTCCCCATTTTCTCCCAATTTGGATTGGCCAATTCCCAATGTGCTTTTTTTTAAGTCCTCGTGGTCGCGTAGTGGTTTGCCTCAGTCCCAGCTGCCTCCGCATCTGAGATCGTCAACCCATGCATCTTATCACGTGGCTTGTTGAGCGCGTTGCCACGGAGACATAGCGCGTGTGGAGGCTTCACACCATCCACCGCGGCATCCACGCTCAACTCACCACGCGCCCCACCAAGAACGAACCACATTATAGCGATCACGAGGAGGTTACCCCATGTGACTCTACCCTCCCTAGCAACCAGGCCAATTTGGTTGCTTAGGGGACCTGGCTGGAGTCACACAGCATGCCCTGGGATTCGAACTAGCGAACTCCAAGGGTGGTAGCCAGCATCTTTTACCACTGAGCTACCCAGGCCCCAACTGTATTGTAATGTTAAAGTATTACAGTATTTCCCGGAATATAAGTTGTGTTGTTTTTTTTATTATTTTTTTTTCTCAAAGGTGCTGCGACTTGTAGTCTAAAGCGACATATATACATAATTTACACGTAATTGCTGTCACTGGTCAAACATGCTGCACACCAAAACACATATTCTTACACACAAACAGATGAAAACATCAGTCATTGAGATGGTAGAAGCATTGTAAAGTAGCCAATTCAGAGTATTTTGCCATTACAAATTGTTTTATGCAGCCAATTTAAATGTTTTGTCCATGATTGTGCTAACAAACTCTTGACCGCTGTCATGCACGACTCCTCACATGCCAACAAAATGACGTTTCATCACACTGGTAGTAAAACTTTCAGTCAGTGAACCGGATAATTCGTGCGTAGTAAAGAGAGTTGCAAATCTCAGAAATAACCATGATCAAAAGTCGCTAATAAGTTGACAAATTAATTTACTCACAGACTAAAAGCTGTTTATTTGTATAAAGTATAGAGTTACATGTGTTATAAACAGATATGTATTATTTGTTCCGTTTTTTTACAAAACATAAACAGAATATGAAAAACTGTTATGATTACATGATTACTTAAAGGGGTCATGACATGTGGAATCAAATTTACCTCGATCTTTTGACATATAAGAGGTCAGAACTCAAGTTTCAGAACTCAAAACTTCCTCCTCACTGCAAAAAGTGCATTTGTTGAAACCAAGCTGCCAAAATGTCTCGTTTTCTACTTCCTCTACATTGTGATGTCACACTGTGTTAGACATTTTCTTCTGACCGCCTCCACAACAACACATCATCACCTACTTTAAGGTATACATAGCCTGCCCAGTAGTGGTGAGCAGTGAGATGGCAAGGAGAGTGCAGGTCAGTCACGAGCAGAGAGCCAATCATAACAGTGGACGTTTACTGTCGAGTCTTAAAGGAGAAGCAGAACCAAAACAGAGCGTTTTTGACAGAGGATCAATATGACTGTTTTTTGTGCAAAAAATCGTACTAATAATATAAGTGAACCGCAAGGAACATATTAAAGTAATAAAAAAAAGGCATGTCATGACCCCTTTAAAGCAAATTCTCCCAATTAAAACAAGGCAAATTACTCTTCATGGAGTGCGTCTGACATGTTGAGCACCTGAAGAGAAGTCAGACGGTTAAAGAGAAGTGAGTCCCGAAGTGTCAAGGTGTTAATTATATTCAGGTGCGACTTTATTTATGAAAAAACTTTACATGTTGATTGAGGGATTACAGCAACTGTGACCAGTTTCTCATAAGGTGCTGTTTGTAATTTCTGCGCCATTAGCGGCATCAGTCTGAATTGCAATTGAAAAAACATTCCCAAAGTTTTCCTAAATGCCTTCCATTTTCAACAAAATGGAAGTCCCACCCCAAACTCTGCTCAAACAGAGCTTTATGTGCTCAAATCTGAACTTTGCATGGGGTCCTAAAAAATGATGAACCAGCTCCTGTTTCTGAGAGCTGTTACATTTGCATGTTCTTGGTCTTAAAGGAATATTCCGGGTTCAGTATTAGTTAAAGTTGAAGTGCGTAATTTCTGCGCTACTAATGGCACCAAACGGAATTACAAAAATAAAGCATGCTTCAAACAACCTTTGGCAACACCCCTCGGACTCTTTTACTCCATTCTCTGTCTCTTTGTCTTTTAGCAATTCTTTGATTTTTTTTGCGTCGCTGAGTTTTGATTCATCTGTAACACGTCTGCCATGGATGTTCATATTCTCCCGGTTGAACAGTTTACTACAAGTAGCCACGCCACAAATTCACACTATAAGCTCATCGACAGCATTTGTGGCATAATGTTGATTAACACAAAAATGAATTTTGACTCGTCCCTCCTTTTATTTAAAAAATAGCAAAAATCTAGGTTACAGTGAGGCAGTGTAAAGTTGTTGTACAATAAGCTATAACTTTTTACAGAAAAGGTTTGTAAGTGTTTACATGCATATTGTTTATGTCTTGTGGCTATACTTTTGAAAAAGTGTGTATTTTAATGTTCAAAAAGCCAGAGTTGTTGTTGTTTTTTTTTTTTTAAAGAAAAGGAGGGGCAAGTCTAAATTATTTTTTTGTGGTAATTAATATTATGCCATAAATGATGTTGATTGAGCCTGTATTAAACCTGAAATATTTCGTTAAAAGTATTATATTTATCTTCATGAACCTGCAGACACCCTGTTTTTGAGTGTTTATATATCACTGCGAAATCAGTACTAGAATTGATGCATGCGCACAATGAAACCAAAAGATTCATAATTGAGCTCATGTGTTACAAAGGGCAATATTTTTATAGTACTCTCATTGACTAATGAATGGTGTGGTAATGAGGTTTATCTGTGTGGCAGACTTACATTTACATTTATGCATTTGGCAGACGCTTTTATCCAAAGCAACTTACAGTGCACTTATTACAGGGACAGTTCACCTGGAGCAACCTGGAGTTAAGTGCCTTGCTCAAGGACACAATGGTGGTGGCTGTGGGGATCGAACCAGCAACCTTCTGATTACCAGTTATGTGCTTTAGCCCACTAAGCCATCACCACTCCTGAAAACACTGCTCAGGACCATCTGTCAGACTCTTGATCTGGAGAGGAGTGGAACACAAGTTGTTCTTGTTGAGAGGATCATGAATTTTCTCGTATGTCCAACTAACACAGGGAAGGTAAAATGCTTGAGACTATCTTTTTATCTTAACAACAGCAATCAGCATTTTTATGTGTCACTGTACAGTTAAAAGAATGTGTTGGGTTCAATACAGTTGGGTGGGATATTGATACAGCTTTTTTGATTCTGATTTCAATTCGATATTGAGTCATATAGGTATATTTCAGTTATATCCATTTTGATCGCATATAGAAAATAAACGCAGCTATTGCTGGTAATTATACAGGGGACGTTCTAACTAGGTGCATAACGAAAATGATCATTTTACAAATTATATTTTATCATTAGTTTTTCATCATTTTGGTCACATTTTAGCTTTTTAAAAATGTACCTATCTATAGGTACATCTCAAACAGCACACTTTCAAACTATTCTATGTCATTTTGTAGTGTTAGTAGTACGAGTGGTATGTTAAAACTGAAAATGAAACAAAAAGAAGTGTACTATGAGTACACAGATGATGCACATTTTAGGCCATCAAAACGGAGTGTGGAACGTTGGACACTTCATGCATGCGGCTCGCCGTATGTAGCTTTGTAAATAATGGAAAATGTAGCAACTAGTGAAACTTCAATGAAGACAGCACCTTACAATTTTGAGTTGAATGCTTTATCATCACCCCACGCTTTGTGAATATGTACGTTGTTTGAGATACAAGTGTTGAACTGAGGTTGGCTAACACGTTAAAGCTAGCAGCAACACATTGCATTTGTTTGAAACGTCACTTCTGTCAGCTGCGAATACTTCCACTAGTAAAAAAACATTAAGTGTTCCATTTAGGATGAGCTACACTTTTAAAATTCATCCACCACATGGCTGAGTGCATAGTGTAAATTGTAAGTGCATAGTGCAGGGCTCCAGACTAAAAAAATGACTTAAACATTAAGGAGCCAATGCCTGTTTTTAGTCACCAAATCAAAGAATTGCTCGATTTAGATATCTGTTCAGAAACTAGATAGAAAGCCGAAGAAAAGGAAGACAGCTGATAACCCATTAATTGGAGGTTTAATAAATAGTATATATAGTTGAGAAGATAAATTTGCATTCCCTTTTGTCTCATAAATGTTCACATCCCTTTCATAGTTTATATAAATATAAGAGATAAAATAATTTTTGGTCACACTTTATATTAGGTGGCCTTAACTACTATGTACTAACATTAAATACATACAAGACTATGTATTTACTGTGTAACTACATGTTTTTCTGCAAAATTCCCACATTTGCTTCTACTGAGGTTGAGGTATGCGTAGGTTTAGGAGTAAGGTTAGGGGTTAGACTTAGGTTTTGGGGTAAGGGTTGTGTTAGAGGTAAAGTTAACCATGTAACTACAAATGTAATTAAATGCAAGTACTTTAAATGTGATTACAATGCAACATGTATGTTAATAAGTACATTGTATCAAATGGTAAAGTACATAGTAGTTAAGGCCACCTAATATAAAGAGGGTCATAATTTTTTATTTAGTACTGCTCTTCAGAATCTTCATTACAGATATTTACCTAAAGTATAGTATGCGGAGAGCAGTGTGTTGACTTCTTGAGCATCAAAGAATGTTTGCACCTTGTGTAATAGTTGTGTACAACTAGTGTAAAAAAAACAAAAACAAAAAACCTTGATTTTATATATATATATATATATATATATATATATATATATATATATATATATATATATATATATATATATATATTAGTTTTAAAATAAATTGAATGAAATCCCAGATGCAGTTTATTGTGCTTCTCCAGTCCCAATCAATAATTACCAGGAAAAAAAGGGGTACACAATATGGGACTTTTAAGTATAAAGACGCCCGAAATATACATGGGACTCTTATTTTGAAATGATTGCGCTCCCAGTTGTGAGCTCACTGATGGCTGATTCGCTGAGAAAGTGAATCTGATTCAAACTGCTAACCTGAGCTCCTGTGATCAAACCCTCAATTATTTTCGAGTGATTCATGAAAAAGACCCAGTTCAAAAGAGTCATTTGTTCACGACTCTCTCGCGCTGGGTTTGTTGTTGCGTGTGGTGCAGCGAGCTTGTCAGAAACAGAATGGATGAAAAGCGGCTCGAGACACACTGGTGCGCTCAAGATGATATCTGACAAAACCGCATATGAACGCACTCAACCCGACTGTCGCCAATAGTGACTAGATTTTAAATTATTGTCGCAATCAATAATTTTTGGTCGCATTTGCAACCATTTTAGTCGCAGTCTGGAGCCCTGATAGTGTACTGTATAGTGCATCATTTGAGACACCGCTTATGTATTCCATCAATAAATATGATGTCTTGAAATAATCTGATCTAATTATGTCTATTGTTTACATGCATAATTTGTACTAATTACAAGGATTAACATTGATTTGTAGAATACGTACGGAAACGGGACGATCTCTTTAAGAATCTTGGCAGTTAAGTGAGAATCACAGAATTGTTTGTTGAGCGCACATTAACGAGAGCTTCTTTACCTCATCCATGTTATGTGTGATTAGAATTAAATGTTTATATTTTGTTTTTGATCAACTGAACTGACTGTAAATTACAGAAAGGGTATTAAAAGAGGCATTCTTCAATGACATATGGATTGCGTGGATCTCGTCTTTGAGCACACATTGCACAGAATGAGTCAAATCAAACTTTTACTCTAAACACAGAGTGAAAGGATCTCGATGCTAAGCTTCTTCGCCCATATACTTCTCAATCACTGGTGACTGAACTCTGAAAATGTACCAGCCAGTGGCTAAGAATAGATATTTTAGTCACATAGTGCGAAATTTGGTCGCATATGCGAGTGATTTAATCGTGTTGTACTAGTGTTGCCGCATAAAGTAAAAGATCAAACTTGGGATTAAAGAATTTATATTGAGATTGTCCAAATAATGACGCGATGCATTGGAAAATGTATATTTTCATCCAGCCCTACCATACAAGTTAAGCTCTACTAATTGGCCTGAAAGATTGGGAATTGTGCTACGCAAACTGCGTTCAACACGAATATTTTGGGCATACTTGATTTGCAATTTCTTCTCAGTGAATTCCCTCTTATGTTTCTTTTTTTTTTTTTACCTATGCAGCATGTTATAAAGAAAAAAAAGAAGACAACCAAAGATGCCAAAAGAGAAAATAAGTCTTCATCCAAAAGTAAAAAAATCACAAAAAGTCGGAAGTCCAAAGCTATTGTCTGTGATCCTAGCAGTGATGATGATGATGATGAAGAGGAGGAGAGAAAAGAGAAAAATAAGGGCACTGAGAAGTCAGTAACAGCGAGTCAAAAACGTAAAGACAGTGAAAGTAAGTCTTCTGATAAAGAGGAAGATGATGATGATGATGACAGTGAGAAAGAGTATATGGCTCATTTGGAGGACAGTGAGGAGGAAGTGAGTGAAATTATTTTTTCTTGTTGTGAGTTCGCTTCTAGAGATGTGATAAATGATTAATACATTCTGACACATTTATGATTTTATAGTTTATGAAAGACAATCATACTGTGCATAATTGCTTATTTAGAAATCAGCCTCCAATTTAAAATCCAAACAGAAATCTCCTCGTAAAAAGAAATCTCCCTATAAAAAGACCACAAAGAAAGCTGAAGAATAGTCTGATCAGTCTGCATCAGATGAAGAGAACAGTGATCAAGACACAAAAAAGGTTGGATGCAACTATTATTTGGTAATAATAATAATAATAATAATAAAATAAAATAATATATATATATGTATATACTGAACAAAAATATAAATGCAACATGCAACAATTTCAAAGATTTTACTGAGTTACAGTTCATTTAAGGAAATCATTCAATTGAAATAAATTCATTAGGCCCTAATCTAATCTAATCAATGCATATGGAAAATTTCTGGGATCTTATATTTCAGCTCATGAAACATGGGACCAACACTTTACATGTTGCTTTTATATTTTTGTTCAGTGTATATATATATATATATTCTGAATGTTTTCTAGCTACTACTGAATGCTTTCTAGTGTCACTTTCAACCAATCGATTTTTTTTTCATACTTAACTACTGTAACCCTGTGGTTCTACAGTATGATTGGATTTGAATGAATAATTGAATTAATTTCCTAGACAAAGAAGAAGCCTGTGGCAAAGAGAAAAGCTCCAGCAATGCCTGTCCCCAAAACCAAGAAAGCTAACAGCAGTAGCAATAGGGGGGAAAAGAATGCTAGCAAGAGCAAAGGTAATGATGAGGTATTATCAAAGTATTGAAACCTTAAAGCAGGGGTGTTCATTATGTCGATCACGATCGACTGGTCAATCACAAGACATCCACTGTCACTCTTGGTAACAGGTCAAATGGTACAGGGAGTAGAGAGGGACACTACTTAAATAACGAAATTCTTAAAGATCACTTTATTCCCCCATTGCGGCTCCCAAACGGGTGGATTTCCAAAAAGTAGGATAGCAGTAGAAGACGACTCATTCATATTTATGAGAAAAGCTCTACCTGATTGGTTACGGTTACGATTAGGGGTAGGGCTATAGTTTCTACAACCAATCAGTTAGCGTATCCTGATAAATATTACTGAATCGTCCAATCAGGTATAGCTTTCCACGTGAATATAAATGACTCCTTTTTGTGTATGTGCGTGTGTTGTGAGAGCATTTACGTAATACAGATACGCACCTGTGGAATAGTCATATACATTTCAAAATGCCTGTCGTAGCGAGGTATTGATAGAACACAATCAGTTATGTCTGAAGTATGTGTAAACACCGGGACAAAAAAAAGTGGATTTGTATTAAAATATCGTATCTGTGCATTAGGACTTACAGTGTAAATGCAGCCTGATAGACCTGTCACTGTCTGTGTCATTATTATTATTAACAACAGTAACAAGAAAACTAAAGTTATCCAGCCATTGCTCTTGGCTTGATAACTTTAGTAGCTTAAAATATGAATGTATTATAATCATACAGTGGAGACATGTAATCCACGAGAATAAAAGAATGTTTACTTGAATACTTGATACTGCTGTTTGATATTTTAAGCACTGTTTTCTTAATTTGTTTCTTTGTTCTTATTTTATCACTAACTGTTCCCTTGTCTTGAATAATTATTTGAATTTGAAACAATGTTTACCCAATTAACAAATTAGTATTAGTTTTTGAATCGAGTATTAATAAATTTCACTGGTATTGGTTCCGATTACTGAAATGTTGGTATCATGACAACACTTTCTACAATGTACACACTAGCGACCAAAAGTTTGGAATAATGTGCAGATATTGCTTTTTCGGAAGAAAATTGGTACTTTAATTCACCAAAGTAGCATTCAACTGATCACAATGTATAGTCAGGACATTACTGATGTAAAAAAAACTGCACCATCACTATTTGAAAAAAGTCATTTTTGATCAAATCTAGACAGGCCCCATTTCCAGCAGCCATCACTCCAACACCTTATCCTTGAGTAATCATGCTAAATTGCTAATTTGGTACTAGAAAATCACTTGCTATTATATCAAACACAGTTGAAAGCTATTTGGTTCGTTAAATGAATCTTAACATTGTGTTTGTTTTTGAGTTGCCACAGTATGCAATAGACTGGCATGTCTTAAGTTCAATATTAGGTCAAAAATGGCAAAAAAGAAACTGCTTTCTCTAGAAACTCGTCAGTCAGTCATTGTTTTGAGGAATGAAGGCTATACAATGCTTGGAATTTCCAAAAAAAACCTGAAGATTTCATACATAGGTGTACACTACAGTCTTCAAAGACAGAGGACAACTGGCTCTAACAAGGACAAAATGAGATGTGCAAGACCAGATGTACAACTAAACAAGAGAATAAGTACATCAGAGTCTATAGTTTGAGAAATAGATGCCTCACATGTCCTCAGCTGACAGCTTCATTGAATTCTACCCGCTCAACACCAGTTTCATGTACAACAGTAAAGAGAAGACTCAGGGGTGCAGGCCTTATGGGAAGAATTGCAAAGAAAAAGCCACTTTTGAAACAGAAAAACAAAAAGAAAAGGTTAGAGTGGGCAAAGAAACACAAACATTGGACAGTGTTATGGATCTTAACCCCACTGAGCATTTGTGGGATCAGCTAGGCTGTAAGTTGCGTGAGAAGTGCCCGACAAGACAGCCACATCTATGGCAAGTGCTACAGGAAGCGTGGGGTGAAATGTCACCTGAGTATCTGGACAAACTGACAGCTAGAATGCCAAGGATCTGCATAGCTGTCATGGCTGCACGTGGAGGATTATTACTGTCCTGACTATACATTGTGATCAGTTGAATGCCACTTTGGTGAATAAAAGTACCAATTTCTTTCCATAAAAGCAAAATCTGTATATTATTCCAAACTTTTGGCCGCCAGTGTTTATTTAATTTGTGCATGGTAAATTTTACTGTAATAGCATTATTAAAAACTAGATCTCATGCCATACAAGTGTGAGCACCCCTGCCTTAAAGGGATAGTTCACCCAAAATGAAAATTCTCTTAACATTTACTCACCTTCATGCCATCCCAGATCCCAGTGTATGACTTTCTTCTGCTGAACACAAAGATTTTTAGAAGAATATCTAAGCTCAGTTGGTCCATACAATGCAAGTGAATGGGTGCCAACATTTTTAAGTTCCAAGAACACATTAAGGCAGCATAAAAGTGGTTAAATCGTTGTCTTCAGAAGCGATATGATCGGTGCGGTTGAGAAACAGATCAGTATTTAAGTAATTTTTTCTATCGTTCTCCACTTTCACGTTTTTTTTTTTTTTTGTATTTGGCAATTGACATTCTTCTTGCATATCTCCACCTACTGGGCAGGAAGGAGAATTTATAGTAAAAAAAGGACTTAAATATTGATCCGTTTCTCACCCACTCCTATCATATCGCTTCTGAAGACCTGGATTAAACCACTGGAGTCTTATGGATAGCTTTTTGGAGCTTCAAAATGTTGTCCTCCATTCACATTGTATGGACCTACAGAGCTGAGATATTCTTCTAAAAATCTTTGTGTTCAGAACAAGAAAAGAAGTCATACACATCTGGAATGGCATTAGGGTGAGTAAATGATGAAAGAATTTTAATTTTGGGGTGAACTATCCCTTGAAGGGCCGTTTACCCCGAACACATTTTTGTGCTGTGTTTCTATGTAAACATGCACTAGATGTATGTCTTTCACCGTTGTCGCTTCTCGTGAAGGATCACCTCATTTCTTGGCAGTGTGTCAATTTAAAGTAAACTTTGTATTGTATTGCGTCTAGCATTTTTTTTAGCGCAAGAACACATTCGGTCTGAACGGCCCCTTATAGTCTTCCTGTTGAGTTTGACATGCTGTATTTTTCCTTCCAGTTGAAAGTGATAGCTCTGATGATGATCAGACATTTATCAAAATGGTTAAAAAGCCACCAACCGATGACCAGTTAAAGGAGACAATTCAGGATCTCCTTAAAATGCAAACTTTGAGGAAGTGACAATGAAGCAGCTTTGCTGACAGGTATCCTATGTCACTGCATTAATGGAATGTTCCAGGTTTAATACAAGTGAAGCTCAATCAACAGCATTTGTGGCATAATATTGATGACCACAAAAATTTATTTTGACTTGCCCCTCCTTTTCTTTAAAAAAAAGTTAAAATCTGGGTTACAGTGAGACACTTACAATGGAAGTGAATGATGGCCAATTTTGGAAGTTAAAATACTCACTTATTCAAAAGTGTAGCTACATGGCGTAAAAAGTATGTGTGTTAACATGATTTTAGTGTGATAAAATCGCTTGCTAACCTTTTCTGTGTAAAGTTATACCCAATTTTACAACTTCATTGCCATGATGTAATGTCAACAAACCCTAAAATGACCGTAAAAATTACAATTTAAACAACTTTACAGCTCAAATAATACATTAATTTTAACAGAAGAATTAATGTAAGTGCTTTTACAAAATTATAAGCTTCACATTTCTGCCTTTAAACCCTCCAAAAATTGGTCCCATTCACTTCCATTCTAAGTGCCTCACTCAATTTTTGCATTTTTTTTTAAAGAGCACCTATTATGGTTTTTCAAATATTACCTTTCATGTAGTTGTTATATAGCTGTTTGTGAATGTAAAAAAGTCTGCAAAGTTTCAAAAATCAAAGTGCACGACAAATGGAGTTATTGACTCCCAAAAGAAAGAACCAATTCTGAACACCTGAAACGAGTCGTTAGTAATTCCAGACTTCCTGTACTAACCTATGTAATTTGGTAACAAAAAACCCACCTCTGGTCTTCATTGGCTGCTCGCGAACAGCTTTGACGCCCTCAAACACTACACTAAGCGGTAGACCAATCACAACAGACTGGGACATCTGACCAATCAGAGCAGAGTAGGCTCTCTGAAAGGAGGAGTTTAGAATGAATCCTTTAGAACGGATCATTGAACGAGTTGTTTTTGACACTGGGAAAAAAGGTAATGCTGCAATTTAAATTATGAGTAAATTAAAGTGTTTTTTGACCTTGGATGCATGTAAATCTGTTGTATGAGACCTTTAAAACAAAATTAGGCACATTTAAAAACCATAATAGGTGCTCTTTAAGAAAAGGGTCGAAATTACTTTTTGTGGTAATCTTCATTATGCCACAAATGCTTAATTTGTATTGAACCCGCAATATTCCTTTAACTGGAAAAATAGCATATTTTTGAAGGATTATGTGGAACTGTAAAAATGCCTGGGTATAACTTTTTCTTCTGTTGGATTGTGCTTGTACTATATACAGTATTGGAGTCATTGAACTTTGACACTGCCTTTCATATGATTTTAATGGAATCTTTGATTTTACTTTTTTTCTAGGTTTATGATAAATATCCTCACTTTGATCTTACCAGTAGAAAGGAGTTTATCAAAGACATTGTTAAAAGTGTAAGTACCATCAAAATACTGTTACACTGATATCATTTGTTTTTACTTGAACATGAGTTAAAAAAAACAAACTTGTTTTTCCAGCTGATATCCTGAAGGTGAAGAGGAGAAAATGCCTTATTAAAAAGGAAGACAAGGGTGAAGACTGCATAACAAAACTCTATTTCTATTACTTTGTTCGTTGTTTTGTTGCATTATGTTTTTTTACATTTTATTTCATGAGTTTACTGTCCATTAAACTCAGGTTTTTTTTGTTTGTTTTAAAAAGTATTTTAAAGGTGTAATTTTGTTGAATTGTGACAGTTGACAGCGAACGATCTGGATTTCATTTTTATATATCCGTTTACCATATTACCAATTTTTTTTCCTAGTTCGATTGGTCTGTCAGCTGTCAGTAGCACTGGATTACATATCTGAGGTCCTAAATGTAGGAAGCAACACATTTAGAAGCATTTTCCATTTTAGCCATGTACTTAATGGAACGATTTGGTACTGTAATACTAATTTATAAAGAACAAATGCTTTTTGGTTTATTTTAATCTGTTTCATATTCCATTTTTTTTCTTGTATTTTAAATACAACTCAAATGTCTCAAATCTGTCATTTTACTCATAACCACAAATCAGTGTAGGTTCTGTGATTGGACAGGAATTAAGGTTGATCTGCTGCACTACTGCTACTGTAAAACTAACCTCAGTAATTGATAAACTGCCATGTTAGAAAGTGCAAGTTTATCAGACATTGCTCACAGTGATAGTTTCACAAAATTGTTGTAGCAAAGCAAAAACCTAAAGTTGTGTATTTTGTAATAAATCAAACCTGTCTTTGTTTTCCATATATTTTTTCACAGTATGTCAATTAAATTAAATATGTAAAATCGTTCAAGGTTTTGTTGTCACTTCATGCTGGTGTTATGCTCAGAATTTTCTATATTAACTTTATACAGCTGTTACTTTTGTGAATGCACATGGTGACTACTTCTGAAGGTCTTGAGATATTGAAAGTGCCTATTGATTCAAAGGCTTTCTTTTCAAAAGACTTGTTCCCTGACCGGGAATCGAACCCGGGCCGCGGCGGTGAGAGCGCCGAATCCTAACCACTAGACCACCAGGGAGCTTATAGCAATATTTGAAAGTTTGCGTTTTAAACAACATGGTACAAGTATAGCGCTAATATTTCAGATATTTCGATTGTAGTTAATATGAATATGGATTTTTTTTAATAGTATCATTCTAAACACTGCTAAAAATCTTTAAAAAAAAAAAAAATATATATATATATATAGTTATAGTTATTGTTTATACATTATTTTTTATTTATTTCTTATAACAATAAAAAATTACAGGTTTTATACTTGTTTAAAGTGCATGACTCCTCGCTCTGTGTTAAGCGTAGATAATTTCATTTGAATAGAATACTGGTCTTTCACTGTACGCTCACAGATGTAGTTTGTCATTCCTCATGTGGCCGGTAGAGGTCACAGATTGACGCGTTTCAGAAGCCTGTCTTTCTCCCATTGGCCAGTAGAGTTCGTAGTTTTACGTGTTTTCAGTTCTCCATTACTGCAAGTTGAAATTGACGGGTCACGTTGGTTAGTGGCTTATAGTAGCTGACATGATGCAGGCAGAGCTGTAGAGACTTCCAGCCACCTGTCTTCTGGAAACCGAAAGGAGCCTATTCACTATTAAAACAAGTCCCCGGAGAGGAAGGACAGAACCTGCCACCGGGGTAAGCGATTATCTAAGAGCTGTTGTTTCGGTGTGTGTGCTTATATTTATAAATAAGAGCACTTTGAGAAGCATGGCATGGCCCCTAGTGTTCAGTGTTACTGATAGCTGGTTAAGTAACAAGCTGTCAAACCGCTTTCTACACACGCGTGCACCACAGTAAAGATATTAAATGTTGTATATATGCTGGTTTGCTATCTTTATTGTGTTTCTATTCAAAGCTTGGAAATGAAAAATCAGCAGGTGATTTACACATGAACTGTTGCTAATGCTAAAGCGTTAGCCGCTCGGCTAAAGTTAATACCATGGAAACATGTATCAGGTTGATCTTCAGCTCGCACGAGAGAGAAAAACCCTAATAAATAAACAAGATGTAAAGAGTTATGAAGGACACAAAACCGATATGTCGTAAACATAGACATAACAGTTGAGTTTACCAACTGCAAAACTTGTATGTTTTTGTTAGCTTTACGAGCTTTTTAAGATCCGCAGTTTATTTACAGTTTTATTTACTGTGACAATAAAAGCAGAGGGAAACAGTATGAGTACCTGCTCGTGCCTTCTTTTTTTGACATGGTACAATAGTAGTACCATGGTATTCTTTAATTGCCTTTGAGTACCATGTAACCACCACATTACTGTTTTTATTTACTGTTAAATTAAAGGGATAGTTCACCCAGAAATGAAAAGTCTATCATAACTTTCTAACCTTCATGCCATCCCAAATGTGTGACTTTCTACTGCAGAACACAGATTAATATTTCTTGAATATCTCTGCTCATTAGGTCCATACAATACAAGTGAATGGTGACCAAAACTTTGAACCTCCAAAAAGCACATAAAGGCAGCATAAAAGTAATCCATATACCATATACATCTCCAGTGGTTAAATCCATGTCTTCTGAAGCAATCTAGTTGGTTTTGGGTGAGAACAGACCAAATTGTTACTCATTTTCACTGTACATCTTGTCATTGCAGTCTCTAGGCATGATCATGATTTCAAGCTCTGTTACACTACTTAGTGCTTGACGCAGAGCGCTAGATGACGCTAGGAAGTGTAATCAAGCTTAAAATCATGATCGCAAAGGAGACTGCAGATGTTGACATTTATAGTGAAAAAGGAGTTATATTTTGGTCTGTTCTCATCGATTGAATCACTTCAGAAGACACGGACTACAACACTGGTGTCGTATGGATTACTTTTATGCTGCCTTTATGTGCTTTTTGGAGCTTCAAAATTTTGGTCACCATTCACATGGACATACAGAGCTGAAATATTCTTCTAAAAATCATTGTTTGTGTTCTGCAGAAGAAAGAAAGTAATACACATCTGGGATGGCATGGGGGTGAGTAAATTTTTGAGTGAACTGTCCCTTTAACTACTAGGTTGTCTGACCTTAATGCAGTTTGTGTTGTAAGTGTAATGTAAATATACAGTACTGTGCAAAAGTTTTAGGCACTTGTGAAAAATTTTGCAGTGAGGATGCCTTCAAAAATAATGACATAAATAGTTTTCATTTATCACTTAATGTCATACAAAGTCCAGTAAACATAAAAAAGCTAAATCAATATTCGGTGTGGACACCTTTGCCTTTAAAACAGCACCAATTCTCCTAGGTACACCTGGACACAGTTTTTCTTGGATGTTCCAAGCTTCTTGGAGAATTCACCACAGTTCTTCTGCCTATTTAAGCTGTCTCAGTTGCTTCTGTCTCTTTATGTAATCTCAGACTGACACGATGTTCACTGGGGGTCTTTGTGGGGGCTTTGACATTTGTTGCAGGGCTCCCTGTTCTTTTATTCTAATCATTGCTATTCGCAAATGTAATGTTTTGGAGTCTAACATTTATATTTCCTATTGACACACTAAAGCTGAAGATATAAATTACCATCTTAAGACAAATGTTTTTGTGAAACATCTTAAGTGCCTAAGAGTTTGCACAGTACTGTATTTGTAAATAAAAGGGACCCAACTTAACTCTCAAATATCCCTGCAGGCTCTTTGCATTAGATTTATACATGGATGATTTATAGTGGGACATTTTGATGCAGATCAAAATAATAACTTTGCAGATAAAAGTTTGTAGTCCAGCATGCATGAAAGAGTTATCAGGTTTTTGTGTCACCAAACTGTCAAACAATGTTCCTTTGTACAAAGTACAGTTGCACATGTTTGCCAGCACATGCATGCTCAACTCCTCAAGAATTTAAAGACTTAAAAAAAAAAATCATCAGTGGCCTATTTCTGTGTGGTAGTATTTGAGTTTGCCTGGATGTTAAGCCTTTGAATGGTGTCTGTGTTCTCTTGTAAGCCTCCCAGACTCCGTAACAGAGGAAGGGAGTTTGAGAATGTGTAGCGTGAAAGAGAGAGAGTGAGTCTGATTTGGTCTCATTTATTCTGCTCTGATCAGCTCAGTCCTGGATTAGCTCACTGACAGAAATGTTGAGATGCTGCCAGATTCTCTATCCTCCAGTAGCCCCTCTACCCTTGAAGGGGAGACTGTTAAAGGAATAATTCACAAAAAAAAAAAAAAATACATTCTGTCATTATTTACTCACCCTCATGTTGTTCCAAACAAAACCGGCATTTAAATATACATAAATTAGATTTGAGACCTGTGTCAGAGGGGAAGATGTTTTTGAATAATGACTGAAATTTCGACCTGCTTCTCACAAAAAAACTAATGTATGGCTTCAGGAGTGTTGGTATATAGGGCACAATTTGTATGGACTCCTTTTATGGCGCTTTTCTTGTCCTTGATGAAGCTTGAAAACCCCATGTTTTATTTGAATAATTGATAAAATAGCTCAAATTAGGGCTGAACAATTTGGACAACTCTAATTGCAATTCTTTTGAAAAATATTGCAATTGCGATTTGAACTGCGATATGATAAACATTTAAAAAGATAAAATAACATGCAAGTGATTCATTTTAACCCAAATTAAACCATGTTTTGCCCATGCTGTACTGCTGACTGGAAATACTATTCTAGAAAGGGTATTCACACTTCAGTCCTCTAAAAAGGAACCAAACTAAACAAAGAAATAAAACAGTGAAACACAGTGGAAAAAAAACCACCATAATCACATTGCATCTGTTTACTGTGTAATACTTTTTTTTTTTTTTTTTTGTCAAATTTGTGTATTATAATACAGAATTATAATATATATATATATATATATACAAATAAATAATATAATAATTATAGTACATGAATATTATATTATTGTAATATAATAAAATTAATAATAATGTTAAGAAATTATTATAGAACTATATTATTATTGTATAAGAATTACTATTATTATTTTATTGTAATTTATTTAATAATTTCTTAACTTGCTTGTGGCATTGCTATGCAGACCAGTTAATCCTCAAGCCTTTATTTTAGTGGAAAACTGCAGGTTTTTAATGCAGTAAAATCCTCTCTTCTCCCTTTCTGTCTACAAAAACCTAGTTTAATTGGGGTATTTTAGATTAGTATAGTAACCTTTTATGAAGCTGTCAACATGTTACTGCATTATATCCTGCAACACATCGACAGACCTGGGACTTATGCAAGGATCCTATTTGTGGAATTCAGTTTAGCCTTCAATACCATCATGCCTAATTTTTCTCTCAACCAAACTGACCCAGCCCAATCTGTCGGTGGATCATCAGCTTTCTGACAGATAGGCAGCAGCTAGTGAGACTCACATCCGGGACCCACACTATTAGCACTGATGCTCCTGAGGGATGCGTTCTCTCTCCATTGCTCTTCTCCCTGTACACGAATGACTGCACTGCAAAAGACCCCACTGTCAAGCTCCTGAAGTTTGCTGATGACACCACGATCATCGGCCTCATCCGCGACGGTGACGAGTCTGCATACAGTTGGGAGGTTGATCAGCTGGCTGTCTGGTGCGGTCACAACAACCTTGAGCTGAACACGCTCAAAACAGTCGAGATGATAGTGGACTTCAGGAGAAATCTCCCCGCACTCCCTCCCCTCACTATCCTGAACAGCATTGTGGCAGCAGTGGAGTCATTCAGGTTCCTGGGCTCTACCATCTCTCAGGACCTGAAGTGGGACACCCACATAGACTCCATTGTGAAGAAGGCTCAGCAGAGGTTGTACTTTCTCTACCAGCTGAGAAAGTTCAACCTGCCACAGGAGCTGCTGACACAGTTCTACTCAGCCATCGAGTCTGTCCTGTGTACATCTATAACTGTCTGGTTTGGTTCAGCCACCAAATCAGACAGAAGGAAAATACAACAGACAGTCAGGACTGCAGAGAGGATTATTGGTGCCCCCCTGCCCACTCTCCAAGACCTGTACGTTTCCAGAATGAGGAAGCGCGCATGTAGAATCACTCTGGACCCCACACACCCTGCCCACTCCCTCTTTGAACTCTTGCCCTCTGGCCGGCGCTACAGAGCACTGAGCGCCAGGACATCCAGGCACAATAACAGTTTTTACCCTCAGGCCATTTTCCTCATGAACAATTAAACTGCCTCAGGACTCCCCCCATAGTGCAATAATGTAAATACATATCTCATGTACATATGTAAATTCACATATTTAATTCAATAACATACCCTTACCTTACACATACATTACCACTTGCACATGTACAGTTGAAGTCAGAAGTTTACATACACTTAGGTTGAAGTCATTAAAACTCATTTTTTAACCACTCCACAGATTTAATATTTGCAAACTATTTGTTTAGGACATCTATTTTGTGCATGTCAAGAGTAATTTTTCCAACAATTGTTTACAGACAGATCGTTTCACTTTTAATTGTCTATATCACAATTCCAGTGGGTCAGAAGTACACTAAGTTAACTGTGCCTTTAAGCAGCTTGGAAAATTACAGAAAATGATGTCAAGCCTTTAGGCAATTAGCCAATTAGCTTCTGATAGGTTAATTGTAGTCAATTGGAGGTGTACCTGTGGATGTATTTTAAGGCCTACCTTCAAACTCAGTGCCTCTTTGCTTGACATCATGGGAAAATCAAAAGAAATAAGCCAAGACCTCAGAAAAAAAATTGTGGACCTCCACAAGTCTGGTTCATCCTTGAGAGCAATTTCCAAATGCCTGAAGAGACCAGGTTCATCTGTACAAACAATGGTACGCAAGTATAAACACCATGGGACCATGCAGCCATCAAACCGCTCAGGAAGGAGACGCATTCTGTTTCCTAGAGATGAACGTAGTTTGGTGCGAAAAGTGTAAATCAATCCCAGAACAACAGCAAAGGACCTTGTGAAGATGCTGGAGGAAACAGGTAGACAAGTATCTATATCCACAGTAAAACGAGTCCAACATCAACATAACCTGAAAGGCTCAGACTATTTATTTCTTTAATTAAATTGCAGCCCTCGCTGTTTGATAATCGCACTGGGTCATATTGCGATTTTGATTTTATTTCGATTAATCGTTTAGTCCTTGCTCAATAGAGCCAATAACTGAGCAACTAGTTGACCATCTGATTGCTATACAAGGTGTCTTTTAGGCTACTTTGAATAAAATCAGTTAAAGGAATGTTTCAGGTTCAATACAAGTTAAGCTCAGTTGACAGCATTTGTGGCATAATGTTGATAACCACAAAAATTCTTCTTTAAAAAGGGCAAAAATCGAGATTACAGTGAAGTACTTACAATGGAAGTGAATGGGACCAATTTTTGGAGGGTTTAAAGGCAGAAATGTGAAGCTTATAATTTTATAAAAGCACTTGCATTAATTCTTCTGTTAAAACTCATGTTGTTTAAATTGTAATTTTTACAGTCATTTTAGGGTTTGTTTTCATTACATCATCATGGCAACAAAGTTGTAAAATTAGCTATAACTTTATACAGAAACAGTTTTTAAGTGATTTTATCACACTAAAATCATGTTTACAAGCATATCCTTTTTGTCTTGTGGCTATATTTTTGAAACTGTGAGTATTTTAACGTTCAAAAATTGGCCCCCATTCACTTCCATTGTACGTGCCTCACTGTAACCTTGATTTTTGCTTTTTTTAAGGAAAAGGAGGAATGAGTCGAAATACATTTTTGTGGTAATTAACAGTATGCCACAAATGCTGTCGTTTGAGCTTAACTTGTATTGAACCCAGAACATTCCTTTAAGTCTTCCTTTTGCATGTGTTTACCACACTGTATTTCCCTTTTAGCCTGTTTTTACAAAATCTCTTGCATCATGCCATAATGCGAGTTGCCCACAAACTTGGGTGTATTTGTATCGTTCTCTGTGAGGCTGTGTGTCGTCTTTTTTTTTTTGGAATATTTATAGAAATGGGTTATCCGTAGCCACTCAGGAGGTAAATTCCTGGGAGGAATGATGTACTCAGGGCAGTCGTTGACAAAAAGAGCTCTTTGTAAGCTGTTGGGGAACATTATACCTAATAAACTTGAGCCCTCTGCTTTCAAAGTCTAAAAGTCCAGAATCCCCTCCTGTGGGTAAAGGGTTAACTTGAGTATATACTAGGTTTTGTACAGGATGCACTATTGTTATCAGTGAGTTAGCTTGATTACTGTAGATGTATCTTTGTCTCTTGATGCATTCTTTGTTCCCAAGTGTCCTCTCTTATCATAATGTTCTCAGAGAGAAATCAAAAATTGAAAAGATGTTTCATTTATGTTTTATAACTGTCAATTTTCACATATAGAGTGAAAATGAATGGTTATGGAGAGAGGTTTTGCTCGACAAGGGACCCTTTTATGGGGGCTTTATGCCACTTTTATTTTATTTGAACCTACATCTCCCACATGAGCACCACTGCTCATCAAATCTGGCTCACATGCGCTAACCACTAGGTCTCACAGCTCTTGTCAGACAATCACTCCAGTGGATTACGGAGGACAGTGCTTACACTTGTGTACCTGCTATGTTTTCACAGATCCCTGGAATCATCCTGGCTGCACACGCAGACTCGATGGCCATCAGCTGACCCCTCCCCCCAGGATGACGGTGAGAGAGCGGATTCGGCAGAACATCTCGGCTGCCTTCTACCGGCACGGCTTGCTATGTGCCTCCTACCCGGTCCCCATCATTCTCTTCACCTCTGCCAGCATCCTGACCTGCTGGTGAGTCTGCTTTCATGGTTTTGCATCTTTTATAGAGCGTGATGGTCTGGTTCTGGAAGTAAAAACCCCATTAATTTTTTCCATAGGGGAAATTATTTTTAATGATAACTTGTATACCTTTAAAGACAGACCTACCGTGAGCTCTAAGAATGTGAATCAATGGAATATGCTTCTGTGGAAGTCATCAGTCCATGTTATTTTTACGTAATTTTTTGTAAATTGCATTTAATAGCTGAGTTTGTGGTGAGTAACTACAGTACCCACAATCCTGCAGACAGAGATCCACAAGTCAAAGAATAGCAACATAAAAGCGCGCCAAAAGAGCTGTGCAATGACCGACAACTCCCGTGACGAACTGTGAATGATGCAGTCGAGTCAGTCTCCCTACACTCTCAAACTACTCATCTGAATGTTTTGCAATAAACTTAAAATATATTCTTTCTTTTCTTATAATCAACAACTATAAATCAATAATTGTATTTTTCCCATCATTTTTAACTCAATTACATCATTACTTCATGGGATTCTCTCATTAAAGAAATGAAGTACACAGTCTTGTTCCTTTTGTCTGATTTTCAAATGCTTTTTTATTTGAGCTTCAAATCCAATTTTGTAATGCTGCAAGTCACCCGAAATAATGGGGAAAGGTGAATTGGGTTGGGAAATGTTGCGAGCCAGATTTGAACTTTTGGTGGCCACATTAACGCCACACTTGCCACTAGGCCACAGCTCAGATGAATGCTCTCATTGTTGAAATACTTTATAGGCTTCACTGGGTCTGAGAAACAGCATATTTGTACAAATAAATCACAGTAAAGAAGAATAGACTTGTGTGTGGATGTTTTAGAATCTGAAAGGGTGAGAGAGGGCAACGGAGGAATGAAGTTGGCTTGTAGTAGGTTGCTCTTCACAGTTCGATTTGAAGGCAAGATTAGTCATTAAGCTCCTGTGCCAGGAGGACTGTGTGGAGCACAAATATAATTGCAGTAGAGTAGTCCGAGGGAAAAAACGTCTTTCTCCTGCATTCTCACCTCCTCTTTTACTCTGTCAGCAAAATGTGAATTAAATTCTTTGTGCTTCACTTAAAGGACAAAATCCCAGCAGATAAAAAAATGTGTGAGAGGGTTTCTCTCAGAGAACAGCCTGGTGTCTCCAGCTGCTTGTAGGAATGCTCTGACACCCTGTCTACACCAGACACGAGTGGCGCATCGCTTCAAAACTAATAGAACCCCATTATAATCAATGATTCTGTATACACCGGAAGCATCCATTGTGGCGTATCCGTCACACCGACAATAAACGGGTGTTCCGTTCCATTTCTCGCTGCATGAGTTGGTGCTACTACACAAATTAAACGGTTTAGAATGTTCTTGTTGACATGTCCAGTGTAGACAGCCTCAAGCCGTTGCGTCACGTCAGTGGACGCGCCCGGTGTAGACAGGGTGTCACACTCGCAAAGGAATATTTTGTTTGCTAAAATGTTTCTTCAATAAAATAAAAAACTAAAAACGAGATTGAGCCCTGTTCAGGAAGGAATCGTGTGTTCTGTGGCAGTGTGTAACTAAAAGGACATTCAGAGATTTCTCATGGAATGTAGTTTGCACAACAGTCTTGCCTTTTGTTTCCCTGACGTCAACAGTCTCATGTGTTTTTATCCAGCTAACTTAATCAGGCTGTGCTCCACTTTTTATTTCAACAAATACTGTCCACCTGGTGGCATGGGTGGAGGTTATTCATGACATTAGAAGCACTTTAATGGGGAGAAGATTGACAGATGTTTCTTTTGTGAGGAGCTTGGGATGGTCAGATCCATCTCCATCTGGAGGTTTTTTGCTGTGTTTCATTATTAATGTTTATTCTGACCACACTAAAACAAAAACCTTGCAAAAATAAAATAACATTTATATTGACTTGCATTGAAGAAGGCTCTTGAGTCATATCTTGAGAGCAGAATATCATAGAGACTTGAGGGTGGGCTTTTTTGGCTGAACACCCTGTAAACCGCACAGCAATGTAAAACACATTTTTGAAAAAAAAAAAAAATATATATATATATATATATTTTTTTTAAAGAAAATTTCAAAATACAGGTGCATCTCAATAAATTAGAATGTCATGGAAAAGTTCATTTATTTCAGTAATTCAACTCAAATTGTGAAACTCGTGTATTAAATAAATTCAATGCACACAGACTGAAGTAGTTTAAGTCTTTGGTTCTTTTAATTGTGATGATTTTGGCTCACATTTAACAAAAACCCACCAATTCACTATCTCAAAAAATTAGAATATGGTGACATGCCAATCAGCTAATCAGCTCAAAACACCTGCAAAGGTTTCCTGAGCCTTCAAAATGGTCTCTCAGTTTGGTTCACTAGGCTACACAATCATGGGGAAGACTGCTGATTTGACAGTTGTCCAGAAGACAATCACTGACACCCTTCAAAAGGAGGGTAAGCCACAAACATTCATTGCCAAAGAAGCTGGCTGTTCACAGAGTGCTGTATCCAAGCATGTTAACAGAAAGTTGAGTGGAAGGAAAAAGTGTGGAAGAAAAAGATGCACAACCAACTGATAGAACCGCAGCCTTATGAGGATTGTCAAGCAAAATCGATTCAAGAATTTGGGTGAACTTCACAAGGAATGGACTGAGGCTGGGGTCAAGGCATCAAGAGCCACCACACACAGACGTGTCAAGGAATTTGGCTACAGTTGTCGTATTCCTCTTGTTAAGCCACTCCTGAACCACAGACAACGTCAGAGGCGTCTTACCTGGGTTAAGGAGAAGAAGAACTGGACTGTTGCCCAGTGTTCCAAAGTCCTTTTTTCAGGTGAGAGCAAGTTTTGTATTTCATTTGGAAACCAAGGTCCTAGAGTCTGGAGGAAGGGTGGAGAAGCTCATAGCCCAAGTTGCTTGAAGTCCAGTGTTAAGTTTCCACAGTCTGTGATGATTTGGGGTGCAATGTCATCTGCTGGTGTTGGTCCATTGTGTTTTTTGAAAACCAAAGTCACTGCACCCGTTTACCAAGAAATTTTGGAGCATTTCATGCTTCCTTCTGTTGACCAGCTTTTTAAAGATGCTGATTTCATTTTCCAGCAGGATTTGGTACCTGCCCACACTGCCAAAAGCACCAAAAGTTGGTTAAATGGCCATGGTGTTGGTGTGCTTGACTGGCCAGCAAACTCACCAGACCTGAACCCCATAGAGAATCTATGGGGTATTGTCAAGAGGAAAATGAGAAACAAGAGACCAAAAAATGCAGATGAGCTGAAGGCCACTGTCAAAGAAACCTGGGCTTCCATACCACCTCAGCAGTGCCACAAACTGATCACCTCCATGCCACGCCGAATTGAGGCAGTAATTAAAGCAAAAGGAGCCCCTACCAAGTATTGAGTACATATACAGTAAATGAACATACTTTCCAGAAGGCCAACAATTCACTAAAAATGTTTTTTTTTATTGGTCTTATGATGTATTCTGATTTTTTGAGATAGTGAATTGGTGGGTTTTTGTTAAATGTGAGCCAAAATCATCACAATTAAAAGAACCAAAGACTTAAACTACTTCAGTCTGTGTGCACTGAATTTATTTAATACACGAGTTTCACAATTTGAGTTGAATTACTGAAATAAATGAGCTTTTCCACGACATTCTAATTTATTGAGATGCACCTGTGTATGTTCCACTAACTTTACCCCTATTAAAGCTGGCTAGCCTGAGGAAAGAGCAGATGACACGTTAATCATATCAATCTGTGCTCCTTCGTGGTGCAGTTTACCACGTTCACGCCTACCGCACCAGTGTGGGACAGATTGAAACGATGTAAAACTGTCTGTAAAAAATGCAAAAGAACACATTGCATACTCCCAGCCACCACCCTCTTTTTTTCAAATCTGATTTGTGTTATGACCCTTGTATGGTCTCTTCGTCAAAAGTTAGTCCTCTCGTCTGTTGTCGGTCAAAGCACGTTGAAGACATTGTACCGGTATGTGTGAGGAATGCATCTTGTCATTGACCACGAGAAGGTTACCCCCATGTGACTCTACCCTCCCTAGCAACCGGGCCAATTTGGTTGCTTAGGAGACCTTGCTGTTTGGTATAATTAATCTTTAATTAATCTAAATTAACACATTAAATCGTCAACCCTACTTTCATCTCAGATCTTTTTTTTTTACAGTTATCCTCTGCTGAAGTTGCCTCTGCCAGGAACAGGGCCTGTAGAGTTCACCACTGGAGTACGAGATTATTCTGTCCCGTCCCATGAGTCTCATGACCTGTCAGAGCGACCTGATTGGGTAAGATTAAATGCTTTTTTGATAGACAGTGTTCTGTGTATGTTTACCTTGGCACACGGTCACGCTTATTTCAAAGCATGCAGCTTTTCTGTAGACTATTATTAGGGTGCTTGGTAAAGCTGTCAATAACTGTTTACTCATTGCTGCTCCTCTTGCAGTATCAGGGGCCTCCGGTGGCCTATATCCAGCAGGTGCTGCTGAAGGCAGCAGTCTCGCCGTGGGATAACAGTCTGGTTCCTGTGGATGTGTTCCGCTCTCCCCTCGGCCGTGTTTTCAGTCTTCTGGAGGAGATCAGAAACCATGTTTATACGGACAGGTAGAAACTTACATCCTGACAGATTAGCTCTTTTTTTTAAATTTTTAAAAAAAAAATTTTTTTTTATGTTATCAAACAAAAATATTAATCTGTAATATTATTAGAGTTTCAACTCGATTTTCTTCATCAATAATTAAATGGATAGTTCATCTTAAATCTTTTAATTCTTTCATCATCCACTCACCCTCAAGTATTTCCAAACTTGTCTGACATTTTTTCTTTCGTGGAACACAAAAGGTGATATCAGGCAGAATTTTAACCTCAGTCACCATTCACTTTAATTGAATCGTTTTTGTGTACAATGAAAGTGAATTGTGACTTGAGGCTAACATTCTGCCTGACATCTCTTTTTGTGTTCCACTGAAGAAAGAAGCTCATACAGGTTTGGAATTGGTTGTTAAAGTGCAGTGTACTTATCTCTTCAGGTTTTAACAATTAAAAAAACATTTAAGGGGGAAAAAAGCATTTTTAAAAAGTTTTCAGTTTCAGTAGGTAAGATATTGTGAGTCTTGGAATAATTCTGTTACACCTTCTTGCTTCTTGTTATCCTGCATTTATCAAAACCTCTTTTTTCCTCCCACCCCCCTTCTCTTTCCACATCCTTAGAAGTTTGGAGGAGCTGTGTTTGCAGGTGACGGATCTGTTACCAGGGTTACGGCGCATGCAGGCGGTCCTTCCAGAGCATGGCTGCCTGCTGGTCTCCCCTGGCAACTACTGGCAGAATCGGCGTGACCTGTTTGATGCGGATCCAGACCTCCTGAAGACAGTCCACCAACATGAACCCAAAGGCCTTCATACTTCAGCCACCCTGAGAGGTGAGAGGCAGGAAATGCATTAAAGGGATAGTTCACCCAAAAATTCTGTCATCTGAATTGGCCTCAGTAACTATTACCTCTCATTGTATAGAAAAAAAGCGTTTCAATGAGAGTGAATGGTGACTGAGATGAACATACTGCCTAACTTCTCTCTTTGATCCAAGGAAGAAAGAAAGCCAAACAGGTCAACAACATGAGTGTGAGTAAATGATGACAGAAATGTAATTTTTTGAGGAACTATCCTTTTAAATACATTTAAATTTTTACCCAATTTTTATTGATGACCTTTACACTGATCCCGTCATTGCTTGTTCCTTTCAGACTTGCTCTTTGGTGTCCCAGGGAAGCAGACAGGTGTAAGCCTGTACAGCAGGGAGAGAGTGGTGACATACACCATCACAATTGCACTAAGCACCTATGATGCAAGGTCAGTCTTTCTAATTGTTCTATTTAGTGGTGTTTGCTAAGGCAAGCATCACTGTTATTGTTCATACTCGGGGTTAGATATCTGAACAAGCCTCTTATTAAATTTTATGCTGTACATTTGTGCTACGGACATAAATGATACCTCAAGTCATAGATTTGGTGGGGGGTTCTTGTCTTCGGCCAGTAAGTAGCCACCAATCAACCACCCAGAACTCCATAGCAACCGCATAACAACACCTTGGCAACCATCCAGAGCATCCTAGCATTGTGATGCAATGGTTGCACAACCAAGCGTCACTCATATTTCCTTCGGAAAATGGTCAAATCTATTTTTGTTTTTAATACTGTCATGTAGTAAAAAAAGTTGTTGCTTCCAACAAATGTAGAACATCTGATTGATTGTGTTGGTGTTAATTTTGTGTGTGTGGCATTGGCAGGTTTGTAGCCAGCCTTCGAGCCCGTCTGAAACAGCTTCACCCTTCAGTGAACTGCAGTCTTCGTGAGGACCACATGGTGCACGTCCATTTCAAAGAGGAAATCGGCATTGCTGAACTCATCCCTCTAGTTACCACCTACATCATCCTCTTCGCTTATATCTACTTCTCAACACGTAAGCAACATCCCAACCAAAACGTTCTCTCTTTCTTCTTCCTCTGTTATTTGTTCTTGTTACTCCTACCTTTTCTCTGAACAAAATGCTTTTTGAATTTATATGATTTAATCATGTACATCAGTAGGGCTGTCAAATTAAAATTAAAATTTTGAATATTCGTTGAATTTACCAAAACAATTCACATTCGAATGCTAAAACTGTGTATTAGAACTTTGGATTTGTGCCAAACACTGAAGATGACTTCAGATCGATTGCATTCTTGTGCTAAAAAAGGCTAGACACAGTGCAACAAATACAGTTTAACAGAAAACAGGTGTCTCAATATGCTTTTTAAAGTTCTTTTTAATTAGACACATCACCTAAAAAACAGTGCTCCTGCACGAGACGCTGAATAAACAAAAACAAAGCGAAACAAGGACATTCGTCTAGCTTGCGTTTACGTAGAAAAACAAATGGATGGTTACTAAAGCATTCAGTGTGAACAGCTCCTTACAGTTGGTGGAGGTACTTGGCCATTGCGTCTTGCTCTCTTAATAAGCATTTCTCAGATTAAGCAATGAGTTGTTTAAACGCTTTGTCAGGAAAGGAGTTCAACTTGGAAATGTGTGTCTGTCTCGAAATCCTCGCGTTCAGTTCCAGTCTGTTGTGTTCCATCTGATTGAACAGCCCCTGGCCTGGGCTCATAGTCTGAGCCGCTTAACCACCGAGTTCAGCCGAATACCACAGCTATCTGTGAATATTGCTACTCTACATACAAGTGTATGAATAAAAAACAATGTGGAAATGTGAACTGTCTTTTGAAGCGTTTTAACATTTAAAAATATGGACCGGCTAAAACTATTTATTTATTTTATGCACATTAGTTGAAAATGGAATGCTCTTTTTTTTTTCTTTTTTTTTTAACAGCCAGGAATGTTATTTGCAGTAATGTAACAGTGCTGTATGGTTTATGTATTTAATGCACCCTCTTGTGGACCAAGGCAACAATGTCATTTAAAAAAAATCAGCTGACTTTAAAATTAGAAAATTATTTTAATTTTGAATATATTTAAGGTAAAAATTCTAACTTCGTTTCTCTGCCCAGTTGACAGCTTTGTACATTAGTTCAACATCAATCAATAAAAAATGGTAAATGGTAATTAGTAATTGCTCCTTGAATAAAGCAACATAAAGCTTGTTTGTGTACCCGTCCTCAACCTAAGCAAAAGCTCTACTCTTCACCACAATGGTAAAGCGTAACAGAATCGGTTCTAAATCCCAAAATAATTTTTTTTTTTCTGATTAACAGTTTTTATTGATTCACACAATTGACAAAGAAAAGCAAAACATATTCCCTCCCAATCCCCAACCCCACCCTGACCCTCAACAAATATCCCTGTGGTCACACTTGAATATACACAAAAAAAAGAAATTATTATTATTATTTTATATTTATATTTCTTAATATATATATATATATATATATATATATAAAATAATAATAATCACACACATTTAAAACTACACTTCTGTCTCCACTGCCCCTCCCCGAGAGCCCTCCAAGAAGGCCAAGTAGCTGCCCCATCTTTTATTAAATGAATCTAAATTGCCTAGCATTCTACATGACAGCTCCTCCAATGCCGCCACCCTCCCCATCTCTGTGCACCACTCTTGAAATGAGGGCGCTCCAGCCGACTTCCATCCCCTAAGAACAATCTGTCTGCCAATCATAACACTGGCTAGGACCCAGTTTTTTTATATATTTATCCCCTATATTAATGACTGCCTCATCGCCTAAAATGCAGAGTCTGGGGCAAAATGAAATTTGAGTGCACAATACGTCACACATAACCTCTGAACCCTCAACCAAAATTCTTGGATCTTAACACACCACCAAAAAACATGGGTTGTGTCCCCATCTTCTGATTGGCATCACCAGCAGGTGGGTGTGTCTTTCAGACCAAGCCTATACAATCTAGAGGGGGTCCAATAGAATCGATGTAAAATCTTAAATTGCATAAGTCGCACCCTTGCTTCTCTAGATGTAGACTTGACGTTTTTTAGAATCCTAGCCCGCACTCCCTCCTCCAATACCAAGTTTAGATCTTTCTCCCATAATCTCTTGAGAGAAGCCGAAGCTCCTTCGCCCAGACTCTGAATTAGCAGGGAGTAATACACTGATGCCTCATGACCATTTCCAAAAGCAGTAATCACCACTCCCATAGTATCTGCTGCTTTAGCGGGGTGTATTCTACTCCTAAAAATAGTACAAAGCAGGTGGCGCAGCCGTAATTACCTAAAGAACTGAGATATGGGAATCCCAAAATGTTGAACCAAAGGATCTCAACACTCCACTCTCATATAGGTCACCGAGCGTATTAACCTCCCTCTAAATCCACTCTGTCCAGCAGAAAGGGTACATATTAATGCATAATTTTGGGTTCAGCCATATGCTCGAGGCTACATTTAAGTAAATGTCCGAATTAAACACTCTGGAGACTTTTGTCCATACCGAGTGCAAGTGCGAGAAAACAGGGTGTAATTTCTCTGGTTAGTTTGATAGAAAGGCTTTGCAATTGCGAAATAGGGGCAAGAACTTCCTGTTCAATACAAAACCAGGGAGGGGCTCTCTCAGATGGAAACGACCAATGAGCCAAATGTCTGAGACCGAATGCATAATAATAAAAGAAAATCTTTGGTAGTCCTAACCCACCTTTGTCAATTGGCCTATGCAATTTACTGAAATATAATCTGGGACGTTTACCATTCCAAAAGAAGGACTTCACTATGCTATCAAATTTCTTGAAATAAGAGAGGGGGACATCTATAGGGAGAGACTGTCGCAGGTAGATGAATTTTGGAAATACAATTCATTTTAATAACATTAACCTTCACAATCATAGATAAATGTAATGATGCCCACCTGCCTATCATCGCTTGAAAACCTTTTTATTAAAGGGTCAACATTAACTCTAACTAAATCGCACAAATTTGCTGGGAATAAAATACCCAAATACTTAATGCCCTGTTTGGGCCACTGGAAGGCACCCAGCTGAAAAGCCGTTACTGGGCAGTATGCCGTCAGAGCCAAAGCTTCGGATATAGACCAATTAACTCTGTATCCTGAGAAATTAGAAAATAAATGAATAATTCTGTGGAGGCAAGGCATAGATCTAGTGGGGTTGGAGACGAATAATAAAATATCATCTGCGTAAAGCAAAAGCTTATGTGACACACCTCCTGCCATCACCCCTGGAAAATCATCCTCCTTTCTTATCGCGGCTGCTAATGGTTCCAGGGCAAGACAAAACAATAATAAGGAAAGAGGGCAACCCTGCCGGGTGCCCCTATCCAGTGTAAAATAATCTGAAATTAATCCATTTGTTTGTACCGCTGCTACCTCAAGATGGCGCCGAGTATGGCTGCTGCGTTGCGAGCTCCGACACAACATAGTAGTGTTTTGTTTCTTTTGTTCACAATTCTTATGCTTTTTGTCTTGGATGTTGTCTGCCTTATTGTCTACGACAGACAAACACTTTTGGACATTGGTTCAGCAATTTCACACCGTAAACCGGACTTCACATTCCTCAATGCCGACCCGCTGTTTACAAACACGCAAGCGGAGCCCTTTGTCTGGGCAGCACAGCCGCGGAAACGCAAAAGGAAAAGGGGAAACAGAGCCGGCGTTCTCATCAGAGTAAGACGCCATGCAAATCGACCCCCGCTACCCACTATTCTACTGGCAAATGTTCAGTCTCTGGATAACAAGCTCTGCGAGCTGAAAGCGCGGATCTCTTTCCAACAAGATACAAGGGACTGCTGCATTATCTGCCTTACGGAAACGTGGATGTCTGCGGAGATTCCAGACTCTGCCATTGAACCCGCGGGGTTCTCCGTGCACCGAGCGGACAGAGCGAAAGACCTCTCAGGTAAAAGCAGAGGAGGTGGTGTATGTTTTATGATCAACAAATCCTGGTGTGATCAGAGGAACGTACATTCTATGAAGTCTTTCTGCTCTCCTGATCTGGAATTTCTTATGCTTCTGTGTCGACCATTCTGGCTACCGAGGGAATTCACAGCGGTCATTATCACTGCTGTGTACATCCCGCCACAAGCCGACACAGACCGGGCACTCAAGGAACTGTATAGGAGTATAAGTGAGCAGGAAACCGCGCACCCTGAGGCCACGTTCATTGTGACCGGGGACTTTAATAAAGCCAGTTTAAAATCAGTCGCACCAAAATACCACCAGCACATTAGTTTCAACACACGAGGGGACCGGGATTTGGACCATTGCTACTCTCCCTTCCGGGATGGCTACAAATCCCTCCCTCGCCTACCATTTGGCAAATTGGACCACTCTTCCATTCTGCTTCTGCCCGCTTACAGGCAGAAATTGAAACAGGAAGCACCCACCCTCAGAACGATCCAGTGCTGGTCGGACCAATCAGATTCTACGCCACAAGACTGTTTTGATCACACGGACTGGGAGATGTTCCGGTCCCCCTCTGATGACGACATCGAGCTTTACGCTGATAGCGTAATGTGTTTCATCAGAACGTGCGTAGAGGACGTCGTTCCGACCAGAACAATACGGATCTATCCGAATCAGAAACCTTGGATTAATAGCGATGTTTGCGCGGCACTTAATGTGTGGACCTCCGCTTTTAATTCCGGGAACGCGGAGGAGCATAAACAAGCCTGTACAGGAGCAAGATTGAAGGACAGTTTAACACCACCAACTCTAGAAGCATGTGGCAGGGAATTAACATCATCACGGACTTTAAAGGGAATAAAAACTCCGCCATGAACACCGCTGCCTCTCTCCCGGATGAGCTAAATACTTTTTATGCTTGTTTTGAGGGAAATAACACCTCCCTCGCGGAGAGAGCTCTCACGGCTGAAGCTACAGAGGTTAGTTCACTCTCCGTCTCTGTAGCGGATGTAACCCGATCCTTCCGACGGGTGAATATCCGCAAAGCCGCGGGCCCAGACGGCATTTCGGGCCGTGTCATCAGAGCGTGCGCGAACCAGCTGGCTGGTGTTTTTACGGACATTTTCAACCTTTCCCTCTCTTTGTCTGTAGTCCCCAAATGCTTTAAAACATCCACTATTGTGCCTGTTCCAAAACAATCAAAAATAACTTGCTTAAATGACTGGCGTCCTGTTGCTCTGACCCCCATCATCAGCAAATGCTTTGAGAGACTAATCAGAGATTACATCTGCTCTGTGCTGCCTCTCTCTCTTGACCCGCTGCAGTTTGCTTACCACAACAACCGCTCCACTGATGATGCCATTGCATCTACAATACACACTGCTCTCTCCCACCTGGAAAAAAGAACACTTATGTGAGAATGCTGTTTGTAGACTACAGCTCAGCATTCAACACCATAGTGCCCTCCAAGCTAGATGAGAAACTCCGGGCTCTGGGCTTAAACAGCTCGCTGTGCAGCTGGATCCTGGACTTCCTGTCCAGCAGACGCCAGGTGGCTAGAATAGGCAGCAACATCTCCTCATCACTGACCCTCAACACTGGAGCCCCGCAGGGCTGTGTTCTCAGCCCACTCCTGTATTCCCTGTACACACATGACTGTGTGGCAACACATAGCTCCAATGCCATCATTAAGTTTGCTGATGACACGACGGTGGTAGGTCTGATCACTGACAATGATGAAACAGCCTACAGAGAGGAGGTGCACACTCTGACACACTGGTGTCAGGAGCACAGCCTCTCTCTCAACGTCAGTAAGACAAAGGAGCTTGTGGTGGACTTCAGAAGAAAAGACAGTCCCATCACCATCAATGGAGCACCAGTGGAGAGAGTCAGCAGCTTCAAGTTCCTGGGTGTCCACATCACTGAGGAACTCACATGGTCCATCCACACTGAAGTCATTGTGAAGAAGGCTCATCAGCGCCTCTTCTTCCTGAGACGGCTGAGGAAGTTTGGAATGAACCGCCACATCCTCACACGGTTCTACACCTGCACTGTAGAGAGCATCCTGACTGGCTGCATCTCCGCCTGGTACGACAATAGCACCGCCCACAACCGCAAAACACTGCAAAGGGTGGTGCGAACTGCCAGACACATCATTGGAGGTGAGCTTCCCTCCCTCCAGGAAATATATACAAGGCGGTGTGTGAAAAAAGCTCAGAGGATCATCAGAGACTCCAGCCACCCGAGCCATGGGCTGTTCTCACTGCTACCATCAGGTAGGCAGTATCGCAGCATCAGGACACGCACCAGCCGACTCCATGATAGCTTCTTTCCCCAAGCAATCAGACTTCTGAACTCTTGATCTCCCACGATCAAATACATCAGCACTGCACTTTATTACCCTTACTCTTATATCTCACACCAGACTGTCATAAATTATATATTATTATATTATATTCTCTCTTAACAACTGACTATCAACCGACAGCCTGAATGTCAATACAGTACAATACTATACATTCTATATATACTATATTTACTTTTTTATATATTTTTATTTTTTATTTGTATTGAATAATGTGTATCTATATAGTGCGTATTGTATACTGTACAGTGTATGTTATTATTTGTATATTGTTGAGTGTAATTATGTGTATATCAGATGTTTAAATTGTGCTGTGTTAATTTGATGTTATTGTAAATTGGTACTGTCTCATCACTGTCACGACTGCTATGTTGATCGGAACTGCACCCAAGAATTTCACACACCATTGCACTTGTGTATATGGCTGTGTGACAATAAAGTGATTTGATTTGATTTGATTTGATACCGGGTGTCTATAATGTAACTTAATCCATCCAATAAACATATTCCCAAACCCGTACATTTCCAAAATCTTAAAAATATAATCCCATTCTACCATATCAATGATATTGATGAAACGCGTAATGTTATCAGAAGAGCTATGGACCTGAATAAACCCCACCTGATCTATATGTATAAGGGATGTCATAACTTTACTTAATCGGTTAGCCAAATTTTTTAACAATATTTTAACATCTAGCTGGATCAGGGAAATTGGACGTTAACTCTTACACTCGCTTGGATCTTTGTCCTTTTTAAGAATCAGACTGATCCGGGCTTGCGTCATGGTTGGCGGAAGCTTCCCATTCTTTAATGATTCCATATAAACTTCTAGCAAATGTGGAGCCAGTTCTGTAGCATAAGATCTAAAAAATTCTGCGGCAAAGCCATATGGCCCTGGAGCCTTGCCTGTAGGCAAGGCCTTAATTACCTCACCAAGCTCCTCCAAGGTTATCTCAGAATCAAGAGAATTTTTTTGCTCAGCCGACAGTTTAGGAAGTTCTAATGGTTCTACAAAGTTTCTAATATCCTCTTCATTAGACGAAGATGTGGAACTATATAGATCAAGATTGAATTCTTTAAAAGCATTATTAATATCAGTGGCTGAGGTAAATATTTCACCACTAGTAGATTTCACTGAGGGAATGGTAGAAAAAGACTCTCTCTGTTTTATATCTTGCCAAAAGCTTCCCTGCTTTGTTCCCCGACTCAAAGTATGACTGTCTTGCCCTGAATAGACAAAACTCCACCTTCCATGACAAAATAGTTTTATATCTATATATCAGTCGGGTCAGTTCTCTGAGGCCATTAGATGACATTCGGCTTTTCAGCTCTGCCTCGCCACTTTTAATATTCCCTTCCAGTTCTACGAGTTCTTGTGCTTTGTATTTTTTGGTGAAAGCGGCAAACTGTATAATCCGGCCCCTAACAACCGCCTTAAGTGCCTCCAAAGCCACGCCCACAGAGGATATTGAGGACCAGTTGGTCTCCATATACACATTGATTTCAGCCTTTAGCATTTGTTGGAATTCAGGATTTTGGCAAGAGGGATATATTAAAGCAGCAACTATATGATTTCCTTTTCTTCATATGTGGCAACACCTCTAAACACACCAGGGCATAATTTGAGAATAAATGTTTCCAATTGAGCAATCAACGACAGATGAAATGAAGTACTTGGATATATAAAAAAAAAAATCTGTTCTAGAGTAAATCTTTTGAACTGATGAAAATGTATAGTCCCTACCAGATGGGTTCAAAAGTCTCCAAACTATCTGTAAGACCAAGATTTTTACACATCCTGTGAAGCATCAATTGCTCTAGGGGACTTGCACACTTTTGCTTCACTATGATCAAGGACTGAGTCCATCAAAAGATTAAAGACTCCTCCCAATATTATATCATGAGGGGTGCCAGCAGCTTGCAACATCCCTTCAAGATCTATAAAAAAGCCCTGATCATCAACGTTAGGTGCATAAATATTAGCCAAAATAAGACTTTGTCCCTGAATTTCAGCTAAAACAATAATGACTCTTCCTAATTATCTTTACTCTGTTTGAGACATTTGAATTGTAGATGTTTACTTATCAATGTAATGACTCCCCTGCTCTTACTCGAGCCAGCACTATGAAAAAAATGCCCACCCCATATCTTTCCAAATTATTCAGCTTCCTGCGGAGAAAGGTGCATTTCTTGAAGAAACACTATATCATATTTCTTACGCTTAAGAAGAGAAATAACCTTCCTTCTTTTTATGGGGTGCCCCAACCCATTCACAATCCACTCATATTGACATTTTGACATATAAGAAAAAATAGGTTGTGTGTCAAAAACAAGATTATAAAGACCACATTCCAACATTAGTGAAACAATCGAACCACGAACATACCCTAGAACAAAAAAAAAAAACAGAAAAAAAAAAATGTGCACATTAACCCCGTGCACGACAACGCCGACTGGCGTCCATCCTTTCAAACACAAACAGTCCATGCACGCATACGAGACCCCGCGACAACCTTGCCGTCGGATTGCTCAAGTCCAGTGTTTCTATACACATTTTTTAGACCGAATTACACAGCAAAAGGTAATCTATAAAACAAACTCCAGCCAATAGGCAGAATAAACACAAAGAGCGTGTAGCTTCATCCATAAAACTGTCCTGAAGGTGTGTTATTCTACAAAGTAAACTCCAGCCACTAGGCGGAACCAGCACAAAAAAATGTGCATAATCTTCAAAGAGTCAAGCGAATGTTCAGTGAGCCGTTCCACTTGGCTGGTACCACAAAATGACTTACTCCATTGACTTTATGAAGGACATTGCTTGCTGTGGGCATGTGAATGTTTTACGGCCATCCTTAGCATCTATTCTCAATTTGGCCAGGAATATCAGTGCAAAAGTGACCTTCTGTTGATGTAAAAGTTTCTTGCGTTCCTTGAATCGATCACGTTTCTCTGTTGTCGAGTTCACAAAGACTGGGAACAAGAAAATGCTGTGGTTCTTCCAAGAAAGCCTTCCTTTACTCCTCGCCTCACATAACACAAGATCTTTATCAGATGATCTCAGAAATTTGGCCAGAATTGATCGGGGCATGTCTCCCTCAGTGGATCGCCGAGCCGGAACTCTGTGAGCTCGCCCGATTTCCAGCTTATGGCCTACTATGTCCTACTCTTGTGACCACATCAGTAAATTTCGCCTCCATGGCAGTGATCGATCGACATATCACAGCAAGATCCTCCAAGTCAGCAACGACCTTCATCAGCATTGCCGACATGTTCAACATCTCTCACCGCGTTTCCTGCATCTCTCCGACCAAATCGACTCCCAGGCCCCTGCTCAGGGGTGTTAGCTTGAGCATGTAAGTGTCTTTTAATGTCTCCAGAGCCTGAGTATTTTGAATTCTTTGACATATTGTCCTCCTAGAACAGTTATGGAACAGAGTGCATCGAATCTCGCTGGATTATGTCATAAAAGATATTAAAACTAGCAAAGTGCACAGAGCTCGCCTTTCACACGTCCGATCTTCGCATGCCGTCATGTGACTCCTCCCAAAATAACAACATTTAATACTTTTAAGTCTCCTCCTTTTCCCATATTGCTCAAAAATGCATAAAATAACACTCTGCATCAAGTCTGTTGCAAAGCATGCTGGAAACAACAAATCCCCTTGCCTATGTTGCTGAACATACTTAATTGGTTCACATTCACTCTACATAATGTAATCTAGTAGAGTGCACATTTTAGATAACATTAATTGAAAGCAAAGAAAACAAGTTTAGAAGAGAAGTATTATTTTGTTGTGTAGATCACAAATAATTTGATTTAGTAAATTGGACAATCTGCGCTTTTCACGTTTTTATTTTTTTCAGTGAGCTTTGATATGGATTTGGAATTTGGTTTACCTCAGTGTGAAATTATCTCTTCACAAATATGGGGCAAGCTGCCTGGATGATTAGGGCACCTGCACACTAAAGAAAGCTAGTGTTTGATGGATATAAATATATGAAATCCATTTTAAGGTAATGTATTATAGAGGTGGGTCAGTTTGAAAATACAGTGAAATTGATTTCCAAATGAAGCACCTTTTAGCGATAGCTATCTTGCAACATCAGCAAAGTCAGCAAGATACTGTAAACACCAACTACTCTAGGGGCATGCCATAATTTGCTAAGGCTTTAGCAGGGTTAGTTTCTCTGAGGTAGCATAAACTGGTGTGGCCTGTGGATGACCCTTACAGTATGTGGTTTAGGAGTGTGCCTCTGTGTTCCATGATTAATAAATCAGGGCCAGGTCAAGAATGTGTTTTGTTATGTAGTTTTTGTGTCATGTTAAGGACTAAGTTGTGGGATGTAATTTCTTACAATTCTTTGTTGTTTTTGAATGAATAGATTATATTCTGTTTTCTCTTTTAGAGTTGATAATCATATTTATTTTGCTATACTTACTGCATATTAAGGGGTTAATTGCATTTAGCGTTGTTTTTCACTTCTGTCTGTGAGCCCATCAGAACCCCATTTTTGGGTCACATCTTACCAGTTGAGAAACAATGCTACAACTTTTATGATCAAGATATTTGTATCCATTGCATTTTTTTCTGCTTAATGGGAATGGCCAGAATGATGAGAATCATTGTTGAACTAGCGCTGACAACAATCAGTACTATTCAGTGTTGCCTAGCATTCACTATGTCTTTTGTTTTTATCATTATATATATATATATCTATTAATATTAGGCAGTGTTATGACAAGGTGTTAAATTGGCCATGTTGCCAGGTGCCCCCTGAACAAAGAGTTGAGTTGGCAGCGGAAAGCACTCAGATTAGTAAGGCTGCTCAGTTTCTGGCTTGGCTTTCACCAAGGGTGTTCAAGTCTGGCCTGGGGCTTATGCTGGGAACAGCACATTCAACATCAAGAATTCATTAATGGATGCTCACACACACTTAACCCACATTGGGATTGTTTTGGCAAAACGTAATTCTTCCCTTAACTCTCCCTTGATGTGTCCTCACTTTACAGGAAAGATTGACATGGTGAAGTCCAAATGGGGCTTGGCTCTGGCTGCTGTGGTTACGGTTCTCAGCTCTCTGCTCATGTCTGTGGGACTCTGCACATTGTTTGGTTTGACACCTACACTTAACGGAGGGTAGGAACTTAGCCAATACTCATCTTCATTCATTGGAACCATAATAATTCTTCTGTGCATTAGAATAAGACAGCTACAGACCTGATTAAGGATGGGCAAAACTAAATATTTGCACAGTCAACTAGTCACTGGGTTGCCTGAACGACTAGTCGGCTAATTGGTCTTAAATGCCCTATATAATTAGAATGGTTTTGGGTTCACATGACCCCAATTGGCACGTTTCCTAGGGGTCGTTTACATAAGACACGTGCTTGCATTCAAAAACAGCTACAGTAGATGGAGCACAATTTTTTTTATCCCCAATTTGGAATGCCCAATTCCCACTACTTAGTAGGTGCTTGTGGTGGCGCGGTTACTCAACTCAATCCGGGTGGCGGAGGACAAGTCTCAGTTGTCTCCACTTCTGAGACAGTTAATCCGTGCATCTTATCACATGGCTCGTTGTGCATGAAACCACGGAGACTCCCAGCATGTGGAGGCTCATGCTACTCTCCGCGATCCACGCACAACTTACCACGCGCCCCATTGAGAGCGAGAACCACTAATCGCGACCACGAGGAGGTTACCCCATGTGACTCAACCCTCCCTAGCAACTGGGCTAATTTGGTTGCTTAGGAGACCTGGCTGGAGTCACTCAGCACACCCTAGATGGAGTACAATTGAGTTTAGGGATGTTTTAAGAATTTGGACTATTTTTAACTTGGCGTGTCAGTGCTTTACAGGGATATTATCGTGCAAACTGTCTAACAACTAAAGCATACCATGATGTCAGTGCGCTAATTAAAGCACCACCACTAAAAATATCAACACTAAAAACATCTGTCGTCGTAATAGGTTGGTCTGTAACTGGTTGTCGATAATAATGGCAGTATGTTGTTAGGAACTGCTTAGGTTTAGAGGAATTTTTGTTTGAGTGGGGATAATTCTCCAGCAGCCTATGAGGTTGCACCTATGTACTTGCAGTCATAGTGGTGTGAGTTCAGGCTGTCCAAACAAATTTGAGCTGAGATCACTGGGTCAAGTTACAGTCAACACACACACACACACTAACTGGGCCAAATGCGTACACCACATTGATTAAATATACAACAAACTCCAGAAAGTCAAGCCTTCAGCAAATTACAAATTATTTCAAAACCCCTGGAGAAATTTTTCATTACCTGATAAATGGATTATTTATTCTCTATACAGCTAACCTTAAAACTTTTCTTAATGTTCTTATGATTTCCAAAGTTTTATTACTTTCATCTGCTTTTGTTTTGCAGGGAGATCTTCCCATACCTAGTGGTGGTAATTGGTTTGGAGAATGTCCTTGTCCTTACTAAGTCTGTTGTGTCAACACCTGTCGACCTTGAAGTCAAGCTGCGCATTGCTCAAGGTCAGACATTGAGGCAGTCCTCTACACTGTCACAGTGTGTTTACTATAATTTTGTGAACTAGTATTTTGTATAGCCTTTTGTCAAGGTAGACACCATATTTAATAAAAAAAAAAAAAAGTAAAGTGAACGAAATTGAGACTGAGAGAAGTAAGGTGTTCAGTATTTCCTACAAGTTGTGTAGTGATAGACCAGTATGTCAATTTTAATTGGCAGATATTCTGCCATTTAGAGATTACTGGCAGTGCTGTAAAATATCTGTTCTGCCGATTAACAGACGTGCTAGTTTCCCATTGTGTCAGTTCCAAAACCTACTGCTCTGTTTCAAAAAGTGTATCTTGAGTAAATATTGATTAAGCATTCATGTCATCGGCCATTTAAAAAAAAAAAAGTACTATTGTGTATCCAGGTGTCGATCACTCAGCTGACGAAACATTGAAAACACTTCTTTCCACAAATTTACGGTGGACCAGAAACTTTGGAAAGCATGGGATGAGAATATTAAATATGATGCCTACAATCCTCTGACTGCACTTCCATCCATGGGCTTATTTTTGTTCACACTAAATTTAAATATGTTGTATTCTTTGACAAAAGTCTGTTTAGTCTTAGGGTGCTTTCACTCTTGGTTCGATTGCTTGGACCGAACCCGAGTTCGTTTCCTCCTCCCTGCCCCCGCTGGTCTCTGTTCACATCATATTTTTTGGGTCCGAATCGCAGTCTGATTACGTCATCAATGTGAGTACAAGTGACAGCTGGTTAATACTGTTACTAGGAAACAACTCAAGAAGACATCAGCTTCGCTGTGTTATTAAAGTATAGACCATTTCAAGCATGTAAACAATAACAAAGGATTTGAACGCAAGTTTTCCTGAAGCACTTCCGGTATCATTAACGGATTGGGTGCTCCAGTTTCTCCCATTCATTTGAGTAGAAGTGATCCGTCTCTGCTAATTAGTCTCTGTTTATAATCAATGAAGCCATTCATTGAAGCGGTGTCTGTCTGCGCGACCCACGGACAAGGTAAGGATTTCTTTTTTTAATGAGTAAAATACTTTTCTTGTTTCATTGTTCTGGATTAAAGCACCTGCTAAATATCAAAGTAGATGACTTGCGGAGCACAGTAATCATGTTAAAGTCACTATGAATGAAGCGCCTCACACTGTTGTTTTGAATGAGGGTGTGTTCTGTTCAGAGGTAATCATCCCTATGCACTTTAAAGACTTTACCATTCACTGTGAAAGCTTTAAAGGCTAAAAGGTGTGGGGCTGAAAAATAAGGGTCATTTGGAACTCACTTTTTCATAAATTTTTATTGGAAATTCTGTTTGAATTGTTCTCCCTTCAGAGGGTGATTTATCCCGTTTGGAATGCACAGCTAGCAAGAAATGTTCAAGGAACAAAAAAAGTCACTTCCTTAAACCGTCTTGAAATGGTCTGTTCATCTCATTGGATTTACCACCAAAACTTTACATGCACAAAATGACAATTATGTTTGTCTGTCACGGATTCATTGAATGTGCAATGATGTGAAGAACATTAGAGTTTGTCTGCTGCGAGCCCACGGATGCGTTGCGAGAGATGTTAAGAATGTGAGCTGCTTTATGAAGGTAATTAATTTGGACACAAGCAGGTATGAGAAATGCTTTAAATAATTGCAATCGGGAGCCTGCAAAGACACACATTATACAGTGCCTTGCTGAAGTATTAACCCCCCTTGGTGTTCTTCCTGTTTTGTTGCATTACAACCTGGAATAAAAAATTATTTTTATTTGGATTTTATGTAATGGACCTAACAAAATAGTGCAAATTGTTGAAGTGGAATGAAAAAAATACCTTGTTAAAAAACTGAAAAGTTGTGAGTACATATGATTCACCCCCTTTGCTATGAAACCCCTAAATAAGATCTGGTCCAACCAATTAACATAAGAAGTCACATAAATAATTGATTAAGGTCCACCTGTGTGCAATCAAAGTGTCACATGATCTGTCACATGATGGCAGTATGAATACACCTGTTCTGAAAGGCCCATGAGTCTGTAACACCACTAAGCAAGCAACATGAAGACCAAGGAGCTCTCCAAACAGGTCAGAGACAACGTTGTGGAGAAGTATAGATCAGGGTTGGGTTATAAAAAAATATCCCAAATTTTGAACATCCCACAGAGCACCATTAAATCCATTATAAAAAAAATGGAAAGAATATGGCACCACTACAAACCCGACAAGAGAAGGCCGCCCACCAAAACTCACAGACCGGGCAAGGAGGGCATTAATCAGAGATTCAACAAAGACACCAAAGATAACACTGAAGGAGCTGCAAAGATCCACAGCGGAGATGGGACTATCTGTCCATAGGACCACCTTAAGACGTACTCTCCCACAGAGTGGGGCTTTATGGAAGAGTGGCCAGAAAAAAGCCATTGCTTAAAGAAAAAAATATGAAAACACATTTGGAGTTTGCCAAACAGCATGTGGCAGACTCCCCAAACACATGGAAGAAGGTTCTGTGGTCAGATGAGACTAAAATTGAACTTTTTGGCCATCATGGGAAACCCAACACTTCCCATCACCCCGAGAACACCATTCCCACAGTGAAGCAAGGTTGTGGCAGCATCATGCTGTGGGGATGCTTTTCACTGATAGGGACTGGAAAACTGGTCAGGGTTGAAGGAAAGATAGATGGCACTAAATTCAGGGCAATTCTTGAGGAAAACTTGTTTAAGTCGGCTAGAGATTTGAGACTGGGACAAGATTCACCTTCCAGTAGGACAATGACTCTAAACATACTGCTAAAGCTATATTGGAGTGGTTTAAAGGAAACATTTAACTGTCTTGGAATGGCCTAGTCAAAGCCCAGACCTCAATCCAATTGAGAATGTGTGGCATGACTTGAAGATTGCTGTACACCAACACAACCCATCTAACTTGAAGGAGCTGGAGCATTTTTGCTTTGAAGAATGGGCAAAAATCCCAGTGGCTAGATGTGCTAAGCTAATAGAGACATACCCCAGGAGACTTGCAGCTGTAATTGCAGAAAAAGGTGGCTCTACTAAGTATTGATTTTGGGGGGACTGTTTTTTTGTCTCGGTTATTGTTTGTGTCACAATAAAAAAATATTTTGCACATTCAAAGTGGTAGGCATGTTGTGTAAATCAAATGGTACAAAGCCCCAAAAAATAAATTTTAATTCCAGTTTGTATTGCAATAAAACATGATAAACACCAAGGGTGGTGAATACTTTCACAAGGCACTGTACGTCATCAATAGCAGTTCACTTCCACGATTTGGTACAATTGCATTCACATCAGCATCGAACCGCACCAGAGTTCACATGGACCGTACCCCAGACCACCTTTTCAAGTGGACTCTGGTGCAGTTCGTGGGTGCTTACCGGAGTTCGGAAAACAGCGATCACATCACCCAAACGAACCCAACATTTACATCATTCGAACTCGGGTGCGCACCAAAAGAGCTAGTGTGAAAGCATCCTTAATTATCAGACTTTTTGGTTCTGTTTTAAGGTCTAAGCAATGAGAGCTGGTCCATCATGAAGAATATGGCCACTGAACTAGGCATCATTCTCATTGGATACTTCACTTTAGTACCAGCAATTCAGGTAAAACTGCTATAGAACAGGAATATGACCTGCAGTATTTTCTTTTTTTTTTTGGTAGTCGTGTAATGGCTAAAAACTTTACACTTCCCACTTTTATCTATGTGCTGACATCTGTGCAGGAGTTCTGTCTGTTTGCTGTGGTTGGTCTGGTGTCTGATTTCTTCCTTCAGATGTTTTTCTTCACCACTGTGCTGTCTATTGACATCCGCCGCATGGAGGTGAGAACCACCCACACAAGGATCATTCTTGAATTTATGAGAAATGCATGAATCATGAGTTACTTCATCTGAATGTCTTGATTTGAAAAACTTAATTGTACTGTTTTATTTTCTTTATTTGCATATCTCCTCACAAACAGTTGGCTGATCTGAACAGGCGTCTCCCAGCTGAAGCGGGGATGCCACCTCCTAAACCCGGACCTTTACGTCCACGAGAGACACCTCCCCGGCCCCGTCCCTCCCCCCACACGATCACTCTGCAGGCTCCAGCATTCAGGAACCTCCGCTTGCCCAAGAGACTTAAAGTGGTATACTTCTTAGCCCGTACTCGCCTGGCACAGCGAATCATTATGGTAAAGATGGCTTACTTTGGCTATGCTCAAAATGGCTTATTGCATATATATTGGATATAGTTAAATGTTTTCTGCACTGTTTGCTAGGTAGGAACTGTGATCTGGATCGGGATTCTGGTCTACACTGATCCTGCTGGTTTAAGGACTTTCCTTGCTGCTCAGGTGTCAGAGCAAAGCCCTCTTGGGGAGGCGGGGCTTCCTCATCTGGGCGTGGCTCCAGTATTCCCTGGTGGACACCCAACAAGCACACTGAGTGTGCTTGCTGCCCCTGAGCCCACCCCCTTACCAGAGAACCTATCCCAGGGTCACCGTGCACCCCTTCCGGGATCTGTGCCTATGTCCAGTCCCCAGATCACATGGGGCTCTGAAGATGAGGAGCTGTGGAGGCGACTTTCTTTCCGCCACTGGCCCTCACTGTTTAGCTATTACAATATCACTCTGGCTAAGAGGTATGCTACTCTCCCTCTCTCTCCTTATAATAAACCAAGGGTTCATTCTTAAAGGAATATTCCGGGTCCAATACAAGTTAAGCTCAGTCGACAGCATTTGTGGCATAATGTTGATTACCACAAAAATTTATTTCGACTCGTCCCTCCGTTTCTTTATAAAAATCAAAAATGGAGGTTACAGTGAGGCACTTACAATGGAAGTGAATGGGGCCAATTTTTGGAGTGTTTAAAGGCAGAAATGTGAAGCTTATATTTGATAAAAGCACTTACATTAATTCTTCTGTTAAAACTCATGTATTATTTGAGCTGTAAAGTTGTTTAAATTGTCATTTTTAGTCATTTTAGGGTTCGTAACATTAAATCATCATGGCATTGCAGTTGTAAAATTGGCTAAAACTTTACACAGAAAAGGTTAGTAGGTGATTTTAAATCATGTTGACATGCATATTGTTTATGTCTTGTGGCTAAACTTTTGAAACAGTATTTTATCGTTCAAAAATTGGGCCCCATTCACAAGATGGACAAGTCTCAGTTGCCTCCGCTTCTGAAACAGTAAGTCCACGCATCTTATCACGTGGCTTGCTGTGCATGACACCACGGAGACTCCCAGCATGTGAAGGCACATGCTACTCTCCGTGATCCACGCACAACTTACCACGCGCCCCATTGAGAGCGAGAACCACTAATCACGACCACAAAGAGGTTACCCCATGCGACTAGGGAGACTCTACCCTCCCTAGCAACCGGGCCAATTTGGTTGCTTAGGAGACTTGGCTGGAGTCACTCAGCATGCCCTGGATTCGAACTCGCGACTCCAGGGGTGGTAGTCAGTGTCAATACTCACTGAGCTACCCAGGCCCCCACACATTCTTATTATTGTGCTTTTGGTGTTTCACATTCTTTATACATATCGCCCCCTACTGGGCAGTGAGAAAAATTTCAAAAAAGGTGTTTTTTAAAATCAGAATTTTTCTGTCTTTGTCTTTGAGTTTGAAGAATAAATACAATGCCTTAAATTTTGGCCAAAACGAGGTATCTTGGGTACCTTTTGGAAAAGCCTTTGTTCACCTATGGTGGCTGGTCATTAGGATTTGGAACAGAGTGCACATGTATATAATGTTTTTTTGTTGTTGAACATTATAGTGTATGGCCCTCTCTGATGCCCTCAGGTACATCAGCATCCTGCCAGTCATCCCTGTCACGCTGCATCTCAGCCCTCAGGAGGCCATAGACACACGGCACCCACAGGATACGCACCACCCTCCGCCCCCCAGCCTCAAGACATCCGATCTACAGACAGATCTCACACTCTACAAGTCAGTATCACACTTGAACTTTTATGGGTATCCCAACCTCCTTTTACAAACAGGCACCTTGTGAAAAAGGAATGTGGTTCAGCCAGGGCGCGGCTCTGCAATTGCTATTTGGGACTCTTGACACAGTAGTTAAATCTGGGCTTGTAACCAAATAGTTGCAGGTTTGAACCTTACAAGAGCAATGCATGAATTATTATCACTGTACCACAGAGCGTGGCACCCCTGGTTGCTCATGAAGTATTGTGGTTATTGGGGCTTGCTAAGGCAAACAGCACTATTACTATTGCTCATCCTTTGGAGAAGTCACCCAAGCCATGAGGTACAAGAATATCATAGTGGGCTCTTTTTGGTCAGTAAGCAACCACTGAGCAGCTAACCAGATTGCCCTAGTAGCCGCATAGTAACACACTGAAAACCACTGAAAACCCCGAAGCAACTGCATAACTGCGCACTGGCAACAATCAGAACACCCTGAGTTTTGCATGGGCAACCATCATTAACATTGTCTTCAGAAAATGTTGAAGTGATAACATAATGCCATTCTGTGGCAATGCTGTACAGACAAATTCCGGTTGTATGGGAATAAACAATAGAATAGATTTTGTTCTATTTAATAAAACTCCTACACTGTTTGGGTGGTTACTCAAGGGCTGTGAGGATCAACTGAGAGGATTTTTTTTGTTTTTGTTTTTTTTTGTTCTCTTCCTACCTTGTTCTATTTATGGAACAGTCAGTGTAGAAAAGTAGTCATTCATTGTCAATATCTAGTTGCTCAATGACTTTTCTCAGAAATTGTTTCACCGCTCCCCTTTGTGGTCTCTCTGTGAACAAATGTCAAGAGGTTTTTGTCCTGTAGGTCAAAATATTATTTTAAACAAAAGAGCACTTTTTCTCTTTTTAACATGGTAAATAAGTAGTTGACATGAAATTTCAAGCCACTGCAGCAGTATTCTATGGCTTAGCTTGCTATAATTAATCTAAAAAAATTTTAAGCTAATTTTTCTAATTCTATAATTATTGTTTATACAGTTTTTATGACCTCATATTAATCGGTTAACAATTAAATCATAGAATATTAATTAACACGGCAGACCATTTAAGTGAACAATAAAGCTAAAGTGTGGTTAAAAATGGTGAAAAGCTTCAAAGAAATGGTGACCAGTTATGGGACCTAAAATATACTTTGTCCCTCATAATTTTAGATAAGTTTAACCAAGAATCTTGATGTTGAATTATGTTTATGGATCTATTATTTGTCAAATGAACACAATTGCCATTGATTGACTAATAGAGCTCATATTCATATCTCATAATTTCATACACTGAAGATACAAAGATGTGACTGCAGATATAAATAATAGTCTCTCTCATACACAAACATAAACGCACACTCTTGTGTGGTGTGATTGTGGTGTTCAAGGTCATTGTTCCAAGGACTGTCAGGCTTATCTATGTGGCAGTCATGGTCATTAGATACACATCATTGATGTTGGTCAACTCACTCTAAAACCAGGCTGTTCCCAGTAATGCTTGCCTTGGCCCCCTTGCTGTTTCAGTTCTTACATCCTTTTCTTTGGATATGTTCTCTGTGCTTCATTTAGTCTGTAAAGATTGATCTAGAAAAGTGCACGTGCTCAGACGTAATCCAACTTTCTGCATGCAATGCTCACCTTGAGTCACCATTCGTGGAGGTGGAAGGACTGGAATTTCGAGATGGACTTGTTTTGCAGTTGGATGTTCTCATGTGCCAGCTATACAGTATATTGATTGATTGCCCCATAAATTAAAGGTGAAGTGTGTAATTTCTGTGCCACTAATGACACCAAATGGAATTGCAGAAATAATGTTTCCCAAGTACTGAATGGGAAAGCAATTTGATAGCTCTCTCCAGGTAATTTAGACATCATGAGGCCCTTTCCCACTTACAGTCCTGGTACTTTTCCCTTAGTAACTTTCTAGATGAGAACTCTTATGAAGAACGGAACACCTGAGGAGACGTTTTCCCTGTTGCATTCACACTCACAAAGTAACCACTGTAGTGACGTCATCTAGTATCGACCATTATTATTCTGACGTTATTTGCATGCGCGTTTCATTTGCAACAACAACAAAATCAACAACACCGAAGGAGGTCGCCACGATCGGAGCTACACTTTTGTTTGTTTAGGGCTGTTTTATACGAACTTTAGCTGCATCAGAAAACGTAGGCAGCTGCCTTATCAGTTAATGGCTTAAACAACAGTGCTTTTGGATGAATGGAACTCTCTGAACAGTTTAAAAGGCCCCTTATTTTATCCTACCTTCATCCATCCTTATACAGCCTCCAAAGGCAGCATTTTTCAGTTTTCGGGCGCAGCTTGTGTCTTCAGGTTACAGTTTAAACTGGGCTCATGAGGCTTGAATGCGGTGCTCCGTGCTGCAGCCGGAGAGATGAGGCGGCGAAAGTGCTGTTTAATCAAGCAGCACACGCCGGACTCAGTTGACAACATGTTGAAAATGCACTATAAATGTTTTTATAAATTTATCAACACAATCTTTTACAATAAAGGTTTTTATGACTCAACATAAATAACTGTACTGAAATACTCACTCATTGATTTAAAAAATAAGTCTTGATGCAAGTTAACCACGCAGTAACAGGTATGAAATACTTCCCTCATGTAAACTAGATTTAATGGTGGTTTAGTGTACAATAAAGTTAATTTACCCACTCTCGATAAACAGCTGATTATTTATATCTGTCATCCCAGGAAAAAGTCGATGTAGTAATCCATAAATCACTTTATTTTCTTTATAGTCACACAGTACAGATGCGATGAAAACTCAAATTGTGTCTCCCCATGAAGTCAGACACACACATACACACATATGAAATGGGTGGTTCTCTTTGGATACTTTCTGTTTTTTCTGTTTTGTAAAATTAGCACAATCTTCTGAGTAATGCAGTTCCTTACATCCAACTCTAGAGGGTGACTGTTTATACAGTTTTTCATAATTCTTCTGGATCTGAAGAATTTTACAATGTAATTTGTTTTCATGTGTGTTCGTCTTCATGCAGAGTGGCGGCTCTTGGACTTTTCGGCGGTGTGGTCTTAGTGCTATTACTCTTTTGTCTGTATCGAGTACTCTGCCCTCGAAACTATGGGCAGAATGGGGTGCCTCATGGGCGGCGGCGCCGCGGAGACCTGCCCTGCGATGAGTATGGCTACTCGCCGCCAATCAGCGAAATATCCCCTCTGCTGCTGAGAGGCCACAGCATGGTGAGAATTAAGTAGACACAGTATGAAATGTTTCCAAAGTCACTGCTATGATAAATGTGCTCTGAGATATACAAACTACCTCTGGAATCTCCATAGGACATCGAGTGTCTGGCCAGTGATGGCATGCTTCTGGCCAGCTGTTGTCTGGCGGGACAGATCCGTGTTTGGGACGCACAGACAGGAGACTGTCTTACTGTTATACCCAACAATGGGTAAGGAAATGGATAAACTCAATAATGCTGTTGTGTATCTACTGCATACAATTATCCCTTTGTGGCGCCATAATTAAAAGTGCATCTTTAGCATTTAGTATTGGCCAGTACTGGCCAATAAACACTGTTACATTATATAGTATATTTTCACTTTAATAAATGTTCTGTCTTTTTTTTATCCACTGTCAGTCTGCGCAGAAGCAGCAGCAGTGGTTGCTGGGAGCACCGTGATGGCTGGGATCACTTAAGTGCTTGTGAAACTGAGAGTTTCCTGGGGACAGATTTTCGGGAGTCTGGGGGAGGAGCTATGGGAGGGCCAGATGTTGATATTTTCCCAATAAGGAGGAGGACTACCCCCACACGCCCTGCCCTGTTTGGAAACCAGCCGGACCTCACCCCACTCATTGACACCAACTTCGGCCCACTTCCCCCATCTCAGTCTTTGAGCAGCTCTGGCTTTGACTTCGGGGAACTCGTGGAGAAGGCATACCAGGAGCATGAGACCTCACCCACACTGGCTTTCCCACCGTCTCCCCCGGCTTCGCAGCAAAGACGACGAAGCCTGGGGGACCAGCCCATCCTGCCACCAGAGCTGCCCCTGCAGAGCAATGGAGACTGGGACAGCTCAGTGTGGGCCATGGAGCTGAGGGGCAACCTCATTGCCACAGGTCGGAGCAGTGGCAAACTAGAGGTGAGAGATAGAGAAGAAAGAGGTTCTTTATAATGAGACCATCTTGAGCTATCCATGTCATTAACCTGCCCTCTTTCTCTTGATTCTATCAGTTGTGGGATGCAGTAGAGGGATCATTACGGTGCAGTTATGAAGATGGAGTATCAGGAATCACTGCCTTGGCTTTCCTTAACAACAGGTGCATTTCACAACAACCTTGAAGGAGTAGTTTCCCCAAAAATGAACATTCTGTCATTTACTTACCCTCATATCATTACAAACCCATATGAGTTTCTTTCTTCTGTGAATCACAAAAATTAGATGTTAGGCAGAATGTAAGGGACTGGGACCCCATTTACACCTGGTATTAAGATGCGTTTCGAGTGATCCGATCAGAAGTGGTCAGCGCTAAATACAGGTCTAAACGGGGTCTAAAATGTTTTGTGATTGGATTACAAAAATCACATATGGAGGTAGTAAAAATGCATGTGACCACATTGCATTTGAGGTGTAAATGCTAATCCATCCAAATGTGTCCTGGACAGCAGAAAAGAGCCACCCCTCACCTGTCTGTCAACCGCTGCACTAAAAGAAGAGTTTAAACTTTTCCAGTTATGTGTGCCTTTAAAAGGAAATGACCATCTGATTGGAAAAATTGAAAAAGCGGATACATAAACAAGCATGAGAAATTCATGGATCTTATGTAGTGTGTTTGATTTCAACATGCAAGGATGCTGATGGCAAGCACACACATCTGAAACTCAGGTTTAAACGGGTAATTCACTAAAATAACAGATAATTCTGCTCCAAATGTTGCATTGGTGCTTAGATTGAATTTCAGCTGCATCTGGGAGAAACAGTGCGTGGGTTTTATTCTGGCTGTAATCTCATGCTGTAACACAGTAACATAGTGATTGATGTATTTCATCATGAAATCAGAGACCCTCACCTCGAAATCTTAACACAAGTGGTAACAGGGGACGCATTTAAGCCACCAGGTGTAAGCAGCGATGTGTCTCGTCTGACCGCATGAGATCGGATCACCCGAGATTAATCTTAATACTGGGTGTAAACGGGGTATGATGGCCTCAGTCATCATTCACTTGTATTGCATGAGAAAAGATGCATTGAAAGGTGATTGGTGAATGAGGCTAACCTGCTTAACATCATGAGAATGAGTAAATGATAAATTTCATTTTTGGGTGAACTATACCTTGCAGCAGTTAAGCATTTTAAAGGAACATTCTGAGTTCTATACAAGTTAATCTCAGTCGACAGCATTTGTGGCAAAATGATGATTACCACAAAAATGTATTTAGTCTAATTTCTCCTTTTCTTTAAAAAAAAATCAAGGTTATAGAGAGGCACTTACAATGAAAGTGAATGGGGCCAATTTTTGGAGGGTTTAAAGGCAAAAATGTGAATCTTATAATTTTATAAAAGCACTTCAATTAATAATGTATTATTTGAGCTGTAAAGTTGTTTAAATTATCATTTTTACAGACATTTTAAGGTTTGTTGACATCATCGTGGTAACAGTTGTAAAACTGGCTACAACTTTACACAGAAAAGGTTTCATCAAAATAAATTTAAGTTCACGTATATTGTTTGTCTTGTGGCTATACTTTTGAAAAAGTATTTTAACGTAAAAAAATTGGCCCACTTTGACTTCCGTTCTAAGTGCTTCACTGTCACCTCGATTTTTGCGTTTTGTTTAAAGAAAAGGAGGGACGAGTCAAAATTATTTTTTGTGGTAACCAATATTATGCCACAAATGCTGTCGATTGAGCTTAACTTGTATTGAAAGCAGAATATTCCTTTAACTCTCACTCAACTCTACACCTGTTCCACGCCCCAACCACCCGACACACTTTTTGTCTTCTGCTAGTCTCAGCCTCAGATAGCACTCTGTGTTGTTTTGAATTACAGAATTGTGGCGGCCCGTTTGAATGGTTCACTGGATTTCTTCACGGTGGAGATCAACAAGCCTCTTGGGTTACTACAGTATCGTGGTGGGTCATGCGAAAAGATTTGTGAAATAAACTAATTTTAATTGTACACAAGGGGGAAAGTTCAGGTCCAAAAGTGCATTTTAAGTGTTTCTCTTATTTTGTGTGTGTTAGGGCCTCCAGGCCGGGGCAGTCTACCCCACTTCCCCTGCTACAGCAGTGAGGATGTGATCAACTGTCAGCTGACACGCTCTGTGCAGTGTGCCCACCAGAAACCCATCACTATGCTCAAAGCTGCCGCTGGCAGGGTGGTCACCGGCAGTCAGGACCATACAGTCAGGGTAAAAACATAATACACACTCATATGCACATTCGGTGAGCACAGTGGAACAGTGACTGCCACCCTGCAAAAACTCACCACAACCCTACTTGCCATGCTTCCCATTTGGTAGATCTTGCTTCAGGACTTTGGGCAGCATATTATTTGACAATTTTTTTTGAATCAGTTAAACATGATTTTTGAAGGAAGTTTGAATCTAACAGACACGTGGCTGCTATAGTAGCTAATATCATCGCTTAACCTCGGGGCTCATGGTAGGCCTGATTTGAAAGGTTTATACTCCGTTGCTAAAATCAGTTTCTTTGTAGCAATTTTAAATGGGATTTGTACTTCCAGAAGCCTACTGTTGCACTCTATATTAACCCTTGCCTTAGCCTTGTGTTTGTGTACTTTTTCTTTTTTTTAGGTGTATCGTTTGGAGGACTCATGCTGTCTATTTACACTACAGGGCCACTCAGGTGGCATTACTGCAATCTACATAGACCAGGTCAGAATTACACCACCAACACACACAAATACACCTTGTTCAATTCTGGCATATTTTAAATAAATTAAACGCATAACACAACATTAGTTTATTTTTATTTTTTTATTTTTTATTGTTTTTTTCAGATTTTGTTTCCCTGACCTGCTACTTTTCCCTATCTGCTCAGTATTTTACTATCCAAAGAGTATGTTATTTCAAAACATAAAGATAATTTAATGTTTTTCTGTGCTATGTTTTAGACCATGGTTCTAGCCAGTGGGGGCCAAGACGGAGCCATCTGCGTTTGGGACGTCCTAACGGGCAGCCGGGTGAGCCATATGTACGGTCACCGTGGTGATGTAACCTCGCTGGTTTGCACAACTTCCTGTATCATAAGCAGTGGGTTGGATGACCTCATTTGCATTTGGGACCGTAGCACAGGCATAAAACTGTACTCCATACAACAGGTGCGTGAAATACTGTTGTTTATTACTGTGTTATCGATTCAGTTATGTAATTATGGTGTTTTTTTTAAAATAAAGTTGTATTTTTTGTTGTATTTCAATTGTTGATGCCAACAGATACCTAGACACCAGGGTGACTGATATAATGCTGATATTCTTAAAACATTTAATGACAGCAAATGAGATGTACACATGAAATGAAATGTAATTTAATTAACACTTATTTTAAACAATATTACCTCAAATTTACCAAAAAAAAAAAAAAAATAGTTTGTTTTCCATTGACAAGGCAGTCAGTAGATGTTGGAACTGACACAAGGGACGACTGGTCACTTTATCGGCCAAATGGACACTTTTATCAGCTGATTTGTCAGAATGGACAAATATTGGCTTAGTAATCAGCCTGGTAGATATAACAATCAGTCACTAATATTAAGTGTACATTTTATGTGTTGAAGTTTGATGATGTCATTTTAATTAAACTAGTCGATATACACCAATCAGCCACAACATTAAAACAACCTGCCTAATATCGTGCCGCCAAAACAGCGCCACCCGTCTGGCACCAACAATCATGCTATGGCCCAAATCACTGAGATACATTTTTTTTTACCCATTCTGTTGGTTGATGTGAACATTAACTGAAGCTCCTGACCCATATCTGCATGATTTTATGCACTACTGCCTCATGATTGGCTGATTAGAGAATCACATGGATGATTGTTGGTAACAGATGGGCTGGTTTGAGTATTTCTGTAACTGCTGATCTCCTGGGATTTTCACACACAGCAATCTCTAGAATTTACTGTGAATGGTGCCAAAAACAAAAACATCCAGTCAGTGGCAGACGGAAATGCTTAGTTGATGAGAGAGGTCACAGAGAATGGCCAGACTGGTTTGAACTGACAGAGTCTACGGAAACTCAGATAACTGCTCTGTACAATTGTGTATATAGAATATAATCTCAGAATGCTATTGTGAGATGCGGGTTGGCTCTATCTTGGTGGCACGAGGGGGACCTACACAATATTAGGCAGGTGGTTTTAATGTTGTGGCTAATCAGTGTGTTTATATACACTACCAGTCAAAAGTTTTGAAACACTTGACTGAAATGTATCTCATGGTCTTAAAAATCTTTTGATCTGAAGGCGTATACTTAAATGTTTGAAATTAGTTTTGTAGACAAAAAATATAATTGTGCCACCATATTAATTTATTTTATTATAAAACTAAAATGTAATTTGGACTTGGACTAAATAATAAAGAAAAGCAGCCAATAAGTGCCCAACATAGATGGGAACTCCTTCAGTACTGTTTGATCCCAGGGTGATACCTCAAGAAATTGGTTGAGAAAATGCCAAGAGTACATGTCTGCAAATTCTAGGCAAAGGGTGACTACTTTGAAGATGCTAAAATATAACACAGTTATGATTTATTTTGGATTTTGTTTAGTCACAACATAATTCCCATAGTTCCATTTATGTTATAGTTAATGTTTATATATTAATATATATTTAAAAAATATTGCCCTTTTAAATAGTTGCATGGCTATGTTCACACAGGCAGAAACAATCTGAAATTTTTGTAGTCTGAACAGGACAAACACACATAAAAATTCTTTTAACAAGCCTGATCCAAACCACATCTGTAGGTGGTTTGGAATCCGATTAAAATCAGATTTTTGTTAATGCGTTTTAATCTGAATGGTCAGATCAGATACCATGTGTTTTTTTTCCCCCTCATTCGTTGTGCACGACGGGTCGTTTCTTCAGGTGTTGCGAAGAGAAGACATACTGTGTTCCAAATGGCATAAATGATGCCTTCTCAGAGCACTTCAAAGGAAAAACAATAATGATGGCCATGCTGTTGGATCATTACAAGATAATTTTTTGGAGTTCAGAATGACCGTTTTAATAAACCTTCAAGCCCTCCGACAGTGGAGTAAAGTCTACGAGGGGAATAGGGCAAAGAGATGAACACTTCTGAATGGAACGTGCCCATATGTCATGCACTGTTGCAGAGCAGCAGAAGCAGTGCAAACCTCTTTTAAAATAATACAGACATTGGCTTTACCACCCCAAAGAGATGCGCTAAGGTGCAGGAGCACACATCAGTTGCGAGCCACCACAATGTGATAAGGTGTTTGATTGTCTCACACGAATACAGGATGCTTAAGCATGTTGAGCGCTTCAATACAGAGTCTTCATGTCTTCAAGAGTCTTGCTGTCTAACCATTTTATGCTTCAATATGGGACATTTTGCTGCCCTCTAAAATGCAGGACAATAAGCATCCCGTATGGGGCTAAAACGGGACAGTTGTAAACCCTGGCATTAACAGAAATTGCATACGCCACCTTTCCCATTTTTTAGGCCGTCGCTGTGAAGAATGTGATCATATTTGGATACTGTCCTCATGGAAAAACATAAACGACAGCAAAACATCCATTGCTCGACACTCAAGCATGGTGAACATACTCAAATTTGCATTGTTACTATGACAACTGATGTGGATGTGCTAGCTGAAACGACTGCAGTCTGAACAGCAAAACATCTGTGCACACATATAAACTAGTCAGTATGAAAAATTAGATTTTTTCTGCAGTGTGAACAAAGCCTTTGTTGTTAGTAGCTTGTAGTGTAGCGGACTGAAAAAGGTATCTTGACTAGTTTAGCTACTTTAAATTATGAGTAACTAGTAGCTTGGCAAGCTACAGTTTAGCCTCTTGCTATTGAGAGAAATGATAAAAAGAAGAAAAGCTGATGAAGTAGTAGCCTATCATGTGGTTATGTCTCTAATGAACCCTTTCTCTTTGCTCCATGTCTCAGGAAGTTGGATGTGGGGCTAGTCTTGGGGTGATCTCTGAAAGCTTGCTAGTGACGGGAGGCCAAGGTTGTGTGTCATTCTGGGACCTGAATTACGGGGACCTGCTGCAGACGGTGTACTTGGGCCAGAGCAGCGAGGGCCAGAGTGTCAGGCAGCTCCTGGTTCTGGACAATGCCGCAATAGTCTGTGACTTTGGTAGTGAGCTCAGTCTGGTCTACGTGCCCTCTGTTCTGGAGAAACTGGACTGAAAACACACAGACCAGCCCACAGACTTAGCACTTTGATAAAACTCAAGAGTGGCCAGCACGAAAGCACTCAACCTTTAACCTGTATCATGGCAGGTTCATTGCAGACATGTCGTTTCTACTTTGTAGGGAGAGAGCGGTTACTGTTGAGGTCTTCTGCCTCATCTGAACTGTCAAGCATTAATGGGGACACAAAGGCACAACTCGATCCTTTGTTATTTAACAGGCCTCTAGTGCTCCATGAGAGCATTTTGTACTTTTGGTAGAACATGACTCAAGTCAACAGAATGTTCTGAAAGTTTTACTCTCGACATAGTTACTTGAAGGTAGTACAAAAACTGCTAGCCATGAAGGGTGGCTCTTTTTGCCTGCCTTAAGATGTCTGTGTGTGAGTGTGTGAGATAGGAAGCTCACAGTGAGAATGCAATGCTGTCCAGCCCAGTAACTCATGACTGTGTAACAGCTTGACATGCATGTAAGAGAGTTCACAATAATGTGTTTGCAGGGTAAAGGGAGAGGAGTAATGCAAAGGTCATTGGATGGACAAAAGGCATATATTTTTCTTAGCAAAAGAAATTGAGTGCTGCTTTGTGTGCAACTGTATTTGAACGAGTGGTTTATGTGAATCTCTTGGAAACAGTCCGGGTCACATTTCACCCCATATTCAAATGAAAACATTTGAAACTATACCTTGCATAAAGAAATGAAGCCTATATTTTAGCACCGTTAAGATATTTTCATGACAAAACAATGTCCCAAAATATTTTCAATACAATAATGTGAGAAAACATTATAAATAAAGCTATATCATTTACATTATACACTGCATTTAAGTACATTTTTAAGTTTACATCATGGTAATATTTGTTGTACTGAATGTACTTCATGCTTTTTAAAAAAATTTTTTTTATCATTGATAGGATGATTTTCATTAATGCTTTTTTTCAGTAATTGTAAATGGGGGCTTTACTGTGAAAATAATATCACAATGAAGCACAAAAATCTCAATAGTCCTAAAATAGACTTTTTAAAATAGTTTTCATTTTGCAAAATATAATAAAAAATAAAAACAATCTGATTTTGGGGTAAAATGTGACAAGGACATTGGTTTTTAAGATCTGTGAGCGGTTGTGTTTGCAAGATTGTCAGAAATACATACTGTAAACATCTAAATCTCGGGGGTAGGGGGGTCAATTTTTAATATTGAAATCAACTATTTATTAGTGACAGTTTTTAACAATTTGTATGAAGCTTGGCATATTGATGTTAAAATGGAGACGTTGTCATGAATTTTAATATACAGTACAGAAAAGGTTTGACTAACACTTTAATATTAGGATTATACTGATTTAGTCAGTAACTGACAGACAGGAGGTAAGTTTTGGCGTAGTTTATGTTCCCTTTCTAGAGCAGCAAGATGAGTACCCAGTGACAAGAAAGGGGGAAAATTGTCATTCCAGTCCTGCCTTAAACATATGGGAGAAAAGTTCCTTGACAGCCCACACTGTGATGTTTTATCTGTTTCCTGGACTGAAATCCTTATGAATATTAATACTGTTCATTTTAACCTGTATTCCAGCTGGCATTACAGATCACCCCAATGTCATTTTAATCTAAATGCAGCTAATGATGTCAAATATCAGCACATCTCTGACAGAGTTAGATTTCCCTTCGTGCAGAAAAGTGGTGGATAGGGCTGCTTTTAAAAATAGATTTGTGTGTGTGTGTGTGTGTGTGTATATATATATATATATATATATATATATATATATATATATATATATATATATATATATATATATATATTTTTTTTTTTTTTTTTTTTTTTGTCTTGAAATGTCTTATTGTTGTAGAGCCATGAATGATTCACAGGTTTCACTGAGATTATGTTGACCATTAGTTGATTATGTATTTTTGGGGCATGGTCTTGGTATGGCGAAACACTAGTTAATCAAATCCAGCCCTGCAGTACCCTCACAAATGTGTGCATTTGGTCTGGCCTGGTGTTTAAAATATTCATATCAGTCAAAAAATGGTGATTTACTGGGACAGGGCAAATGGACATGTTAGAACTGAAATTGAAATAAATGTTAAAAAGGCACAGAGATACTAGTATCAGATTTAAATGAATAGTTCACCCAAAAATGAAAATTCTCTCATCATTTACTCACCCTCATACCATCTAAGATGTGTATGACTTTCTTTCTTCAGCAGAACTCAAAGATTTTTAGAAGAATATCTCTGCTCTGTAGGTCCATTTAATGCAAGTGAATGGTGCCCAGGCTTTTGAAGCTCCAAAAAGCAGATCAGTTCAGGATAAACATAATCCATCAAACTCCAGTGGTTTAATCAATGTCTTCTGAAGTGATCCAGTTGGTTTTAGGTGAGAACAGACCAAAATATAATTCCTTTTTTTACTGTACATCTTGACACCAGTCATGATCCTTGGTGATCATGATTTCAACATCGATTACACTTCCATGCGTAAGGCACTAGGAAGTGTAATCGAGCTTGAAATCATAATAGTACCTATAGACTGCAATGGCAAGATGTACAGTGATAAAGGAGTTATATTTTGGTCTGTTCTTACCCTAAACCAACTGGATCGCTTCAGAAGACATTGATTTAACTATTTAAGTCTTATGGATTACCTTCATGCTGACTTTCTCTCCTTTTGGGAGCTTCAAAGGCATAGCCACCATTCACTTGCATTGTATGGGACTACAGAGCTGAGATACTCTTCTAAAAGTCTTCATTTGTGTTCCGTAGAAGCAAGAGAGTCATACACTTCTGGGATGGCATGAGGGTGAGTGATTGATGAGAGAATTTTCATTTTGGGGGTGAACTATCCCTTTAAGACAGTAGTTTGCATTAAACCATAGCAACTATTTAAAGATGGTTAATTTTGTATTCTGGTAACATTTACCACACAGATGATTTGAGATCTGCATGTGCATTCCTTTGACAAAAACTGAAAGTCAACAATTTGCCCTTTGCTTTAGTAAGAAAATGGACCAGACCAGAAGTGCCCCTACTTTCATTGCAGATGATTTTTAGGTGATTTATGTTGCACTTAACAACACCAAATTTGAGCATTGCTCTTAAAATATTATGGGTTTCCTTGGATTATACATTTGTATTAACTGGACTTCCCCTGCTGTCTTTATTAACAGGGGAGTAAAAAAAAGCACCATTGTTTTTTTCACTACTCTCTCTCCGTTCCTAGAAATGATTAGATGTGTGCGTTATTAAAGTGGAATACTGCTCTCATCTTGCTGTATCTTACAAATTATTGCTGCTGATGTTGAGATGGAGTGGATGATGTTTTATGTGATGTGTAATGCCTTAATGTTGCACTGTTTATTAAGATGGGGAGGGGGCAGAGAAAGACCGAGTGTAAATATTGTTTTGACTTTTTTTTGGGCCTGCTCTGCCCTCTTCTCCATCTTTCCCAAATACACTACACAGTGTAAGCAGACAGTAGATGATGTATCTAATGCTCTGTTCTATTTTTAACACCAAAAAAAACAAAAACATTTGTACTAATTTGCAAATAAAAAGGCTTTGATACCTTGTCTGTTGTCTTGTCTAGTTCCTTCATCTCTAATTAAAGAACTATTCTGGGTTAGACTTCCACAGTAGATGCATTGATGTAAACACGATTTTTGGTTTTAGAAGTAAAAAATATTTTCTCTGGTAGTCAACATTATGATAAAGATGCTCTACATAAACAGTAAATTGTACTGCATCCCAGAACTAGTTGTTTCATATTTCTCCATTTGAAGAACAAACACAAAATGCTACAGGATACCAAACTTTAAGATTTATTTACAGTGTTCAAAGAATGTCAAGTTAGAATCAACTCATTAAAATGCTATGATTTCTGAAGTGATGATTCAGAAATGTAAGTGTTTTAAGTACAATGAGTATATCAAGTCGTATTTTCATCACCAGCTTCAGTTTGTCCCTACATACAAGATGCAGATTACTGTAGCTTCAAGACAAGTGCAGAAACTAATAATATGCAACCCACAGTGCAAGCAGATTACGATAGAGCAAAAGCAATGTGGATGTCAGTTATCACTCTGTACTCATTCTCAACATTTTTAGTGTAAAGAGGCATAGGCCCACTGAAGAAGAACCAAAACTCAGGCACCTTACAGGCAATTACAAACACCCTGGCATTAGGAAAGCATGCTGAGAGACAAGGCTGAATTTACAGAATGTCATCTGAAGCACTAGGATCATTGCTAGATCAAAGTGCTGAAAGAATCTGAAAAGACTTATCAGGACACAAGTAGACAGACTGACACAAAGTGATGAAGTCCAAGAAGCATGAATGTGGACTAGATGGGACAAGGTTTTAGAAAGAGTTTACAGAAGAATGCCTGCAGGAAAGAAGATTAAAGAGCTCGGTTGTGTTGTTTCAGCTTTTGTTTAGTGTCCAGAGAGGATCCAAGCTACTTAGCGGATCGTCGCCCTCTGGAGGCCCTTGAAGGCCTTTGCCCTCCTGCGGCAGAAGGAAGCTCTGCTTGTTGATCCGCTGCTTGCCTCGATGGCTGCTGTCCAGCGTGAAGGCTTCAGGTGTGAGAGAAGCCAACAGGTCCAGAGATGAAGAAGTGGGTGGAGAGGGGGCAGCAGGTGGTTCTTCAGTGGACGGGTGGTGATTTAAGATGGGGGAGGCAGGTGTTGACCCAGTGAACTCATTCCCTTGATCACTGGGAGGTGAAGGTGACTGTGTTTTGCCTGGAGAGGAAGTGCAAGAGAGGGGGGAACTGATGGAATCAGGCATCGTCTTAAAAGAAAGAGGGTCCTGAGAAGGTTGAACTGACATATCTGTAGATTCAGGGTCCCATATGCTTGGCACTTCAGAAGCAGAGGGCATCTGCTCTAGGGTGGGCTCTTGTTCGTGATCAACACTCGGTGGTCGAATGCTTAGTTTAGCTATGGTGGCCTGTATGGAGCTAATAGGCATGTCTGCACCCAGAACAATGTCCGTAGATTCCTGTCGGGAATATGACTTGAAAGACACACAATATTTGTTAGACAGTCACAGAGCTTAGTTTTATATATATATATATATATATATATATATATATATATATATATATAAAAGACAAGTTAAAAATAGAAGGTCACCTTCACTGCAGTGTTGTTTGGGATCTTGGTGCAAGGGGACGTTAGGATGCCGTGGCGCTGCAGAACCTGCTCTGTATGTTTTAGAACGGCTTCATGGCAGAATTTGAGGTGAAGCTGTGGAGTTATTTATTTAAAGAAATACCATTATATTCTGTCAATCAGAGACTAGGTGCAATATCTCATCACTGGGTGTACAATTACCTTTTCTTGCAGCATGTTCTTCCTCTGCTGCCTCATCTTCCTCACCAGCTGGATTAGGTCAGGTATACCATTGCCAGCCTCAATTTCTTGAAGCGCTGCATAAAGCAGGCAAAAGGCACCAGTACGACCAACACCAGAGCTAAAAGAAACAGATAAAAAGATGGTACATGTTTGTCCTTCTATGTACTTGGCATTGTCAATTTGTTTAATGCCATCTAAAATATTCATATATATAGAAATATGGTACCTGCAATGCACTACAACTGGAGTGTGTAGTGGGCGCTGAAGTAGGTAATGCCCATGGACTTCTTGAATGAAACGTATAAGGTTGCTTTTACTCTCTGGAAGACCCCTTTTTGCAAAGAATTTACCAATATGAGTTAGAAGTGTTTTTAGAGGTAGCTATTTTTAATGTGTTGAACCTGGATATGTATAAAGAATAAGTCCTTACAGTTCAGGCCATGAAGTAAACTGAAGGTGAATGATGGTGCGTCTCAGACTCTGGTCCCGATACTGTAGTCCTATCATACGCTCCATATGGGTTGGAGTACTCTTCTGGGTGGTCAGTGTGAGAGTGATTGGTCCCTGGACAATCTGTTGCCCCCTCTCTGATGGAAAGTACCGCAACACCTTTTGCTGGGAATAAAATAAAACAATGGAGATTATTATAAATTATTTCAAAAGTTAACAACATTCATCCTGCAATAGGTCACAGTATCATATTTACCTTTTCCAACTCTTGCTCTGATACAAGCATGACAATTACAGAAACCTTTTGCTCATAAACCATGAGCCAAAAGTCGGCTGCAGTGCCAGTGAGAGGGGCCTGTGTTGCAATAAGGCGGGGGCAGTATGGAGACAGGTCTTCAATGAAGCTGGCGTTGATATAGTCGTCTTTACCGGAGCGCAAAACGACACGATTGGAGTCGTAAGGCATCACATCCTGATGGCGGTTCTTCATGGTGTAGCAGCGTGCAATGGCGATAGAGAGTTGCCGAGCATCCTTCTCCTGCTGCTCCTGCAGCTCTTTCCATCGAGCATCAAGTTCTGACAGACCTCCCTCCCCTGATGGACGCTCTAAGGATTGGACTGTTGATCGAAACCGTTCCAGCTCTGTGCTGAGCTTTGAGACCCTCTCTGGTGCTTGGTAAGGGTCACCCTGGATAAGTCTCACACCCTCTGCTTTTTTTCTGTGATGCTCTCCCTGAGGATCAGCTTTGGTGGGTAGTAAGACATTGGCAGTGTCCTTGGTGCTTCCATGCTGGCTCTCTGGGCTTGAGGAGAGCAAGTCATCAGTACTAGATTTCTGGTGCTGAAACAGGGTGGAGTCAGGTGGAGGCATGGGACCACTAGAGGTTGGGGCTGTTACTGAGGACTGTGGTTGAGCTGTTCCTCCAACTGGGGTGAGAGTAGGAGATGGTCTCTGGGTGACCATACCCAGTGAAGGAGGGCCAGGAGAGAGAGAAGGTGGTGGGGCAGGAGAAGGAAGCACTCGGGGCTGTGGGGCCCCTGGTGCTCCTGAGGATGGAGGGATCACACCTTGAGGGAGAGACTGGGGCCCTGGGGGGACAGCTGCTGAGGGATGCTGTATTGGTCCAGTTAACATATTCCCACCTTGTTGAACAGCATAAGATATAGAGCCTCCTGCGGGTATCTGTTGTGGGGCTATAGGTTGTGAAGTTGCCGGCTGGGATTGAGGTTGTAGAGAGGCCACAGACTGGTTGGGAACCATAGGGACACCTCCTTGATAACTCATAGCTGCAGAGCCAGGAGGAAAGGTCTGCTGAAGTTTGTAGATATTATGGGGGAGTGCTGGAGGACAGGGCTGGGGAATGTTGTGAGGATGGGAGTGGTTTTGGTGCTGTGAAGAAAGTGTGCCTGGGTGCATATGTACCCGTGTTGAGAGTGGGGTATGGGGTATCTGAGGTTGAACTGGAACAGCAGCCCTTGGAGGAACTGGCGAGTATGCTGGCTGGTGGTTGGACTGATGGGGAGGGAGTGTTTGGGAGACAGGAGGCATTTGTGGATGGGAAGGGGATGACATGTGGGTGGATGGTGGAAGCATTTGTGGCTGGTGGGGAGGAGGAATCTGTTTTGAAGCAGGAGGTACCTGCATATGGGGTGCAGGGGCAAAATGATGGGGAGGTGGGGGTATTTGAAGGTGAGGAGCACGTGGCAATTGCTGATTGACAGGAAGTATTTGGGAAGCAGGGGGAATTTGCTGATTGACATGGGCTAATTGTGGCATTGACACAGGGGGCACTGGCTGAGAGGATGGTGGCATTTGTGGAGGCAATCCATGATGGGACATTTGACTCTGGGTGACATTGTTCATTTGTGTTGTTTGGGAATTCGGCACAAAAGAGACAGGGGGATAACCCTGATGGGGATGCACATGAGCAGCTGAAGCAGAGTGCATATTGGATGCAAACTGTCCTTGAATTGGAGATTGCTGAAAGTTTGGTGGTCCAGGTTGTCTTGTTTGTGCTATGTACTGAGGGAACTGAGGCTGAGTTTGCTGTGGAGGTTGAGGCCCAGTTAAAGGTTTGGGCATTTGCTGTTGAGCTGGTACAGGTGGATAAAATGGCTGTGGTTGGCTTTGACCACCTTGCTGAGCAATTAGCTGTTGAGGCTGAGGCTGTTGCTGAGGAATCGGCATTGCCTGTGGAGGATGGCTGATGGGAACACCAGGCTGTTGCATGTACTGGACATGGGGTGTCATATGATGCGCTGCTTTATATACTGATGGCACAGGCGGTGGCACCGGTTGGTGTGGGGCAGGGGAAGGCACAGGCTGGTGTGGGGCAGGGGAAGGCACAGGTTGATGTGGGGTAGTGTGAGGCATTACTGCCTGGGCAGATGCAGGACTGTAGCTAGGAATAGGTGTCTGCACACTATCCACTGTAGTGGTGGAAGGTCGGACAAGAGTAGTGGGTGGGCCAGGTTGGTTCTGTGAAGTTGGAGGGTAGTACCCAGGCACAGGTTGTGGCGAAAGAGCCTGAGGGTTGGGCAACTGTGGATTGGGCAGCTGTGGGAAGTGCTGCTGTGGCAAAGGAGGTTGGGGAAGATTGTGAATAAAAGTCTGAGACAGGGGACGTGAAGGGAAATGGGACATTTGTGCGAGAAATTCAGGAGGGGGGAAATTTGGGGGAAACCGGTGTGATGCGTAGAGTAAAGACGAGCCAGCTCCAGGCCAGTGCAGAACAGAGCTAGCAGTGTCTGTGGAAAGTGTAGAAGGATGAATAGAAGGTGAAATGGTAAATTCAGGAGGCATGCTCAGGAGTTCTTCAGGTAGATCCCCACCAAGTGCTAGGATAGCAGCAGTTAGCTGGGCAAGTTCAGGGTCATCTAAGTTGGCAGGATCCACACCTTGGCCTTTCTTCTGGGGTGGCTTGGGAGCAGTGGGTCTTTGGGGAGCCTTATTTTTTAGCTCTCTGTCAGACATTAAGTTGAGTTAAATTAGAAGAAAGTTAATTAGTAAGCATTAATCAAGTATGATATAAAAACTCTCCAAGTTTTATAGTTTTAGTGGAACAGAAAGGTATGAGTAAATAAACAGGATTTGATTCATGAAAAACTAGTTACTTTTCCGTAATGGCCTGTCTCTCCTCCTTTCGGGCATTGCAGACAGTTTTGGCTCTTCCCAGTAAACATGAGGCTTTGGCTTCCAAATCTTCATAAAACTCTTTTCCCTCTTGGGATTTCTTCATTAGGTCTTCATATGCCTCGTAGGAGGCCACAAGCATCTGTACAGTGTTGTTCCATCTAAATGGATAGCAGACACCAATTATATCAATTAGACGTTTTCTCTAATGGCAAACAACTTGATCACTCATAAAGTTTAACACTTAAATGATACCCCTCGAGTCTTACTTGTGTTCAGTTTCTGCCAGGCTCTTGCGCACTGTTGCATACTGGACATTAGTCTCTGTCAGTGCCTTCAGAATATTCTCCTGAGCCGCCAGGTTTTGATCAATGTATACTTTCACTTGCTCATATTTCTTAAGCTGTTCCTCAAATAGTTTCTATGTACAGAAGTATAGAAGTGAGTGAGCAATTAAAATTAAACTATAATGCGCAGTTCCAGATTGCTGATAGAACCTCCTTAAATACATAGGATGGATTTACACGGGTCACTACATGCGTTTTTACTGATCGGATAGCTATCCAAAAGACCAAGTGTAAATACCCACCAAGACGGATTTGAAATGGACATAAGTCTGATTATGCAAATTAAGAAACTAATGGACTGTAGGAGAGACAGAACTTTCTTCATTTATTTTTTTGCAGATCGCTGACAAAACTGAAACTAAACACTGACAATGACCGCAGCTGACGCGCATGGACATATCTTAACTACTGCACGCCCCGAGGGGAAAAATACACTGCACGCGCACACAGACACACTCGCACGGGGAAAGTCACATCTTTTAAATTCGGTGCCTGGCATTGGCATAATCATGGAAGTGAACTCCATTTTATATAGGGAATTAAAGATCTGATTTATATCCGTTTGGCAGAAGCACGTGGCCAAGTGTAAATGGAATGTGCTCATTCAATCGGAGAGCAATCAGATACGTAAAAACGCATGAAGTGTAAATACCCCCATAGTCATGTTAGGCCCATACCTTCATGTCAGCATGTTCGGTTGTGACCAGAGCAGTAGTGATGTCATCCTGTTGGATGAGGTCCCTGAGCTGCTTCTCCAGAGAGCTTCGTTGATCCCGCATCTCTTGCACTTTAGCCAGAATCCTCTTCATACTCTGGAGACCTGCCATCTCATCTAAAATCGAAAGGAAATTATATCTCTTATAAACATTCCTAACATAATTTTCTGTGTTCAAAAGACACCTGCACCCTATAAGTTTCTTGTGTTGCACACCTTGGCGTCCTTGGTAAAACAATACTTCACTCTCCTTTGTACATCTGTCTAAATGCTAAATGACAGTATAGTGAACCTTGAACCTTATGTTATCACAAAACACCTACCCTCACTAAGTTGAGGCCTTGGCAATGCCTCTCTAAGGGTGTCCAGTGGTCCACCAAGGAGTCTAAGATTGCTGATGTGCAGATTCATGGCCCGATGAAGTTCTGTGTTGGTGAAGCTGGCTTTCTCATGAGCTTCCAAATACTTCTCCAGGTCCCTTCGCAGCTCGGCCAGGGTTGCAGGCCATTCTGGTACAGTCTGCTTCCCAGCAGCCTCCTCCAAGCTTCGCTCCCCTGCCTCATCCTCATTCAACACATCCCGAATCTCCCGTAGAGAGGCTTCTACGTCAGTGAACACACCTGACAGGACTGAGGACAAAGGAAGAGGGGAGAGAGGAGTTAGATTCACACCATTTGAAATTAGACTTTAACAGCATGTGGGGCTGAATTGCAGACTTTCAAGAAGAGCTGTTCATTAGTTCAAACTCAATTTTATTATAGAGAGGCACAACTTGATGTAAGAATTAAGGATTTAATTACTGATGCAAAGTAAACTAACTAGAAAAAAGTGTGCAATGTTCCAGTGGTGTGTAAGATGACTCCACTCACCCTGCATTGACTGGATGAGGTTTTTCACAGTATCAGGTCTGACGCTCAACGCTGCACATTTTTCCATAAGCACCGATGGAATGGAATTATACATCTCCATATTATCCACTGAGTCTGGGTCCAGACCGAGAGAGTCCATAAACTGTCTATAGGAACATGACACCTTATACGTACAGTATGTTCAGATACATACTGTCTATGTGTACATGTATAAAATATGTTAATATGTTTGCACTCACTCTAATGTCTCATTCTTGCTGTCTATTTTTGCCATGACATCCCGTAGCAGCTTGGACTTCTCTTCACTGTAAATTTGACAGAAAAAAGAAGAGTTTTTAATGGTAAAACCATGACCGTCTGATTCATCTGACTGCCGTAAAAATAAAACAATAGGGAAATAACAATTATCAGAATGGGGAACAGCGAGTAAGATAAGATATACATGTAGAAGGGTTTTATTTTGGGCAACTTTATCATAGTGTTTGGTTTACATGTTTTTCTATGTATAATTGTAAGAATAGACAGAATCTGAACCAGACCTGTACAGAGAGGAGGCCTCATGGGCAGCCATGGGCACAAGTTTTGCAAAAATGTCTGGGCCAGTGACACTGGGGTCTGTTGGGTTCACAGGCAGGGCTTTGACTAACGGGGCACCTGTGTTAGGCAGGAGAGATTTAAGTATCTTTTCAATGAAATCACACAGCAATTATTGTGTACTGCAACAAATGGAGTTCAAAATACCTTTCACTGAGGTCAGTGTATCCAAAGATGGCACAGATTCATGGTAAATGAAGTCATTGTCTTTCTTGGCAGAATTAAATCTAAAATGAGAGGTAACAAAAGTGTTTACTGGAACTGTTTTTATATATAGATGAGGAATAATGACTTAAGGTAAGGAAATGTCATTTATAGGAGCAAACCATATTTCATATCTATCAAACACAGTAGTCTCTATTTTCGTGAGTGCGCAAAGCACAGCGCTACGCACAACAACCATGTGCAACGTCTTATCCAATTGTCGTGAGAGTGCTAATTCTAAGTGTGATTTTCATGCCAGCGCAAGTGGGCATGGATGGGAGTGTTTAGCGCTAACTGTGGGTGTATTGTATTTAAATGACATGGCGCAAAGCACGATTTGCTGTTTTCCTGAGAAGTAGGCCATTGCGCAAAAATGTTTTAAATGCAGGTCTGTTTTCACAACAAAGTCCAAAATCAGTTCCTGTATTTGCAGTTTGGAGAATCCACCAGCAGGTGGTAATAAAGTTCACGTCCAAATTCTGAAAATATATTGGAACATCAAATTATTTCCCTGATGATCAGAGTTGTAGCCGTCTTATGAAACAAAAATATATCATATTTGTGTTAAACTTTCTAGAGGTCATGGTTTATTTTTCAATGATTATTATTATGTTTATATTTGCAATTGTATGTATGATCTATTCTGCAGTGGTACTTTTCCACCTGTTGTCATAGTGATTTTTCAGTCACTGCAAAAGTTGCCAGTGAAAGAAGTTGGAGAGGATAAAATGTTTGGATTTATGTTTTTTTTTTTTTTTTTTTTTTTACCATTTAGTTATTTTGATTATATTTTTGTTTCCTTTTAAATGTAATTTGAATTTATAAATATTTTTGTCCATATTTCTATTATTTTAATTAATTGCATACAGTCCATTTACCTTACCAATTTCTTATGAATGTGCTATTTTTGTTTATATTGCTGGTGCTTGAGGGAATGGACTATATAATAGGACGCAGACATTGCAATAACTGGAGAAGGATCGCCAAATTAAATTGCACTCGACTAAGCCCTTTAGCGCGTTAAGCACACGATTTCACCAAACCCACTTGCGCATGCTTCCACGAAAATACCAAAACTTCATGGCTATGCCCACTGACTTTGCGCTTATCACTTATGGTATAGCGCTTTGCTTAGCGCTATTGCTCTTAAAATAGGGCCCAGTATGTTCACTTACTTTCCCCCAATGACATCCATGGTGAATCTAAGGGCTTCCTGTACACTGTCTGGCTGACTCTTAGCCAACTTAATGGCCTCAGTGAGTTTGTCTAGTGAGCTTTGTAGGTAAGCAACCTGTTGAAAGATTTATGAAAAATGTTACATTAGATAAAAAGGTTTGCAAACCATCTAATTCTTTCTGGGTCCATTTCAGACTTCAGAATGAGTTCCTGCTCATTCTCACATTAGTTTTAATATCACAGTCTATGGTTTCAGACATGGGAGTAAGCTAGAAGAAACATTAAACACACTGCTCTTCTTTGAACCACAAAAGGGCAAGACAAGGTCAAAGCTAGTTCTCCACTTCAAAGATCACAGATGGCCACTAACTGAAAACGGAAGAGAGAAAAACAGGAAAGGTGAAGATTTACCCTCTCTCCATACTTTTGCTGCTCTTCAGCCTGTTTCCCCATGTGCAACTGTTGAGAGAAAGAGGATTTAGTGTGAATGGCTTTGAAAAACATCAAAAACAAAGGAGACCAACATGATTTGCTGTCGGGCTAGGCGATAGGACGATGTAATTGGATATTGACGATTTTTGACAAATATCCAGATGCCGATATCGACGCTCATGGACAGACGATGTTCGACAATATCGGGAAATGGCCAAACAATGGAGCCGGGAAGTCGCCAAATATATTAAATACTAGCTAACAAATATTAGCACCCGCCAAATGCAGGTTGCCTATTTCATGCGCAGTGGTGTGTAATTTTGCTCATCTGCCCGCCACTGTGGTGGACAACCTGCAAGACGTCATGGAATGGCACATGACATGAAATGCTGTTAGACACAAAGACACATGCTTAAAGAAACGCACTTTACTCAAACATTTTTAAGAACAGACAACAGAAAAGCCATCGATGCACGTGTCTGATTCTCTGTTTGTTCAAAGGCGTGTAGCGCAAATTTGTCTCGTGGAACATGTGCGTGTGAAAAGTTCTCACTCTTACTTCTTCTCTATTTCAGTTGTCTGAAAACAGTTTGCAAGAATAGTGTCATTATGAGAATGCTGCAAATGACCTCAGACCATCTCAGGAGGTGCTCAGAGATAAGTTTGCTTTATCTCCACGGAATAGTTCAAGCTTAACATGCATTGTGAATGCAACTCTGAGGGATTACAAATAATAAATACAAAAACACCTTGAACTTAAAATTGATTTATATTTCAATGATCACTATTATTATGTTTACATTTATAATTTTCTTTAGATCTTAATTTGTATAAGTTATTTCCACATGTTGTTGTAGATGGATACTTGCGTGACAGCAAATGAGAAGTGTTTAAATACATGTTAATACTTTAATGCTTTTTCGTTTAGTTTAAAGTGCAATTTGAATTTAGAAATATCTTTGGATTAAGTTTTTCATGTTAAAATAAATCAATTTATCTTTGAGAGCAAAATCATTAAAGCAAAAATATTACATACACCCTCGGCAGTGGGGGCAGGGGGGTTGACGATGTAATCAGATATCACAATATTTTTTCAATAAAAATATTGTGAACATATTTCTTGCATATCGCCCAGCCCTATTTTGTTGTGCATCAAAGCTCAGTTTGAATAAGATCACTCACATGTGCAATTGCAGCAAAGTAGTAAATCTTCATTTGCACTAATTTCTTCCAGTCTTTCTGTATCTTTCCCAACATTGAGGCAGTTTCAGAGTTCTCCAGTGCTCTGCATGCCTCTTTGTAATAGTCCACCACCTGTGAAGAAGTCAGTGAAGATGCGATCAGATATTATCATCATTCCGCAAGCAATTGGGGCATAAATATATCCATGGGCATGCTAGTGTAGCACCACACCTTCAGATCCCTCAAGATTGCTTGCAAAGGATTTATCTTAAGTCTAATGGTAGTACAAAACAATTATATTGTGAGATATGACAATACACTAAACAGAAAAGTTGGTTTACCTGTGCACTTATGCGGGCAACAAGGAAGCTCTTTCTGTTGTCCAACATAGATTTTTCCAACAAGCACTCTTGAGCCTGACCCTGAAAAAAACATTTGGGACATAGCAGAGTAAATAAGAAGAGGTTCATATGAGTGTATATGAGAGTAGGTGAGACAAACAGAAATCATACCAGCATGAGGTTAATGTTGAGATTAAGGATCTGGTGGCTCATGTCCACACTGAAGTTGTGGCTGAAGTGATCCCTCAGGTAAGTGAACGCTCCAGCTGAGCATTGGAAGTGTGTGCAGGACACTTTCATTCCCTAAACAATGAGGGGAAAAGTCAGAGTTAGCAACCTAGATAAAGGATGTCCAAATTACTGTAATTACTATTTCCTGACTCATAAAAAATCATTGTCAGTCATTGTTGAACATGGTGAAAACTTGTTTGAACCTTTCGAATTGGTTTACAATTTATGAAAATTCTGACTTATCCCACTTAACATTTATCACATCATGTAAAAACAACAAAAATGGCAGTGACGGTAGTTCACTGGTAGCTACATAATTCAGTTTTTATATATACTACAACATTACTATTGATATTTACTATAATCTTACTATTGCCAATTTAACCCACCTATAGTCTTTGGCCATTTTTGACCGGAATCACATTTGCTGATTTAATAAAAATGGTTTCCTTTATTAGCACGGTACAAGACTTGGTGACTTTTCCTCCACTTGCCAGCTGAACATACAAAAAAAATGTGGGCATGATTCGACAAGTCTAAGTGGTCGTAAACAAAAAAAGTGGCACCTTTGGTCTTCGTGGTCAAAAATGATCAACCACTGAAAATGAATGGGAAATACCATAACACAGAGCATTTTTTTAAAATCTGTAATATACAATCAATAAATCAGCCACAATGCAGAAAAAACACACCAAAAATAAAGGGTGACACTATAAAACATCCAGAGTGCAAAACATACACACACACTCACACAATTAACTGGTGAGACTATAACACAGAGCATTTTTTTTTTTATTTCAAATAAAACCAATAAATCAGCCACAATGCTAAGCACAAACACTCAGAAATGAGGGGGTGAGACAATAACACACCCACAATGCAAAACACAAACAAACACGCACACAGACATAAATGGGTGAGACTAAAACAATCAGGAGGCAGAACACATACAACATAACACACAGAAATAAAGGTGTGTGGACTGTCTCCCATTAAAAAATGCAAAACATCCATCTGCAAGGCACATGCCATTATAACTACACACTGCCATGGGTGCATGAATACATAAAGATATTGCATCATTCTTTACTGTTCTAACTGTTTTTTATTATCTACTGTTTGTTCTTTTTTATGCATTTATTGTTGTTCATTATTACTGTTCACCTCATTGACTTGAAAATGTTTGCAAAATAAAAATTTTATACAGAAAGTTTGAAACTGCAAAATGTTTAATCTGTTTGTCTGTTTTATACTCTAATTGAATTTTCAAAATGTTGCAGTTCATTTCTGTTAACTGCAAAAACTGACACTTCAGACCAATTTTAAAATGCTAAACTTTGACAAATAATAGTTTGATAATGTCTAAATATATATCAAAATACATAACCTGTGATAAAACATAAAATTAGGTAACAACAAGCAATCAGACTACACAGTAGTTGGCTGCACAGAACTCTGCAGCCATCTACTGGTTATTATTGTCATGACATGATTTTCAAGTCATGTTATTTATATGTTGTTCACCAGATGGCAGCAATCTGCCTCCAATACATGTCACATTTTCAAATTTTCTTCATGTTTCAACTTATAGAAGTGTAGGATTTTACTATACTAAAGTTTCATAAATTTGCTTATTTGTGTATTCAGATGAATGGTAAAATTGAGAAATGTACATGTACATAAGATCAAAATAGCATAAAATCCCAAAAGAAGTGCATAATTGTATTATTACTTCAGGGAAGAAGAAATGGTCTCATTATCATCATGAAAAAGGTTACACCTTTGCTATTCCTGGTCAAAAATGACCAGGAGGACCAAAGGTAGGGCTCATTTGTGAAGACAATAGGAGGGTTAAAATCACAATCCTACAGCCTATTTTGATTATATTGGACTATGGTTAAATAGGGTTTTCATTTTGGGATTATGAGTGTTGAAATAGAAAATAAAAAATAAATTCTCAGTCTGAGGACATAGCTTACGTTTAAAAACACACTGATGTTGATATGCTTACGCCTCTCATCTACATTGGAAAGGCGTTTTCCTCCACGGAAAACTGAGACTTATGAAAACGCTCTCCATAACCATGTACTTTGGAAAACAATGATTTAGGAAACTGAAAACTGAGTTTTCAAACTTTAAATGGATTAGTGTGGACGTGGCCTCAGAATCACATAAATTCAGACATGATGTGAATTTAGCATTAAATCGTATGAGGTTTAAATTGGTTGGTCTTCTCCAGTTCAGCTCACCTCTTCTGACACCCTGTTGTCCATGGCTCCCAGCATTGAATGTAGAGCTCCTACAGCACGAGAAACATGACTGGAATCAGGAAACAAGCCTGATCTCGAACAATGCCCTTTCTCAACAACACAGTAGCTATTTCAACCAATGACAATGTAGCCCATTTACTAGAAGAAATAAGAAGTATCACTGTCTAGTACTAACTTACCCAAATTATAAAGGATGCAGGCTTGCTCATAACAAATGTCATCATGGGTCATGGTCTTCCCAGAAAATATCTCTGTCCTATGTATTAAAGCAAATGTAGTGTTAGGAAAGTATAATTTAGAATGAATATCAATAAAGGTTGTATATGAGAGTTGAGCCCTCACCAGGATATAGGGACAGCAGCTTCCTGCCCCGATCCAAGAGGCACGCGACTTTGCAGATAGTGTAACTGCCCGAAGTACTTTCGTAATGTACTGCACCCCTCAAAGTCACGCGTAACGTTCACAGCACTCTAGTAGGAGAAGAATTAAGAAAAGGAATGGATGATCATAGTCTTTCTAACTGTCGAACTATAAATGATGGCATTGTGCTAGCAACGCCAATTTTATACCCTTGTACTTGCATGTTCATTTTCCCACGTTTAAAGCCATTCCTGAGAATTTCCAAGATTTTCTCTCAAAACCAGCACATAAAATATGAAAAACATTTGCAGATTTTGTCTTGGAATGGCCATGGATTTGAATCCCAGAGAACACACATATGATAATACATATACATTGAATGTACTGTAAGTCAAGCATTTGCCAAATGCATAAATATAAACGTAGTGTAAATAAATGTAAATGTGACTGCAAGACTCACCTGTCGCAACTGCTCCAGTTTCTTCAACTGCTCATTATAGTTGTCAGGATCTTCACCATAGTTCTTCAGAATGAACTGAAGAAAAAAAAAAAAGCAAAAGGAAAGGCATAATGATTTCAGGGTGTTATAGCTCAGCAGACAATGAATACATTGGATTTACACACTGAGGATTGAAATTAACATGGGGGGAAAAAAGCGTTTATTTTGATATCTTGGCCGGGTAAATGATTATTCAATGCAAATTAAAAATTGATGAATGTAAAATCAAAGCTCTACAACAGAGACAAAAAATAATAATCTGCAGACGTCCCTCTCAAAACATTATTATTTTACATTTCAGCTGTTTATAATAAAGGCAACACTTTGACAATAATTACCATACACAACATAAACAAACACCCTTTAACAACCCAAACCTGCTGTTCTCCCTAAGGCCTAGTTTGTTAGGGATGGATCTGATAACTAGCATGACGCAAACTGAAAAATTCATGACTTCCTGGATGAGGTGGGGGAAAAGAAAGTATGTTTTTTTGTTTTTGTTGGGGTTTTATGTATTACTCTAAAGATTTAATTCAGTACAGAAAATAGGAGGAATATAGTAAACAGTACTTACAAAGGGTCAATTGTAGAGAAAAAAATAATTGAAATAAATAAAAGACATACAATCTTGACTCACAGCAGCTATTATTAGCACACTTCCAGTTATTATCTAGCGGCGTGAAATTGGAACCCATAAATAGCTAGTTCTTAGGTTAGTGGGTGACCAAATAAACAGGTACACTGGCGGCCAAAAGTTTGGGATAATATACAGATTTTCTCATCAAAAAATCCTCCACGTGCAGCAATGACAGCTTTGCAGATCCTTGGCATTCTAGCTGTCTGTTTGTCCAGATACTCATTTCACCCCACGCTTCCTGTAGCACTTGCCATAGATGTGGCTGTCTTGTCGGGCACTTCTCACGCATCTTACAGTCTAGCTGATCCCACAAAAGCTCAATGGGGTTAAGATGCATAACACTCTTTTCCAATTATCTGTTGTCCAATGTCTGTGTTTCTCTCTAACCTCTACCATTTTCTTTTTGTTTTTCTGTTTCAAAAGTGGCTTTTTCTTTGCAATTCTTCCCATAAGGCCTGCACCCCTGAGTCTTCTCTTTACTGTTTGTAACAGGGTTCCAGAAGAAGAAAGCGGGAGCCAGGGTTGCAGTTTCGGTGTGCTAACACGGCAACCTCCACCACCCCACTGCCACCAGTTGAGTCCCGTCCTGCACGGGAGTAGGCTCCTCACTCCTGCCTCCTATCTCCGGCAGGATCTGATGGTTCCGAGTACAACAACTTCGGACCGCCAGATGGGGCTTACGCCAAAGAGAGACATTACATTCCTGTTTTATATTCATCAAATAAATGTAATCTAAAACTTTACTCAAATTTGTGAGTCTTCCTCGTCTTGGACGTGCCTCGGTTCCCCGCAACTCCGACAGACTGGCCCAGGCTTCCCGGCTGCACTCGTGGCGGCAGAGACATCAACCTGGGAAGGGCTAAGGAGAGGGCGCATAGTGCAGCCCGTGGAGGCGGGGCGCCGGTTTGGATGGAACCACTCCCCGTTTCCAGGGAGCGGGTATAGGGTGAGAGGGAGGAGAGGGAGGGACAAGAGGGGGAGGAGGAACAAGAGGGAGAGAGTGAGAGAGATCTGGACTGCTCGCCGGCTTCGGGGAAGGCCGCCATGTGGGCTTCGGCCAGCTGGACGGCGTCATCCACCGACGTGGGGCGATGGCACTGGACCCATTCTGTGGTTCTTCAGCTTCATGTAGTCCAGGCAATCCTCAGCTGGTAGTTGCTGTGCCACGAGCTGGGCCACTCTGGAAAGCATAGGCAGCAGGTGGAGGGCCCACTGGGTTCGCAGCCAGCTGGAGGTGGTGGCTGACTGCTCATAGAGACTCATAAATGCCTTTAGATCGTCCTGTGGCCCCATCTTCGAGAGCAGCAGGTGTGGCTTCATTGCTGCTTCCGGGGCCATGGCGGAGGCCTGCCGATCCTCGGCTTGGGCTTGGAGGAGTTCCTGGAAATGCCGCTCCTGGGCGAGGAGGGCTTGATGGCGAGTCTCCTGGATGCTAGCCAGGGCACTGATGACTTCGCCCAGCGGTGAGGTGTCCATGGCGGCCAGTCTTCTTTTCTTTTCCGGGTTTTCGGCCCCAGTGTAACAGGGTTCCAGAAGAAGAAAGCGGGAGCCGGGGTTGCAGTCCAGGTAAATCAGATTTTATTCTCACAATTCAAACTCAAAATCTGCTTTCCAGCCAGTCTCTTTTCTGTTGCACACACAGCTTCACTACTAACAATAGACCGTAACAACTTAAATCAACACTAAACAGCTTTCCAGCATTCAGCTTCAGGGTGTGAGTGCCTCAGACTCTCTCTCTCGGTCTGTTGTTCTGCTGTCTCCACTGTCACTAAAATGAGACACAGATGTTTAATATCAACAATCACCAGGTGATGGCCCTTACTGCTTCCTCTCTCCCCACTAACAGACACACGACCATGTCCCACTCCACATTGTTGTACATGAAACTGGTGTTGAGCAGGTAGAATTCAATGAAGCTGTCAGCTGAGGACATGTGAGGTGTCTATTTCTCAAACTAGAGACTCTGATGTACTTATCCTCTTGTTTAGTTGTACATCTGGCCTTCCACATCTCATTTTGTCCTTGTTAGAGCCAGTTGTCCTTTGTCTTTGAAGACTGTAGTGTACACCTTTGTATGAAATCTTCATGAGACTGATGAGTTTCTAGAGAAAGCTGTTTCTTTTTTGCCATTTTTGACCTAATATTGACCTTAAGACATGCCAGTCTATTGCATACTGTGGCAATTCAAAAACAAACACAAAGACAATGTTAAGCTTCATTTAACAAACCAAATAGCTTTCAATGGTGTTTGATATAATGGCAAGTGATTTTCTAGTACCAAATTAGCAATTTAGCATGATTACTCAAGGATAAGGTGTTGGAGTGATGGCTGCTGGAAATGGGGCCTGTCTAGATTTGATCAAAAATGACTTTTTCAAATAGTGATGGTGCTGTTTTTTTATATCAGTAATGTCCTGACTATACTTTGTGATCAGTTGAATTCCACTTTGGTGAATTAAAGTAACAATTTCCTTCCGAAACAGCAAAATCTGTACATTATTCCAAACTTTTGGCCGCCAGTTCATGTTTTTCAGTTATTAAAAGAAATAGTCCACCCAAAATTAAGACTGTCATCATTTAATCACCCTCAAGTTGTTCAAAACTGTATGACATTCTTTCTTCCATGAAACACAAAAGGAGATGTTAGGAAGAATGACAGTCACCATAAACTTTCATTGTATGGAAAATAAAAGCAATGAAAATGAATGGTGACCAAGGACTAAAACTGGACCTTTAGGAAGATCATCTACATGAAACGTCTTATTTTGTGTATTTTTTTTTTTTAGTATGTATCGTATGAATGACTGTAGTGTTTGGCTCAGTCAGGCCTGTCTGATGCCTCACCTGTCTGACAGTCGGGCTGAACTGAAACTCTCCAGCCTCTTTCAGATCCAGCCAGATCATCGGCATTCTCGGCACGGCTTCCATCGCAGTCGCCGATTTCGCTCAGCCGACTAATGTAAAATAGTATTATAGCGTTCAAGCACTTGAAAAGATTAGTGTTGACGTACTGTTTTGAATTTGATTGCCCTAACGACTGTGTCATGTCTTCATTTACATCCATACAGGAAGCGATAGCGGTTTCAGGAAGTGGCGTCACGATTTGGACCCTGATTCTGGGAAATGTAGTTCTTCTTCTTCTTCTTCGTCTTGTTAATGGCCGCTCACTCCTTAGGAGTATTAGCGCCACATACTGTATAGCTTAGATGGGAGATGCATCTGTATTTAAAAAAATAATAATTTAATATATATATATATATATATATATATATATATATATATATATATATATATATATATATATATATATATATATATATATATGAGGATTTAATGCCCCACCCACCCCAGAGGATCAGAGCCCACGCTTCAGCTGGCACTGCGTGTTGAGCTCCTCCAGCTTCCACACTGGGCTCCTCAACCTCCAGGATGGGCAGAAGCACCACGATCCCCATACATTATATCCTATGCTCTAGTCCTGTATTCTTTAAAAAGGTTAAAACAGCCCTATGTGTCTGAGAATCTCTCAAACCCTTTCCCAAGAGGTCCGTAACATTTACTAGTCTATCCTTTATATTATTAAAAAGATTACTACGTTGATCATTATATTTGTTACATTTAAAAAATACATGCTCTACTGTTTCTAAAACATCACATTCATCACACATACCATTTTCATGCTTCCCCATTTTTGCAAGTGTTAAATTTAATCCTGTGTGTCCTAATCTTAATCTAGAGATCATTACTTCTTCCTTTCTATACCTTCCATAAAATTGTTCTTTTCCTACTAATTTTGCAATATTATAATACCATCTCCCTGTGCTGCTATTTTCCCACCTTTGTTGCCATAAATTTACTAGTTTCTTTTTAATCACTGATTTTACCTCACTTCTCCCCAGGGGTACTTTAATATCCACCAAGTTTTTCTTTAATGCTTTTTTTGCTAATTTATCAGCTGTTTCATTCCCTGCTATCCCAATATGTGCCGGTATCCAACAAAAGTACACTGTTATACCCTCTGCTTTCAATCTGTTCAATAATGTATAGATTTCCATCAGTAGATCTTCTCTGTCAGTTCTCGTAGACATTATACTTTTAAGAGCTGACGACGAATCCGAACAAATTACAGTCCTAACTGGCTTAATCTGTTCCACCCTACTATTATAGCAATTAACTCTGTGGAATATACAGACAATTTATCAGTTATTCTTAGACTTATTTTTGTCTTAAATCTCGGAATATATACTCCTATACCAACTTTTTGATTAAATGGATCTTTATATCATCTGTAAACATCTGTATAAAAGAGCAGAAATTGTCTCTCATAAAAACATTGATTTCATTACTACAAGGTAATGACGATACCCTTCTTCTGCTTTTTCCCGGGCCTCTAATAATATCATTTCAACAATAAGTTCAGGAAAGTTCCATACTGGCACACCATGTAATGGCACATTAGGCCAGATGACTTCATTCTCCAGACAACAATCCTTGACCCACTGTTCATACTTCCATCCAAAGCTATTTCCTCCATTATTTTTGTATTTCCAGCAATCTTTTAAAACTGTGCATGTGCAATGATTGTTATCACTTCCTTGCAAGTTAACCCAATACATCATAGCTAGTTTTTCCCTTCTTAAGTCTAATGGCATCTCCCCCATTTCAACACTGATGGCATCTAAAGGGGTTGATCTTATTGCTCCACAACAGATTCTAAGTGCTCTAGACTGTAAATTATCCAATTTCTTCAATTCTGATTTAGATCCAGCCCCATACACTGCACACCCATAGTCTATACTAGAACGTATTAAGGCTTGATATACATGTAACAGTGAACTCTTGCTGGCTCCCCATTCATACTTGGCTATTGAAGACATGAAATTTATTATACCTTTACATTTGTTTTCAATTTTCTTAATATGTCTCTTCCATGTTAATTTCTCATCAAAGATTAATCCACGATACTTAAATTCTGTCACTTTTTCTAGTGGTTGATCATATAATTTCAGAATCATTTGTTCCATTTTCTTTTTCTTTGTAAAAATCATACATTGTGTCTTTGGTACTGAACATTTTAATCCCCAATCTACTGACCATTCTTCAACTTCACTTATTGTTTCTTGTATTCCTTTAACTACATTTCTTAAATTCCTACCTCTTTTCCATACTGCTCCATCATCGGCATATAATGCCTTTCCAATATTTGGTTTAACTATATCAAATATATCATTAATTATTAAATTAAATTAAATTGGACTGATGACACTTCCTTGTGGAGTCCCATTCATTATATCATACGGTGCTGACATTTCTTCCCCTATTCTTACCTGGAATGTACATTCATATTAGAAATCTAATATCCAGTTATACATTCTCCCCCCTATTCCAAGTTTATTTAGTTTAATTAAAAGTCCTTCCTTCCATAAAGTGTCGTATGCTTTTTCAGTATCAAAGAAAACTGCAACAAGGTGTTCTTTCATTAGAAGTGCTTTTTTTTGCATCATTTTCAAATAATATCAGAGCATCCGTTGTAGATCTCTTTTTCCTAATACCACTCTGATCTGGCGATAATATTTCTTTTTTCTCCAAAAAGTAATTCAACCTTCTTACTATCATTTTCTCCATTACTTTGCACAATGTAGATGTGAGTGCAATTGGTCTATAACTGTTAGATTTTGTTGCATCTTTCCCTGGTTTAACTATTGGTATCACTATTGCACTTTTCCAATCTTTGGGTAATGTACTTTCATTCCATACATGATTATATAAATCCAATATTGCTTTAATGGCTATCTCTGGTAAGTTTTTTAGCATACTGTAACTGGCCATGTCTCTCCCTGGTGTTGTATTCCTTGAATTGTTAATGGCTATTTTTAACTCAAAAGAATTAAAATCTTCATCCATATTGCTATCTACTCCTTGTTTTTTCATACGGACATTCTTATATATTTTACTTATTTCTTGTCTTCTTTTTAAAAACTTATCATCCAAGTTTTCAATACTGTGGATTTTAGTGAAGGTTGTAGCTAAGACTTCTACTTTTTCCTTATTTGTAATGGCCATTTTCCCTTTCTCTTCTATTACAGGGATCTGCTTATAGTTATTAATACCTCGTACCACATGCATTTCAGTCTCTCTCCCAATTGTATTGCAGAACTCTTGCCACACTTTTCTTTTTGCATTTTTAATTACCCATCTTGCAGTTGCCCTTTTCTTCTGATACTCTATGATTGTATCTTGAGTTATTAATCTTTTTAAAATTCAAAATGCCTTATTTCTTTCTCTAATTGCCACTGTGCTTTCTTCTGACCACCATGGTACACTTTTCTTTTTCTTTCCATTATCTTTTATTAAAGGAATAGACTGTTTTGCTGCAAAGATAATTCCTTCTACTATTTTATTATATTTTTCCTCAACACTTCCTTCCAATTTCATATTATTGACATTTTCTTCACACAACATATAAAATTCCTTCCATTTTGTCTGTTTAAATCTCCATCTTACACAATGATTAATATTTTGTTTTTGTTCTGCATTTTGAATTTCACATATTACTGGCCAGTGATCACTGCCCATATTATCTTCATGCACTGTCCAAGTACATTTACCAGCTAATGTTGCTGACATTATTGTGAGATCTAAACATGACGTGCTACCTCTTGTTATATCCATTCTTGTTGGCTTCCCATCATTCAAATAAACTAGTGAATATTCTTCTATAAATTCTTCTATTATTTCCTCGTTATTATCAGTGTTTTTACTACCCCATAAACCATTATGTGCATTAAAATCCCCACACATAATAATTTTGCCCTGTGTGTCACACATCATCTCTTCTGAAATAGTATTACTTATTTCTTTACATGGATTATACAAATTTATGATTCTGATTACTTCATTCATTCCCAGTATTTCTATATGTACTGTATGTATTCTGCATTACTATTTTTATATATTCTTTTATATGCTATGCTTTCTTTAATAAATGCTGCACACCCTCCACCTCTGCCATTTTCTCTGTCTTTCCTCACTACTACATATCCATCAATCTTAAATTTCAAGGAGCTATTTAACCATGTCTCTTTGATACAACTAATGTCTGATGCTTTTCCCAGTTCTGTGATATGTTTTTTAAATTCTTGCCCATTTGCTATTAAGCTCCTGGCATTCCAATGTAGTAATAGGAATGACATTATAGGATTATGTATTGTTACTCTGAGTCATATCCAAAGAAACAGTTCCTTCTTTTGCTTTTAAAATCTCATGGACTTCTTCAACTGAAATTCCTGTTAACTTTAGGACTTTATTAGCACATCCTACAATTATCTTTAACTTGTCTGACTTCCTTTCTACTTGTGCTGTACCATTTACCACTGCACAAATAAATGCCACAAAATCAATTTTGTCCATCACAAACAGAACATCTGATTCATTTCTTGCAGGATTTACATTATTCTGGATGGAAGATTCCACATTGATTCCTTGCACATTTATTCTCTTTGTTTCTGCTATGCCTTTTATCTTACGGGTAGCTTCTGCATATGTTATATTTTGCACTGTCTTTATTTTTTGTATTTCCCAAGCTTCTTGTTGTATGGGGCATCCTGCATATGCAGCGCTATGGCCTCCCCCACAGTTACAACATTTGATCTATGTTCCCTCCTCACACTTGCCATACTCATGTTCTCCTCCACATTTTGCACAGCGTATTTTCCTTTTACAGGTATCTGCAGTGTGTCTCATGCGTTGGCATTTAAAACATCTCAAATGTGGGGGTATATACTCTCGTACCGAAAAGCTTATAAATCCTAGCTTTACTTTTGTCGGTAGGATATTTCCTTCAAATTGAATCAACATGCTCATGCTGTCACACCTTTTATTGTCTTTCCACATCTGCAATCTTCTAGCAGAAATGACCGCACCACCATCCAAACTTCCTTTGATGTCATCCATACTTACGTTAAGAGGTACTCCTGAAATGACCCCTCTAGATTTATCGCCTATTTCTGTGCATACTACCTTTCCTCCTGCTAGTGTTTTCATTTTAAGAATCTTTTGTTTCTGCTTTTCGTCCTTGCATTTTATCATTATTCTTCCATTACTGAGACAGGATACAGCTTTCACAATTCCTATCTCTTTCTCAATTGCTTTTGATAGTTTAACAGGATGCTTTTGTTGTTCTGATTGTTTAGCAAAAGTAACAATCACTTTGATTTCTCTTTCTACCAAATTCTTACTGGCTTCATTTCTTATATTTCTCAATTTATTAATTGTTTGCTCACAGTCAGACCCATCACCCATGCTGCTTTTCTTTTTCCTATTAGTATATCTTACTTCCTGATAATCCATATCTTGATTATTGTCGCCATTCGAAATGTCTCCCCATGCCATTCTCCCTTCCGCCATCCTGCGTCCTACTCCGATCGGGAAATGTAGTTTTTCATTGTTCAACCTTTTGTAAGGGGCTAACTCAGGGAGAGAGGGACCCCCTATTATAATAAGCTAGATTGTATCAGTAGCACTATAACAGTTCATGAATAATAACAATAAATGAATAATAACATGAATAAAAACTTTACTTTTCATGAATAACATTACTTTAGGGCCGGCCCAGACTCTGTTCGTGCCCTAGGCGAGATTTCAGATTGGCGCCCCAAACCCACCTCCTTTTTCATTTGAACTCCAATTTACTGCAAAGCTTTTTTTCCCCCAATTTTATATAATATTAACTAAAAATTATTTATAATAAATAACAAATAACAAATTTGACCAGTAACAAACAACCTGTTCCAAATTACCTTCTGACTGTTTAAAAAAACAGGGTTAGGGGAAGGGTTTGGTGTAATTTAATTACATAATTAAATAAAATTTGCCTGTTTGAATTTAATAATTAAATTATAACAAAAAAATAAAGGAAATGCAATTTCAAAACTGCACATGCCTGGACTTCTTTGTGGAAAATTCATCAATGTCATTTATTTCATACATTTAATGAATAATTCCATTATTACTCTTAATTATGGCCATAAAATAAAAACAGAAAAGATCAGATGCCATTAAAAATCATTTTTATGCTACATTTCACACTTTCCAGTCCTCCTGCGGTGCCCAAGTACTTCATTAAAGATCATATTTTAATGACAAATGCTCCTTTGGCTGACATTTTTTGCTTGTAACTTTTAATACATTTCAGAATTTTTTTGCCATTGACACGCAAGTGCCAGCTTTGCAGGTCAGATAAAGAGGTTGCACAACAATTATCTGACAGACCCAGTTGTAACATTTCTATCATGGTCTATTTTTTATCAGTCATATTAGTCATTTCCCTGATCCGTAGAAGCCTATATTTGATGTTGTCTCGATATAGTCAACATTTCCAGTTATAAATGGCAATGTGTGCAATCGCGAGTATGATAAAACAGGTGTTCTATCGAATAATTTGCAGAGTTGGAGAACATACTTTTAAAAGTGTTGATTTTTGTACAACTGTACAGTGAGCGCAAAGAGCAGGCATGTGCGTGAGATAGATGTATAAAAGTACTTTGAAAGAGTGCACACTCTGTCCTGATATTATCCTAACTGTAGACAGCACATCAATATGAATCCCTGACATTTTTAGCCAAATTTGAAATCCTGGCCGGATGCTTTTTTCAGGTTGGAAAAGAGGACATGTCCTGGAAAAGAATTACGCATGGTTACCCTATGTAACCATTTATCAGTAGAACTGAAAGGATGTTAGTGGAACATATCGCTCAACACAGGGGTAGAGGGGCGCACAGTCGTCATGAGAGGGCACATTTCTGACAAAAAATAAATACAAAATCCTCTCGTGCGGCATCCCTCTGTCATTTTGCGCCCTAGGCAACCTCCTATGTCACCTATGCCACGGGCCGGCCCTGCATCACTTAACTACCATGCATACATTTAAAAAGCTAGTAATGCAACACATAGACCTTTTCAAATACACTGTGAAATACATAGTTTCATGGCCTACATTTTGAAGACATTTCTGTATGTTTTCTATATCATTACAAAGATGACCTAAAGTAATTTCATGGACTCCCAAGGCTCCATTGACCCCTTGTTGATAACTTTCTTTCTTTCTTTCAAACTTTCTTTCTTTCTTGTGCGTCTTTGTATAACTGCATTGATTCTTAGGCAACTAGGAAGGAAACTGATATTTCATCATCTGCCTGAGAAACTTCTCCTTTTACAGTTTTTCTTTCAATGGATTTTAATGCAGTTCTCATTATCACTTCAGATTTGTGCTGCTGATTCTCTAAAGCAACATACAAACATCTACTTTAAGACAAGTGACTGAGAGAAAGAATTAAAATGCTGCGAATTATTTTGCTCCTCTTGCCTGGTAGGTTTTATTTTATTTGTTTTATTCTTGGTTTATTTTGTTCATTTTGTGCCTAATTTTCTGATTTTAAGAAATGTGTGAATGAGCTGAATATGTGTGTTATATACACAACATCTATGCTTATTGATTCTTTTGAAAATTGTTTTCGTTAATAAAAGTTAATTAACAAAAGTAAAAGGGTCACAATTATTATCCTAAAAAGACAAAAGTATACACTAAATTAATCTGTGTCATGGCACCATGACTTTGCATGATTACTGTAGATGTGTTATCTATGCGATTATGGAAGTCATAGAAATCAATTTCTAAGCATTTTTTTTTTTTTTTTTAAATATGTATATATATATATATATATATATATATATAAATAACAACAGTAAAACTAAATGTTCTGTGCTCTCCAGGTGTTCTCAGTAGTAAGTGGGATGTCAAGTACTCTGATCCAATTTGTCTTGTGAGGGGGTCCACTGTCTCTATTCCCTGTACTTTTACATATCCACAGGATAAAACAGTAGAGCAAGTGTTATGGTGCTCAATGAGCACAAACAGTGGCAAATGTGAAAGTGAGCCATATGTTTATGACAGTAATGCCCCAAAAAATGCAGAAAACCTTCAATACACTGGTGATAAAACTTCAAATTGCTCTTTGCTGATCAGTAATATTAATTTTACAAGTAGTGATGTGTATAAATTTAGATTTAAAACCAATTCTGAAACTGGGCGTTGGACTGGAGAACCTGGAGTGCAAATTGAAGTAAAAGGTACATTTTTCAATGTTTTGATGTTCAGTCTGCAAAATGATTACTTGTTTGTTTGTACTAAAAGCCTTTTCTCGTTTTTTTCTCCATATGGTATTGCTCTTGCTCTCTGGTAGATTTAAAAGTGTCCATGACCAGTTCAAGAGAAAATGGGACCATAAAGGTTGGAGACTCTTTGAATTTGACATGTAGAGTCAACTGCTCTGGTAAATTAACTGAGGTTCAGTGGTTTAAGAATGGGGAGCCAATACATCAATCAGACCCCATCATCACCTTCAGCAGTGTTACTTCTCAAGACTCTGGGAATTACTCCTGTTCTATGAGAAACTTTAAAACAACTCTATCTGAAGAATTTAGACTTTATGTTGAAGGTACGTTATACTGGTAAACATTTTATGATAAATCATATCAATACAATTAAATTCTTATTTGAAAGATGTCTAATCTACTGTATTGTACATACTTTTGAGTAAATGCTATTTTATGGTTCTAAATAGATTCATCAAGTCCCACAACATTCTTCATTATTGGATTGTCTTTATTCTCACTTCTTTTCATCATTGCAGCTGTGATACTCATAACAAGGTTGGTTCTTTGTACATTTTTGCTTTGTGGTGTTGGTGGTGAGACTAGTAGTTAATAACTCACAAATACTGTGAGAGTTAGTGGTTTGTTTTGTTTGTGGTTTATCTCACAAAAACATTCAATGTAATTTTTTCAATAAGGTTGTATTTGTTAATGCAATAGTTAACATATATTTTCTATACAAACACATTTTAACATTAAAATTTGCATATGCTAACATCAGTTAATGTCTTGTGAACTAATATAAAATAACAATGAACAGTAGAATGTTCATGAATGATCAATAACCAAGATTAATACATGCTGTATTGTTCATTGTTAATGCAAATACATACAGTAATGTCAACATATAAAATCTTACTGTAATTCTTACCAAATTGGATATGTGAATTTTCTCAGAATCAGACATCTAAAGAATAAATTGTACTGTTTATAACCATGCCTAAATATCACGCTTGTTTTTAATTAGAAGGAAAACAAAAAATCAAGGAAACCCAGATGAAGAAGACAGAACCCAGGTTTGATCCTTAACACATTCTCATGCTCTCTGCAAAAAAACAAGTAAATCTCTTTGTAGAACAGCATCTTTAAGGCTTAGTTCTTGAGGTAGTTATATGTTCTATATTTCTGTTTCATTTGTAGGGATTAAATATGTCACACTCATCCAAAAAAAAACTTTGCACGTCATGGATTTATAGACTGCATTTTCTTTATAAATGGCATTTCCTCTCATGAAGTTATTCAGACAATCTGAATTATAAATAACTGGAATTATTTGCTAGGCATCACTTCAGTATTTCTAAAAATAAAAATAAAAGATGACTGTTGTATGTGACTGTTGTACTGTATGTTAAGACTTAAGCATTTAAATGTGCTACATTTGAGGCTTAATATCTGTGCCATCTGTTTGTTTTAGACTGAAACAGTCACACACATAGGCCACACAAGCCTGCAGAGAGCAGAGGACGTGTTGCAGGATGAGGAAATACAGTATGGGTTTATCATCATCAAACCCAAAGGACCAGCACAAGAGTGAGTGCTCAAAACACAAAACACACATCATACAAGTATAATAACCACATATTATACAAGTATGTAGCCACATATAATATACTGGTCTATAATTTAATGGCCTCTACAACAAATCATTGGTCAGGAAATGAGCAGGAATTAAACAAATGCACTCCTGGTGCACTTCTGTGCCACCAAATGCTCATTAACTTTTGCTGCAGTGAACTTTTGGGGGAAAAAGTTGGAAACAGGGAAATTCACTTATATAGTCTTCTTGTATGCAAAGGTACAATCATGATAATGATTAAAATATTTGATATAAAATTCAAACTAACACATGTCTGGATGTACAAAATCTTCCAAAAATATTTACCTGATGCAACTCATCAAAGGTCTGATAACAAGCTGATAAATGTAACCAGGAGTGATAGAGCAGGGAGAGATCTACAATATGCAGTGTTATGAGTCCCAAGGTAGAGTGAGAAAATCTGCTCCAAATATATATATATATATATATATATATATTGCAGGGGTTTCTGTCAGAAACTGCATAGCAGGTCTGTGTCAGGCCAACTGTAGCTATTCTCAAGTTTACAAGACCCAAAAGGCAGAGAAAATCCCTATTTCTCTATCAGCTATTAAGAGAATAGTTCAATGCTTTGAAACAAAAGGTGATGTTGCCATAAAGAAAGAATCTGGAAGCCCCAAAGCCTCCATGCAGGGATGACCACCTGCTGAAATTTATAGTTCTAAAAGACAGGAAAAAAAAAAAAAAGCCTACAAAAACTGTCAGTAGAATTCAAAACCTGCATTAGATAAACTTATGGTTACTGTTCTTCTTGAAAGAGTCTTGTTTTCTGAGGTCTTGAATTTTTATAGGCTTTTTCTTTTTCCTGTCTTTGAGAACTGTAAATTTTGTGTCAAACTCAGTTTCAGTCTGGGCCACATCAGGGATCATTTGTGCCCTCAAAGGGCCCTTTGAAAATGTGGCAAATAATATTAAATGTTATGTGCATTGAAATGCACATTTGACAGAACATCATTGATTTTGAAGTTGGGAAAAAATTAACACCTAATATTTATATGGCTAAATTGAAATATTCTGACAGTGTGACTAAGTTGGGTCTTCTTTACAGATTATTTTCATCGGGCTCCAACTAATTAAACTACAGTCATGTCTTGGAATTTCTGAAGGCAAACAAAACAACTTAAATTTTCCAACAATCAGAGAGCATTACAAGAGTACAGATTTTACACAGATGGAAAACTGATTGCTTGGTCCATAATTAGAAAAATGCACCACAGTTCTTCCATAGTATCCATAGTTTTAACAATGATATTTATAATAGTTCATGGTAACCATGGCTCCACACTACAATGGTTAGTAACTATGGTTTCTATATAAAGAACTATGGCATTTTTGTAATGAAAAAACAGCAGTCTAAATACAATTAGAAAGTTAATCTGCCACAACTACCATAGGTAATACGGTACAGTTAGTGTTACTACAGTAAATCCATGGTAGCCTATATTTTTGTAGGCATTGTGATCTGTGAATTGAAAAGCCTTCTAATTTATGTTTTCTCCTGTTTTCTTTGTCACTGGCATTTAGAATGTGGTGGCTGTTTGTTTTAAACTAGTTTCATCACTGATACATTCGTGTTTTGCAACAGACAATTTTATACCGCATACAAATGTTTCACGATGTTTCTTTGCCCACTCTGACCTTTTGTTTTTGTTTTTCCTGTTTCAAAAATGTCTTTTTCTTTGCAATTCTTCCCATAAGGCCTGCACCCCTGAGTCTTCTCTTTATTGTTGTACATGAAACTGGTGTTAAGCGGGTAGAATTCAATGAAGCTGTCAGCTGAGGACATGTGAGGCATCTATTTCTCAAACTAGAGACTCTGATGTACTTATCCTATTGTTTAGTTGTACATCTGGCCTTCCACATCTCTTTCTGTCCTTGTTAGAGCCAGTTGTCCTTTGTCTTTGAAGACTGTAGTGTACACCTTTGTATGAAATCTTCATTTTTTTTTATTTTTTTTTGGCAATTTCAAGCGTTGTATAGCCTTCATTCCTCAAAACAATGATTGACTGACAAGTTTCTAGAGAAAGCAGTTTCTTTTTTCCATTTTTGACCTAATATTGACCTTAAGACATGCCAGTCTATTGCATACTGTGGCAACTCAAAAACAAACACAAAGACAATGTTAAGCTTCATTTAACGAACCAAACAGCTTTCAACTGTATTTGGTATAATGGCAAGTGATTTTCTAGTACTAAATTAGCAATTTAGCATGATTACTCAAGGTGTTGGAGTGATGGCTGTTGGAAATGGGGCCTGTCTAGATTTGACCAAATATGACTTTTTTTCAAATAGTGATGGTGCTGTTTTTTACATCAGTAATGTCCTGACTATACTTTGTGATCAGCTGAATGCCACTTTGGTGAATTAAAGTACCAATTTCCTTCCAAAATATATAAGTGGTATATATATTTATATATATATATATATACAAAAGGCTTTTAAACACTGTAAAAATGTTGAGAACGAGTAGAGAAGAGTTAGAATTTCGCTTTTATAAGTGGATTGATCATTTAAACTTTAACATACCGATTTATTGATGTCTGACACTGTCTGAATCTGCCATCTTGTTGTAGACTTGTATTATAACATCGGGGAAGTTGTTATTGTATGCCAATTTACTGTCACAAATTTGGCATGTTACTTGATTATTAGTTTAATCCAAAGTAAAATACCGGCAGACCATACTAGAAAGCAGATGTGTAGAAGGGCTTGTGTGATTGTTTCATACAGATGAACAAACGGAGCGGAATTAAAGATGCTGACGGACTACAAAATACTCAAGATGCAGTCATGTTATAAGACTTTTGTCAACTGTTTTAGAGCTGTTAGGCTAAAATGTATAGTAGTCCAGTGGTCGAGGAAATAAACACAGTCCGAAAATATCAACTGGTTTCCCTGAAAGGAATCGACTCTAGCTTTGGAGTCGATTCCAACGTTTTGAGTAGATTCTCAATTCTTAACGCCTCGAAATCAAGGAGTCGATTCTTTTTGGAATCGACTCACAGCCCTACTGTGTGGTTGAGACTTTACCACACCTGCTCTGCCCTCATACTGCTATGATTAAGCCGTGTTGTTAACTGTCCATGTAGCGCTGTTTCATTCCACTTTTGAAGCGAGCAAAATGAGCTCCAAAACATACAGATGACAGGGGAAGTCTCATTTATATTCACGAGGAAAGCGCTAACTGATTGTTCAGTGAAATGTTGAGATCCCCTGCCATCCTATGTTTCAGAAATGAGCTGGTGGGCCACTTGAACTGAAGACACATGTTGTTATGCAGTGACATCACTGTGAGTAAGTGCGTGTATTTGTGGGCAGGTTTAAGTGGTTTTCGAGGACTTTTAGGTTACAAACTGGTAATTACAAGGGTATTATGCTATAAATGTGGTTAATGAGGACATATCTAGTGTCCCCATAATTTAAATCGCTTAAAAAACATACTAAATGATGTTTTATTGAAAATGTATAAATGCAGAAAGGTTTTTGTGAGGGTTAGGTTTAGGGGTAGGGTTAGGGGATAGAATCCATAGTTCGTACAGTATCAAAATCATTATGTCTATGGAGAGTCCTCATAATGATAGCTGCACCAACGTGTGTGTGTGTGTGTGTGTGTGTGTGTGTGTGTGTGTGTGTGTGTGTGTCTTTCGCAGTGTACAAAGCGCACAGCTGACTGGGGCTCACTTATGTTGCATCAAGAATATAAAATGAACAATGTGAAATCCCAACAGCGGCGCTCATAACACTATGTAACAATATTTTTGTTCCTGGGTAGTAAGTGTTATTTCCTAATTGCTTATGCCTCAAAAGTATAGAAAATGGCTATTATTCCCCACAAAATTTGCTTTTGTGACCAGGACAGTGATATTTTGAAATGTACCTATTTCCCATGAGAAAACGGGTGAATCTGTGTATTTTCGTTCACATAAAGTCAGAAAAAAACAACATATGAATCCAAATTAACATGTATTTATACTTAAGTAATACAAAAATTACTACAAAAGATTTAGAAGTGAGTAGTTTTTCGAGATTTACGATTATACTGTAAATCACTTTCATGAATCAGCCCCCAAATGTAGTCTCCCATCATGTTTTCATTATACTGTCCTTGGTAGCAGCGTTCAAAGTCCAGTATATCCTGATGGAAGCGCTCGCCTTGCTCCTCCGAGTACGCTCCCATGTTCTCCTTGAATTTATCTAGATGAGCATCAAGGATATGGACTTTGAGGGACATCCTACGGCCCATTGTGCCATAGTTCTTCACCAGAGTCTCAACCAGCTCCACATAGTTTTCGGCCTTTTGATTGCCTAGGAAGCCCCGAACCACTGCGACAAAGCTGTTCCAAGCTGCTTTCTCCTTACTAGTGAGCTTCTTGGGGAATTCATTGCACTCCTGGATCTTCTTTATTTGTGGTCCGACGAAGACACTGGCTTTGACCTTTGCCTCAAGACAGCTTAGGGAAGAAGTCTTGAAGGTACTTGAAGGCTGCCGACTCCTTATCTAGAGCTCTGACAAATTGTTTCGTAAGGCCCAATTTGATGTGCATTGGTGGCATCAGCACCTTCCGGGGGTCCATCAGTGGCTCCCACTTGACGTTGTTCCTCCCCACAGAGAACTCAGTCTGCTGTGGCCAGTCCCGCCTGTGGTAGTGCGCCTTGGTGTCCCTGCTGTCCCAAAGGCAAAGATAGCAGGGAAACTTGGTAAAACCACCCTGGAGACCTATCAGGAATGCCACCATTTTGAAGTCTCCTATGACCTCCCAGCCATACTCATCATACTTCAGGGCATCCAGCAAGGTCCTGATGCTGTTGTAATCCTCTTTGAGGTGCACCGAGTGAGCCAGGGGAAGAGACGGGTACTTGTTATCATTATGGAGCAGCACGGCTTTGAGGCTCCTGGATGAGCTGTCAATGAAGAGGCGCCACTCATTCTGGTTACAGGCAATTCCGATTGCCTTGAACAGACCGGTGACATTGTGGCAGAAGCAGAGCCCATCTTGACGGGTGAAGAAGCTGGAAAAAGTTTGGTGACGCTTCCTCTGATCTGTGACTTGCACACTTTCATCCAACAAGTTCCACTGCTTGAGCCTAGATGTCAAAAGCTCGGCATTGGACTTGGTGAGACCAAGATCTCTAATCAAGTCGTTGAGGTCTTTTTGGTTGGGGTAGTATGGGTTTTCTCTCCTCAGCTCCACCCTGAAATCCTGGTGAAGAACTCTGGACTCTGGTGAAGAACTATGGCACAATGGGCTGTAGGATGTCCCTCAAAGTCCATATACTTGATGATCATCTTGATAAATTCAAGGAGAACATGGGAGCGTACACGGAGGAGCAAGGCGAGTGCTTCCATTAGGATATACTGGACTTTGAACGCTACTACCAAGTACAGTATAACGAGAACATGATGGGAAACTACATCTGGGGGCTGATTCGTTAAAGTGATTTACAGTATAATTGTAAATCTCGAAAAACTACTCACTTCGAATCTTTTGAAGTCATTTTTGTATTACTTTAGTATAAATACATGTTAATTTGGATTCATATGTTGTTTTTTTCTGACTTTATGTGAACAAAAAGACACAAATTTGCCCGTTTCCTCATTGGAAATAGGTACATTTTCTAAATATCACTGTCCTGGTCACAAAAGCAGTGTTTGTGTGGAATAATAGCCATTTTCTATACTTTTGAGGCATATGCAATTAAGAAACAACACTTACTAACTAGGAACCCCCCAAAAAAATTAAAAAAAATAAAATAATAATAATAATAATAATTTGTTACACAGTGTAATTCAACAGTGGCGCAGCGCCGCTGCAAAATGCATATAGGGGAAACACTGCATTGTGCAATCTCACCAGTAATTATGAAGATGTGATGTGACAGGTTTCACCATATTTTATTATGATTAGCCTATGTGCTTACTAGGACGTAGTTTTGATAGTAAATGTGGAAATAGAAAACTGATCTCTCGTTTATATGATTTTAATGCCTTATGTGTTTTTTTCCACTGTAATTATCTTTTATTTGTAGGACTACCAGGACGGAGCATCAAAATGAAGATGAAACCATCTATAGTGCAGTGACCAATGGATAAATTCATCAACAGAGAATATATGCACAGTGGCCCCAAAAAGTGTTTGAATATTCAAGCCACACTTTAGGGGGCATTTATTTTAAAGAAATATAGCACAACCATAACATTTCATAGAGACATTTTAGGTATCAAATTAGAAAACAATAGATATTGTATACTGTTCAAAAGGTATTTGGACACTTTCCGGTTGTCAAAGCTTTGTTGAACATGTTCATAGTAAAAGGAAAGGTTCACCCAAAAATGAAAATTCTGTCATCATTTACTCACCCTCATGCCATCCCAGATGTGTATGACTTTCTTTCTTCTGTAGAACTCAAATAACGATTTTGAGAAGAATATATCAGCTCTGCCACTGACTCACTGCAATGTAAGTGAAAGGTGACCAAAACTTTGAAGCTTCAAAAAGCACATTAAGGCAGCATAAAAGTAATCCATTAAACTCCAGTGGTCTTATCCATGTCTTCTGAAGCGATCTAATCGATGTTGGGTGAGAACAGACCAACATGTAACTCCTTTTTCATTGTACATCTTGCCATTGCAGTCTCTAAGAAACCATCATGATTTCAAGCTCAGTTACACTTCCTAGTGCTTAACGCATGCACAGAGGAACGTGTAATCGAGCTTGAAATCATGATCGTTAGGGAGACTGCTGATGTAAAGATTTATAGTAAAAAGGAGTTACACTTTGGTCTGTTCTCACTAGGGCTGTGTCGATACAATGAAATATCGATATATCGCGATACTTTTTCTCACGATATTGTATTGATACTTAGATCCATGTATCGTGATATGTCATGATATTTTCAGTGCAGTCTGAGACACTTCTATGAGTCACAAAAGAGAAAAACTGATCCTGCAGGATTCATGCATTTGGATCTGGGGCCGGGCAAAATTATAGATTTTCTAATTAATCTTCATTTGTACGATCCCAGTGTCAATTCTTAAAATGCCAAGATCACGCTTTCTTTCTATCTGTAATCCCCTACAATCATATGTGCGTAAATAATTCCCATATGCTACAAAAAATGTCTGTTATTATTCACTGGCTGGTAATTTGTTTAGATTTCACTCACCAGTGTTTGAGTGGTGTAGTAGCGAAGATGTTTAGCACCGAGATCTTTTCACTGCGTGCTGAGAGTAAAAGTTTTGACTCTTTCAGTGTAAAGTGAGTCCAAAGACTAGATCCAAGCAAACAAAATTATTGTTGTTTAATAATGTCTCTTTTATATACTTTCTGTTCTCTACAGTAAGTTATTTATTAAAAACAACAAAAGAAACATTTAATTCTAGTCACACATAGCATGGATGTTGTAAAGAAACCTTTCATGCAAACACTACTGTCAGAGTACCTGCCACAGCTCTTAAAGAGACAGTACTGTTTTAGCACTTGTTATACATATCAAAGTAAATACTTGCAAATAATACAAATTAGGTATGTAAACATCAAAAATTTAACAATATACTGTATATATGCAATATAATTTATGCAAATACACAGGTGGAGGCACAACCTCTGCTAATGGACCTGTATGGCTCTGTAGATGGATACAGCTCAATGGACAGAGCAGCGCGAGCGCAAAGCAGGTGCATTTTTACTTGAAGACCGGTCTCGAGCTCTTAAACATGCAGCTTTGCGAGAATCAGTGAGAAGCAAGGCGTGAGAAGCGGAAACCATTTGAATTCAGCACAGAATTCTACATTACAACCCTTGAATTTACTATAGTAACACTAACTGTACTTTAGACAGAAATAGATTGATAATAAATATGATCATATCACTACTTCAGCTCGATTAAATTTGTCATAGTCTACATCAGGGGAGTGAGGGAATATTATAAATTTTTGTTACAACTTATAAATATTTGTATTTTGTATTTATTGTTTTTACATGTTTAGAGTAGGTCTACTGTTTATAATTACAAAAATGCCATAGTTTGTTTTATAGAAATCATGTTACATCTAACCATTGTAATGAAGAAGATCCATGCTTCCATGTGTTTACTATGGTCTTGTTACAAATACCACTGTTAAAACTATAAAAATAAATCATTAATGAATAAATTAAAATTTTCAAAAAGGCAAATGCAAAATACACTCTATTTTTTTATGAAATAGAAATGCGTAAATACTAAAAAATAGGCTAAAATATTTTTGTTTGAGTGTAAGAAAATATAACTGGCTTACTTTTTATGGATGTTTTAGATAACCTTACTGTTGTTGATATGAGTAACTTTACATCTGCATCCAACTCAAAATCAATGCTGTAATGTAGAATGAGCATTTTAGTGGGACAAAATATGCAATATTATTGGTCTTTTCACTCATTTGAAATATATTAACAATATCACTTTTATTATTAGTTTCTGTCTTCCCATTTTCATTTTATAGGCCCCAGATATAGCCCTCCATCTGCCTGAATTCAAGAAACGCAAGGTTTGGTCTCACATTCATTCTGCTGAATTTATTAACAAAACTTTAAATTATGCAACGAGCAAATTAATCAAATAACACAAATATTGAGTGTTTTATGTTTTTTCTTTTTTGGTAAAACAAAGTCTCCAGCACAGGGCTGGGGTAAGGGAATGAAGTAGGGGGGCGTTCATCAAAATAAAGTTGAGAAACGCTGATGTAATACATGGACTATATTTTAAAAAAAATTATGAAAAACTAATGATAAAATACAATTTGCAAAATGTATACTGTATGTCTGTAATTTAACAAGTTAGAAGGTCCCCTGTATAATGAATAACAGCATTAACTAAAAGTGAATTTCTTTCATACTGTATGCAAGCAAAATGGACATTATAACTTAAATATACACAAATTAATTGAAATTAAAAGCTAAATCAAAATCGAATCATGATATTGTCTGCATATTGAGCTGTAATAGGATAAAGTATTTTATCACCGAAAAAGTTTCACACTTCATCTTTAAAAGTCATTGCTAAAATGGATCAAAAGTGTGAAGTTAGTTCAAAGAAAAGCTCTAGCATTTGTTTTCAGTTGCCACATATTTTGTTATCTAATGCAATTAAATTCATACATTTTAATTGTGATTTAAGTGTCAGAATACTTCAATGTTCAAAAACTTTTTGAGGCCAACATGTTTTTGGGGCAGCAAAGGAGAGACGTTAGCAAATCCAAGATTCAGTCCAAGATCATAGTACAGTAACAAAAGGGATGAATTAAATCCAATACATTATTAATTTCCATGAAAAAAAAAAAAAAAAAGTAAATTCTCTAATAATAATGTTTTTCATGACTGTGGGAACCTAGTACATGTGGTGAAACATGTCATATATCCAAATCTACTGGTCAGGTTACAAGATGTACTTCTAAAGAAATATGTGGCCTTTGGTCCTGCAGAGGTGCTTGCCATTCCTTGTAATGAAATCAATAAATACAGCAGGGAACAGATCAATTGGGTTTGCTCAATGTCCCAGTCAGAAATCTAGTCAGGGTGACCTCTGGTGGTGATTATGATGTATATATTTTTTTTAAATGATAAAAAAATTAAAGGAATAGTTCACCCAAAAATGAAAATTCTCTCATTATTCACTTACCCTAATGATATCCCAGATGTGTATGACTATCTTTCTTCAGAAGAACACAATTAAAGATTATTAGAAGAAGATAGAGCTCTGTCAGGTCCTTATAATGCAAGTAAATGGAGGCCAGCACTTTGACGGTCCAAAAATCATATTTAGGCAGCATAAAAGTAATCCACGCAACTCCAGTCGATCAATGAATGTCTTAACTGATACATTTGAGTAAAAAATAAATAGATAACTAAAATGTTAATAACTTTTAAAAAGTGCTTCCTGACAGCAGTTGACGCATCACGTAGCTGTCACGTGATGTAAGCGCATGGGCGAGTTCATGCAAGAATTCAGAAGTGGCGCTTATTTACAACAGAAGAACGAATGTCATGTGAGAGTTCGGCCATTTGAAACAGCATCAGAATCCTGGATGGAAGCGCCGATTTAAAGTTAAAAACTTTTTTCTTACATAAACCTATCGATTCGATTCAGTCATTTGGATTACTTTTATGCTGTCTAAATGTAACTTTTGGACCATCAAATTGCTGGCACCCGTTTACTTGCATTATAAGGACCTGACAGTGCTCTTTCTTCTTCTAAAAATCTTCATTTGTGTTCTGCTGAAGAAAGATGCATCTGGGATGGCATCAGGGTAATAAATAATGAGAGAATTTTCATTTTTGGGTGAACTATAACTTTAATAAACCTTCTGGACACAAAAAACAACCATGCTTATTGACACATTGTTTAATTAATTATTGTATTTTTTAATTATATTAAATATTTAAGATGCAGTCATAAGGGCCTGAGTAGCTCAGTGAGTACTGACGCTAACTACCACCCCTGGAGTCACAAGTTCAAATCCAGGGTGTGCTGAATGACTCCAGCCAGGGGCACATTCAATCTCAAAATGGTGTGCTACGGTTTCCGGGTTGAACGACATGTTTCCTCAAAACGGTGTGCAATGGGCTTTGAGGTACGTTTTCTCTCATTTGGTGGGTGTGTCAGAGGTGTTACCCAATCAGCAGCGACATGTATATAAACCCCGCCGTATTAAATGGATCCAACTAAAGTCCTTTACAAATGTGTCCACTGCAGCTTGGTGTATGCAACAATTGAAGAAATTTGAAGAAATGCTTGCCTTGTCATCCTGAAATGTGAGGCAAATTTTGGATCACCATTATTAGGAACCACAGTTTCCACATATCCCTTCACTCGATTGGGATGTTCTCTGCTATTCTGGACGGCTAGGGCAGTGACTGTAACATCGAGCGTATTTTGTAGTATTAAACACGTATATAAACCGATTTTATCAAGCTCCGTAAATTCTTGAAAAGAACGCAAAGAATGGCCTTCTCAGCTGCCATAGTTGCAATGCTTGCGTAACACAACAGGGTGTTCAATGCACCACCATTTCCGTTTAAATAAACATTTTGCTATGTTTTGTCAGGGCTGAATGATTTCTCATAAGCAACCGAATTGGCCCAGTTGCTAGGGAGGGTAGAGTCACATGGGGTAACCTCCTCGTGGTCACGATTAGGGGTTCTCGCTCTCAATGAGGCGCATGGTAAATTGTGCGTGGATCACGGAGAGTAGCATGGGCCTCCTGTGCTGTGAGTCTCCGCTGTGTCATACACGATGAGCCACGTGATAAGATGCGTGGATTGACGCTCTCAGAAGCGGAGGCAACTGAGACTTGTCCTCCACCACCCGGATTGAGGTGAGCAACCGTGCCACCACGAGGACCTACTAAGTAGTGGGAAATGGGCATTCTAAATTGGGATACATATTACTCAACCTGGATGACTCTTATGGAAAAATCTTCACAAATACATTCACACTACAAGAATATATTTCACTCTAAAAATAAAATAAAATAGCTCTTAATAAAGCTTGCCTTATATGATGTGCAAATGTCCTAGTGCATAAACATATCAAAAGAAACACACAGAATAGTAAAAGATTAAATTAAAGATTAAAGTATTGCTTATATATTATTTTGGTCTTGTTAATTTTGTCTTGAGAATTAAAATGACTGCAACAACATACATAGCATAGAAAAAATAATACAAATTACTAAATCATGATGGAAAGTCTGAACATTATCAAATTAAATAAAGTGAAAAAGAATTGTTGTATCTGCAATATAAAGTCAAATTATAAATCAAGTGACCTTTAATGAGATGCATTTTTATTATGTCATTGACATTTTTGAAGATTTGTTTGCATTTCATTTCAAAACTTTTGTTTGTTTGACATCTCATTGTAAGGAGACCATTACAGAGAGACAGAAGTTACATATTCTGACTTCTATTTATAATTTTTCTTATATATATATATATATATATATATATATATATATATATATATATATATATATATATATATATATATATACGCACTTCTCATTATCACATCAGAACACTTGTGCAATTATAGCAACACTGAAACATCCACTTCAAGTGAAATAACTGAGTGAGTGTATTACAATGCTACAGATTATCATTTTCCTCCTGCCAAAAAGCAATTTTCTCTTCTTTTTAGTTCATCTGATGTCCGTTCCTTTTCTAAACGGTGTTTGGTTTAAAACATGAATGAGCTGAATATATGATAATAATCATTTTGATCTCTGCTCAGTGATACAGTATAAAGTATATACATTATACTGTATACAGTATTATTGAAAATGTGTCAACTATCTTTGAAGTAACAGATGTAGAATAAATACTGTTTTATTTTGCTCAGAGTCCACAACATTTTGGATTATTGGTGTGTCTTTGTAATATTCATAATTAGGTAGGTTCTTACTTTTTGTTTTGTGTGTAGTTGCACAATGAATGTATGGCAAATCTCTCAGTCATTCCGAATTTAACATTTTACAAAATTTGCATAGCACATACTGCAAGAGCTCTGTGAAAAAGCAGAACTGGCCTTAAAATAAGTTTGAAAGTGGTGTGGTTGTGGTGGTGAATGCCAGTGATTAAGGCTTGTTGCACAGAGTTGAATACATGTGGGGAGAAAACTTACAGTAGGATCCCTATCATTATTGTGACTACTGTAAGATAAACTGCTTCAGATAAAATACCTCTGCTAAATATGATTATTATATATCACACACATACAGTGAAATTCTTTTTTTTCCACATATCCCAGCCAAGCTGGGGTCAGAGTGCTGGGTCAGCCATGATACAGTGTCCCTGGAGCAGATAGGGTCAAGGGCCTTGCTCAAGGGGCCAACAGTGGCATCTTGGCAGTGCTGGGGCTTGAACCCCCAACCTTCTGATCAGTAACCCAGAGCCTTAACCACTGAGCCAGTAAACAAAAATAACACCAAATATTTTAGATGCACTCTATAAATTGTGCTATTTACAGTATAATTATGCCTAAATATCATTAATTTAATTAATTAAATTAATAGGAAAGCAAAGAAATCAAGAAAAAACAAAGAAGGAAGGAGACAACCCCCAGGCTGATCCTTAACACGTCAGTACATAGCTCTAGAAACAACTGCATTGATTGATTAATTGACAGATTGAATATTACCTTAATAAATATTAACTAATGGCATTTCCTGTTAAGTTATTCAGAAAGTTGTAATTGTAAATGATCATAAGGCATCAAGTCATTTAAAAGAAAAAGAAGATTTTACTTTATATATATATATATATATTTTTTTTACTACAAACAGCATTTGATGTTAAATTTGAGGTTTCATCAGTCCCATCTGTCTGCTTTTAGATTAACACAGTCACTCACGTAGACCACACATGGCTGCAGAGAGCAGAGATATACTGCAGAATGAGGAAATTCAATATGCGTCTGTCAAAATCAAACCCAAGAACCAACACAAGAGTGAGTGTTCAAAACACAAAACTCATTTTAGAGACGTGGCATGACATGTTTCACCACATGTATTGTGTACAGGTTCCCACGGTCAGGTTCCCACGGTCATGGAAAACGAAAACAACGAAGAAAAAAAAAAAAAAAAAAAAAATGTAGTAAAAGAGTATATACTATATGGGCATAAAACATAAAACATTAAAACAGTCAACCTTGCTGTAACTAAAGAATAAAGCCGGCAAACGCTCAAATGCACTTTCATTGCCCGTCCTACGTAAGGAACCGTCTAAAAATTCCACCCACTGAGCTAAAACATCGGTGGTGTCCAAGCATTCAATCAACTGAATAATGCTTATTATATAGAAGTTATATATTTTAAAAAAACTGTAAAAATAAGTTTTAAGACTCTGAAGGTTGTAGTAGGCTGCCAGTGGACAGACTGACTTACTACACGTCAAATTTTTCCAATACGTTAGTGCAGTGGGTGGAATTTTTAGACGGTTCCTTACGTAAGACGGACAATGAAAGTGCATCTGAGCGTTTGCCAGCTTTATTCTGTAGCTACAGCAAGCGTTGACTGTTTTAAGTCAAATATTTTATGCCCATATAGTCTATGGTTATATTTGTAAGACTGTCGCATCGAGAGAATGACGACAAATGCCACTGCAAATGCAAAACAAAGTAAAAGAAATTACGTGATATAAACTCGCAATTGCGTGATAAAAACTCACAAGTGCGACTTTATATTTCGCAATTGCGAGTTTATTTCTCGCCATTGCAATTTACAGTAATATCTCAAAACTGCGAGTTTATATTACGTAATTGCGAGTTATAAAGTCGAAATTGCGGGAAATCAAGTCACAACTATGAAATAAGTAAGAATAACCTGTTTTATTTTTTTTTTAATTACCTGGCCTCCTAGCTAACTATTTTTGGTTCCCAGAACATACATTTTTAAGGTTTGGTTTTGGTTAGCCAAGTTCTTTACGGAAATAGAACGTTCTTTTTAGGTTTGCAGAACGTTCACCTAACGTTCAATCAACGTTCTGCTAACGTTCTCGTAACGTTCCCCTAACCTCAATTTTCATCATATTTATATTTACATATTCATGCATTCATAAATCATAATCATAAATAAAACGATCCCTCTATATAAATAAATAATCAGCCCACAATCAATGTCTTTGTTGATCCATATCAGCAAATATTCTCCCCAAATTATACATGTTGTCTGAAAATAAAAATAATTGTTTTTAACTGTGCTATTTATAGTGTACTGTCTAAGTGTCAAAATGCTTTCCAAGGAAGGCAAAAGTGGAGATGAAAACCAGGTTTGATCCTTAACACCTTCTCATGATGACACTTACCAAACAACTGTAACGTCTTTGTAAAGCATTTAGCTGTAAATAACATCATTAACAAGACTCGACATGAAAGTCGATGTAGTTCCATATTTAAAATATATAGAGAAAAAAAAATATTGCGCTTTAAAAAAAAAAAAAAAAGTACGATTATCATGTCTTGCAGTGTGTAACAAGTAAAGGTGGGCAAGGAGGAGGCGGGAACCAGCTGAACAGTCAACATAAACTTTAATGATAAAAATGAACTTAAAACAACATAAAACATAAAGGAACACAGACACACATGCAGCGCAGCCACGTGCGTCTCTCTCTCTCTCGAACTGGTGCCTCCGGCTCCCCTTTATCTCCTGCTGATCAGATGATTCAGCGCCGGCCAGGCACCCTCATGGCTATGCCACGCCCTCCTCCTCGTCACACTCCTCCCCCACATGATTCAGGCTGGGACACAACCGGTCTGACCATCTCCCCCCATGTCCTCCACTACCCGGATTGAGGCGAGTCACCATGCCACCACGAGTGCACTGGAAATTGGGCATTCCAAATTGGGGAGAAAAAATAAAAAATGTAAAAGTTGATTCAGTCCTATTACTGTAAATTGTATTTTTAGTTTAGATGTTACCACATGACACTCAGTTTGGGTGACCTGACAACTCATTTCTTTTTTTCAGTATAAACTACATTAAGGTTGATTTATAAACTGTAAATTATTAATTATTTTAAGGAATATTACAGATTCAATACAAGTTAAGCTCAACTGACAGCATTTGTGGCATAATATTGATTACCACAACAAGTGGCACAACAAATTTTGACTCATTCCTCCTTTAAAAAAAAAAAAGCATACTGTAAATCTGAGCTACAGTGAGGCACTTACTACAGAAGTGAATGGGGGGCCAATTTTTGAACATTAAATTCATCACTTTTTCAAAAGTATAGACAAAAGACGTAAACTATATGCATGCTAACATGATTTTAGTGTGATAAAATCACTTACTAACTAAAGCTTTGGCCAATTTTACAACTTCATTGTCATGACGATGTAATGTCAACAAACCCTAAAACCCTAAAATGATGATTAACAACTTTACATCTTAAATAATACATTAAATTTAACAGAAGAATTAATGCAAATGCTTTTATAAAATTATAGGCTTCACATTTCTGCATTTAAACCCTCTAGAAATTGGCCCCATTCACTTGTAAGTGCCTCATTGTAGCCTCGTTTTTTGCATTTCTTAAAGAAAAGGAGGAACAAGTCGAAATTAATTTTTGAGGTAATTAACATTATGCCACAACTGCTGTCAATTGAGCTTAACTTGTATTGAACTTGTAATATTCCTTTAATATATTCTGAATATCTTTATTACAAATGATGTTCAGAACTAAGCACCATGTTAGTGTTTCTTAAAGGAGGAAGATTGATACCAGTGATCGCATGTGAACAGTAAAGTCAGATAACACTATGTAACACAATTTTTGTTCCCGGGTATTAAGTGTTATTTCCTAATTGCTTATGCCTCAAAAGTATAGAAAATGGCTATTATTCCACACAAACTTTGCTTTTGTGACCAGGACAGTGATATTTTGAAATGTACCTATTTCCAATGAGAAAACGGGCGAATTTGTGTCTTTTCATTCACATAAAGTCAGAAAAAAACATCATTTTTGATGCAAGCATTTTGCCAGGAATGCAAAGCTGTAATTTACTGTAAATACGCAAGTTGCGAGGCAGTTATAAACAAAATAAATAAATAAATAACCTTTTTTTTTTTTTTTTTTTTGCTTTTATATTAATTATTTTCTTCAGCGATTCCCTTTATAAATATAATCCTTTTATAAAGTCAATAAACAGTTAATATCACAGGTGTAGTGAGATCATTTACAGGATTTATGTTACATGGGACATTGTACACTGAACGAAGAAGTAGGCCTAATGTAACTGTGGACAGTGGATAATGATATTCTAAATACTTGATGCAACTTCATCTTTTTATATTTTAGAAAAGTTGGTACTTTGTCTTGTTATCTCCATTCTAAAATACTTTTTTTCTTTTCTTTTCTTTCTTTTTTTTTTTTTTATGTATTCTGTTAAACCTTACAAATATTATGTCATAATTGTACCTGATCATAATGCACCAGTTTAGAGGAATTCTTGAATGATAATGATTACTTTTCAACACAAATTCAGTGTTGACAATGGATTGTGTAAACCAAATAATGAGGAACTGTACTGTATTACCATATGCGTCTGGCAAGTTTTGAACATCAATGGGGCATGATAAATAAAGTTGTCAAATTTTCATAAAAAAGTATTTTACTTATTTATTTTTTTTGGAAAATAATATTTACCCACAATTCCGCCCACCCCACAACCAACTCCACTCTTTGGAATAATAGGGGCTGGCTATATTAATATAAATTAATATATTAATATTAAAGTCTCTAATAAAAGAGGCTTCCTATTAATATAGCTGGGCCCTATTATTCCAAAGAGTGGAGTTGGTGGTGAGGGTGGGTGGAATTGTGGGTAAATATTATCCCCCCCCCCCCCCCAAAAAAAAAAAAACAAACAAAAAAACAATACTTGCGATGGTGGCATTATTTTTGTTTAAGATGTATTGGATGCTGACGGACATTTCTTATCTTACAATGATTTAATCAATAAATAAATAAATTTCCAACCCTCTACATTGGCGCCATCTAAAGGAAAAAAATGTAAGTACACAATGTTACCATGACAACGACCGGACATATTTAACTGTAAAAAAAAAAAAAATTTAAAAAAATTGAAAAAAAAAAAAAATTTGAAAAAAAGACTGCTCAAAGTCAATATATAATAATATGACAATATTATGTCGTTTATATTCATAATTACCCATGCAGAAACATAACATGCAAAATAATAATAATCATCATAATAATAAAAACAAATTTTTGTTTACATGTTCTGTCTTTACTTTTATCTCATTTCAGTTAGCTGTCCTGGATTCATGACTGAAAAATGCCCAAATTTCGTTAGCGTCCAGCACAAGCATACTATCATCCTTTAAGTCATACACCTCCTGACCTCCGCAGTCTGATATCTAACAGATACATCATCCAGAAAAGTCTAGGAATGGGAAGTTTCGGCACTGTGTACTTTGTTAAAGACACAAAGCCTGCAGCAGCAGATAGTCCGAGAGTCATATAATATTTCACAACGTTAATATGCTTTACAGCAGTGATTTGCACACAATCGGCTATTTAGCTGCCCCAATTTGTCATGGAAATTGATCTTATTTAATATACTAATTACTTACTTTGCACTGATTGAAAACATTGCTGACAAAGAATAATAATTAAAAAATAAAAAAAATAAAAATAATAATAATAATTAAAAAAAAAACAGATATCGCCTGTCAGTCAACTCGAGAACGTGGATGCACATTTGCTGAACCAACCTGAAAAAATAGCGTTTTTTTGCGTGAGTTAAAGAAGCACAATTTATGATCCCATTGTTTTCAGATTTTACTGCTGATTTGAAATACGTACTTTAATCGCAATCTTGAACAACCGCTTTATAGATGTCGGTCTTTCCCTATTCAAGTAGATAGGAGCTGCACTTTTATGCTGCTTGTTTACATAGAAAATAGCTGCCCACTGCCCAGCCAGCCCTAGAGCGTTACAAAGATGGCAGCTGAGTGGACTGACTTACCTTGAAATGAACTTTGGTTTTGTTCATGAAGAGATGATATTGAGTTATACCTGTACTCAGCATAAATTCTGTTGATACAGTTAAAATTGTCATTTTGTTTGTCTTTTTTGGCTACAATATTCACTTCTCCTCTCCAGCCACATGAGAGCAGCATTGCTCTTTGTTACTGCTAACTAGTCAATCTTATTTTTCCGTTGAGAGAGTTAGGGAAAGCTTCATGGCTCCATCAAAATAGCTATAATTTCTTATGATAGTAAATGGTTTGTGAGCACACTCTAGATCACGCTTTCATCACAGGGCAATATTTCTACAGTTCATATCACTATCATATTCTGTCATGCTTAATCTCCTTTTCACTTGAGTTATAATTTATATCGGTTTCTATTGTAATGTGCGGGCTTGGGGAGTAATGGGTTACTTGTAACAGAGTTAGGTAATCAGGATACAAAATTAGGTAACTGTAATCCATTACAGTTACATAAAAACCCCATCGTAATCAGATTACAGTTACATTTTCAAAAAATTGGGATTGCTGTCAGAATTTTCCTGACAAAGTGGTACAGACAGCTGTTTGTTTATAGATTAAGAGATGGTTTAGATGCACGTTCTCTTCGGGTTCTCTCTCATGACTCACTTGAGTCAGGATCGCCTCCTACTGTTGCATGCGCAAATAACACCTGTCTCACATCAGCACTCTGCTCTCGAGGCAAACAGCTGCTTCATTGCGATGGCCATGAAATAATTTATGCCTTCCAGCTGTGAAGATGCTGTCATTATCCAAGGACCTGAGTCCTTGAAGGTTATTTGAAGGTAATAAGAGCCACACAGAAATCACATTAGCTAGGTTAGCTAAAATTAGTTAATATTAAAATGTGTTAAAATGAGTTAGCCTTAGTGCTCAAAGAAATCCGTGGCCCTCGTCATTTGGCGGGAGCAGGAACAGCTTCCAATACTGACACAATTTACGCATCATTGCTGGTACGGCATAGAAATCCCCTGGTTTGCATTGTTGCAAATGCGAACTGTACTATATTAGCCAGGACGTCCTGAATGTTGTTCCGTTCCATATTGAAGCTGAAAAAAAATTACCCCTCCCCCAGGTGAACGGTACTTAAACCTTAAAGGTGCAGTATGTAAGATTCAGAAACCCTTGTTATTAATGACACCTGTGGCCGTTAAGTGAACTGCAGCCAGCTACCTGTTGCTCGTGCTCGAGCTCGTGCACACACTCCATAGGGACGCGAGTGAGCGAGCATCGGCCAAAACAGTGACGTAATGTACAAAGAGACTGAACGTGATTCACTGGCATCATGCTGACAGATGAGGTAGCATAATTAACTTTGAGACTAAACTAAAACTACTTATCAGCTAACATAGCATACTGATACACACATACAGCTACATACTACCAAACTATACCAGACAGTTTACTGTTGCACTGCACTGTTATGTTGCACTATTGTATGTTTTGTATGTCATATGTTGTACTACGATCAAGAAACCAGCGTATTTGCTTAAATGTATCCTGTATACCTGACTTTTAGTATAAAGAGAAGATCGTTGAAATGATTTGAAAGTTACGAAGCAAGGTAGCTTGCAATTCGTCAGCATTAGCAGACAAGATCAAGTTAGATAAAATTACACAGATCAATCCTTATGGCACTATATTTCACATGATTTATAGTTATATAAGCTTACCTGTCCAATAAGAAGAACGCCAATTCAGGGTCGGTTTTGATCCCCAAAACCAAACGAAGTTCCCTCCAGGAATCAAATGCCCTGCCGATGTTCACTGTAGTTTTCGCTCAACCACGATCACGTTCCCACTTAGCCAGACGGGATTCAGTATATATATATATATATATATATATTATTATTATTATTATTATTATTATTATTATATTTTTTTTTGGCTTACACAGAGTTTGTGTAGGAGTCGGTATTGTGCTGGGAGCCGAACGTTTGCTAGATTCCATCTCTAAGATAACATTACCTAGTGTTGCAGTTTGTTGTCGCTGTTGAATAGTGGAAGAGAAGCTATTACTGTCTGAGGCAAGGCTCTCAAGAGCGCGCATAAACGTCACATCCTTTGGATTTTCCCGGCAAAACCGACCCGCTCCCTTCGCATGAAAATCAGTCTACAGGCTTTAATAGGCAACCTAGGAAGCCCAGGAAGGGCTCATTTTTTAAGTTGCGTTACAGGCCGTTCACACATTGGCCAAAAAAAAAAAAAAAGTCGAAAATTACATGATAATTGTTAAGTACTGCACCTTTAATCATTTAAGAAAAAAAGATTTGAATACAACAACAATACAAAAATCAATTGAAAAAATACGCCTGGAAAACCTGCAATGACTTTCTCTCCTTTTTCACCTCTCATAATTTTGCATCCCTGATCATTATTAACAAATCCAAATTGTACACATAAATACCAAATTAATTGAAAATGTGTTTTAAGTTCTTAGGAAAGAAAGTTAAATGAAGAATTTATCAGCTTTGGATACATTATTGTTGAGAACAGTTCAAATGTCTGGATGAGGGAGACATTCTGGCAAATGTAACATGTTCAACACTTATAGTAATTAGTAATATGTAATTGAAAAGACACACTAAAATTTTAAATCTGTTTTGATCTATTCTTTAAAACTAGTTTTTTTTTTTCTTTTTGGAATCCAAACTTTTTTCCCCTTTAAAATCCTCCTTAAACAGAAACAAAAACATAGAAATCAGCCTTGAACTGTTAGCTGGTGATGTTTGACTTTGGATCATGAGCAAGCAGAGGAAAGACATTCTCTCTCCAGCATTTAATTATGATAATAATAACGATGATGATGATGATGATGATAATGTGAGGTCTACCTATTGAATACAGTTTGAAGTTAATGTTATTACAATTACAATTGCCTTTACACACTAAATGCAATACATGGTAGAATTACACTTTGCAGTGTTTTTGAATCTGAGGTATATCCTGTCAGATTTTGTTTAATGTTAACCAAGACATAATTCAGTTAATTCTGATTATATTCGCTTTATGAAAAAATATATTTTTCTGTAGCAGACAGAGAACTCAAATACTGAGTTGTTCTATATTAACAGCTCATTTTCTGTTTTCTTGGTAGGGTGCAGTGTACATGTTTCTTTTCTTTTGATATAATACCAGCTACAACAGTACTCATAATATTACTCAAACATGTTCTGTTTGCAATCAAGGCATAATTTAAAATTGTAGAGATCATTGATTTTATCTTGACTTTATTTACATATGTGCCCTTGTGGTAATCCAAAAGTAATGAAAAGTATTCTAATTACATTACTTTCATATTTTTGTAATTGGATTACATTACTGATTACATTTATTGTTAAGTAATCAGTAATATGTAACAAATTACATTAAAAGTAACCCTCCCAACCCTGGTAATGCAACTACTTATTTCTCTGTAGAGGAACATATTTATCTCACAGTGATGTGACTCATAATGATTACACAGACTGTCACTGGGATGTTAGCAAAATCTTAAAGTCTTTTAAGACTTGCAAGATTCTCAAAGCAATAGTGAAATCCTGAGGTGTTGTTTTAACTGGTATTATTTGGATGTGTTGTGAAATATGTAGCCTAAAGTTGATTGAGTGCTTTTCTAGAGGACTGCAGTCGAGAAACGGGGAAAAAAAGAAAAAAAATTAAATTGTCAGTCATTATTGCAGGAGACATTTGGTTCTTTGGTGAAAAGGTTATCAATATTATATCTTAACCACTCACAATACAGCTCACCCCATAATAACAATTATAATAATAAAACGCCTAAATTTAAGGTTTGCATATTTAATACAAATATTAGTCTGTTTAGTATATAGATCTATACACAACTCGCTGTAAACAACTCTCTGGAACACTTGACTGTGATTGGTTAATATCGGCATTCTGCAGTCAAATACAGTTGAAGTCAGAAGTTTACATTCGCCTTAGCCAAATACATTTAAACTCAGTTCTGTCCTTTTCTGGATATTGCTGCCCCCTTCCGCATATCGCGGCACCGTTTTGTGGCGTGTTCTGCATAACGCGGCGGCCCATGCGGAAAAGACCCGGTTCTCCCAGTGGCCAGTCCGCCACTGTTTGGTAGCATTGCCTTTAAATTGTTTAACTTGGGTCAAATGTTTTGGGTAGCCTTCCACAAACTTCTCACAATAAGTTGCTGGATTTTGGCCCATTCCTTCAAACAGAACTGGTGTAACTGAGTCAGGTTTGTAGGCCTCCTTGCTCTCACAGGCTTTTTCAGTTCTACCCACAAATTTTCTATCGGATTGAGGTCAGGGCTTTGTGATGGCCACACCAATACCTTGACTTTGTTGTTCTTAAACCATTTGGCCACAACTTTGGAGGTATGCTTGGGGTCATTGTCCATTTGGAAGACCCAAGCTTTAACTTCCTGGCTGATGTTTTGAGATTTTGCTTCAAAATATCCACATAATTTTCCTTCCTCATGATGCCATCTATTTTGTGAAGTGTACCATTTCCTCCTGCAGCAAAGCACCCCACAACATGATGCTGCCACCCCCATGCTTCACGGTTGGGATGGTGTTCTTCGGCTTGCAAGACTCACCCTTTTTCCTACAAACATAACAATGGTCATTATGGCCAAACAGTTCCATTTTTGTTTCATTAGACCAGAAGACATTTCTCCAGAAAGTAAAATCTTTGTCCCCATGTGCACTTGCAAACTGTAGTCTGGCTTTTTTATGGTAGTTTTGGAGCAGTGGCTTCTTCCTGGCTGAGCAGCCTTTCAGGTTATGTCGATATAGGACTCGTTTTACTGTGGATATAGATACTTGTCTACCTGTTTCCTCAAACATCTTCACAAGGTCCTTTGCTGTTGTTCTGGGATTGATCTGCACTTTTCGCACCAAACTATGTTAATCTCTAGGAGACAGAATGCGTCTCCTTCCTGAGCAGTATGATGGCTGCGTGGTCCCGTGGTGTTTATACTTGCATACTGTTGTTTGTACAGGTGAGCGTGGTACCTTCAGGCATTTGGAAATTGCTCCCAAGGATGAACCAGACTTGTGGAGGTCCACCATTTTTTTCTGTATTCTTGGCTGATTTCTTTTGATTTTACAATTATGTCAAGCAAAGAGGCACTGAGTTTGAAGGTAGGCCTTCCAATTCAGTACACCTCCTGTCAGAAGCTAATTGTCTAAAGGCTTAACATCATTTTCTGGAATGATCCAAGCTGCTTAAAGCCACAGTTAACTTAGTGTATGTAAACTTCTGACCCTCTGGAATTGTGATATAGTCAATTAAATGTGAAACAATCTGTCTGTAAACAATTGTTTTTTAAAAAATTACTTGTGTCATGCACAAAGTAGATGTCCTAAACGACTTGCCAAAACTATAGTTTGCTAATATTAAATCTCTGGAGTGGTTAAAAAATGAGTTTTAATGACTTCAACCTCAAGTGTATGTAAACTTCTGACTTCAACTGTACTTTTAATGACCACCTATAATTGCTATATAATTGACGTCCCAGGTAACTGATTTCCTACATAGCTATGCAAGAATTATGACTCTTATACAGTATCACTCTGTGGTCTCTTTCTTCTTATGTAATGAAATAATTTTAACTCAAATCAATATTTCATGTCTATTTATTTATTTATTTGTGAAGTAGCCATGTAACAAGCAGGATTATGAACAGGCATACGGTCATTGAAAGAGAATAAATGCCTTCTATGTGATACAAGACCCTTACACTTTACTGATCACTCTCTCAGGGTTTAATGTACAATAATGATCGGCTGGCATTACATTATCCCTTATGTATTGCCAATTTTCTATGCACATTTCGGTGTATGTGATTGATAAATGGTTTATTTATACAAGCAAACAACCTGAAGAAGAGCCAGTTAAGGTTGGCTGTACTCTCTGTAAATGTAGCCTCACTACAAAACCCATATCAGATGAGGATCTGGAACAGAAAGCTAGAGAGATGCTGGTGAAAATGGAGGCCAATTAGGAAGAGTTCCATGTTTTAGCTGCTCACAGGTGAGTGGCATCATGCCATTGGTTACTGTTCCTTTGGCCCTCAGCTTTCTGCTTGTTAGCCCATCACAGCTGTTTGCCAGCCTCTGACCCATCACATGCAGATTGCTGGCACCAAATATGAATGCCCACCTTCAGAAGACCACCACACCCCCTGTCTCTTTCTTTCTCTCTTGCATACTCATACAACACTACCTCTCAATTCTTATTCTTTTCTCAGCCACCCTGAAAAATCCTGCTGGGTGTGTGTTTTGTTGTAACTGCCTCAGTGGTTCTTACAATGCTGTGAATTCCTTTGTATCTTTGTGAGAGCCAAATGCCAGTGCCAGGTGATGAGAGGTGAGACTGCCATTCCTCTTTCCTCCAGCTGGCTTCTCACTGAGCATTATTAGACCAGACAAATGGCTTCTTATTCCAGATTTACCCCAAAAGTTGGACTCACATCCTGTGGGTCCTTCCAAATACTCCAGTACTTCAGCGTTTGCTTTGGTTCTATATTTGCAGTCAGACTGGAATTAATATATTGGCCGATAGTGATGTAAAGCTGTAAGGATTGTTTGTTTTTGGGGTCGCATCATTGTAAATAATGTTGCCCTCTTTACCTATACTATTGGTGAATAACACTTTGTGAAAATGTATAACATTTTTCTAAACAAATGGCCTGTGCCTGTTGCTTACCTCTGGTTTGTGTATGGTAAAATTTCCAGTCTAGATAAAAAGAATATTTATTGACAAAATATCATATAAGTATTATATGAAAATAGTAAATTAGAATATATTGGTGCATTTTGAGTTTAAATGAGCTAGTAATATATTTCCCTGATGAAAAAGGTGTGTAGAAAAATAAATGTAAAAATAAAATAAATAAAAATAAATAATACTTAAACCATCATAACAAAATCATGAAGATACACTAAACAAGTCACCATGTACTAAACCCATTCTACCAGCACGGTTGAGAACAGTTGAGTACGGTTAGCTAACAGTGCAGAGAATTCTGGGCCAAGAACGGTTTATAATCGTGCTGTGCCGAACCATGCTTAATTGGAAATTCTACTGTAACCGTTCTGTACTGTGCTCAGAACCATTCGGCCCGATGGTGGAAAATCAGCTTTTGTTTCTTCTGCTGAACACAAATGAAGATTTTTAGAAGAATATCTCAGCTCTGTAGGTCCATACAATGCAAGTGAATGGTGACCAGAACTCAGAAGGTCCAAAATTTACATAAAGGATGCAAAAAAGTAATCCATACGACTCCAATGGTTAAATCCATGTCTTCAGAAGTGATAAGATAGGTGTGGGTAAGGAACAGATCAATATTTAAGTCTTTTTATAATTTTTTATTATCAATCTCCACCTTTGACCAGCCCCAACCAGTAGGTGGCTGAATGTGAAAGAGAAAGTCACTTGCACACCAGAATGTGGAAGTTAAAGTGTAGATTTAAAGTTAAAAAAGGTCTTAAATATTGATCTGTTTCTCACCCACACCTATCATATTGCTTCAGAAGATATTAATTTAACCACTGGAGTCGTATGGATTACTTTTATACTGTCTTTTGGGCCTACAAAGTTCTGGTCACCATTCACATGCATTGTAAGGACCAACAGAACTAAACTATTATTTTAAAATCTTTGTTAGTGTTCTGCAGAAGAAAGAAAGTCATACACATCTGGGATGGCATGAGGGTGAGTAAATGATAAGAGAATTTTCATTTTTGGGTGAACTATCCCTTTAAGTCAAATAACATTTCACTCTGTTCCTTACACAAGCTAAGGGCTTCAGAAGACTTGGACTATAGTGTACAAATCATATGGACTATTTTTTAAATAAACCTTTATGGTGCTTTTATGTCCTTTTTGAAGCTAGGCAGTATAAATCACCATCCACTTTCCTTTTATAAAAAAATAAATAAAAAAAAACCCAGCTTGGACATTCTTACTAACATCCCTTTTTGTGAAGAAAGATCTCTATTTAATAAGAAAATAATATGGTTGAGTAAATTACAATTTTATTATTGGCTGAACTATTCCTTTTAGATTTCGAAATTCCATTCAGCATGACACAGTCAGAGTCAAATATAGATTTTTTTTTAAAATCCAGAATGGGAACCATATTAGGAAGTGTGACCTTTACACAACCAACCATTACCAAAATGAACTTGAAGAGAGAAGAGCAGACTGTCATCTTCTCTGGTGTACATTATTAGTCTAACAAATGTGCCATTGTTGGAGAGGCAACACTGTGACAGTGATTTAAGTAATTCACCTAAAATGAAAAGTTACTCACCTACATTTCGTTTCAAACCCATGTGACTTTTTCTTTCATGGAACCCACCTTTTAGTGGAAAACTACTTTTTAGTCTTTTTCTCACATAAAATTATGGCAAATAGCGATAGATGCTATTTACACTAAGTGCAAATAGAAATATATGCTATTTATACTAAGTGTAAAAAGTAACAAAAAGCATCTTCTTTGCACTAAGTGCTAATAGCGTTAGATGTTGTTTGCACTCTAGTGCAAATAGTGGCAGATACTATTACACCCCTGTTTAAATAACATACAGTATAGTGGCATCACTGTAGCATTTTTATTGTTTATTTAGAGTCCCCCAGACATCCTACACCAACCCCTACCTCTAAACCCAACCATACTTTACAAAAATTAACCATGGTTTTACTACAGTAACCATAGGATCACCATGGTATTTGTTGTAAAATCATAGTAACCACAAAATGAAAACATGGTTACTATATTAACAACATTGTTAAGACCCCATCTAGGTTGAGGCCATAACATAAACTGGTGACACAGAAAATAATCTTTTTACAAGTTTTATTTACAACACCACAAATGGTAGAACAACTAAAGGGGTGAGCAAAGGCCAAAACAACAAACACCAACCTAACTCTCAGCAAAAAACTAATTTGCTTAAAAAAAAAAAAAAAGAATATCAAAATACAACGTATAAATAGAACTCCCTTACTAATGAGAAACAAGAGAAAATGGATATACAGTATACAAAAGAAATGGCACCCACCCCCTACAGCTTCTCAAATGGCTTACTATGTACAATATTTACAAACTTTACAAAAGGACATGTGAGTAATATAACTGAAAAATTTACAGCTTCTACAATGACAACAACAGTAACAATGTCAAGCAAACAAGCAAAAAGCACACAGCAAACACTCTAGCATAACAGATTTCAAATAGTATGATAATACAGGAAGCTGCAAAATCGAGCATAGATCCCCCTACAGGTTCAGAAGACTCTTATATACACCTGTGGCCTATATCACATAGTTGTGTGGAGTACGGTCAAATTTACAGATGTAAAAAATGTTCACCGCTGTTGGAACTGAAATGTTGTCAGCACATATGCACATTAGGCAACAAAAGCAATCGATTATGAAAACTGAACGTTCAAAGAAAATGTGCTGAAAAGTTTGCTTTTGTCACTATTCTTGACGTGTCAAATGATCGTGTCTCATCTGTTCAAGGTCTGTAGAGCTTGGGAAAAACTTATGTGAAACTGAACCTGCAAATATCCTGATTATATTTGGTTCTATGCAGCTGTGAGTCAGCCCTCTCAATCTCAAACAGCATCAACTCAGTTTGTTCTTATTTTGCCAATGATTACCTACACAGAAATCTGTGTTCTGCACTAGCTATTGTGTGCAAATTCACAATATTTGCAGGACTAATTTTTTACTCACTGAAAAGGATGATACTTTATAGAGAAATGGAAGAATAGACATTTGATCTCTTTTTTCCCCCAAAAAGAATATTAAATTTAAATGCATTCTCAAGTAAACATGACATTTTTATATGACCATTGCTTTCATATGTGGGCTTATATTGTGAAACGGCTTTAGCAGGTCAAATAAAATGTTTCTTTAAAAAATATAATTCAATATATATTATACCCTGTGACTATTTCACTATGAATAAATGCACAGTATTAAGGGTGTTTTTTTAAGTAACAATTTACTTGCGATGAAAATGTTAGCTAAGATAAATACAGAATGAATTTTGACCCCCGTCAAGTTTTCATCTGGATAATCTGGCCCCTGCAAGAAAGTAGTTGAAGAGCACTGCTGTAGATATATCAGAAAAGTGTGAATACCAATCCCCTTCTTATTAGCATTTGCCATGAACATACAATTTTTCACTTGAAGTTCAATCAAAGCACACTAGCACACCAAATATGTCTTTATTGTGTCTTATGCTGCTAGAAAGAAAGAACAAAGAAGTCTTAATTACACCATCTACTCATTTTCCAATTGCTCACAATTTTATTATTCGATAGTGTATTAATGTCTAATACAGGTGCATCTCAATAAATTAGAATGTTGTGGAAAAGTTCATTTATTTCAGTAATTCAACTCAAATTGTGAAACTCGTGTATTAAATAAATTCAATGCACACAGACTGAAGTAGTTTAAGTCTTTGGTTCTTTTAATTGTGATGATTTTGGCTCACATTTAACAAAAACCCACCAATTCACTATCTCAAAAAATTAGAATATGGTGACATGCCAATCAGCTAATCAACTCAAAACACCTGCAAAGGTTTCCTGAGCCTTCAAAATGGTCTCTCAGTTTGGTTCACTAGGCTACATAATCATGGGGAAGACTGCTGATCTGACAGTTGTCCAGAAGACAATCATTGACACCCTTCACAAGGAGGGTAAGCCACAAACATTCATTGCCAAAGAAGCTGGCTGTTCACAGAGTGCTGTATCCAAGCATGTTAACAGAAAGTTGAGTGGAAGGAAAAAGTGTGGAAGAAAAAGATGCACAACCAACCAAGAGAACCGCAGCCTTATGATTGTCAAGCAAAATCGATTCAAGAATTTGAGTGAACTTCACAAGGAATGGACTGAGGCTGGGGTCAAGGCATCAAGAGCCACCACACACAGACGTGTCAAGGAATTTGGCTACAGTTGTCGTATTCCTCTTGTTAAGCCACTCCTGAACCACAGACAACGTCAGAGGTGTCTTACCTGGGCTAAGGAGAAGAAGAACTGGACTGTTGCCCAGTGGTCCAAAGTCCTCTTTTCAGATGAGAGCAAGTTTTGTATTTCATTTGGAAACCAAGGTCCTAAAGTCTGGAGGAAGGGTGGAGAAGCTCATAGCCCAAGTTGCTTGACACAGTGTTAAGTTTCCACAGTCTGTGATGATTTGGGGTGCAATGTCATCTGCTGGTGTTGGTCCATTGTGTTTTTTGAAAACCAAAGTCACTGCACCCGTTTACCAAGACATTTTGGAGCACTTCATGCTTCCTTCTGCTGACCAGCTTTTTAAAGATGCTGATTTCATTTTCCAGCAGGATTTGGCACCTGCCCACACTGCCAAAAGCACCAAAAGTTGGTTAAATGACACCAATGGTGTTGGTGTGCTTGACTGGCCAGCAAACTCATCAGACCTGAACCCCATAGAGAATCTATGGGGTATTGTCAAGAGGAAAATGAGAAACGAGACCAAAAAATGCAGATGAGCTGAAGGCCACTGTCAAAGAAACCTGGGCTTCCATACCACCTCAGCAGTGCCACAAACTGATCACCTCCATGCCACGCCGAATTGAGGCAGTAATTAAAGCAAAAGGAGCCCCTACCAAGTATTGAGTACATATACAGTAAATGAACATACTTTCCAGAAGGCCAACAATTCACTAAAAATGTTTTTTTTATTGGTCTTATGATGTATTCTAATTTTTTGAGACTTAAACTACTTCAGTCTGTGTGCATTGAATTTATTTAATACACGAGTTTCACAATTTGAGTTGAATTACTGAAATAAATGAACTTTTCCACGACACTCTAATTTATTGAGATGCACCTGTAGTATTAAATGATATTTAGTAATTTAAATTAATACTAAAGCTTTTAATTGAAAATGTTTTTACATTTCAAATCAAGTTATTAAACTTTTAAAATTACAAGCCTGAATGTTCTTGTTGTGGACCTATATAAAATTACTTTCACATCGAAATATTATCTATTTTAATATTTTCATCACATTCAGATTTTTTTCTCTGCTCTGGCAGCAGCAATACTTCTTGCTGTGTAAATGCCTTTAAATTCTTTATAATTTACTAGTGATCCTCTGTGCTGTGTAAATGTGTTATAATTATTGATTTCATAGTCATCATTCGTGTTGTGTAAATGTGATTTGAGTGATCATATTCTTTTAATGTCCTCTAGTGCTGTGTTATAACTGTGTTTATAATTCTTATAATTTATCATAATTTTTATAAACATCTTCAGCGGATAAGTAAGTGATAAGTGACTTGCGCTGTCTCACACATGATTGGCTGTTTGCTTCATTCATGTGAATGCACATGTGAACAAATCAGGATCAAACTCTGAATTGATAGAGAAAGTTGTTAACAAGCGTCTTGATACCACTTAACCCTAATGAAGCCTGATTGGATTTTGAGTTTTGTCAAACTAAAACCAATCCTGGAATCCAGAATTTGTTCATCTTTTTTTGTGATACATGACACTGGTCTCTTAGGCCAAACCAATCACAGGTGGGGAATAATCAATGTTGGTCCAATCCTGTGAAAAGGAGAGACAGGAGAGAGAGCTAGAAAAAAAGGGGAAGCAAAAATGCAAAAGTGAAAACAACAGGGAAGTGAAACAAACAGAGCAGTATGTATCCTAAATTAACGTATATTCAGAATATGTCACAGTACGTAACAACATATTACTGTAGTAACACCATGGTTAATTGCATCAAAACTATAGTGTCCACCAAAAAACATGGTTACTACTAGGGATGCACCAATCCGATACCTGGATTGGTATCGGCTCTGATACTGACATTTTTAGACGGATCTGGTATCAGTCCAAAGAGCCCGATCCAAATCTGATACTGTGTGTTAGTCATGTTCGTTACTGTCAAGCTCCAAAACTGACATAAATGAACCATTAAAGCACCATTAAAATAGTCCATATGACTCATGCATTATATTCAAAGCCACTTGAAGACATGCGATAGCTTTGTGAATCGCAAAAGGCTGTGTGTTTTAAAGTAAATATACACAGGTACTATGCATGCGCAGCGCATTAGTGAATGCTGCTCTGTTGACACACAAACAACACGCGTGAGGAGGTTGTGGCTATTTTCAGCCTTCAGAGCTCGCGGCTATTTTCATATGTGAGTGCTACTCACAATAACATCACAGATGTAAATGCTCAATAGTTCGATTCACTTATAATATGCATTTAGAATGCCACCGGAGGAGCATTTTACCAGAATTTGAATGAGAAGCTAATTAAATTACTGTGAAGTAGCCCACAAACAGACACTTATAGGACTTCCTGGAGTGTTAGGATCGTCAAAATAAAAGTGCAAGTTAAAGGTGCACGACTGAAATATATTACTGTTATATTTAAAATGTTAAAATTCAATAATAATAATAATAATAATAATAATAATAATAATTTATTATTATTATTATTATTATTTGTTTACAAATTATAACAATATTTAAGTTGAATGGGTTCCAAAAAATAACTGTGTGAATGAAAAGTGGACTGATATCATACAACTAAATTGAACAAAAAAGAGATCTGAATCCTTTAAAGTCCAGATTCAAGTTGAAAAAAAATAAAATAAAAAAAATTACAAAGAAAACTGGCTTCTTTTCTACTGAAGACTGGAATTACTGTTAATTTTGCTGCTACATTATCCAGTAGACTATTTAACAATAAAGTTTTTCTTAATATGCGATACATTTATATTGAAATAATGTGTAGTTAGAGGTTTGTGTTTCTGTAGAGTACCCCCAATTAGTTTCACACAATGAGGATATTCTAATCTGATTATGCAAAAAACAACAACACTGGTATTGGATCGTGATTGGCTGATATTGAGATTTGAGATATCAGATTCGGATTGGAAGAGAAAAAGTCGTATCGGTGCATCCCTAGTTACTACAATATTACTACAGTAAAACCATGGTTAATTTTATCCAGATCAAACCCTCCTCTCAACTCCTCGAACTTCACTGTGACTAAATCACTGCGAGGAATCACTTTTATTTATTATCATATGTAGGATTAACAGGAAATATTAAGAGTGACATGGGGAAGAGGTATGACAAAAGGTGGGATTTGAACCCGGATTGGCAGCATGACAATGCATCCTCATGCCGTCATAACATCCTAAGCCACTAAAGCGATATGTGGAGTGCAATTTGTCATAAGCTCGTGTGTTTCCAACAGACTATTGGAGTGCAAATAGTCATTCCATTCTCCATTCTCTTAACCCACTAAACATCTAACCCGTTAACCTGTTCAGCGTCTCTGCCACGTCGCGAAAAATTCAAATTATTCAAATTCATTTGACCAGCAGTTGATCCTAAGAAATTTGTCGTGGCTGTCTTGAGCTTGGTCTCAGCAATAGTGAACAGAGTTAGTGTTAGTGGGCTATTTGCACATAGTGTGAACTGACATCCTTAAAATTATTATATGGCTTCAGAAGACTTGAAATATAGTGCACGAGTTATACAGTATATGGACTTCTTTTACGGTGCTTTTTCAAACTTGACAGTGCTTGGTCTCTGTTTGGTTTTGTTGTATGGAAAAGTGCAATGTGAACATTGCTAAAATACAACCCCAATTACGAAAAACTTGGGACAGTATGAAAATGATTATAAAAACAAAAAGGAGTGATTTGTAAATTATATTCACCCTTTGCTATATTGAAAGCACTACAACTAAACATGATATGATGTTTTACCTTGTGAATTTCATTGTTTGTTTTTTTTTTTTTTTGAAAATGTACATTAATTTCAAATCAGATGAGTGCAACACAGACCAAAAAATTTGGGACAGTCAAGTGTTTACCACTGTGAAACATCACCATTTCTTCTAATGACACTTATTAAACATTTAGGTGCTGAAGACACAAGTTTGTTAAGGTTAAAAAGTGGAATTCTCCCCTATTCATCCATTATGCAGGTCTTCAGCTGCACAGTTGTATGGGGTCTTTGTTGCCGTATTGCGCACTTCATAATGCACCACACATTCTCAATTGGAGATGGTCAGGACTGCTGGCAGGCCAGTCTAGCACCCACACTCTGCTTATTCAGCCAGTATGTGGTTTGAAGTTGTCCTGCTGAAAATTCCTGGACATCCCTGGAAAAGACGATGCTGGATGGCAGTATATGCGGCTCCAAAATTTTTACATATCTGTCTGCATTAATGGTGCCCTCACAGATGTGCGAGTTACCCATGCCATGGGCGCTGATAAACCCCTGACCCATACAGACACTGGCTTTTGGACCTGACGCTGATAACAGCATGGATGGTCCTTTTTCTCTTTGGCCCGGAGAACACGACGGGTGTGTTTTTCAAAAACTATTTGAAATGTGGACACATCGGACCAAAAAACACGGTTCCACTGATCTACTTTCCATCTGAGATTAGACCGAGCCCAGAGAAGTCGGCAGGCTTCTGGACAATGTTGATATATGGCTTCTACTTTGCATAGTAAAGTCTTAACTTGCATCTGTGGATGTAGTGGCGAATAGTGTTGACTAACAAAGGTTTACTAAAGTAATCCCAAGCCCATGTTCATGATATCCATTACAGATGAATTATGTTTTTTAAGACAGTGATGTCTGAGGGATCAGAGATCACGTGCATTCAGAAGTGGTTTTCGTCTTGCCCTTTTACACACCGAGATTTGACCAGATTCCTTTTAACTATATTGTGCACTGTAGAAGGTGAAATGCCCAAAATCCTTCCAGTTTGTCTTTGGGGAATATTGTTCTCAAAGTGCTGGATTATTTGCTGAAGCATCTGTTGGCAAATAAACAAGTCTCGAATGATCCTTGCTCTTGAAGGACTAGGTTGTTTTTGGAGGCTCCTCATATACGACACGATTGCTTCACCTGTTTAACATCTCCTGTTTCACAGTGCCTTGTTATTTTAACTCGTCAAATTGCTATTAGTCTTAAATTGCCCCTGTCTAAATTTCTTTGGAGCGTGTTGCAATCATCTGATTTGAAATTACTGTACATAAAAAAAATAAAAATAAAAAATAAATAAAATTCACAACATCATATAATGTTTAGTTGTAGTGTTTTCAATATAGCAAAGGGTGAATATCATTTACAAATGACTCCTTTTTGTTTTTATTAGCATTTTTCATACTGTCCCAACTTTTTCGGAATTGGGATTGTAGCTCCTTTTATGGATGACAGAAGAAAGCGAGTCATACGGGGTTGAAACGACATGGGTGGGGGTTTAAGTAAATGATGACAGAGTTTTTGAGTGAACTATTCCTTTAAACAAAACCGTTATGCGGCCGATCTAGAGCATTCTGAATATCATTTTGATTTTCCCTCTAAGAGGCCAGAGGTGAATAATCACACTCAAAGAGGGGAGTGTTTCTCTCTCCAGCCCTGTTAGCCCACTTTTGTCCTGCTCTCCATGGATTGCCTGTCAGACGAGATTCCCTGGAGACACCCAGCAGCAGTGCTTATTTCTCCTCACCTCATGATCCAGCTCTCAGATATGCAACCCCCACTAAACTCCAGGTCCTCCAGAAATCTCCAATTTGTCTTCAGGAACACAGACTCTCGTGTAGGCAGGCCCCTCTCCACTTTATGCTCTCTCAGTCTCTCTTCCTTTCTAGCCTTTCTTTTTCCGCCACTACATGACAGATTTGGTGCTTGCTTGGTCTGTGTATCTGTATCTAGACCTTTAAACTGGTTCATTCGCTGACCTGGTTCATGTATTGTGGGAATTCTGTTTCCATTTATTTATTACATTATATGGTAATTGTGAGGGTGCCTTTTAGGGTTAACCGACCGAATGACACATCAAAATACAACATATTTTGCTACATCTAAAGTGACAGATACCCAAACAGCCAAACAGCCTTTTCTGAAATTTGTCTAGTTGTGTATGCGATGAGTACAATGCACTTTAATTATTTTCTGCAAAACCTTGTCACAGATGTACTTTAGGATGACAGTCTAATTTGGTTCAAAGTGTCAGTAATATTAATTCAATGTATATAGACTAAACAAATGTGCAGTCAGAGTCAGTCAACAGAGCCCTATCATTTCTTGTATATTCATACCTTTTTCCTCTGATCTCTGGATTTAAATGGAAAGTGGAGCCATGCAGGTTTTCTCAGCCCTCCGTTATTCTTAGAATAGAGCCTAAATTGCCTGTGAGCCTCCAGAGAGACACTGAGAAATGGGACATGAATGCGTGTTCAATTATTCACTACAGGAAATTTCAGTAATTTATGCTGATATGCCATTTCCTGTCTGAAGAGGATGAGCAGAGCTTTCATTACATTAGGACTTCTTAAACAGTTTAATTTTTGTGCATTTAACCCTTGGATACTGTTAATTACACCATTACTGTTCGGGGTAAAATTTGATGGTATGTAGACTTAATTTGATTTTTTAAAAATATTTAATTATGCAATTTCTTAATGAAATAAACACATTTTATATTAATTTCACTTCTGTAAAAACAAACTTTATTAATCTGACGAATTAAGATTGTGTCAGGCTTTTAGAGCATTTGCTGCCATCTGGTGAAAAAAAAACAAACAAAAAAAACATGACATGACTTGAAATAACACTCAAAGACAGTAGGTGGCTTCAGTGATCCATTGTTGGGACTAGTCTCTGCAACCCAATGCTGAAACATTTGGCTTTTTTTTAAACCTCTTATTTTAAAGTGTCAGTTCTTGCAATAATGCAATATTATGCTTACAGTCAAACCTGAGGAATTATGAGAAGACATAAAGCATTTTGTTACCTATTATTTGTTTCAGACATCAAACCTCAAAATTGAATTACTCAATAGAGTAAATGAATAAAATATCAATAAAACAAACATCAATAAACAGATATGAACCACAATGAACAGTGAAAATACAATTTGTTTACAAATAGAAGACTTTGCAATGGCAAACTTGCATTTCTTTTTGTTTTTTTTGTTTTTTTTTTGCAAACACCAAAATTAAAATCAGTGACGTGAACAGCAATAATGTGGGGTCAGACTCTAACTTTGATCTGTATGTGTGTTGCATTGTGGCTGATTTATTTATTTAAAAAAAAAAAAGTCTGCATTAGGCCTATAGTCTCACAAATTAATTTCTTTGTGTGAGTTTGTGTGTGTTAGAGAGAGAGAGAGAGAGAGAGAGAGAGAGAGAGAGAGAGAGAGAGAGAGAGAGAGAGAGAGAGTGTGTGTGTGAGTTGGTTTTTGTGGTTTACAAGGACATTTTTTTTTAGGTTACAAACTAGTAATTATGAGGGTATTATGCTATAAATGTGGTTTAATTATAAGGACACCCCTAGTGGCCCTGTAATTCAAACGGCTTTTAAAACATACTAAATGATGTTTTTTTGAAAATATAAAAATGCCAAAGGGTTTCTGTGAGGTTTAGGTTTAGGGGTAGGGTTAGGGGATAGAATATATAGTTTGTACAATATAAAATCATTATGTCTATGGAGAGTCCTTGTAATGATAGGAGTACCAACATACATGTGTGTGTGTGTGTGCATGCGTGCATGTGTTTTTGCGTTGTGGATGTGCTAAAGTCCCACACCATCATTTCTGTGTGGGTGTGTTCCACATTGTGGCTGGTTGATTGATTTTATTTTATAAATTACAACAACAAAATTTTTTTGTTATAGTTTCACCCATTCATATCCTATGGGCCCAAACAGTAAGAGTATCACTTTTTTTTTTTTTTTTGCAACCACTTAGACTCATCCAATCAAGTTTGTGTGTGTTCAGATGGCAAGTGGAGGAAAAGTCACCAAGTCTTTTACTGCTCCAATGAAGGAAACCATTTTTTAATTGTAAAAGTCAAAAATGACCCCAACAGTAACGGAGGGTTAAAAAGTGCAATTGCTTAGAAAACAGTAAAGCAAGATTGTTAAAAAATGAAATCAAACAATTATTTACTTTTGATTAATAAGATGATTAGATGATTCATATTACACTAATAAATGCAGAGTAGTAGCCTATATTTGGTAGTAGCATAACCCAACTTGATTCTGTTGAAGCAAGAATCGCATAGTATTACAAAACTAGAAATATTTAAAATAGGAGCATTCCCACAAGCGGTCTCAGACTTTTGGACCCCACTGTATTCTGAATCACATTTTACATATTTATGTTATTACGTAGAACAGACACTCTAGTGGAATTTTAATCCACCTCAGCTTTCAGTCTTCGTGTTATAAAGTGAGGTAATAACAAGATTGTTGGGTAGCATTGTTTTATTTTTTATTTTAATTTTTTTATTTTTTTTATTTTTTCTCAGGGGATTCCACATGACTCATATCTATCCTTGACATATTTTTTATTTTATTTTTAGAATAGAGACTCTAATAAATGGCCTTGGAAGGGGTTCAATACTGTACTACAGTTTTAGTAAGAAAAATAACATTGGCTCACATAAGTACTGTGACATATAGGCATCAATTTGTCTTCATCTCATAGGAATCTAACAGACAAGCAAATATTGATTAGTAGAAGTTTAAAGTAACAGGGCAAGGGAAATTTTGACAGTAGTACTAGTATGTTCAATGAAATTCTATATATTATACTTAAGTACAGTCACAGCTGAAGGGTGTTGTTTGGCACAACGTGCAGTGGAATGCCTGGAATCCTTTCATCTATGACTATATTCACAATATTGCAGGGCCTTGAGTGCCTTACTGCTTTTATGAAATGATTACTACATAATAAAGATATTAAAGGCACAAATCTTCATTAAAATGTTACTTAATTACTGTTACCATGTTACTTCAAATTAATTTAGTGCCATCACTCTGCTAGAGGATATAATGAAATTATCTCTTTTATACTCTATATCATATCAGATGATGCTTTATTTCCAAGTGTGAATAGACCTTTTCATTTATGAGCTAAGTCTATCCTATAATTTCCTGGATACTTTACTTGATATACAGTTGAAGTCAGAAGTTTACATACACCTTAGCCAAATACATTTAAACTCAGTTTTTCACAATTCTTGACATTTAATCATAGAAAACATTCCCTGTTTTAGGTCAGTTAGGAACACTACTTTATTTTAAGAATGTGAAATGTCAAGAAAGGAGGATGATTTTCCAGGGGTGATGGCTGGAGGTGTGGCGCATAAGCTTTTGCTTTACGCAGATTATATTTTATTATTCATCTCTGACCCTATGCCTTGCCTCCACAGAATTATTAGTTCTTTTCTAAGTTCTCGGGATACAGAGTTAACTGGTCTAAATCCGAAGATTTGGCTATGACAGCGTACTGCCCGGTAACGGCTTTTCAGCTGGGCACCATCCAGTGGCCCAAACAGGGCATTAAGTATTTGGGTATTTTATTCCCAGCAAAATTGTGTGATTTTGTTAATTTTGACCCTTTAATAAAAAAGGTTTTCGAGCGATGTGGGCAGGTGGGCTTCATTACATTTATCTATGATTGGGAAGGTTAATGTTATTCAAATTAATTGTATTCCAAAATTCAACTACCTGCTACAGTCTCTCCCTATAGATGACCCCCTCTCTTATTTCAAGCAATTTGACAGCATAGCAAAGGTCTTCATTTGGAATGGTAAACGTCCCAGTTTACATTTCTGTAAATTTCATAGGCCGATTGACAAAGGTGTGCTAGGCCTAACCAAGATTTTGTTTTATTATTATGCATTCGGTCTCAGACATTTGGCTTTCTGGAATTTTGGCCATTCCTCCAGACAGAACTTGTGTAACTGAGTCAGGTTTGTAGGCCTCCTTGCTCACACATGCTTTTTCAGTTCTGTCTCAAATTTTATATCAGATTGAGGTCAGGGCTTTGTGATGGCCACTCCAATACCTTGACTTTGTTGTCCTTATGCCATCTTTTTTGCGAAGTGCACCAGTCCTTCCTGCAGCAAAGCACCCCCACAACATTATGCTGCCACCCCCATGCTTCACGGTTGGGATGGTGTTCTTTAGCTTGCAAGCCTCACCCTTTTTCCTCCAAACATAATAATGGTCATCATGGCCAAACAGTTAAATTTTTATTTCACCAGACCAGAGAACATTTCTCCAAAAAGTAAGTCCCCATGTGCACTTGCAAACTGTAGTCTGGCTTTTTATTGGTGGTTTTGGTGCAGTGGCTTCTTCCTTGCTGAGAAACCTTTCAGGTTATGTCGATATAGGACTCGTTTTACTGTGGATATAGATTCTTGTCTACCTGTTTCCCCCAGCATCTTCACAAGGTCCTTTGATGTTGTTCTGGGATTGATTTGCACTTTTTGCACCAAACTATGTTCATCTCTGGGAGACAGAATGTGTCTTCTTCCTGAGCGGTATGATGGCTGCGTGGTCCCATGGTGTTTATACTTGCATACTATTGTTTGTACAGATGAATGTGGTACCTTCAGGCATTTGGAAATTGCTCCCAAGGATGAACCAGAATTTTTTTTCTGAGGTCTTGGCTGATTTCTTTTGATTTTCCCATGATGTCAAGCAAAGGGGCACTGAGTTTGAAGGTAGGCCTAAAAATACATCCACAGGTACACCTCCAATTGACTCCAATTTGCCAATTAGCCTATCAGAAGCTAACTGGCTAATTGCCTATAAGCTTGACATCATTTTCTGGAATTTTCCAAGCTGCTTAAAGGCACTGTTAAATAAACTTCTGACCCACTGGAATTGTGATATAGTCCAGTGGTTCTCAACCAGGGGGCCAGGACCTACTAGGGGGCCTTAGCACACTTCCAAGGGGGCCTCAAGTTAAAATGTATTTAAAATAAGGAATATTAAAATAATTCATATAATTCAACTTAATTAAAATGCTAAAAAATACTTGTAAGATGTATGCCTAAAAATTATAAACAGGCTCTTTCTGAAACTTCTAGAATAAAAAATTATCCATGATTAATTGTTTTAATCAGACACGTCTAGTTTCGCCAAGGGGGGCCTTCAAATATTGTCTTGGACAGTGGTGGGCAATGGAGTCAAAAAGGTTGAGAACCACTGATATAGTCAATTGAAAGTGAAACAATTTGTCTGTAAACAATTGTTGGAAAAAATACTCCTGTCATGCACAAAGTAGATGTCCTAAACGACTTGCCAAAACTATAGTTTGCTAATATTAAATCTGTGGAGTGGTTAAAAAATGAGTTTTAATGACTTCAACCTAAGTGTATGTAAACTTCTGACTTCAGCTGTAAATGGATAAATACAAGCACATAAACTATGCACTGCATGGTGTGAAACCGCCTGGGTGGAGGATAATATTAACTCTGCATGTACCATGCTTTGATCCCTCAAACCATTATTCAAGTGGAAGCTTCTACTGTGAAGCCATAAAGTCAATTGCTTTCCACAACATCAGCTGAAATGTTCATTAGTCTACTCTTGTCATAATGCATTATAAAAGTATGTTAGCTCTAATGAGACATGCGAGAGAGAGAGGAAGTGGCCAAGATGAAATTAGATTTTGGAAATTAGAAAGCATTAGGCCAGCCTGCCATGCTTTAGATGGTTCATTGTTCTCTATTCTACAATGTCCAAAGTGTAAACAGCTCCATTGATGTGAGTCCTGGTATTGTGAACTACAAAATGGCATGGCATAGTGTTTGTCATATTAAATTTAAAAATTTTGTTATTTGTCCTGAAAAAGAGTCTGTTATAGAAGTTGAAGTTAATCATGTTGGTTGAAAATTGTTGGGGTAAACTTAGGCCAATAAGTAACCAGCCAGCACACCCTAGCCACTGCATAGCAACAAGCTTACAGCCACTCTGAACACCTTAGCAACTGCAAAGCAACGCCTGTGCAACCTCCCACAAAATCCTAATTTAGTTCTTTCTTTGTTTGAAAGGGGCCAAATAAGTAGCACACAACATCGAAGACCTGGAAATGTCCAGCAACAATGGCTGAATATTTAGCTTGGTGTTGGACATTAGTTGTTCTTATCTGTGGAGTGATAAGACATATCATAGTAAGACAAAGAAAACTAATTTGCCTGGAGGAAAAGAGGCATTTGAAGGCATTAGGTGTACAATATGTTTTGTTGCACATGTTTTATAAAAGCTTAGGGGTTGTCTTCTACAACTTAAAATACACATTACCGATTAGATGTATGTCTCGGCTTCCAGGAAAACATGAAAAATGAGAGCAATCCAAGGCCAGCTTTGAGCTCCTCAAGTGCACTTTCCTCGTTCCCATTGCTGTAATGATTTTCAAGTAGAGGAAACAAAATGGAGAGGTAGAGAAATGAGCAGAGAGGTAGAGAGAGGAAAGGTAAATGAGCATCCCTCTACAATGACCTGAGGACAAGTTTAAAACCAAATCAGCAGGCCAGGCCAAGGTTTGTCTCTGTTGGTGGTATTTGACTAATTCCCTTAAGGTCTGGAAATAAGGTCACTAAAATATGGTTTGAAATCCTTGCCTTCTGTTAAATGTTGATTTGCAATTTTCTTCCTGCTAAAAGCCGAAGGGATTAAATTACTCACTCTAAGCATTCCATATTTGTCTCTTAAACTTCAATTATGAAGTGCATAAAGTTTGATCAACAGGCGTGGCTATCGCATTTTACTGCTGGCTGGAGAAAAAATGATCCTGGAGTTTCTCTCTAATCATCATATGGACCATTCTTTGTTATTAAAAATGCCTAATGATCACAAATGCTGCATTATTCAAAGCCATCAGTTTGTGGAATTTAATAATAGCATGATAATTTATGCTAATTGTTTTTATTCAGATGGATTTGCTCTGATTTTAAATCAGACTGGTTGTGGGTATCTTTCATCGAAATGCAACAGAAGATGGCTTATCTCTACTTCTTTTTCTTTTCAGAAAATTGCATAGGTCAAGGCAACATTCTTTCCTTCCTCACTTCATTTTAAAGCTGAAAGCAGAATAATTACAGTTACCCTTCACAATAAAACACAACAGTTAGGTTCTGTAAGTAAATATCCGTTCCCTATCTGTCACTCACTCGACATTGTGTCGATGTAGTGACACTAGGGGTCACTCTTGGGAGCCTGAGACACCTCTGGTCTTTGATAAAAGGCCAATGAAAATTGGCGAGTGGTATTTGCATGCCACTCCCCCGGACATACAGGTATAAAAGGAGCTGGTATGCAACCACTCATTCAGATTTCTCTTCCGAGCCGAACGGTCATGCTCACTGAGCACCCTACTGGTCCACCCAGATGTGGTTCTCGGACCTCACGCTCCTCGCAACAGCCCCCCCTGGTGAATTCCCCTGAGGAAGGACCTTCTTTCTCAGGGACGGGGCACCATCTGGCACCCATGACCAGACCTCTGGAATCTCCATGTCTGGCCCCTGGACGGGATGCAGAAGACCTAAGCGGTCACTCAGGCTAGGGCCCCCTCTACGAGGCGCCCGTATGCCTTTAAGTGGCGTCTGTTCACTAAGTGGTGTTCTTCCCTTCCACGACCCATTTAAGGGACCAGGTGGTGAACCTGCGAGCGCTGCCTAAGGAGGAGGCAGACCCATCCCTGTCGTTGCTGTGTCCGGTGCACGTTTACGCATCTATTTGGATCGCATGCAGAGCTTTAGTTTCTCTAAGCAGCTCTTTGTCTGCTTTGGTGCACAGCAGAAAGGAAGCGCTGTCTCAAAGCAGAGGATCACCCACTGGCTCATTGATGCCATAGCTATGGCATATCACGCCCAGGATGTGCTGCCCCCGGTAGGGCTAAGAGCCCATTCTACCAAGGGTGTAGCGGCCTCCTGGGCCCTGGCCAGGGGTGCCTCTCTAACATACATTTGCAGAGCAGTGGTCTGGGCAACACCCAACACCTTTGCAAGGTTCTACAACCCCAGGGTGGAACCGGTTTCGTAGTGGCACGCAATACAAGCGGATAAGCCCGGGATAGCCGGCCGGGTGTATTGCTTGCACATAGTGCCTTTCACCATCTCTGAGCTGAAGACGTGTGCCATTAATTCCCAGTAGTGTTCACAAACTATGTTCCCTGGTTGACTTCCTCCGAGCCCTGTGGCAGTCGAGTTTTCAGAGAGATTTGCTGCCGGCCCAGTACAGGTGCTAACTAAGAGCCCTGTTCTGGGGTAGGTGCTCCGCATGTGGCGGTTCCCTGTAAGGTAACCCCATGCGATGTATATCTTCCGCTAACTCGTTTCCCTGTTGGCAAACTGCATCTTCCTTGGGCAGAGCCCCCTCAGCCATGTTTGTAGTAACTCCTCCCCCGTTGGGTAGGATCTACCATGAGACTTCTCCACATGGTCGGCAAGACCATGTGACGTATTTTCCACTTAAATATCCCCCCCTCTCTTTGGGCAAGGTGTGGTCTCCGCGGTGTCCTTCCCTTGGGAGGGACACCCCTGACTAGACCTGGCGGCCCAGTCGGATAATCCCCCTTGTTTTTTTAGGGAGTGGAAAAAAGAAGGGGAAAAGAGGCCACGACTGGGTTAGCTCTCTCTATATTTTAGGTAGTCGACTTGTCCCCAAAGGGCCGTTCGACACTCATAACTATGTTGGGGGAGGTTACGTGTCGGCCTGGTGCGCTGGCTATGAGGCACACAGTTGTCTGCCCGTCACACACCGCCAGTTCACGTAACACAGTTCAACCTGTTGCGCCGTTTTGTATAGGGACCCCTAGTGTCACTACATCGACACAACGTTGAGTGAGTGACAGATAGGGAACGTCCTGGTTACTTGCGTAACCTCCGTTCCCTGATGGAGGGAACGAGACGTTGTGTCCCTCCTGCCACAACGCTGAACTACCCGCTGAAATGGCCAGACCTTGTCTCGGCTCCTCAGCATAAAACCTGAATGAGTGGTTGCATACCAGCTCCTTTTATACCTGTATGTCCGGGGCAGTGGCATACAAATACCACTCGCCAATTTTCATTGGCCTTTTATCAAAGACCAGAGGTGTCTCAGGCTCCCAAGAGTGACCCCTAGTGTCACTACATCGACACAACATCTCATTCCCTCCATCAGGGAACGGAGGTTACGCAAGTAACCAGGTTGTTTAATTTTCTCCATAGAGAAAATTGATTTTTAACAATAATGCTTAAACATTTCAACACAGACCTATGAGCTCCGAGATTATTAAGTGATTGTACTGGTATGTTTCCGTTGAACCCACAAGCTTGATTTAAAAAAAAATAATGTTCAATAGCCAGTTTCCCAGTGAAAAGCTAGATAACCCACTAATCTGAGAAGCTGCTGTTACAATGCAAACAGAACTGCATTATAAGAGTAGTACCAAATTCCCAGCTATTTTCAATGTAAACAAGCGTTGTAAAAGTACAGTTCTTATCTAATTAATTGGGGGAAGACTAAAATCTCCAAAACAGTTTTATGATCAGATATTACGATCAAAGAACATATTTTAAATCGGCATTAGAATCTGACAACAATGGAATCATAAATTGTGCTTGTTTACCTCAGATCATGCTAAAAATGCTATTTTTTCAGGCTGGTTCAGGCGATGTCTGTATTTTAAAAGTAATTGGCTCTTTTACCTGTAAGGCGGGACTTTCTTTTCTACATCCATTGGCCATCGACCGTTCAAGTTTCTACCATTAATTTTAATACCAGTGGTCTGTCTCTGTTAAACTGTCTCTGGTAGTAGCAATGACATAACCGTTAATCTCCCTACACTCTCAAACTACTTGTTTATTTGCATATCTGAATATTTTGCAATAAACTTTTATAAAATGTAAATAATACAAGTACAAATATTGCACAGTGCTGTTGACTGCTAACAGTATGCAGTTTTGTAATATGTTTTGGTCATGCGACCTTGGTCAGGTATTACTTACTTCAGCGTTTTCCCACACACCTGCTGACAATCTATCAGGTGTGCTGTGGATTTTTCTCCTTTTTCACTGTACACTTATGAAAAATGCTATGCATTTGTACTTTTAATGAATTACTATAGTCAGTAGTTATATATGGTACTGTAGTTTTTTTTAATATGATTTTCTCACACTTTATTGCTTCAAATCAAATTGTTGTAAATCATCTAGGAGTTGATTGATTTGGTTCATGGCTTAGGACTCTTTATTGAAGAATTTTCTAAAAAACCCTATAGAGGGAATGGGTGTGGGGAAAAATACCTTGAAGCAAGGCCACTGAAAATGTGGGTGGTCACCGTTGCGCTCTGTTTGTAAGCTAATGACAAACTGAATGTACAGTGTTGCCCTGTCTTCACCATCACTTCTCTAAGCTTGAAAAGGTCAGAGAAAATAATCTGTCCTCCTCTAAATGACATTTTTAGAGCCATACTACAGCTGTTAATTGAGAGACATGACACTTGTATAAACAGTGTATCTGACAGAGGTGGCAGAGCTCGGGCAACAGGAAAATTAAGAGATAATCTGAAAAATGAAGGGCTGAACAGGCAATGAGATTAGCAGGTTGATTGTGGGGCTCTTGAGAGAAAAACCCATAGAAAGAAGATAAAAATATGGGGCTAGCTTTGGGCTGACAACAACTTCTTCATATATTTTTAAGCTATCGATCTAGTACCCTCTGTGAAATTAGGATGCTTGAACAGAACACACACTCAAAGTCAACAATAGATGATGAACTGCAAATGCTGTAATGGACATTCATATTGGTTTTCTATTTATAAGTCATTTCCCTTGTTTTTTTACAATTACTATTGCTCATACTTGGGGTTAAGGACTAGACCTGTAACCCCAAAATATTAGACTTTGGTGTGTCACATAATATGTCTAATCCTGCACCATTCATGCTACAGACACAAATGAAACATTTAAATATTTAACCACGAACTTTGGTAATGTTTCATTTAAAATCAGCTTAATTCAAGCCCTGATGAAATGTTTTTTTGTTTTTTTTTTTGCCACCCCCTCTTTTGCCTGAACAAGTTGTTATTCATTTGCTTACCAAACAGAGGTTGCAAGATTTCAAATGCCATCAGTCAATGTTGACATGAGGCCACAGCTGTTCTATTATACATGAGAAAGAGAGACTGATGGATCAAAGATTACATTAACACAATATGAGACTGTGACGAGGAGGATGGCGGACTCACGGCCCGGCCCGGCCCCGCCCTCCTCCTCATCACAGAGACCTTTAATGTAAAGCCAAACACACTGATCATGTTTTTACAATGTTTCATATTTCAGTGAATCATTTCCATATGGTAAACTTTATAGCAAAGCATATTACAGCCACTTGCTTGTGATGTTTGACTGCTCAGTGGCTTTGATATAAATTAAGCAGATTAAAATATGAAGAAAATTGGCAGACTCTTTAAAATCATTATCAAATGGTCTTATAATCACTGCTCAAATGGTCTCAAGATTTTTTTAATAATGTTTGTCATATGATGTATGTAATATTTAATTTGATTTTGTTTCAATTGAAAGATCAAAGCTTCTCTTAAAGGTGAAGTGTGTGATGTTTTTTCTACTGTATGTTAAAATGCTTTCTCCTATCCTAGCTTGGTATCTAATATTGCTATAAGTAATCCATTCACAGGTTGATTCTCCCAAAAAGTATAAACATTCTGACTCTGTGGCACTTAAAAACATGTTGTTTGATTGAGCATAATTTGTGCGGGACTATCTGTCTATCTGCCTAGTGGCAGATGGGAGGGATTGCTTGGGAAACCTGTTTGAAAACATTCATTTTGCATTTCCATTTGATGCAGGTGGTGCAGAAATTTGACCTTTTAGGGAGACCAAGGCATAACAATTGAAGTCAATATATTTCCTTGATTTGACTCTTCTCTCGTTGCTGTGGTTTATTGTGCAGAAAAGTGCTGAAGGAGATTCCTGTTGGAGGTTTGAAACCCAATGAGATGGTTCAGGCTACTCAAGAAGCTCAGTTTTCTCTCAGCTGAACCATCCTGCCATTCCCGAGTTCTACAGCAGCTTCCTGTAGAGAGACGCCTTCATCACAGAGTTTTGTGAGGTACTGTAATCTTTCTTCTAGACACCTAGGCTGGTCTGTTGTTTTCTGTTCATATCATAATTAGTCTGAGGCAAGTAAAGCCCATGCAAAACTGAAATAGTCTGGTCTTACCTTATGTTAAGCCTTTTTGATCACATTATGAATAAATTCCAAAAGTCATTTTTAATTTCTCAAAGAATACCGTGGGAAAGGAAATTTGTAGGATCGTTAAGAAAGTGCACTGATGTGGGGGCCTAGGTAGCTCAGCAAGTATCGATGCTGACGACCACCCCTGGAGTCACAAGTTCGAATCCAGGGTGAGCTGAATGACTCCAGCCAGGTCTCCTAAGCAACCAAATTGGCCCGGTTGTTAGGGATGGTAGAGTCACATGGGGTAACCTCCTCGTGGTCGCGATTAGTGGTTCTCGCTCTCAATGGGGCGCTTGGTAAGTTGTGCGTGGATCGCGGAGAGTAGCGTGAGCCTCCCGTGCTGTGAGTCTCCGCGGTGTCACGCACAGTGAGCCACGTGATAAAATACACGGACTGACTGTCTCAGAAGCGGAAGCAACTGAGACTTGTCCTCCGCCTCCCGGATTGAGGTGAGAAACCGCACCACCACGAGGACCTACTAAGTAGTGGGAATTGGGCATTCCAAATTGGGAGAAAAAGGGGATACAATTTTTTTTTAAAGAAAGTGCTAAGACGATAGTTGCTTTAACTATGCAATTTTGCTACTTATGATCACTTGATGCTGGGTAGTGATTTTTAGCAATTTAAACACCACATGGAAAGACAGAACTGAATTTGAATAAAACTAGACATAAGGATGCAATATTTGGTGCTAAAGCTTTATTAGCCACAAAAATCTTAGATTAATTTTGCTTGTATGTTTTTAAGGAAACATTTCAATAAAAAATAAAGTGACAGTGACGTAAGTCTTTGAATTGGGTGTACCAAACGTGCACTTAAGAAACAGTAATTCCCTGTGAGTGAGTAGGTACTAATGATGCCCTCTTTCAAATGGAATCCACTGTATTAGAATTTCTAACTGTAATTCTAGTTGCTCCCAACCCCAACTCCAGCCAGCTTTCCAGCTATTTCTTCATCCCTGCATTGCCTTTTTTGTTGTCATGGACAGATCAGAGATGCTGAGAGCAAAGGTCACGCTCATCTCCTCTGCAGCTTCAGTGTCAATCTCATCATCTGATCCTCTCATCTTTTCCTTTCTTATTAAGACATATCTTCAGGTCAGTCTGGGCTTGTGTCATTTCTGCCCAATGCTTTTGAAAGTGCAGTCAGTGATTATTAAATTTTACACGTCTCTTATCTCTTTTTCTGCAGTACACAGGCTGTTGCCCAATGCTGTTCTGTTCCCCAGTTATACTCTCAGTGCATTTGATGGACGTTCCTCATAGGAAAGAAAATCACTTTAATAACTTAATTGTTTCTCCTAGACAGCACTGAGAGTAAAGGGAGAGCAAATTAAGACTTTTGCTAATGTCTCCTATCTCTCAAATGCTACTCCTGAAAAAAAAAAAAAAAAAAAAAAAAATCACTAATCTCACATGTATCTCCTCTAGAGTTTCAGAAGAAATCTCAAAAATGTCACAAACTGCTCATATTTGCCCAATGTCTGCAATGAAAATTCTGCACTGCAAAAAAATATTTTCAAGACAAGTATTTTTGTCTTATTTCCAGTAAAAATATCTAAACATTCTTAAAACATTATTTATTTACTTGACAAGCAAACTGGCATAATTTTTTTAGAGAAATCTAACTGAATTTAGAGAGATATATGCTTAAAACAAGAAAAAACTGTTTGCCAATGGGGTAAGAAATATAAACTTGATTCAAAGCAAAAACAAGTTTATTTTTCTTACCCCATTGGCAGATTCTTTTCTTGTTTTAAATCTAAATTTTGTCAGATTTCTCTTAAAACAAGACTTAATATCTTACACCATTTTGCTTGACAAGTAAAATATCCTGAGCTATGAAAGAGTTACTTCTTGGCAATATTTTTTTCTCTGGCTCTGTCTCCTTTCTATCTTGTGTCAAAAGTCAAAGGTTTTCGATTAAGGTTGCTTTAGCAACTGTGAGGTAACCTTGGATTTTTGTTGCATATCTTTGGATTGTGATAGAGATGGTTTATTTTAGATCATTATATTGTTCTTTTTTTCTTGTTTAAACTGAGATACTTAATTGATGTATCTGACCATGTATGAAACTATTAATTGACCATTCAAATTGTTTGAACTTTGTATTAACCTGAACCAAATGTCAGATCATTTCTGTGAAACTGCACTCACTGTATCAAGTATATATATGTATATTTTTATATAAGATTATTACAAAGCTCTCTGAAATATTTTATTCTGATTGGTCAATTGAGGCATTCACTGGTCATATACATATATTTTATAATGACATACGAAACTGCATAATAGACCATTGTCCCATGTAACTTTTTCCCTTATTAGCAGTGCTTTTTTCACTGTGCACTTTCTTTCCTCTCATATAATAAAATAAACTCAAATAAATATTTCATTTATTTATTTATTTGGCAAGAAGCCTTGTATTAAGTGAAATAATGTACAGTCAGCTGATCGTTATTGCAAAATAAACCTTTTCACCGTGTCAGGATTTATTTTGCGATAATGACCAGATGACTGTAAATCCCTTACAAATTTAGGGGGCGTTCACACCAGACACGTTTTTGTGTTTGGCTATGCTGTTTTTTAAAAAAAATTTGTGATGTAAACATGCTCTAGACCAGGGGTACTCAATTAAATTCCAAGAGGTCCGGTCTCTACATTTCCTTCCCAGCAAATGTCCGGATAATAGTATGTAGCTTACATGGTGTCATATGGCTATGAAATTATATAATATATATTTTTGAATAGTTTTATAACTTAACAAGTTGGCAGCAATAGTACTTTGTTAAAAAATTAAAAATAAATTCTAAACAGTCAAAATAGTCTCTTCAAAACTGGGCAGGGATGAGGACATTGGGGGCCCAAAGACAGCCAAAGTAGTGGGGTCTGAGGGATCTTCTACCAAAAGATTCATATATTTCATCAAGACTTTATCAGCTGAGGGCACTTGGATATGAATATTAAAAGGTAAGATCAACAGTTTGTTTTGAAGCTAAATGACAGCAGTCCAGTTTTTGTGTTTAAATATTTTTACATTCATAATGTTTATGTATGGGACATAGGAGGCCTTTTGACGGATAAAATACTGTATGGGGGTTCAGGGGTGTCACCTGAGAAAAAAATTCTACAAATGTAGTCTTGATGGACCATTTTTATATTTTCCTTAAAGTGAGAATCTACTAACAAACAAAGAAACAAACAATTTACATAACAGTGAAGCATTAAAATACTGTTTTCTTAATTTAAGTATAAATAGGCTTTCCTTGACACCCATGGCATGATGACATCTCTGATTAATTTAATTTAGAACAAAAACCTGTTAGTTTATTATGAAAGGCTTCTAACATGCTGATTAATGAAGCTAAATTTAAAAAGATTTATAGTCTAATGGCAACATGTGACTCTGAAAAGTCACTTCTGATTGGCTCAGGACACCTTTGGGGGTGCAGCCAATGTCAGTTCAAAACTTTCCTACCAAGGAAAAACTGCTCTTCTCCACTCTTTTTCTCTCTTGCAATGCTCTCTTGAACTCCCTCGTGGTCTCCACTTCTTCTGCTCTCAACGCTCTCTTGGAATCCTCTCTTGGTCCTGTCTCGTGCTTCTTCCAGATCCTCCGTGCCATGTAGAGTCCAAGGAAAACTCAGGACACAAAAGTCCCGAGGAAGCCTCTCACTCTCTGCTCCACACACTCTCTGCTCCACACACGCTCTGGTCCTCCTTGTCGAAGGCCTCACTTCAAAGCCCACTTCATCATCCATCGAGACAACAACTATCAATGATCATTACAGAGTCCAAAATATCGATGGAACGAAATTTCTTCAAACGCCAAAGAACCAAGCAACACGAGGAAACGCAATGTAAGGAAACGCAACGACACGCAAGTACATCTCCAGACTTTTGCTCAAAGTGCTGGTGTATTAGTTAAATACTTTGGGTAATCCGATTGCAAATCGATGTAGACTCAAAGAAGGATAAATGATTCTTAAGGCATTGTCAACAGACTCCATAAAGTTCATTTTCTCTGTATTGATCATTTATTTTACATTCTGTCACTACTCACCAACCTTTTTCATGTTGTATGTGTTAGATTAGTTTTATGTTTAGAATAGCAATAAAGTGTGTCTGTATTCAAAGATAATTTGACTGTGGTATATTTTGATAAATAATCTCATCCTGTTTTTAAAGATTTCGCTTCAAAGCTGTACCTAAATATGTGTAATATTATTTTCAATAAGCCATGAGAAAAATATTACTCCAATAAGTGAATTAATCATAATTCCCTTATTAAAGCTAATTCCTTACAATCAAAATTGTGAGTGGATACAACGAGACGTTGTATTACGATTTTAATGTTAGAGAATTTTATAAAGACAAATAATCTAGTTATTTGTCATTTATTTAATTTATAATGGTTGTCGAACGCGACTAATTCCATTATAAATTTCCTTACATAATAATGTAGAGTAGGGACAGTTTAATTGAATTCCTAGCTCACACATACTGTTTCCCTTCATATAATGGTGGGGGTACGCATGCACTTTAACCCATCCTGTGTACATTTAACCTACCAAATTTCCAACATACAGTATGTTGGTGGTCGAATGCGGCCAAGATTCGTAAAAAAATTAATTATTTACATACAAATTCACTACATATAATGGTGGGAGTATGCGTGCAAAGGTCTAAATTAGTTATTTGATATAATTTCGCTACATTGCACACCCTTTGGTTTGGCAATTTTCATCTCACATGATTTTAATAGAATTTTTTTACATTTTGAATTTCAATAGCTCCTTGATCATGTGACCTACTGACATCAACCAAGGTTCAAAATGTCCACTGACAACCCTTCTATATTGCACACCCTTTAGTTTGTCCATTTTCATCTCACATGGTTTTATATGAATATTTTTAACATTCTAATTTCAATAGCTCCTTGTTCATGTGACCTACTGACATCAACCAAGGTTAAAAATGTCCACTGACTACCCTTCTACATTGCACACCCTTTATTTTGTCCATTTTCATCTCACAAGATTTTACATTAATATTTTGAAATTTAGAATTTCCATAGCTTCTTGGTCATGTGACCTACTGACATCAAACAAGGGTCAGAATGTCCAATAACTACCCTTCTATATTGCACACCCTTTAATTTTTCCATTTTCATCTCATATGATTTGATATGATTTTTTTTTTAACTTTAGAATTTCAATAGCTCCTTGGTCATGTGACCTACTGACCTCAAACAAGGGTCAGAATGTTCACTGAGTACCCTTCTATATTGCACAACCTTTAGTTTTTCCATTTTAATCTCACATGATTTTATATGAATTTGTATCATCCTAATTTCAATAGCTCCTTGGTCATGTGACCTGCAACCCTCAAACAAGGGTCAGAATGTTCACTGACTACCCTTCTATACTGCACACCCTTTAATGTTTATTTATTTATTTTAAACATATTTGGAATGCCCAATTCCCAATGCGCTCTAAGTCCTTGTGGTGGCGTAGTGACTCGCCTCAATCCGGGTGGCAGAGGACGAATCTCAGTTGCCTTCGTGTCTGAGACCATCAATCCATGCATCTTATCACGTGGTTTGTTGAGCACGTTACCACAGAGACATAGCGTGTGTGGAGGCTTCACGCTATTCTCCGCGGCATCCACGCACAACTCACCACACGCCCCACCGAGAGCGAGAACCACATTATAGCAACCACGGGGAGGTTACCCCATGTGACTCTACCCTCCCTAGCAACCGGGCCAATTTGGTTGCTTTAGGAGTCCTGGCTGGAGTCATTCAGCACACCCTGGATTCGAACTCGTGACTCTAGGGGTGGTAGTCAGTGTCTTTACTCACTGAGCTACCCAGGCCCCCCAATCACACCCTTTAGTGTTACCATTATTTATTTTTCTGTAGTGTTGTGGGACAACCATATGTTCAGGTCATGCCATTGTTTTCAGAGTTCAACAAAGCCAACAACTGCTCCATGTGTGCCTCTGATAAAGAACCTGGAAGTGGTCCAAAGACAGTGGACATTCTGACCCTTATTTAAGGTCAGTAGGTCACATGACCAAGGAGCTATTGAAATTCTAAATTTAAAAAAATTCAGGTAAATCGTGTGAGATGAAAATGGACTAACTAAAGGGTGTGCAATATAGAAGTGTGGACAGTGAACATTCTGACCCTTGTTTGAGGTCAGTAAGTCACATGACCAAGGAGCTATTGATATTCGAATGTAAAAGAGTTTGTACCTTGTTTAGGCTCCCTAACTAATTAAACTAGGAATACTGAATGCTGCTCATATTTTCACGTTTATTAGCTTTGGAAAGCGAATTAATGTCCGAATCGTGAAAATAAGACCTGTGCAATGTTGTGTGCAATTTTTCCAACATCATAACACTTATTTGGAGTCTGTGGCTTAACTAGTCTGAAAACTGTTGGGGTTTGACAGCATGAGTATCCGTTGAATATCCAACCTGAAACTGTCTTTATCTCGGTACCTGACTTAGCTGAACAGTCTGAATCACACATCAGACAGATGAAGATAGTTTCACTTTGCTTCATTTTTGTTTTCTGCAGTGTGTTTAAGCGAAAGATGTGCCTGCATGTGCCTAAAATAACCGTGCCTGCAACTACGTACAGTAAATCAGGCTTTATGCGGCACCTCTATAGCGGGGAGAGAGGCAATGCACGCGGAGTGGGAATAAAGCGTGTTCAGCGTGGGAATAAGCATATGTAGCGCTGGACACGCTTTGTTCCCTCTCCACGCACATATACACGTATGCTTACACAATCACTTAGCCAGGTGTCAGATAACTAGCACAAAGATTTAGATCTCGGTCCGGACTGAACTGCCTTTTGGTCCGGATTCGGACCGGAGTCCGCCTATTGAGTACCCCTGCCCTAGACGAACGTCTTTGACCGTTGCACCACGCCTAACTTTTTCGTCTTGTTTGTTTCAGCGTTTCTTGCAGGTAATACATGTTTTTTTTAGATGCCTTTTCAAGACCAAGACCCCTGTGTTCTGTTCTTTTCATTGCACTGTATCTAGCATTTTTTAATGCCAGAACAAGTTCAGTCTGAACGATCTCTTACTCCCTCGCTGATTTCAGAAACTGTTTTCAGTGCTATCCAGTAGATGAAGTTTAAAAACTTGTGGAGTTTGCCACAGTGCCAACTTTTGGGTTAAAGAACTATGAAAGAAAATGACAGCAGCATTTTTACTTGCTGTCTACTCTATATTTTTCCATCTCTTGAAAGATAACCTAAAAACTCCTTAGGTTAATGCTGTTTTGATTGTGTTTTTAGTGCCTTGGATTACTGGATGTCATGTGGAGTTGTAAATCTTCATTTCTGCAGAGCACAAGATGGATCTCCGTTAATCTGAGCATGTGCTTTGAGTTGAGACACAAGAGGAAGAACAGGGCCTGCGATTGATCTTGTATCTCACTCATTCTCGATGAGTCAAGGTTTGCTCTGATCTACACCACTGGAATAAAGCAAGAGATAAAAGCTTATGAATAGAATGAAAGTGTGCCTCTGCTTCCGGCTTCTACCGTGCCGTGTTCTTTTTCCCTTTCATCTTGTTCGTGTTTGCTGCAGTGTTCCACAGAGTTTGAGTTGCATCACCAGCACTCACTATAATCAAACAGAGACTCATTGAGCTCTGATCTTCTGTCTGTAGTAAACGTGTCTAACTGCTTCCCTCTGTTTTATAAGGTTTTTGTGTAAAATGGTTAAAGACCCTTATATTTACTCAATTTGCACCCATAAAGCTTTAGAAATGTGATCTAGGACAAATAAATGTTGGATGAATCTCATAAAAAACGTTCAAGTCGGGTCATGTTTTACCCCAAAAAACATGAACTGTTCATGAAATGTTTTGCATTGTGACATTATTGTCAGGATAATTAAGCACATTTCTTGCATATTTCTCTACCCCATTTCTCAGCCTACTGAAATGCCAAAAAACATACAGAATTGGCCTATATGATTTAATGTGTTTGTTGTACTTGTGTGCAGACCGGATGATTTTCATTACTGTATTACAGTAGTGAGAGTGAAATTTCAGCACTGAACTAATAAGAATTAAGGATTGTTTTAGAAATAATTTCACAATGCAAAAATCACAATAATTTCAGGGGCTGCCAGATTTAAATAGAAAGAAAAAAAATGCAGGACTTTAAAATTGACAGTCTTTGACTGTATCCTAGACAGTCTACAAAAGAATAACAGATGCAAGTATGGAGCTGACTGTGTGTGTTTACTAATTGTCTGGCATACCACCATGCAATTATTTGCAGAAATGGTGCCTTTGATATAGTCGCAAAGCAAATATTCTGTTATAAATTAATGAAAAATTTCCTCTGCATGACTCACTGCAGATCTCATTACCTCCCAGTTTAAGAGCTAATCTGCATACTAAACACATACACACAAAAGAACTAAAGGGGTGTTTCTTTGCCTGTGCCGGGTCTGGCTGCGAATTAGAAGCAGATGTAGGTTGGAATCATTAAGGGTATGGGAGGCCTCTATTGCATTTCAACACTTTGCCCCCTTCATGAATACACACACACACACACACACACACACACATATGCGCACACTTACAGAAAGGAACTGATCTGATTGCCCCAGAGCACTTTACTTTAGAGGTTGTGCGGTAACAGCTGAGCTGATAAAGGATGGAGCTCTGCTCTCTAGTGAAATGACTCAGATCTGTTGATGTCAGTCATCTCACCCCGCCAGCTGCGGCAAAAAAAAAAAAAACTCCCATCACCAGTTATCAAAGAGTTGACTGAGAGCTAAAAAATGCATTCCATAAATTTAAAGGTGCACAAACTAATTTTTTGTTTAATTCGCTCAAGGGGTCATGGTATGACTAAAAGCATCTTTCCTCATTGATAACTGTTTTTTGATTAAATCATTTTTTTTGCAAGCAACATAGAAATTGCAAATATATTTTTATTTTATAGTAAAAACTGTCTGTTCTTTGTAGGGCTCTTAAAAGCATGAAATGGGCTTATATTTTAGATGTTTTCTGTCTTTTACGTAACAGCTCACAGATGGTAGTGAAAGGCTTGAAACTGTGCAAGTTCTTGTGGTGCCATCAACATTAATCAGCCCAATCAGCATTTTTGTGTGTGTATATTTTGATGTAATTTAGTCACATGGCATTTTAATGAAAAGCATTCAAACATTTAAAATGTAAGTGTTTAGTTCTGTAGTGATTGATATGAAGGTGCAACTGTCCTACAGGGAATTTTTGTATTATTATGGTTCATGTTGCAGTGCTTATTGCGAAATTAATTGCTCAATTAAACGTTTGCGCTCATGAAAAGTATTGGTGAAAGCTTTTTGAGTGAATACATTAGGGGGTGACTAATCAGTCATCACACATCCCAGTTACACTTACAATGCAACTCTTGCCTCGATCGGATGAGCGGTGAGCCCTCCTAACGTTGAGGGAACATTGAACAAACCATTCCCTCAGGTCAGCAGATGGGAGGCTTACCCAAAGACACTTCAAATAAATGATGCCTGCACACAGTGCTAATCTGACTCCTTAGATGGCCTGTCACTGCAATAATGATTGAAGACTGTCTTAATGGAACTCACTCTAAGACATTGACAGATGTCTGTTGTATTGAAATGGGGGATGCTGAGATAAGCTCTGTGTTCAAATAGATCTGAACATCAGGTGTCACATTAAAGGGATTGATTGTGCTCTGGGTGGTATGAGAATAAATCTTAAAGATCCTTAAAAAGGGCTATGAAATGCTATTTTTTTTTATTTTTTATAATTGTATTATCTTCCCTGAGGTCCACTGATAATGTCAGTAAAGTTTTTTGCACAAAAACTGTCATAGTTTAGTAATACTATGATCATTTTCCACTCTGTCTCTGGCCCTCTGACTGAAACACTTGGTTTTGGCCTCAGCGTCTCCTTTAAACTTTAACGTACCCACTGTTCTGTTTGGTTAACATCGTGCAGCCCCTCAAATTCAGCCATATTTGAAACTCAATCAGAAGAGAATAAACAAGCTCTCCACAGCATTATCAAACTAAATATCAGGGTTTACACACAATGCACATCTTACACATTGCATCCAAATATTTTAAAATGTTCACTCAAGCACATCAGCACCATAACTATTAAACAGTCATGACATTTGAAATATTCATGAATTCAACTGTTTACTCACGGCTTTGCTGTCAAGTCCAAGTGTTTTTAACTACCCCATTCTTCTTCAATAACAGTTCCTTTGCAACACTTGAATCGTATTATGATTGATTCACAAGCAGTCCACGGTGATATTCACACATACACAGTCCATGGTCAAAGACGTCCAGCTAGTGCTTGTTTACATACACCAACAATTACAAATAGCGAAGATGGGCACAAGAACAGCAAGACACAGAGTAACTAAATGAAGCCGAACGGAGTCTCCTTTTCTGAGTTGTAACTGACACCGTGTCTTTTTAAAGTGGTGCGATAAACATGACAGCCGTCAAAGACGTCTGTGTAATGCATGTTATATGCATACAAAACTTCAAAGTCCCCTTTTGGTGTTTAAGAATAGTTGGTAACACTTGGCCTGTCTCTCTCTCTCTCTGTTTATATGAAGTAAACTGAGCACCAGTGGGTGGGGCCAAGGGTGCGATGACACATGTTATGGGGCGTGTAAATACAACTGAGCAATGTCTCGTGATGTCACAAACTCAATTTCAAAACAGTGGGAACTATAAATGCTCTTTTTAGTCTGGGGAGGAAGTTTTGAGTTCTGAAATGTACAGTATATTTTTATTGTACAGTTACCTCTTATATGTATAAATATTAAGGAAAATTTGATTTTCCATTTCATGACCTCTTTACATATGCTGCTTGTATATGATCTCATCATTAATTTCAGTAGAGCTGTTTTGTTTATAGTCCTAAAACCCAGAAAAGATCTGGTTAATGTTACTTGAAGGGACTTAAACACTTTGTTCTAAAATGTAAAAATAATTTTGCAAACATTTAGTTATACTGATATGTTTTTCTGAGACCAGGTAGTTTAAAATGTATGTTGCTAACAAGCTGCTATACATAAGGACATCAACAGTTATGTAATGAAAGGTTTAAAAAAGTCCAATAAATAACACTTAATATGTCAAACATGAAAACACATCTGGGGGCAGAAAGCATTTTTCTCCTTTGACAATTCAAAAGTAGCTGAGTATTCTGACCATTTTTTTCTTGCTAGCAGTAGGTGCTTTGCCTATGTTCTTTGAAGCATGAAATTGACTTATATTTTACCCTCTCTGCTGCCTTTGACTTCACAGTTCAGGATAGATGCTAATAAAGGGTTCTTGTGGTGCCATAAGCCAATCAGTGTTGTAAACTCACATCCTTGTTCTATACACAGAAAGTGGGCTGTAGTGCTTGTGCCTTTTTCCAGCATTCACACTAGCCCATGTATATTGAAGAAATAAAAAAATAAAATAAAAACATGCCAAAATTGCTTTGCTTTGTAAATGATGACATAATTTTTTTGCACTATTCCTTTTAATTACACTAATGGATTAATTATTAGTTGCAAATTACTGAATTGCTATTGGGGTTTCTCCTCAGTATTGGGCTTGTTCTCTCTCTCTCTTTCTCGCTTTCCCCTTTTTCGTGCTCCCTGCAGAAATCTCAGGAGACTCGTGAGTGAGGAAGGAAATGTGGGTTTGTCTGAAGTGTAAAAAGATGCTCCATAGACTCACTTTCTTAAAGATTTCATATTCAAAGAAATGCAAAGTAGAAAAACAGCACAGCAGTTCTGTTTGAAGTTTTATTATGGAAGCATCTTCTTGGGAACAAAGACTGTGTGTTTTGTCTACTCTGTGAAGTCGGTGTGTCTAGTGTGCCGATGTTTCATGCAAAAGAGAGTGTTTTTTTTTATTTTATTTTATAATTCTTTTGGGTCCTTTTTTAAGCTTTAAAGTGAGCCACTATCACCTACCGTTGATAGTTTTCCACTGTTCTCCGTGTTCTCCACTGAGGCAAATAGATTGATTTCTGCTTTGCCGAATATTTCCCAAATCCTCAGGACAGTTTGAGGATGAAGTCTCCATTCACCTGGTATCACCCCTTGGCATGACAATAGGTCCATACCATAATTCAGACGGCCTGTGACATATGTCGCTCTCAGGGAAAGGATATGATGCTCGCACCACAGGGAGGAGGTGATGCGTCAGTCACATCAATGGCGGTGAATGAATTCCGCCTTGGCGGTTTATATACGCCAAAACTGTCATGTTGTCTGAGCGAACCAGAACATGACAGTTTGCTATTTCTGACTGAAAAGCCTTCAAGACTAGGAACACAGCTAATAGCTCTCAGCGGTTGATATGCCATGCCCTCCTCGCACCTGTCCAGGTGCCGAAAGCCGGGCATCCATCGCACACCGCCCCCAAACTTGTTGGAATCGTCCATAGTCACCACTTTATGCCTTTTCTAGATCAGCTATGCAGTGGTGAGATATAGTGATGCGCATGTGCCCATGGCGCCAATCATCTCGTGGCACACAACGCTTGAGCCAGCACTGAAGAGGTCTCATGTGTAAAAGACCTAATGGAATGATGGCGGATTCCACCACCATAAACCCCAGTGCTTTTTGAAACAGCTTCAGTGGAAGTGTTCTCCCCAGTTTGAACTGAGACAGACACTGGAGAATGACATGAACGCGCTCACGGAGTGGAGGCTTGCTCCCAAAAAGGAGATTTGTTGGCTGGTGGAGAGCGTGCTCTTCGCCCAGTTGACATTGAGGCCCAAGCTGTTTAAATGCTGAAGCAGTAAGTCTCTGTGCTGGCATGACAGAGCCTCTGATTGGGCCTGTAACAGCTAAGCGTCGAGGTAGTTCAAAATGTGCATGCCGCTCAGTTTCAGAGGAGCAAGAACCGAATCGCTTAATGTAAACACTGCCACAGACACACTAAGCTCTACTTTAACAACCTGTCTAGACAACATCTGTCCTATCTCCACTAGGCCAGCACGTGCTACACCACCCAGCCCCTGGCTGTCTGACGTCCTTCGTGAACATCGGACTGACCTCAGGGCAGCTGAGAGGAGATGGCGGAAATCTAAAGATCCAGCAGATCTAGGTAAATATCAGTCCCTGCTTGCAACTTTTTCAGATAATGTCAAATCTGCAAAAACCTCCTATTACCAGAACAAGATCAACAGCACCACAGACACTCGCAGCTTGTTTAGAACATTCAACACACTTCTCTGCCCTCCCCCTCCACCGCCTGACACATCACTGACAGTAGATGTCTTCGCCACATTTTTTACTAATAAGGTTGAAGCCATCAGCAATACATTCTCAGCACCACACCTTGTCAAACACCTGTCTCCTGTATGCAACTCTTCTGTCTCCATGTTCTCTCCTCTGACTGACACTGAGGTCTCTAAACTCCTCCTCTCCAACCACCCCACCACCTGTTCCCTTGACCCCATTCCTTCCCACCTTCTCCAGGCCATTTCTCCGTCCATTCTACCTGCACTCACACACATAATTAACACATCTCTACTTACAGGCACTTTTCCCACTACATTTAAGCAGGCTCGAGTAACCCCGCTGCTGAAGAAACCCGCACTTAATCCCACACAAATAGAACACTACAGACCAGTCTCTCTCATACCATTCATGGTAAAAACACTTGAAAGGGCAGTTTTCAATCAAATCTCTGCCTATCTCTCACAGAACAAGCTGCTGGATGATAATCAGTCAGGCTTTAAAAGTGGACACTCCACCGAGACCACCCTACTGTCTGTCACCGAGTCACTGAGACGGGCGAAAGCTGAATCCAGATCATCAGTCCTGATTCTGCTGGACCTTTCTGCAGCTTTTGACACAGTCAACCATCAGATATTACTCTCTACCCTTTCCTCGCTGGGCATCACAGGAACTGTACTTGACTGGTTTAATTCCTACCTCTCAGGTAGGTCCTTCAAGGTAGCCTGGAGAGGTGAGGTATCCAAGCCACATCAGCTACTTACTGGGGTACCTCAAGGATCAGTTCTTGGGCCACTTCTCTTCTCTATATACACAACATCACTGGGACCCATCATTCAAGCACATGGTTTCTCTTACCACTGTTACGCTGATGACATGCAACTCTACTTGTCTTTCCAGCCCAACGACACCACAGTGACTGCTCGAATTTCTGCCTGCCTGGCGGACATCTCGGCCTGGATGAAGGAGCACCACCTGCAACTCAACCCAGCCAAGACTGAACTCCTTGTCTTTCCAGCCAACCCTGATGTTGAACACAACATCACCGTGCAGCTGGGTGCAACTACAGTAACGCCTTCCAGATCGGTCAGAAATCTAGGGGTAACCATCGACAACAGACTAAATTTCACAGACCACATCTCAAAGAATGCAAGATCATGTAGATTTACACTCTACAATATCAGGAAGATAAGACCCTTCCTCTCTGAACATGCCACACAACTGCTTGTCCAGTCACTTGTCATAACTAGACTAGACTACTGTAACGCTCTCATTGCAGGCCTCCCTGCATGTGCAACTAGACCCCTCCAAATGATCCAGAATGCAGCAGCACGTCTGGTCTTTAATGAACCAAAGAGAGCACATGTTACACCACTCTTTGTCTCTCTCCACTGGCTACCGGTTGATGCACGTATCAAATTCAAGGCTCTGATGCTGGCATACAGAACAGTTACTGGGTCTGCACCAGCATACCTAAAATCATTTATGCAGAGCTACGCCCCCACTAGAAGTCTGTGGTCGGCTAAGGAACGTCGCCTTGTTGTACCAACACAAAGAGGCACCAAAACACTTTCCTGGACTTTCAGCTTCAAAAATACCACATTGGTGAAACAACCTTCCCAACTCCATCCGTGAAGCTGACTCACTCTCTGTCTTCAAAAAACGACTAAAAACACATCTTTTCCATGAGCATTTAACCAGTCATTAAGAAAAAACAAACAAACAAACAAACAAAAAAAAAATTTCTGTTGCACTTTATTCTATTTTGAATACTATTGTGATGCTAGTGATACTTTGTAATACAGCACTTTTCATACCACTGTCTCCTAAGATGATTCGCTTATGTTTTCCTCTCTTGTAAGTCGCTTTGGATAAAAGCGTCTGCCAAATGAATAAATGTAAATGTAAATGTAAATGAATCGATGCACTTTGTGAATGTACGATGAGCTAGAGATAGCCCAAAGGGCAGGACTTTGAATTGATACGCCGTTTCCTCGAAAGCAAATCTCAAAAACTTCCTGTGATGTTGTACAATTTAGACATGAAAGTACACATCTTTCAATTGTGTGGGTGGACATGCGATAAGATCCATTTCTGAGTAATAATTTTGAATGGGCGCTTTGCAAGTGCGATTCAAATGTCTCAGATCTAGGATTGGCCGAATCCTGCCGTCTTTCTTTGGGACAAGAAAATAATGGCTGTAAAACCCTTTTTTGGTTTGACAATTTGGAACAACCTCTATCGCGTTTTTTGTGAGGGGATTGTGTATTTCGGCTTGTAACACTGGCGTGTCTTTGGACGAAACCATGGAATACAGAACGCCGTTGAAATGGGGTGGCCGACGTGCAAATTAGATCGTATACCCATGTTCGATCGTTTTTAGCACCCAGTATGAAATACCCGTAAGGGCTTGCCACGCGTCCGCGTAACGGGACAGAGTGCAATTTGGTTTGTTCATTGTATGATATAATGTGCTGCTCGCCAGTGGGAAGTGGTTGTGAAGAGGAAAAGAGCACTTTATTGAGAATGTATGAGCGTCTCGTCTAAGTGCAACGAGCGCTGTATTCTTTTTTGCATTTATTGTATTTTTTATTGCATTCATATGAATGTGAGACACAGAAACAACATTTTGAACAATATTGTGAACAGCAATATTCCTTTCCCGACAAACAACAGTTGGGAGATTGGGAACAGTGTTGTGTGTCTACAATCGAGCCTTCTTTGGAGCAGACCCAGAGGGAACAGCAAGCTCTGCGTTCCACTTCAAAGAGCTGTGCCTGTCTGGAGCGCTTCTGCTGTGGGGGGGTCCCTGATTCGGCTGCTTCCGTTTGGCCTCACCGGTGGCTCAGAGGTGGCAGTTGCTGGTGCTATGTCAGTGGGCATGGGGCTTTTGGCCGGGCGTTAGCTCGAAAAAGAGCGGGAGCGAACCGGCTGTGATTCATTACTCCGTTTTGGCATAAAGTGTCTCATAGCCTGCGAGTGTTGCTGATTAGCCAGCAGAGCGGCTTTTTCCTTGTCACACATTTCCATGAGGGTCAGCCAAATGTGACGATCCAGAACTACCAGGTTGCCCATTGACGGAGCAGATCTATGAGGCACGTCGCTTGACGCAGTCCGGACTGCAGCAACCATTCATCAAGGTGAGATTGTGTAGGTTCCTCTGGAGGAGACCACTCGATATCGAGCTGTTCGACCGCCCTTGAAAGGACACGAAGCATCTCCTTGTCAGTGGCGCATACACGCTCCTCGCCCTCGCTGGGGGCGGTAGCATCATCCACAGACCACTCACCTGATGCAGCGAAAGACATGACATTGTCATCATCCCCAGCATCAGAACCACCGAACGAGATGCAAATTGCCGGCACGAGGTCTACCTCAAATTCATCCTATATATATATATATATATATATATATATATATATATATATATATATATATATATATATATATATATATACACTGGTGGCCAAAAGTTTGGAATAATGTACATATTTTGCTGTTTCGGGAGGAAATTGGTGCTTTAATTCAGCAAAGTGGCATTCAGCTGATCACAAAGTATAGTCAGGACATTACTGATGTAAAAAACAGCACCATCACTATTTGAAAAAAAGTCATTTTTGATCAAATCTAGACAGGCCCCATTTCCAGCAGCCTTCATTCCAACACCTTATCCTTGAGTAATCATGCTAAATTGCTAATTTGGTACTAGAAAATCACTTGCCATTATATCAAACACTGCTGAAAGCTATTTGGTTCATTAAATGAAGCTTAAAGTGCACCTATTATGATTTTTAAATGTGCCTAATTTTGTTTTAAAGGTCTCATACAATAGATTTACATGCATCCAAGGTCAAAAATCACTTTAATTTGCTCATAATTAAAATTGCAGCATTACCTTTTTTTCCCAGTGTCAAAAACGACTCCTTCAATGATCCGTTCTAAAGGATTCATTCTTAACTCCTCCTTTCAGAGAGCCTACTCTGCTTTGATTGGTCAGATGTCCCAGTCTGTTGTGATTGGTCTACCGCTTACAGCGCGTGTCGGAAAGGAAACGCCCACTACCATATCCGAGTTTCAGCTCCGTCTGAAAAAATGTCTGTTTAACCTTATCAATTTGAGCCCGAGTCCGATAGTGATACATCGGAAGATCAACCCGAACCACCATCGCAAGCACGACGAGAACAGGACGTTTCTCTGTGGTAAGTTTATATGTAGTTTGACAATAATGTAAGCTAACAGCCTGCATTGGCTGTACATGTAAACAGACCAGAGGCAGGTTTTTTGTTACCAAATTACGTAGGTTAGTACAGGAAGTAAGTCTGGAATTACTAACGGCTCGTTTCAGGTGTTCAGAATCGGTTCTTTCTTTTGGGTGTCAATAACTCCATATTTCGTGCACTTTGATTTTTGAAACTTTGCAGACTTTTTTACATTCACAAACAGCTATATAACACACAACATGAAAGGTAATATTTGAAAAACTATAACAGGTGCTCTTTAACATTGTCTTTGTTTTTGAGTTGCCACAGTATGCAATAGACTGGCATGTCTTAAAGGAGACCTATTATTGCCCTTTTTACAAGATGTAATATAAGTCTCAGGTGTCCCCAGAATGTGTCTGTGAAGTTTCAGCTCAAAATACCGCACGGATAATTTATTATACCATGTTGTAAATGCCTCTTTTTTGGTGGCATCAAAAACACACTGTTTTCTTATGTGTCTCTTTAAATGCAAATGAGCTGCTGCTCCCCGCCCCCTTTCCGTAAAAATAACGACATAGCTCTGGTCTCTGTGAATACAATCAGAGACAATGGTAACTGACAGTAAGCATTTTCGGGTTAAAAATTTAAAATAACTCTTCTCTGTGAATACAATCAGAGACAATGGTAACTTTAGCTGCATTAGCCGTGGAATCAGCTAACAAGCACATTCGGAAAGGCGATTTGCAAACATTCACAAAATATAAAGTGCGATACTTACATCTTCAGGATATAAAGCTGGAACACAAACAGTTGGTACTGATCCATGCTTGAGAATCACATTTTTGGAAAATCCTGCTTTATATTGACCCTCATTCACAAAGCATTCCAGTGTAAAATGATTTGCACAAACATACACGAATTTTGGTATGTTTTGGGGCACATTTGCTTCGAAAGCAAAACTTGTCCACTGCGTCTTCAGTGGCTCTGATGCCGGGAGTACATGAAGACTCTTATGTTCACTTTTACAGCCAACAACAGAATACTTATGACGCTTATGAAGCTGAGACATTATTCTTCTCACCGTAGCTGCTCTAGCCCGGAAAATGTTGGACTGTGTGTAGATCACTCAGGGGAGGATCTATGATAATAGGGTGGAGTCCGTCACCAGTCGTGGGCGAGGCCTGCTCTAACGTGATGTCACGTTAGAGCAGAAATGAAAACCAATCACTCTGAGACACTGTTTTAGATCAATAGAAATATAAGAAAGAGGAGTGGGTGGACTTTTAACATTGTAGGGTATTTGTGTACACACACTGCTGACTCACATTTATGTTCAAACACCATGTAAAAGTGAATTTTGCATAATAGGTCCCCTTTAAGGTCAATATTAGGTCAAAAATGGCAAAAAAGAAACAGCTTTCTCTAGAAACTCGTCAGTCAATCATTGTTTTGAGGAATGAAGGCTATACAATGCTTGAAATTGCCAAAAAACTGAAGACGTCATACAAAGGTGTACACTACAGTCTTCAAAGACAAAAGACAACTGGCTCTAACAAGGACAGAAAGAGATGTGGAAGGCCAGATGTACAACTAAACAAGAGGATAAGTACATCAGAGTCTCTAGTTTGAGAAATAGATGCCTCACATGTCCTCAACTGACAGCTTCATTGAATTCTACCCGCTCAACACCAGTTTCATGTACAACAGTAAAGAGAAGACTCAGGGGTGCAGGCCTTATGGGAAGAATTGCAAAGAAAAAGCCACTTTTGAAACAGAAAAACAAAAAGAAATGGTTAGAGTGGGCAAAGAAACACAGACATTGGACAACAGATAATTGGAAAAGAGTGTTATGGATCTTAACCCCATTAAGCTTTTGTGGGATCAGCTAAACTGCAAGCAAACAACATTATATCTGACGATACTTATCCTCTACATGATGCTTTTCAGATACTGCCTTCCAGTAATTTTCTTCATTTTTACAACACCTCATTTGAATAAAATGTATTATTTTCTTATCCTAAAGGTGTTGGTGACCAACATTTTATGTTCATGATAAAACAAATGTTTAATAAAACTCAGTTTTGTCAAAAATCCGCTAATTGTTCTGGTGTTCACTGAGAATTAGTAAAAAATCTTAATTTTCAAATGGGGTGTACTCATTAATGCTGAGTACTGTATATATATATATATATATATATATATACACTATATTGCCAAAAGTATTCGCTCATCTGCCTTTAGGCGCATTTGAACTTAAGTGACATCCCATTCTTAATCCATAGGGTTTAATATGACGTTGGCCCACCCTTTGCAGCTATAACAGCTTCAACTCTTCTGGGAAGGCTTTCCACAAGGTTTAGGAGTGTGTTTATGGGAATTTTTGACCATTCTTTCAGAAGCGCATTTGTGAGGTCAGACACTGATGTTGGACGAGAAGGCCTGGCTCGCAGTCTTCGCTCTAATTCATCACAAAGGTGCTCTATCGGGTTGAGGTCAGGACTCTGTGCAGGCCAGTCAAGTTCTTCCACACCAAACTCGCTCATCCATGTCTTTATGGACCTTGCTTTGTGCACTGGTGCACAGTCATGTTGGAACAGGAAGGGGCCATCCCCAAACTGTTCCCACAAAGTTGGGAGCATCTCTTGGTATGCTGAAGCATTCAGAGTTCCTTTCACTGGACCTAAGGGGCCAAGCCCAGCTCCTGAAAAACAACCCCACACCATAATCCCCCCTCCATCAAACTTCACAGTTGGCACAATACAGTCAGACAAGTACCGTTCTCCTGGCAACCGCCAAACCCAGACTCGTCCATCAGATTGCCAGATGGAGAAGCGTGATTCATCACTCCAGAGAACGCGTCTCCACTGCTCTAGAGTCCAGTGGTGGCGTGCTTTACACCACTGCATCTGACGCTTTGCATTGCACTTGGTGATGTATGGCTTGGATGCAGCTGCTCGGCCATGGAAACCCATTCCATGAAGCTCTCTACGCACTGTTCTTGAGCTAATCTGAAGGCCACATGAACTTTGGAGGTCTGTAGCGATTGACTCTGCAGAAAGTTGGCGACCTCTGCGCACTATGCGCCTCAGCATCCGCTGACCCCACTCTGTCATTTTACGTGGCCTACCACTTCGTGGCTGAGTTGCTGTCATTCCCAATCGCTTCCACTTTGTTATAATACCACTGACAGTTGACTGTGGAATATTTAGTAGCGAGGAAATTTCACGACTGGACTTGTTGCACAGGTGGCATCCTATCACAGTACCACGCTGGAATTCACTGAGCTCCTGAGAGCAGCCCATTTTTCACAAATGTTTGAAGCAGTCTGCATGCTTAGGTGCTTCATTTTATACACCTGTGGCCATGGAAGTGATTGGAACACCTGAATTCAATTATTTGGATGGGTGAGCGAATACTTTTGGCAATATAGTGTATATATGTATATATAGTGTGGAAAATGAGATCCACTGGGAAACAGGCTATAACAGCAAATTAGTATTGCAGGAAAACTCAGGAAATAAATGACCAGAAAAACAATAAGATCGAGTTGGAGGAGAAAGAGGGAGAAAAAAAGGGGACAATCTCATTTGCCATTCACTCACATTAAGCCAAGGGTCTCTGTCCAGACTTGTAAAGCAGCCCATTGAGAATTGGGACTCTTCATTCCATGCACTTGAGCTTGCAAGAACACATGCACTAGACACACTAGTGAAAGGGAGGTCGGTATGATTTAATAGAGAGAGAAAGCAAGAGGATGTGACAAATCAGAGTCATCCTTGCACAAATGAATCCTCCTAATTTATATTTTTCTCAAACAAAATATGTTCAAGAGACTTTTTCCCCACACTGTTCTGTTTTGTATGTTCAGCATGACCAGACTCAGCTTTTAAAAGGAATAGTTCACCCAAAAATTATAATCCTCTCATAATTTACCCATCCTTAGTCTAAGATATATTGATGGAGATATGAGGTGTTTAGATCCATACAATGCACGTCAATGGGGTCCAACACTTTCAAGCTCCAAAAAAGATTTAAAGCAGCATAAAGCAGCATGATTTGAAGCTCGATGCTTGATGCATGCGCAGAGCATACAAAACTAATCGTATCGCTTAAGAAGACATGGATTAAACCACTCAAGTTGTAGGCAATACCTTTATGGTGCCTTTACTGTATGTCCTTTTTGGAGCTTAAAAGTGTTGAACCCCATTGACTTGCATTGTATTGATATACAGTATACACACCTCATATATTGATCAAAATATCTTCTTTTGTGTTCTGCAGAAAAAAATAATGATGAGTAAATGATGAGAGAATTAGCATTGTTGGGTGAACCTTTCATTAATCCTTTTTATAATCTTTATTTTTAGCCTTTTTTGTCATTTGATCCCCTGTAATCTGAATTATTTAATTTTAAATTAACCATAACATTTCATGTAATGTTACATTGAATAATATATGACAATCAGAAATATAATGAATGGGATTTTTCTTTTATTTTTTATTGGCATTTATTTAATTTGGAATTTAATTAATATACATTTCCATTTAGTCATTTTGCAGAAATGTTTTTATCCAATGTGACTTACAAATCAGAAATATTTATTTTATTAAATAACGTATAATTTATTTATTTAATTTGCAGTTTAGTATTTATTTATAATATGTATTTATATTTATTAATAATTTACTAACACATTTTTTTTTTCTCCCCAATTTGGAATGCCCAATTCCCAATGCACTCTAAGTCCTCGTGGTGGCATAGTGACTTGCCTCAATACGGGTGGCGGAGGACGAATCTCAGTTGCCTCCGCGTCTGAGACCGTCAATCCGCGCATCTTATAACGTGCTTGTTGAGCGCGTTACTGCGGAAATGTAGCGCGTGTGGAGGCCCACGCTATTCTCCGTGGCATCCACGCACAACTCACCATGCACCCCACTGAGAGCGAACCACATTATAGCAACCACGAGGAGGATACCCCATGTGACCCTACCCTCCCTAGCAACCGGGCCAATTTGGTTGCTTAGAAGACCTGGCTGGAGTCACACAGCACACCCTGGATTCGAACTCGCGACTCCAGGGGTGGTAATCAGCGTCTTTACTCGCTGAGCTACCCAGGCCCCCTACTAACACATTATTATTATTATTATTTTTATTAATTAAATAAATTTTTACAAATTTATTTTATTTTATTTGGCATTGACAATCCTATCACATTCTCACAAAATCCTTGCAGGTGAAACCGGATATTCAAGAATAAATGTAGGAAAAGATATGTCCATAAAACATGTCTCTATATAACAGTTGGTTGGAGGGGAGGGGTTGAAAAATATGAGGGCTTGGTGACATCATCTGCAATGCAAAGTCATTTCAGGGGCAGAGCAAATTATTACATTTCGATGAAAGATTCTGATTTGTTTCTTTTGGAGTATTGTAAAATTATTAATCATTAACATAAGTCCATGACCTAGTGCTGCTATTTGTGTTCAATGAATTCTAAAAAAGTATCATTCAATAACCATCAAAATGGCTTGAAATACTCTGATTTACATTTCTCATAGGTTTTACAGTTCATCCTTGTCTACTGTGCACATTGCTTCTTATGTGTATTGACAGAAATAGCACATTAAAAAATGTTTTTGGTTCTGCTCTGTGTTGCATGGCCTGCATAGCTTTAGGCAGCATCCTCTATGAGATGTGCTGTTTGGCTTATGCATTTGAAGGGCAGAACTTCTTGGCTGTGGTGCTGAAGATCGTGGAGGGCCCCACTCCATCCCTGCCAGAAATATACTCATGACAGCTTGACTCCCTTATGCAGAGGTACCAGAAACAGATGCTTCCCTGCTCCAGGCACAAATCGGGCCCATTTCAGCCCACACCGGCAGGCTATATCTGTCTGTCTCCCCACTGTGGATGAGAAGATAGACATGAATCCATGGCTTTTTTGATTCATCCTCTTTCAAGGCAGATTATCAAAAATCCAAGCCAGTTTAGAAGCATTCAACAAGACCTATCAGTATTTCATGAGGTCTCTTTCTTTCTCTCCCTGTGGTGCCAGTATGTCAGAAAATTATTCTTCACAAAGGATCTCAGCAGCAGATGCTCTGAGGAGCAGGTTCATAGAGGAGAGTTTGCAGATGAGAAGACAACGTTAATCATCTCAATAGAACAAGAGGGCATCTGACCAGCTATTCAGAGTATCTGCTTCAAAGGTTAATGGGAAGGGCCGAAATGCATGAGGAAGACTTTGATTTGCCGGCCAAGCTTGATAGGTTTCTGAAAGTCTTTTTTGCACACTCATCACGTCGTCGATTCACCGTCACATTCATCTCATTCTGTGTGTAACCTTTTCAGATTGTGCTGTTGAAATGTCAGTGAATGGCATTGTTACATCTCGGTGAGAGTATTGATTGTGGTAGGTCCTAGTTGGCCTTGTTCCCTGGCATATGCAGATTTGTATGCGTCTTTCATGCAAACAATCAGTCTGTGAATGTAAAAAAGTTCAGAATGTTTCAGAAGTGTTTTTGATTGCTTCCCGAGAGTTTCAGCGGCACAAAAATGTATCTGGACACTTAAGCAGCACTTTAAAATGTATGAATGTCATTGCATTATATAACAAAATATCAAACCAAGTGGTATTTATTTTGAAGATATAAAGCATAAATACACTTTTTAAGCAAAATGTTTCACAGTTTCAAATTATAAAATGATAAATACAATATATATTGTTCAAAATGAAGACAAAAACATTTGGACACTCTTTGGTTGTCAAATATCAGTGGAACATGTCCATAGGCAATGGGACACCTGGGTGAATTGGAGGGGAACTGACTTAATACATCTAAAAATTATCTTGAGACCAATTGGTTTAAAGTAATGAAAGATGGCTCAGGAATATGTTAGTTCTGAGAAAAGGTCTAACATTGTTTATTTGCAGACATCACTTGGTTTGATGTTTTAGCACCCTTTCATCACCTGTATTTATATTGGCTTGTTTACATCAGGGCCTTTGCAATTTCTGCTGTTTTTGGAAGCTTGTGATCCCCTACCTCCCCTGTTTGATAACTCCTGGTGGGATGTGTCTTCCAGAAACATGTAATCAAGGAAGCAGAGGGCATCTAAATGACAACTCCAAACACAAAGCTCTCTGATGGCTTTTCCCTTCTCTGTTGTTGTGTACTGTTTCCAAGACTTGTAATTTACGCCTTACAAATGTCTCATATTGTTCTTTAAATGGGCTCATGGTGAATTCCTTGCTGAGGATAATATCAGACTTTCTTTCACATTGCCCTGATCCAAGAATTCAGAGAAACACAGGAAAAGAGAGCCCTGTGTTGTGTCGACCCACATACTGAGTGTCTTTATACTGATTCTCTGATGATAGATTCCAGAAAAGTAGCTTTGTTGCTGCTGTTTTGCTTGTGTTTTCCTTGGAAAACTGTACATTTTACAAGGCCTTAGAGAACTGTGTGAAAATGGAAAATTATTTTATTGTTTACACACCCTCATGTTGTTCTAAACCCATCTGATTTTCTTTCATTTGTGGAACACAAAAGGAGAAATTATAAAGAGTGTACTGTACTGCAAGCTCTTTTTCTTGCAATTACAATCAATGGGTAATCAAGCTTTCAAGCTTCAAAAATAGCACTATGAAAATAATAGGGGTGCATTCCACTAATGCGGTATATTCCAAGTCTTCTAAAGTCATATGATAGCTTTGTGTGAGTAACAGACTGACTTTTATGTTGTTATTCACTGATAATTAACCATTGCAACCAAATCATTGAGTTAGTGAATTGAACTGGAGAAGTGGATCAGCCCTATTCGTGAATGAATCATTCAGACTGGTTTTTTAAAGTGATTCAACCAATTCATTGAAAAGAGCTTTCTAGAATAATTAGAGAATTATTAGTTCATGAATCAGACATCACTGCTCCTTTCATGAACTCTCAAGAATGCACTAAGGAGAGCTAGATTGGATGTCAAGATTTTCAGTAAATAATCAGTGCATTTCAGTCTGTTACTCACACAAAGCTGTGGTATGACTTCAGAAGTCTTGTAATATAGTATGATTCATTTATGCCGCTTTTGCGTATTCTTTAAGCTTGTAAGCTTCAGTCCCCATCTGTTGCAATTGCATGGAAAGAGCGACCAGAACATTCTTCATAATTTTTACTTTTGGGTTCCACTGAAGAAAGAAAGTCATACAGGTTTGGTACTACATGAGGATGAGTAAATAATAAAATAATTAAAATTTTTGCATTTACTATTTCTTTAATGGAATCCTTGGCCCTTTTGTTATTTTTCACAGAGCATGAAAAATAAGTTCTCTAGCCTGACACTGTGAGGCAAGTCAGTGGGGGAAGAGAGAGATCCATCACAGATCCTAAGAGCATTGTGAATCCAACATCACGGGAGAGAGATGGTTAAAGGCAATTCTCAACACTGTCAGCTGAGATATGCATGACACTATCTACTCTATGGATTTCTGGGATCAGGACTGTTTTCGTGTTTTTTCCTCTCCTTTTTTCATTTTTTACGTCTACTTATATGGGGGACCTAAAAATATGTAGCTTTGTCACTGCATAAAAAAATAACAAAAGCTGACTGAAATCACGAGTTCCATTCGGATTGGCTCACTTTACGCAGCTTCCGTGAGTAGGGGCACCAAGGGTTTTTAATCAGTCTGCCTGAAATCAAAGTGGAGTTTATAAGGTACCAGGCTGCTACAGTAGCTGGGTTTTCATCCACAGGTTTCTATGCAAATTTTGGGATATTGCATAAAAAATGCTGAATGGAAACACCAAGATGTGAATAAAATCTCCAAAATGTGTTATTGTCATTTGTTTCATTTAATATTTAGTCCTTTCAGATGGAAAACATTTATCCATATAAATGATGCATTCCAAAGTGCATTTGAACAGCGGTGAAACACTTTCTTATGATGTGTTACATTGATACGAGCAGACAGAGAAGTAAGTTTGAAGTAAGTTTGGAGCAGAAGAAATAGAAATAAATCTTGTGTAAATTGTCAGCTTTACGCTAAGTGAAAATGCCATTTCTAGCCATTTTACATGCACGTTACCAGGCACGATCATGTTTTTTTATCAAGAAAATTCATGTTGGATCATAATTTTTTTTCTAGTAAGACCTTTGATATTAGGGCAAAATTTTTATTCTTGATAATAATTTTTGTATTGTTTTCCTGTAAAAAGATCTAAAAATCCTTAAAACAAGATTAGTTTGATTTATCTTGTTTTAGAAAAAACATAAGATATTTAGGTTTTTCAGAGAATGTATTTTAAACATGTGTATTTTGTCTTACTGTACTGGCAGAGTTTTTATAGTCAAAACAAGTGAAAAAAATCTAGCAGTGCTGAAGAAGTAATCCAAAGTATTTAGAATACGTTACTGACCTTGAGTAATCTAACAGAATACATTACAAATTACATTTTACAGCTTGTTTTCTGTAATCTGTAGTGGAATACATTTCAAAAGTAACCCTCCCAACCCTGACTATATCACAATTCCAGTGGGTCAGAAGTTTACATACACCAAGTTAACAGTGCCTTTAAGCAGCTTGGGAAATTCCAGAAAATGATGTCAAAACTTTAGGCAATTAGCCAAATAGCTTCTGATAGGCTAATTGGAGTCAATTAGAGGTGTACCTGTGGATGTATTTTAATGCCTACCTTCAAACTCAGTGACTCTTTGCTTGGCATCATGGAAAAATCAAAAGAAATCAGCCAAAATCTCAGAAAATAATTGTAGACCTCCACAAGTCTGGTTCATCCTTGGGAGCAATTTCCAAATGCCTGAAGGTACCACGTTCATCTGTACAAACAATAGTACGCAAGTATAAACACCATGGGACCACACAGCTATCATACCGCTCAGGAAGGAGATGCATTTTGTCTCCTAGAGATGAACGTAGTTTGGTGCGAAAAGTGCAAATCAATCCCAGAACAACAGCAAAAGACCTTGTGAAGATGCTGGAAGAAACAGGTAGACACGTATCTATATCCACAATAAAACGAGTCCTATATCGACATAACCTGAAAGGCTGCTTAGCAAGGAAGAAGCCAATGCTCCAAAACTACCATAAAAAGTGCACAGGGGGCCAAAGATTTTACTTTTTGGAGAAATTTCCTTTGGTCTGATGAAACAAAAATGGACCATAATGACCATTGTTTGGAGGAAAAATGGTGAAAAATTGCAAGCCGTAGAACACCATCTCAACCATAAAGCATGGGGGTAGCAGCATCATGTTGTGGGGGTGCTTTGTTGCAGGAGGGACTGGTGCACTTCACAAAATAGATGGCATCATGAGGAAGGAAAATTATGTGTATATATTGAAACAGCATCTCAAGACATCAGCCACGAAGCTCGGTTGCAAATGGGTCTTCCAAATGGACAATGACCCCAAGCATACCTCCAAAGTTGTGGAAAAATGGCTTAAGGACAACAAAGTCAAGGTATTGGAGTGGCCATCACAAAGCCCTGACCTCAATCCGATAGAAAATTTGTGGGCAGAACTGAAAAACCGTGTGCGAGCAAGGAGGCCTACACCAGTTCTGTTTGGAGGAATGGGCCAAAATTCCAACAGCTTATTGTGAGAAGCTTGTGGAAGGCTACCCAAAACGTTTGACCCAAGTTGAACAATTTAAAGGCAATGCTACCAAATACTAACAAAGTGTATGTAAACTTCTGACCCACTGGGAATGTGATGAAAGAAATGAAAGCTGAAATAAATAATTCTCTACTATTATTCTGACATTTCACATTCTTAAAATAAAGTAGTGATCCTAACTGACCTAAGACAGGGAATATTTTCTACGATTAAATGTCAGGAATTGTGAAAAACTGAGTTTAAATGTATTTGGCTAAGGTGTATGTAAACTTCTGACTTCAACTATATATGCTCTCTTGGGGTGGATACATTTTTTATTCGATAAAACATGTGAATAAACTATGATGGACACACCATTACCTAATATATTCCTATAGAATTTATAAAGGAATATAGAAGCAAATTAAAAGTCATGTGACTTTGCCTCAACAAGCCATGGGAATACATAATTTGGTCAGAAAATATATCAATATCACCACAGGCTTTTGCTCCCAGACATAAGGCATCTGCTGCTGAATGCTAGCAAACTTGAAGTTTGTCAGAGTGTTTTGTCTGCCCCCTTGAAGCTCCAGTTAATTCAATACATTAAATAAAATAGCTACAGTGGCTTCAAACTCCATTTTCATTGTTATTTTGCACCAATTTTCCCTGATTGTTTCTCAATATTTTGATTTTGCACAAAAATTTAATTAGTAACTAGAATGGAAACATGACTAGTGAGGAAGAACTAATCACAGTATTTAAAGGATGTGCACAGGTTTATGGCATCACATCCTTGAAAGATAATTTTGTTTGAGGATCTTAGTAGTAAGTACACTAGATATTCACGAGCAGAACTGTATATTGTGCTTTGTTTTCTGAGTAATGACTATGAAATATTCAGACAGCAATTCACAAATCACAAAGTTTTCCCACTTTCATTTTTTTTTTTTTTTTTACAACTGTTTAGAGACACTCAAATGTCATTCTGGTATGCTTGGTATACAAAGACTGAACATAAAGCATCTGAAGCTGTCTAACACAAGTTCTCATGAATAACCTAATGATATACAGTACTTTGCCCTGTTTGGATTGCCTTTTTTGTTGGAATAAATCCTATCTTCAGATAAATTACCCTATTTTCATGGATTAGAAATAGTACAGAGTAAACTAGACACCCTAATACAGATGAACAGCTGAGTATATATATAGTCCAAATGTCTGAGACCACTAACGAACATGCTTCTATTTTGCATTTATTTCTAATTAAAGGGGTCATTTAATGCTATTGTTTTTAAATAATTTTATTATCTTCCTTGAGGTCCACCGTCCACTGATAATGTTAGTGAAGTTTTTTTGCACCAAAACAGTCATAATTTAGTAATGCGTGATAAATAAATAAATGCTCCGTTTTGGCCTCAGCATCTCTTTTACACCTCAAAGAAAACACCCACTATTATGAATACACAGCCATTAATATTTGAAACACAATCGGAAGAGAATGAACAAGCGCTACAATGTTATAAAGCTAGATTTCAGGGTTTACACAACACACATCCAACACACTGCATCTGAATTAAACTGTTCACTCAAGCACAGAACCAACATAAACTATCAAACAATCTTGACATTTGAAATATTCTTGACTGAATCTGCTTACTTTATACAGTAATTGCTCTTTTTAGACTAGGAAGGAAGTTTTGAGAAATGTACAGTATGTTGCAAAATGTAATATTCACCTAAAAATGTAAATTCTGTCATCATTCAAAAAAAATAGAACAACATGAGGGTGTGTTAATGATGATGGAATTTTATTTTTTGGGTGAACTTTCCCTTTTTTGAAATAAATTCAGTCCTTGACCCCCTCCGGGCAGAAGAAGGTACATCTGCAGACACTGTGGGAGAGATCAGAGGTGCAGAAAATGAGCCAGAGAGAACGCTTGAGACTCCGGAAACTCCAAGCAGCAGATGAGAAAGCAAGAAAGCTGAAGTGAGTGACGTCCAGAGCACTGACTGTGTCACACTGAATGTTAATCAAATGTGACTCAGATATACATATTCCATAACAAAGTTGACACAAGTGTCAGGGCTTTTCTGTTTTCATGGTGCAAGGATTTTTGGCAGTATGTCTCATGTCAGCTCTGATTCTTTGAGTAATATGTGATGTACTGATAGAAAAGGTACAGTCAAACCACGGTTCATAATTTAACTCATAAACAAACTGACGTGTTCATTCAGATTATTATGGTAGTTGTTAAAGCTGATGTGTAATTTTTTCTGTACTAAAATAATGTCTAAGTAAACCATTCGTAGGTTAATTTCCCTTATAAAAAATACAAATTATTTAGTTAGTTATTATTTAAAGTTCTGTTTGTTGACACTAGTGGCACAGATATTACACACTTCACAATGAAGTTACATATACAAGGTTATATACTGTGTGTTCAGTTTATACTATTTGTGTACAGTTTATGATTTAAAATATGGTCTTGTGTCACCCTAGGCAAATTGTGGAGGAAAAATATCAAGAAAACCATCTTCGCATGCAAGAGTATTAGTTCAAAAATGTCCTGACAATTAGTGTGGATGTCTTAAAGGTATGCTGATGCCTTTATGATTAACAATTTAGCAAGAATCAGATCACAGCTGTGTGCAATTTGTATCTATTACTCTTTTATCTTTTTCATATAATTCTATACTTAGTCCCTGTGCAACCTGCCGAACATTTGAAGTACTGTAAGTAAATGTTTTTTCTTCTTTTCAAAAAGGTGAGATCTGAGGACAGAGTTAACCAGACTCAGCGGATTCAGGGCAAGTCACCAAATGGAAACATTTCTGGATTCTCTGAAATGAATTGCATGACTGGTGAGTGAGTGATTATGAGTTATATTTCAACCTTAACCTTAGGGCTCTGATGAACTTTTAAGTAGTTCTGTGGAGACATTTGATATAAATGCAGTGATAATGCAGAAGTAAATATGAACATGAATGGAGGCCTCAAAGGCTTTTTTCTAACCCTGGATTAACATCACTTTTAACACTGGGTTAATAAATGTTTCACACTTTTTAATTTTAAAAGGGGGTTATGAAGACCTGCTCTAGAGTCCGAAGTGCAGTAAATGACTAACCCAGGGAAAAGTACATAGATCAAGATAAACCAGGATCAGAAATGACCCTGGGTTGACAAAAGTGTGAAAAGCCCAGATGTCCAGAGCCAGGCCTTTTTTTTTGTAGAGTTATTCAACCATAAAACATCCATTGTGGAGAAAACATGCCATAAAGATGGCAAGAGCTGTTTTTGACAGTGTTGGAAAAGGAAGATTTTTTTCATACATGGTTTAATTAAACTTTGTGCAAGTGCATTAATTAAAACAATTTGAAACCTAGCTCCCCTAATAGTTCTTTCTTACTTTTTGAAGTCTATCACAAAACGTCTGTCTGATGATATTCCATCCTATATCTTTCAAATAAAGAAAGTTGTAACTTTTCTTTTGAAATAACTTCTTTAAAATTCATAATGCAATTGGTGCTCCAGTGCCTCTTTCTCCATGGTTTAACAAACAACAGACCCCAGAACAGAGTGTGGTACCAGGAGTATTACACTTCACAGTCACACACACACATTTAAGAGAGAGTGATGGAACAGCATTCCATTTTCATTTGAAATTCTAATGATTCTTGGGAGTTTTAATGACGTTCCGCCACATAGATTTATCGGAGCAAAAGTTTCTTGTTTTTATAGACAAAAGATAAGGAAAGTAATAAATGAGTTGCTAAGACACGTCCACACTAATTTGTTTTTGATTGAAAACTTTGTTTTTAGTTTCTTAACGTCATCGTTATCCAACTCTTTGTTTTTAATGGAAGAAAGCTTTGTTTCAGTGTGAATGAAAGTCGCAGATGTAGCAAAAATAATTTGTATTACAAACAAAAACGTATGATTATGGCCATGGTCTTAGTTTCATCCTTTATTGGATGCTGAAGATTTTCAAATGGTTAACCCTGTTTTGGCTTCGTTTGGAACTTTTTCTGGAGACAAAACTGACCATATTTAGTCTAAAATGTAAGTTACACAAGAGCAATAGCATGTAATAGTATAATAGTAATTGTAATTCCTGCAAAAAAAGTGTTCCCTTGAAAAATATGGACCACTGTAATATGTGAAAATTATTTCTAAAAAATAAGAGAATAAATGAATCCTGAATTAATTTCACTCAGGCGCTTGAAATTTTCAAATGCCAATTATTAACGTCATGGTTACTGGTGTAACCTCCGTTCCCTGATGGAGGGAACGAGACGTTGGTGTCGATGTAGTGACACTAGGGGTCACTCTTGGGAGCCCGAGACACCTCTGGTCTTTGATAAAAGGCCAATGAAAATTGGCGAGTGGTATTTGCATGCCACTCCCCCGGACATATGGGTATAAAAGGAGCTGGTATGCAACCACTCATTCAGGTTTTACGCTGAGGAGCTGATATAAGGTCCAGCCATTTCAGCGGGTAGTTCAGCGTTGTGGCAGGAGGGACCAACGTCTCGTTCCCTCCATCAGGGAACGGAGGTTACACCAGTAACCATGACGTTCCCTATCTGTCACTCACTCGACGTTGGTGTCGATGTAGTGACACTAGGGGTCCCTATACAAAACGCCACAAGGCTGAACTGTGTTACGTGAACTTGCGGTGTGTGGTGGGCAGACTTGCTGTGTGCCTCATAGCCAGCACACCAGGTCGACACGTAACCTCCCCCAACACAGTTATGAGTGTCAAACGGCCCTTTTTGGGGACAAGTCGACTACTCAAACATAGAGACAGGCTTAACCCAGTCGTGGCCTCTTTTCCCTTTCTCTTTTTCCACTCCCTAAAAAACAAGGGGGATTATCCGACTGGGCCGCCAGGTCTCAAATGTCTATTAGCGGAGACCACACCTCGCCTCAAGATAGGGGGGGATATTTAAGTGGAAGAATACGTCACATGGCTTTCCAACCATGTGGAGAGCCTTCAAGGTAGATCCTGCCCAATGGGGGAGGAGTTACTACAAACATGGAGACTGGGGCAGAGGGGCTCTGCCCAAGGAAGACGCAGTTTGCCAGCAGGGAAACTAATTAGAGGAAGATATAGATCACATGGGGTTAGCCTTACAGGGAACCGCCACATGCGGAGCACCTACCCCAGAACCGGGCTCTTAGTTAGCGCGTGTACTGGGCCGGCAGCGAGTCTCTCCGAAAACTCGACTGCCACAGGGCTCGGAGGAAGTCAACCAGGGAACAAATTTTGTGAACACTACTGGGAATTAACGGCACATGTCTTCAGCTCAAAAGGAGGTGGAAGGTGCTATTTGCAAGCTATACACTCGGCCGGCTATCCCGGGCTTATCCGCTTGTGTTGCGTGCCACTACCTGGGACAAAACCGGTTCCACCCGGAGGTTGTAGAACCTTGCATAGGTGTTGGGTGTTGCCCAGCCCGCTGCTCTGCAAATGTCTGTTAGAGAGGCACCTCTGGCCAGGGCCCAAGAAGCCGCTACACCATGGGTAGAATGGGCTCGTAGCCCTACCGGGGGCGGCATGTTTTGGGCATATCTTGCCCAAAACATGCCGCCCTGGTAGGGCTAGGATCGCCCACTGGCGTCAATGAGCCAGTGGGCGATCCTAGCCCTACCGGGGCGGCATGTTTTGGGCAAGATCCTCTGCTTGGAGACAGCGCTTCCTTTCCGCTGTGCACCAAAGCAGACAAAGAGCTGCTCAGAGACTCTAAAGCTCTGCGTGCGATCCAAATAGATGCGTAAAGCATGCACCGGACACAGCAACGACAGGGCTGGGTCTGCCTCCTCCTGGGGCAGCGCTTGCAGGTTCACCACCTGGTCCCTAAAAGGGGTGGTGGGAACCTTGGGCACATAGCCCGGTCGAGGTCTCAGGATCACGTGAGAATAACCTGGACCGAACTCCAGGCACGTTTTGCTGACAGAGAATGCTTGCAGGTCACCTACCGTCTTGATGGAAGTGAGCGCAGTCAGGAGGGCAGTCTTCAAGGAGAGTGCCTTAAGCTCGGCTGACTGCAAAGGCTCAAAGGGGGCTCTCTGTAGACCCTGAAGAACTACGGAGAGATACCATGAGGGAACGAGGTGCGTTCTAGAGGGGTTCAGCCTCCTGGCGCCTCTTAGGAACCTGATGATCAGGTCGTGCTTCCCTAAGGATTTACCGTCAACTGCGTCGTGGTGTGCTGCTATGGCAGCAACGTACACCTTCAAGGTGGAAGGGGACAGCCTCCCTTCCAGCCTCTCCTGCAGGAAGGAAAGCACTGATCCGACTGCGCATCTCTGGGGGTCTTCGTGTCGAGAAGAACACCACTTAGCGAATAGATGCCACTTAAAGGCATACAGGCGCCTTGTAGAGGGGGCCCTAGCCTGAGGGCTGTGAGACGGGTGGCGTCGGCTTCCTGCGGTGGGCTCCACACCGGGGCCGGGCTGAAGGGGCGGGCTGCGGCGGAGCCGGTGCAGTCACCACAGGGGGACGCCCTTGGCGACATGCAGACGGGGTGCGGGATCTTGAGCCGCGCCGGGGCAGGATGTGCCGGATTGCTTCAGTCTGCTGCTTTACCGTCAAGAACTGCTGGGCAAAGTTCTCAATGGTGTCGCCGAATAGGCCCGCCTGGGAAATGGGGGCAGCAAGGAACCGTGTCTTGTCGGCCTCGCCCATCTCGACCAGGTTGAGCCACAGTTGGCGCTCCTGGACCACTAGTGTGGCCATCGTCCGCCTGAGAGTCCGCACCGTGACCTTTGTCGCCCTGAGGGCGAGGTCGGTTGCCGAGTGCAGTTCCTGCATCAAATCTGGGGTGGAACTACCCTCGTGCAGTTCTTTCAGTGCCTTGGCTTGGTGGACCTGCAGGAGAGCCGTGGCATGCAGGGCAGAGGTGGCTTGTCCAGCAGCACTGTAGGCTTTAGCCATCAGGGACGACATGAGCCTACAGGGCTTGGACGGGAGCTTAGGGCGTCCACGCCAGGTGGTAGCACTCTGCGGGCATAAGTGCACTGCGAGCGCCTTATCCACCGGGGGAATCGCCGTATAGCCGCTGGCCGCCCCGCCATCGAGGGTAGTGAGAGCAGGGGAACTGCGGAGTTGGGGCCGGGCAGTGAAAGGTGCCTCCCATGACTTCATCAGCTCCTCATGCACTTCCGGGAAGAATGGCACTGGAGCGGGGCGCGGCTGTTTTGGGTGGCGCCGCGAGCCCAGAAACCAATCATCAAGCCGCGAGGGTTCAGGGGAGAGCGGAGGGTTCCACTCATACCCGTAGGTAGAAGGACAGTTTTGATTTATTTTGGATTTTGTTTAGTCACAACATAATTCCCATAGTTCCATTTGGATTTTGTTTAGTCACAACATAATTCCCATAGTTCCATTTATGTTATTCCATAGTTTTAATGACTTTACTATTATTCTAAAATGTGAAAAAAATTATAAAAAAGAATGAGTGTGTTTCAAAACTTTTGACCGGTAGTGTATATTAAGCACAAGATGTCAGATAACGTTCTGTATTTGTGTAAGGCACATTTGTTCAGGATCAACTGTCCATTTTATGCCAGAGACTGATTTTTGCCTCTTTCCTCAATCATATAATTGATTTGAGTTAATGTTTGTATGGAGGAAGGTAACTAGATTTTTGACATCTCTGTATTATTTGTTGGCTGTGAATATGGGCAGAATCTAATCTGGCAAGCCTATTGCTGGTTTTCAATGACTCATTCTATTACCACTGTGATTATCCACATGAAGGGAAAGCTGAGTTATAGCCAAAGTGCCTCCTTAATCTGTTTTTTGGTTACATGATGATAAATCTCAGAAATATGTTGTGAGGAAGTCCTGAGAGGTTATCTATCAGTTCCTGTCCCTAATCACTTTAGATTCCTCTGTAAATGAGATGCTTTAAATAAATGCAGAACCACAGCTGTGCTCTTAGACGAATCAACGAGAATCCACACAGTTTGATTTATCGATGATGGACGCCTGGGGTGCAATCAGGGGGATTCTGCAATACACATATTGTATTACTTGGGAGTATTTTGTTAGATCCGTTCATGCTGCCGTTAACGCCACAAATGTTAGATCATCCTTATGACTATGCCAGAAATTTTAGATCCAGTCTTCCACTGGACCTCACTCTCCATCAGAAGATATACAAATATCAGTGTTCTGTCTGAAATCTGATATCAACAACTTGTTATGTTAACTCTTCTACCAGTCTAAGAGTTAGGCAGAGTCAGCAAGTATTTCAGGGGAATATAGCAGAAGGCAGGAGACGAAGTGATGGTAAAAATGAGCAGAGTTTATTGAATAATCTTAGTTCTGTCTGTCTCAATGCTCAGTCTGAGCAT